>NC_132893.1:6684557-7284557 GCF_030463535.1 Salminus brasiliensis
TTATATTTATGTAGTTCATGTATGCATGGATGTGACGGATCGAATACTGCTAAGTCTGTTGAGAGAATATTATGTATTCATTTATTTATTTCCCTGCAGTTCTAACTGCATAAAACCACTGCTCATGCTCTACCACTGTGGCCCGACAGTGTTCAAATCCCAAGCCATGCTGCTTTGCCATCAGCATCCGGAGTCCATGAGAGCACAATTGGCCGTGCTGTCTCCAGCTGTGTAGCTGGCTTTCAAAGTGATGTAGGTCGGCACAGGCCTCTGTTTGCTTGCCTGGCTTTGGCTTGGTGATTACATGTGTTAAGTCCTTACCCCCCTAGTGTCAGAAGCGTTGCTAGTGTCCGGAGGAGTTTCGTATGGGTGGGTTAATCAGCAGTACTGCTATGGCAGTTTTCCTGATCCTAACCCCTGTTGCTTTATGAATATTATAAGGGAAACTAAGGAGTGTCTGGTAGCCTAGAGTGGCAAGGCTAAGTCAATGATGAGTAAGAAACCTGGAGATCATGGCTGCACCTCTTAGGGCTGACTGGGATTTCCTGGTTCAGCCCTTGGGCAATGCTAGTGGATCTTGTAAGTATACAGTAACTGGGACCATTTTGGAAAGTGGCTCAAAAATATGCAGATTTGTAAAGATCAACATTTTTCAAACTGTTTTGTTTTTATGCAGCCAAACTCTGTTTTTCAGTCCCAAAATGCCTCTAAACTATTATTAGATTACTAGAAAAGCTCACCTCCCACCGTTGCCAGTGTACTTGCATCAAGGCAAGCTTAATCTGTGCCTGTTATCTGCAGCCAGTTATGCAAGTTTAATAAGCAGCGGTGGCGTTCTAGCTTTGTAACTGAATGTTATTGGAGATACAGCTCAGCCGTAATGACAGAATCCTCATGGATCACTTTCACTCAGATGTATTGACTTTCATAACGGCCCTACGGTGATGAGATTAAACACGGCTGTGGAGAAAACGCTCTGTGACCCATAATTACTTAAAGTTGAGGCGCCCCCAGCTGCCTGCCTGGTAACTTGAAGGATTTAGAGCTAACTTTGGTTCCCTGTATTAATAAACCCACGGATTTGCCCTGAAGCCTGTTGTGTCAGGCCTGCTATGAACTATCCATCTATTCGTTAGAGACCTGGTGAGCAGGCCTGGTCTCCACAGCTGTTTCTAAAAACGCCACGTTCCCATTGATTAGCGAGAGGGCCAGAGCAGGAGGGATTAGCGTGTATTTGTAACTGTGTAGGTGTTAATCTATACTGACCTCAGCGCCGGACAGAGCGGACCAAAACAAGCAATGAAATCTGCCACATAGCTGTTCGGAGTCTCGAAATGAAGGTGTTAGGTTTGGTTCCCTACATCTATGTAAGTGCATTAATTGGAGAATGGTGTGGAAAATCTGATCCTAGAAGCGTTGGAGGTGCTTCTGTGGCTATAGCAGCACCAAGCTTTCATTGGCGAGCCGTGAAGGGAATCTTAGCAGAGCTCGTCTTCACCTTACCCTGTTTGTGAGTGTGCAAATACATGAACAGCACTAACTCAAGACCTTTGAGTTAGACATATTTCACCCCTGCAACTACCAGCCAGGGCGATCCCAGACTGTTCGTACTGGGGCATATACAGAAATTAAGGGCACAGCTGTATCCCCCCGTTTGCCTAATAATACTAGTGGTGGTGGTTGTTGTTATGAATAACTAAGAAAATATGAGTAATATTAGTAATATTACTGTCACACACATTGCAGCAAGATACTGTATTGTCGCTGTCCAATGTATCTACAAAATAGTGACTTTACAGAAGGCCCAAATGGTCTTAACTTTAAATGGAATTCAATGTAATATAAGAGCTCATTCCAAGTCATTCAGAGCATTTCTATTGGCCCATTCATCTAGAATTACTTACACAGTGTACAGAGCAGCTACAGACTTGGAGATATATGGTTTTCATTGGGCAGCAGCAACATGTTAACTGTAGCAAGAACTCCACTACATTGGCTATATCACAGTGCTCCTTTACAAGCCTGTGTTCCCAATGCCCCAAGGCTATTTGGGTAGAAGTGGCCTTAACCAAAAACATCTAGCTGTGAGCTATCGTTGCCTGGGTCCTGCGCTTGATTGGACGGCTGAATCGGATCGCTGTTAAAAATTCACCCTGCTCCTGGAATACAAATCATTTTGTTAAATTATTTAAATCCAATTAATGACAAAGTTAATTTTAGTTGTTTTAATACAGTTAGAGATTTGCAGTCTGTATTGTCAGGAATACGTTCTCTTTCACGATCAAGGACTCTCCCTCTCCCCTATGCCGATTTGGAGGCCCAGAGGCCCCTGATTAAAACTCCCACATTTAAGGCCTGAAAGTGTTCAGCACTTTATCGCGCCAGTGGAACCCATGGCTGCTGGGGTTAGTTGCATATCATAACTGGTAATAGACACAAATGGAGGTAGGAAACTGGCCTGCTTTTCATCAAAAAAACATTAAACTGTACACGGGGGCTTGACTGCAGTGAAATCCAATTATCCCCTTCCAGGCCTCACCTGCGATCTCAGCTTCCGTATTCCACTGCGCTGCCAATATGGCAGTCTGACCCCTCCAGTCATTTTTCACAATAATCTCCAATTTCTGTTTATTAGACAGGGGTTTTTCTTGGTAATTACCTCCACCAGACAATAACATCCTGAAAAAAAAAAGCCCCCGTGACAGAAACAAAGAATTCGCTTTGATAAAGAGGCACTGTTCCCAACAGAAAAGTCATTTAGGCCGAGCCGCCACTCAATGTGGCAGACATACGCACTTTGATAGAGCGCTCCTCTTCATTCTGAATTCTTCATTCCCCATCATCTCACTGTGTCTCTCTATCTTCTGCTCCCAGAACTTCCTTAGCTTGTGTTTGTCATGAATCCGGGCCAAATTCATCGCCTGCAACAATGGAGCAAAATGTTTTATGATGATGGATCGCTGAGCGAAAGGTGCCCCGAAGCCTCTGCTCCAATGTAATAGCTCATGGGTCCCTGTAATGTCTCAGAACCGGCTTTGGACTCTATATATAGATCATCAAGGGCACTGTAGACGAGCCAAAAAAGAAATCGATTGCATTTGTGATCATGAAATTAAAGTAAATATGATGGAATGGCAAACTGGACCCAACTCTTTCTAAACCCGTTAAGAACCTAAAAATTACACAAAACTTTGATCCTGGAAATCACTTAGCTTGGTGCTTGAAGCTTAATCAAGACTATATATCATTTGCAGTTTCCCACAGCAGTTGCAACTTTCTCCACTGTTTGAATCAAGTTTCACGAAACATCTCATTTTCACTTAATATCACTAAATAACCTCAAACAGCTAAAGCTGGGCAATACGGTCCTTCTCCATACACAATACATATAATCACAGACTAAAAACATCAGCAGCGACTGATTCCTACCAATTATTATTCAGATGGTCTCCCATACTAAATATACTGTGTTTTTTTTCTGCTGCACTTCATCTAATTACACTGTTTGTAATACAATATGTTTGATCAGTGTTTATTAAGCACGAACAACATTCTCAATATGCCTATAAAAGCATATCGTGTATCACAATAACAAAATTTGTCATGATACGTTAAAATATCGTCATATTGCCCATCTCTATCAGCAATATTAGCTACTTGGCTTGGAATCACATATTAAAACCTACGCTAGTAAGCTTCCCTAGCAAGCTTGTCAGCTAATTTTAGCGTAAACCCAATGCCTGTAGAAAAGATAGACGCTGTGGTTCCATTCCCTTCCGTTCTATAGACATGAAGCCCAAATCGTCCTCCATGTTGGCTAATATACAACCAGAGTCTGTGCAGCAGAGGCCAGATGTGTAGCCAGACTCGCCTATCTTCTCCTAGACTGAGCATGTCTTCGTTCCTCAGTGTAACCCTGCCTTCTTACCATGCAGCAAGCAACCAACTTAGACACTGGAGACGGGAAGAAAGCTTAGAGAAGTCTTGCCTTGTCATTACAACATACAGGCGGAGCTACACATCATACTGCAACCAGCCAGCAGAGGCACTAGACCTGCCGTTGCAATGTCCATGCTTTCATTAATGTGAACAATGTGAATGTGTGTAGCATTTGTTTACCTGCCGGTGTCATGCTCTACATATGAAAACACCTACTACTGAATGAGTTCAGGGTTTTGTTTGCGTTATCGTTGCTAAAACGATCTAACCTGTTAGCTTAACTGTCAAGCTAGCTTGTTAGCCAGCTGCTGTTGCTAGCATTTGTTCCCCTTCTGTTATCTTGATGTGTATACCAAAACCTCATCTAGTATCTCTGAAATAATTGTATTTATCGGAGCAGAAACAACATTCAATGTACGTTCTTAACTTTTTGAATAAGTAACTGGAAAAAAAATCAATCAATTAGTGTGTTTCTTGTTCTACAGATTACAAATTAAAAAGACATAAATGCAGATACAAGGTAATTATGTTCCAAAAGCATGTTATGAAAAACACTAGCTGTTATTTATGCTGGCCAACACACTAGTTCAATTTGTTGTAGTCCCTATCACGGACCATTTTAAAGAATCCCTCATCAACAAATATATAATTATTATTATTCTACATGTATTTGATCATTTTTTAAAAGCTACACACAGCTGTGAAATTTGGTTCGAAACATGGTTCATTTGTCTGACTTTAGTTGGACTCTAGTAAATGAATCTGAACAGGTGTGTAATTGATGGTGAACTGGAATTATTTTATTTATTTGGACATTTGCAGGAGACATGAACTGTATGTATCATTTACATCACGTCCAAATATTTAGCATTTAGATGCTGTTCATTAGCATCACTTTCGATAGTGAGTTTGTATTGGTCCGCTGGCTTAATAAGGTCAGCATCCCACCGACTGTTCGCCACTGCTGGTCCACCCGGGACTGCCGCACCACCCAGATAACGGTCATGCATAAGATCTAACCAGTGTTCAATCTTCCCAAACAGATTCTAAAGACTTTTACTTTAGAAAATAAAATGAGACAAATATTACAAACAACTGAGGAAAAAAATAATCATAGCAAGGTCTAAAATAAAATGATTTGAAAATTATCTGAAATCTGAAAATTATTTACTGAACTAATTTATAAAGGATAACAAAAGTAAGAAAATGGGACAAATAAGTAAATTAGACTGTCTGTGGAAAACAAGTGGTAGAAAGTGGCATTTTGTCCAACACTCTTCTTAACCACCAGCAGGCCGCCCAGAAAACACTGAGCAAAATGCCAGTGGACCATCAGCTTTGCCGTTAGCAGGCCAGCAGTGGTCCACAATCCTCTTGCTGTCAGATGAGTTCATGTATTTCCCCTCTAGCTAACAGCCGTTAATAAAATACGTTGTAAGACAGCAGAAGCTTGGCATCAAGGAGTTAAACCTCCGAGACAAGACATGGCACCTACCTCTGTGGTCTAACTCTGGCTCTCTGGCCTCGTGGGTCTACCCTGACCGCAAGGAGGTCAGATTGTGCCAGCCTGATGCTGAGGTAAAGCACAGAGACACCCCGAGAGTCCAGAAAGAACCTATCAAATTTGGAACAGGGCAGTTTACATAAAACACACACACAAACAAAGACTAAGGATGACTCACAGAGAGATCGGGAGGAGGTGGGTTCCAACTGTCCAGAGCCATGGTCCCACAGGTACGTTTCATCTGCTGGTCTCGCCAATGCAGGAAGCCTCCGCTGCCTTCCCTTCCTCCCGTCCTCTACTGTAGACAGTGTTTATTTCTGGACCAATTACGCCGGAGGAGAGCGGAGCCGGGTCGTCCAGCAAGCGTCTGGGTGCGGAAACCGAAGGGAGTGCCAAAATGGCCATCGGAGCTGGCAACCACACGGTGCTCATCTGATGACAGAGGGCTTAAACAGAACCCGGCCAATCCCCAGGTCGGCAGACACACAGTTGTGGATTAGCACCCATCATTCACCCCCTCAAATTATCCCCTTGTAATCACAGTACTGTTTGTTCCCACTTTGTTCTTGGCTATGAAGATGTGAATGCGTTGATCAGGGTAGGAACGTGTTCTGGTTCTTATATTCATATATTTTCATAGACTTCTTGGCTTTGTTAAAATCAGTTGGCTTCATTTTTGGGTCTTCGACCAGCTGCTGAGAGGAGTCAATGGTTGTTAGATATTAACACAAGGTTTGAAGAGTTGGAAATTGCATTACTCTCCAGAAATGAAAGAAATTCAGGGTGTATTTGCTCTCAGAATGTCAACAAACAGTGGATTATGTCAGTACAGCAGCAGTTCTAGACACACTTTCATGTCTTAAAACCTTAAAATCATAGAAAACACTAAAGGTCTCAAAATGGCATCTGACTGTCCCACCTTGTTAATGGTACAAATGGTACCAACATCTTTTCCAGCACAGATAACTTATTTGTAAATGGTAAAATATCTATGTAAATATGCAGAAACGTAATAACTTGGTCTTCATTGATTCAGTAGGACTGGTAATCCTTAGCTGATGACTATTCCAGAGAGTAATGCAGTTTCCAACTCTTCAATCCTGGCATTAATGCTTAACAACCATTGACTCCTCTCGGCAGTTGGCTGAGGACCTGAAACTGATTCCTACAAAGCCAAGAAGTCAATGAAAAGATATAAGGACTGAAGTACTTCCAGCTTGTGATTTCCAATGTCCTAGGAAATGGCTGTTATGGGGAACTGTGGAAGTCGAGGCGAGATCTGGTAGAGCAAGAAAACTCTCAGAGTTGCTGGTATGGTCATAGTCATCAGAATGAAACCCTAAACCTGCAATCTCATCACAAAAGCAATGTCTGACATCTGCAAAACAACATCTGGATAAGTTCAAGGAAAAGGCATGTTTGGGAGGAAAGAAAATGGAAAGAACCCCCTTGCCAATTCTTGCATGGGAGTGGATCTCTTATTCTTTCAGGACACATGAAACGGGTAAAAGAATGGATTTCACTAAATATCAGCAAATTCTGAAAGCAAAAAGAAGTCTGAAATAGTCAAGAAACTGAAGCTGAAAAGAACGTATACAGCGAAACAGTGATTCCATAAGGAACAGTGAGTGAAAATTTCTAAAACCGATGTGTGGGCTAAATTATAGGGACAACTGGATTGTGTTTTAGGGCATTTTCAGACCTGCACTCTGGTTCCCTTTCACCCTTGGTGCGATTCGTGTGGGCAGGTGTGAATCCAGTAATCACACTTGGATGCAGAGGAGGTTGTCTTGGTCCAACTTTCTGCTGTACTCCGCAGGTTTAAGCTAAATGGCTTCTTTAGCCAGGTGTCAACCTGCTGTACTGCCCAGATAAGTAGGCTACTACAGCTCTGAACAGACGCCATCTCTGTAGTTGCTCCATATTGAACTGCACAGTCCGGAACACATGACCATCTTCTTGTATTTACTTTCTAGCTCCTGCCCCAGAAAGGTCTGACCAATAAGCAGAGAGAATGTTCTCCCATGGTTTGTTGTGAGGCATTTTGGCAAGCTTGCATGTTTCCCTGTGTGAAAACAAACCAAACCAAACCAAAAAGGGAAATGCTCCACGTTTCCAAACATTAACTGATTTAGACCAGTGCACCCAACTACTGGTGTGAAAACACCCTAAAACTGAAAATATTTGAGCGTGTTTTTATTTAGAATGTAGCCTCTCCTACTTTCTACTTCTACTTTCCCTGTTGGGTGAAAGTGACTTTTCTGCATGGCTCTGAAATTCGCTCTCTGCGATTTCCACATCGCAGCTATGGGGCTTCCCGTTCCACCCAACTGAGAGTCGCCACAAGAGTGACCCGACCTCAGGGCTTGTCCATGTTTCCACTGGTCATCGCCGGAGTGACTCTTCATCATCAGCTTGGACCTGATTTCCTGAGCTGGCGAAGTTACTACATCACGGCTTGGAGCCCTCCCATGCCAGCCACTGGAGTTTCTGTTCTTCATGGATCTGAGGCCTCTCAAGCTGAGGACCTTTCCTTGCTCATAAAGACTCTCTAGTCTATGTGACTTTTTGCCCAGGAGCTGTGTATGCAGATGTGTGTGTGTGTTGTGGTCATTTCTGTTTACTTTAACATGTCTATTCTAGTTCCCCACTGTGTGTGGAGATGCTGGTTTTTGCTAACCACTTTCAGTCATTATTTCACAGAAGTAACAGCAACCACTTTTAGCTGCATGTTCTGCTTCTCCACCGGGGCAAAAGGGGAACAGCAAAGACCAAAACTCATGAGCCGCATTGAAAACATCTGTTTTTAACACACTGGTTTCAGTTCTATACAAGGCTAATTGGCAGCTTCACAACTGAAACTGAGAAGATGCATTTATGTGACTCTAAAAATATTGTATGCCATTCTCTGTACTTAAAACGCCATAGTAACAGAAGCTCAGTTATGAAATAGTTTCGATTCATAGGCCTACAAATATGCTCGCTGACATTATCTTTACCAACCAAGCAATGCCGTATTGCGTAAAAGCTGCTTCTCTGGTCAGTAAGTGTTTATTTACTCAGTAAAGCACTAATATTAGAATACATACTAATTGCATTCTCACACAAGGTCGTGGTTTTACATAACTGTGTTCATTAAAACATCTCCAAAGCTCTCCTCATGGGAGTCTAGTATTATTTTTAGTTCTAATCCAACACCTGGTTTGGTGAATCAGTGCTTAATGAGGGTAAATCTGATGAGCTTGTGATGGAATTAGACACATCCATGCTGTGCTGGCTGGGGGCGTCCAGGAGAAATCTGGAACCAAGCTATGTTCTTCAGACTCCTGCAAGATCTCAACTACTTGTTCTTGTTCCTTTTTACTGTATATATGTTCACTGCATCTTATAATCTGTTAGAATGTGATCTGGAGTCTCTACACAAAACTCTCTTATTGCTCAGATTATGAGAATAGTGTGATGTATGGTTTTAAGTAAGGTGCCTTAAACACCTGCACAGTACTGTATATTACTGCTGTTTATATTTACATATACTGCCTGTTGTTCATTTGGAGGTACCTAGTTTGGCCATTAAAGTGATTTTAATAAATAATGACTGTATATTTCTAAATATTGTCTTGTTGTTTGCAGTAATCTAAGACCATATTTAGAATTCCAGCCCAAATCTGATTGTCTCCAGATAGATTTTTGGTAGTTTTAATTGCCACAAGAATAGTCACATGAACCACATTTTTGAAAATCTGATCCAAACCACATTTGGACTTTTTGAGGTGTATCTCAGTCTGGACACTCAAGTCAGATTTTTCGGAAGTTTCTTTTGCGTCATTCGACAATGCGTCAGAGAACAACCACGTCAAATCCAGAGCGACCTCCGTCTCTCCTGCTTTTGCGTATGAAACCAGCATGTTAGCACCTACGTCGTTACCATAGAAACCTGTTCAGATAGGTTTGTCATGTCCAAACACACATTTCTGACCTGATCATTTGCAAATAACAGTGCGGGCAGTCATCTCAAACTAATCCTGTTTGCCTGCAATTTGAACATAGCCTAAGAGATTAAATTGACTAATTAACTGTACAGAGTAAATGACAAAGCCTGGACTTTTTTGGTTATCTGGTTATGATGTCAGCACTCTATAGTCCTCCGTCCTTTCAACATAAGGGAAGTGTGGTTTTAGCACTTTTCACAGTAGAATTTGCCATAAATTTTTTTTATCCCCTGGCCTAGCTCTGCAGAGCAAGCCACCAAAAAGAGGGAGGCCCATAAAATTGCCTGCAATTTGAACATAGCCTAAGAGATTAAATTGACTAATTAACTGTACAGATCTGATCACTGTAATACTTTGGAGTAAATGACAAAGCCTGGACTTTTTTGGTTATCTGGTTATGATGTCAGCACTCTATAGTCCTCCGTCCTTTCAACATAAGGGAAGTGTGGTTTTAGCACTTTTCACAGTAGAATTTGCCATAAATTTTTTTTATCCCCTGGCCTAGCTCTGCAGAGCAAGCCACCAAAAAGAGGGAGGCCCATAAAGAGGGAGCTTTGAAAGGAACTATGACTCAAGCGTACATTTCACAGAGGTCAGGTGACAGACCCAGTATTTGGATTTACATGCACATATAGCCCAGATAGATTCTTAGGTAGTGTAAGACACTGAACCAAACAAAGCCATTTCTATGAGTTGTGTATTGTACCCCAATCATTTAGATGCACTCCAGCATCGGGTGAAGTAAATGCAATGTAAAACAGCTGCTTCAGCATGGACCATAGTTTACACACATATATTAGTTTCCTGCCAAAAAACAATATTAGGTTTTCCCCCTTACATCGAAATATCTCACACTGGATGTTTCTAGCAGCAAACGATGGCTGTATTAGCTGGGCCTTCAGTTCAGGCCACAAACATCAACATTTGCTCAAAAATTAAGGAAATCAAGAGTATTAAAATGGGTTTCTCCTGTTTTTGTCTGAGTAACTGTTTCTTCTATCCAGGGAAGAAGGCTTTCTACTAGATTTTACAGGAGCACTGCTGTGAGGATTTGATTGCATTCAGTGACAAGAGCATTAGTGAAGTCAGGATGTTGGATGATCACCACCCCACCTCATTATTACCGACTCTCCAACTCATCCCAAGTAACCATCATTCCAGAGAACACCGTTCTTCCACTGCTCCACAGCTCAACGCTGGGGGGCTTTATCCCCTCTAGCCCAGGCCTGGCATTAGGCTGCATGGTGCCAATAGGTTCATGTTTATCTTCTAAGTCTGAGTCCTATTCTATTGGCAATACTTCGCTACAGTGACAAGACAAGCTGCGTGGGTGTATATTTGCACATCTGTGTCAGCAATGGGTGCAACTTAAAGTAGCTGAATGCTTTTATTAAGAAGGTGTGTCCACAAACATATGGACATATAGTGCATTTGAGGTTAAATAGAATGCCAAAGTTGTTGGAGAAAAAGAATTGTATATCCATTTTTGTCATTTTCCACTTTTTGACATGATATTAATCTGGAAGTTGGTCTTTACGTTGTGTACGAATTTCATGATGAACTGACCAATAGAAATGCTCCAAAATGACTTAGAATAAAATATTTTTGCATTGACTTCCATTGAAAGTTAAGACGTTTTCTGCTTCTCCTGTAAAGTAGCCATTTTGGAGATACAAGGTTTTTGCATTAAGGCACAGCAAGGACACCCACAATATGGAATATGAAGAGATGATATTCATGTAACTGTATGAGTGCCAGATGTCAGTTTTCAGATGTCTGGCTGCCTTAAATTATAGGACCCCTTTACAAAATGCGGACCCCATTGAACGTACCTGTATAATTTACACTCTGTCCAAATCTATCTGAAATAAGTTAATAAGCCAATATCAGCCCAGACCACATGTTTTAGTAGCGCAAAGCTTGGATCGACTAATCAGAGCGTGGTCATAAAACTGTGCTGCTTACATGAGCATAAGTCCATTAGACTAGAGCTCTAGGTTAGGCTAATACTGAACCTTCGGCCTGCATGTAAACCAAGCTAGTATGTAACTAAATCTGAGGACTTGAAGAAGTGGCATTCTTAACATTTTCGCCCGCGGAATGTGTGAGTCAGCCCCGGCCTGCTGCGTGCTGGTGATAACAGTGGAGTCTGCTGTCATATTTACGCTCCTCTGTGTGTCATCTTGGCCTGTAAGAGAGTCTGGTCAGCAAGAAGGCATGACAAAACTGCGGTTTGATGTGCCGGTATCTGGATGGTCAGCTGCCTGCCTGGATTTGTCTGAAAGTCTCTTGGGTGTGAGGCATGGCGGCTATGCTGCCGAGGGTGTGTGTGGGCCTGGATTTGCAAGTGTGTTTTTGTAAGGCTGATGTGAGACCTGCTCTTTTTATATTCTCCCAGTTCCTTGGGGAGTACGGGGGTCAGCTATGGTCAAACGTACGAATCCTGAAGAAAAGTTTAAAATAAACGTAGACCACGTTGAGACGTGTCTTGCTCAAGTTTGGTGGCCACAGTTTGGAGTGGCGGCTGTGAGCCCTGTGATTTACAGTAAGCTTTTTTCCATGTCTAGCCTACTGTACTGTTGTTTACATGATTAGCTAGAGCCTGTGCTGCTCGTAATGCTGGAACCATAGTACTAAAGCCACAGATTTACATAATGTTACCCTAAATGTAGGCGGATTAGCCAAATTCACATTTGGAGGTTTGCTTCTTCAGTTGCACTGGAGCGACAAGGCTAATCATGCTAATAGAAACAATAGAGGCTAACATGTAGATGAATACAATATCTACTGTAAGGTTTCTCAAAACCTTTAAAGGATCATGGAAAACTGATTGTCCTTCGCTTTATTGAAATAAAAGCCGGATTGGATTTCACTAGAACCAACAGTTTTACATATCCCTGCCTATTCAGCCTACCACAGTTTAGCCCCGCTCATTCACACTGCTGTTCTAAGAAGCGTTTCAGCTCTGAAAGCTTTTTAAATGAAGGGGTCTTAGCTTAAAGGAATAGGCTGGCCAAAAATCTAGTTAACGTGATCGATCACTGAGCCCAGTTCAGTCAGACAGCCAAGACAGCCAAGACAAAGACTGTATAGACTGGGGAGGAAATCCAATATCACAGCAAGGGATCTTCAGGTTTCCATATCGGCCCTTTAAATGTTTGGAGAATCTTCGCTCCAGATGAAATGGTTGAATGGTGGTCAAGAGGTAACATTTTTCAGAGACTTCCTTCTGCTGATACGGAAGTTACTTCTGAAGTTACCAACAAAAGATGGTGTCTCCGCCCCTTTGTGTTAGCCCCTGTTATTTCCATTAGCAGGACTGTAGCTCCAGTGCAAAACTAAAGAAGCGAATGATTCCAGGCTATTGAACTTAGACCGATTTTGATTAGTTTTGGCCAGACAAATTGACACTTAGCTTAAGTGTTTTAAATAAGGTCTATCCATGCAGTTTTGTTTATCAATATTTTTTAAAGACTTGCTTTCATAGAGTTTTGATAGATTTTCTGAAGCAAATGCAATAAAATTTTGTCACGTATTTACTGAGATTGGTGACAATCCAAGTCTAGAGGTTCTTAGCAATGTTAGCCTAGCATCTCCTGATTTAAAAGAAGCAAACTTCAGATACAAATCATTTCTTGGTTTGACTGACTGAATCTAAGGTAAGTGATGGGTTGTGTGAATTAGATACTTTACAGAACTACTTCTTTAACAGACCTTAGGGCCATTAGGGACTGACGTTGGTAACCTTGGTAACCTAAAGCTTTAAGAATTTGGTCCCTGAACGTTCTAATTTGCTATAGTGGGGGTTTAAAGCCAACAAAATGTTGGTGGACACGGTTGGCACAATGTTCAAAGGCTATCATGCCTACATACAAGTCTATACAATCCAAGAATGGCCCTAATTCAGTCTTCCAGGACTGTTTTATGAATCTGTATTTCTTATTAAACAGGCTGGTTTTGTTACTGTGCCTCTAAGCGTGATATAAGTTCTGTTCGGATTGGCTGTGCCTCTTTCAAAAAGCAGTCAGAGTGCGTGTATGCGTGGGCTAAACTGTGGTAGGCTGGATAGGCGGAGATATGTAAATGAGTCTAGGCTGGTTTTGCATATAGAGACTGTATAGACTGGGGAAGAGCTCCAGACACAATGGTTGTCAAGAGGTAGAGTTCCTTCTACTGATAGGAAAATTACTACTGAAGTTACCAACCAACCCCTCCCTACAATAGATAGTGTCTCCGCCCCTACTTTGTGTTAGCCTCTGTTATTTCCATTAGCAGGATTAGCTTCTAAATAAAGAAGCGAACAATTCCAGGACAGGTTCGATTTACAGGTTCGATTTACAGGGGCAGAAACCACATAAACAAGCCTATTACGGTTGAATGAACAACTTTACGTGGTTCAGATTTAAGGCACTGCTTTAATTGTTACAATGTGAAGCACAGTTTCACCTGCATTGCTACAGTATGTCTGAAAACTAGCTATATTAAAAAAAGTTATTATTGGTATTACTGATTATTATTAAGCCCAACCAGCAGCACCACCTGAGCCTGGCCTGGAGGAGGCGATGCCTTCACGCTTAAAGAGACCTGTGTGTCATTGGCTGGTCTGTGTGTGTTGCTGAAACCATAGGCAGTGAACCACAGAGCTGCAGAGCCACATCGCCTGACTGCAGGGCTCATGTAAGGCTGTAGCTCAGGTTTTGCGATGCGTGAGAAATTCATTACGGCCCGATAAAAAGCACCGCTTCGCAAGAGAGGGCACTGAAGAGAGTCCTGGAGTCCTCAGAGATCCTCAGAGACCAAACACTCCAAAAAAAAAAAACCAGCCAGCTCCCTGCTTCTGCCTCCAGCTCTGATACATGACACCGGAGCAAGTGACAGCTAATGCCTACAACGGTGTAGGGATTATCACCCAGACTTCATGAAGTAAAAACTTTTGCTCCAATAAAAAAGGAATGCTGCTGTGTATGTGTGACTTTGCGGCATCATGGGTAAAAGGAGTGATCAGCCCCTTTCGGATGGGTGACAACAACTGATATGCACCCATGAGCCAACAGGGCCGGCTTAACTTATGCTCTAGGTGAAGCTAAAGGCCTGGGGCCCCAGCCCAAAAAGAACCCTATTGCTAACAGCACGATAGGCGATGTAGCTCTGCTAACACCACGGTAACAAAGCTGAATAAGCAGGTGTCCCAATACTTTTGTCCATATAGTATATCTCCCATTACCAACTCTGGCCACTGCTCTAAATATGTTCTCCAGTCCATGCCTATTCTGGCAATCTGATGTTCCTAAATGCTCCATCATAACATCAAGTATGATGAGCTGCTGATGAGGAGAGAGGAACATCTCCATCTAACAGTCTGCACCGAATGTGTGGAGCAAAGTTTCTATTTAAACCTCAGGCCGCCTTACTTAAAACCCATCCATCACCTCCAAATGAGCTCTGCTAGCTCTGTGGCTGCCGCTGTGGGACGCAGGGAAAATGACCTCATGGAAAAAGCCCTGCTATGCTCAAAGCGGTGGAGACAAAGAAGGGGACAAAGGGAAAAAGGGAAGGGATGGCTGGATTGATGCGGGTGGTGGTTTGCTAAGGCTCTAGAGGTGTAGAACTCTGATCTCACAGGGATGATACTTTCTCAAACAGTTCGATCCATGATGAAATCTCAAATTTCCCCCTTTTTAAAAAACAAAACATCTGCCAAATACACAGATGTGACCAATGTGACCTCACCAGCTGCCTTTATATTATTTACATTATACCAAAAAAGGCTAAGGAACACTACAGGGTGCCTGAACGAGTCTTTATCGAATGGAAGGTGATTCATTTGGTTATGGGCAGTAGGACGCTAGCATTATGACTGCTGAGGACGGACTGACTGGTAAGCAGATGAGCTCTCACTGATGTCTTGAGCGCACCTAAAGTGTTGGGAAGTCCTGTAACTGTTGAACAGTGTTCAATAAGGCAGCAGCAGAGCTGAGTGCCAGCGTCTGTCAAATACAGGTAATCATTTATAAGTGAGGATTTTCCACAAAAGCTCCACCTTGACCCTAGGATCAGCAGCGGTTAGAGCGCCGGGATATCGATAACAGGGTTGTGGGTTCGATTCCCGGGCTCGGCAAGCTGCCACTGTTGGGCCCTTGAGCAAGGCCCTTTACCCTCTCTGCTCCCCGGGCGCTGGAGTTGGCTGCCCACCGCTCTGGGTGTGTGTGTGTACTCACTGCCCCTAACACGTGTGAGTGTGTTCACTACCAGATGGGTTAAATGCGGAGGACACATTTCGCTGTACAGTCCACACTGTACAGTGACGAATACGTGCACCTTTATCCTTTTATCCTTTTTTAGCAGAGTGAAACTGTTAAGCACTGCTAAGTGGTTGCTATGGTGCTTTCAGGTGGTTGCCATAGTGTTGCCATTTGGTTGGTATGGTGTTGCTAGGTGGTTGCTATGGTATCCCCGGTGATTGCCATGTAGTTGCTAGGGTGTTGCCATGTGGTTGCTATGGTGTTGCCAGGTGGTTGCTATGGTGTGGCTAAGGCCGTTGTTCCTGCCGGTCCTGATGTGGCTGCTACAGTATTTTAGTATTTTAGGTGGCTGGTAATAGCAGGTGTGATACAGGTGCCATGGTGTGTCTTGGTGGTTGCTAGGGGTGGTTACTTTAGGTACTTCAGGTGGTTGCTAAGCCGTACAAAAAAATTTCTTTGTTGATTTCTATAGTATTTCAAGTAGTTGCTGTGCTGTCTCAGGTAGTTGCTAGGGTGTTGCCAAATGGTGGCTGTGGTGTCCCATCTGGTTGGTTGGTGTCCACACCTGGCTCTGGCGGGTGACGCGCTGATTGGTTTATTGATTGGTTATTACTGAGAATTGTTGATAATGTTTAATTAAATGTGCTATAATCAGTTATACGATTCTAAAATCAATGCAGTCAGTGAATCGCTACATCAATGCATCGGTCCATCCCTGCAGTTTCCAAGAAAAAGGGCAGGGGCAACCCATCTGACCCCAATCAGAGAGAAAACAGGGGTATCATGAGGGGAACACTCTTTGGTTGGTTGTTTGGTTGATTGAGAGAAAGTGAGAGAGGGCGTGAGAGTGAGGGAGATGAGGGGAAGGTGAGGGAAGGTCTCAGCACACTGTTTAAAAGCAGCTCTGACAGGTCAGGGTGTCTGAGGGTCAGGACTGATAGCTTTAATCAGCTGCTCGAGATATTGGACTTCGGGGGCCAATCTCTTCCTCTTCTCTATTCACACTAATTACACAGCCCTGTGAGCGAGCAAGCGAGAGAGAGAGAGAGGAGTGGAGGAATGTAAACAGAGTAAAGACGGGTCTTGCGGAGTGATCTATGGCCAGTAAATGAATGGTAATCCTCAGTGTCCTTTGGCCAGTATTAAGCATTATATGTTATCTACTAATTATAAATGATCCCACTCTATGTTCTGCGTAGTCAGTTGTTCCAGATCTTCAAACGGAGTGGACCATGAGACACTGTAGGGGTTGAGACCTGGCTCATTTTTAAAAGATCATATGATCAACGTTATCAGCTTCAGCTGGTTCTTTCGATTTTCTCCCCAAATTAATTTTTTTGTCTTTTTAATGTGAACTGTATCCGACATTTCTCTGAGCGGTTCATGCTCCTAAATTACAGTGTGAGCCAAAAAGAGCAGTGCGCCTTATCACTTGGCTTATCACAGGGCTTATCATAGGGCTTATGGCTGTAAAAAAGAGAACATTATTCAGCCACGCCCACTTCTTTGGTTGCCGTCTTTGATTTCTTTAAACTGTTTGTTGCTTTTAAGCTTTTTTTTGCCACTGCAGCAGCGCCCTCTTGTGGCAGGGAGCAGTTGTTGCCATATGGGCCTTCTAATTTAGTTAGAACAAGAGACATTGGCCTAAATATTTATGAGGTCCGTTACCTCGCTTTCCCACCACTGAAAGCCTCCCTCACTGCTGTCGTCCCTTTTCCCTTCTCCTTGTGGTGAAAGTAGCTTGAATTCCGATCTGGCAGATCGCTGCTTTGCTCACATTGCTGCATATTGTATGTATCGGACTGATGCAGGTGGCCCAAGTCTGTGTCACATAGATTTTGAAGAGCCACTTTTACCTGCGTTATGACGCAGCTCCTGTCTGTCGGTGGTCCACTCTCAGCACAGCAGTGACACACACAGTACCATCTAAGTGTCACTGCTGTGCTGAGAGTGGTCTACCACTTAATACTATAATTTCTGGGAAACAGCAGCACTGAGGGTCAGAAACTGACCTGTTATGAAGCAACGTGAGCTACAGCCTGTAATTGTGCACCTATATAATGGCCCTATCAGGCAGGTGGAGCTTATAAAGTGGCCACTGAGGCGACGTGTGAGATTTTGTGTCTCTGCTAAAGTGGACAGGTTAGCCACAAAAAAACATATCACTGTATTACTTTAGCTGAACACCAGGGAGCAACATTGAGCTACAGTCCACCCAGAAGGGGGCTCAAACTGTAGCACTGCAGGTTCTTTACTTTATCTAATGAGGAGGAAGATTAGGCAAGTTCAGGGTTGAAGCCATGCTTTCAGATGGGGCCCAGGCGGCCTACGCAGTAGTTTTAAGACTATTTGTGGATCTATTATAGAGATATTAAATGAGGTTTGATTGGACTAAACATGTTAAAAAGTAGGTAGGGCTTGGAAAAGCATTTTTTTCAGCTAACCTGAACATTCATTTGGATTTTTTTTTATGTGTAGAACAAAATAATTAGTTTATGTAAAATCACATAGCATTTTTAATGTGCAGAATATTGAAAAGCTTCAATTCTGACCACTGCTCTCCACACATTTGCTGCACTTGGTGGGGTCATCGATTATTAAAACTCAACCCAGCCAACATGCTCACGTTGGGCTCACATTAATGGACCTTGGGCTAGGTGGGTTCCAGGTGGGCCTGGGCTCTGAGGGGGTTTGTATATGTGTTGTTACTAGGATCCAGCTGGGCTTCCAAAATAGGCCCCATTGTTCTAGCCCACCTTAATCTCACATGGGTCCCATCTTGTGCAGTGTACAACCCAGATGGGGCCCATTTTTAACCCCTCCTGGTCTCATCACTGACCCTGGTGGGCATCCATATGTGGGTCCAACGTGGAAGGTGAGGACAAAACTTTCTGTTTCCCAGTTGGGGCACCCATACAGGCCCCACTTGAACATGTTAGCTGGGAATATGTGTGGAGGACAGTGGTCAGTCCTGATGTCAGGATTTAATTTTATTATTCAATTTGTTTATTTTCCATTGCCTCCCTCTGAAAAAAAATAAACCCCAAAACTCAACCCCTGGATTTTTTAATTGAGCTACAAAAAGCCCAGTCATTTAATTGTGGGTGCGTTCATAACATAAGCCCCTCCTCCTCCCTCCCCACTTTTACTCCGACAGGCTGCATCTAGAAGCTTTGTTGAAAGATGGTCAATCAAACACCCTCAGAAGATGCCAAGCGGTGCAGATTTACAGTTTCAATAAACTGTAAAGTCGTAATGGAATTAGTAGACAGGTGGACTCGTAAACAGCAAAAACAACTAAGGCTGCTGGCATGAAACACTGGGACGAGTTCTTTGAGGGTTCTTTAGTAAAGACAAGGAACCCCAACAAATTCAGGCGCTGAAGTGGTTCTTAGCTTGCTTAAATGGCTCTTATTGTAAATGGCTCTGTTTACAGCCTTTTAAGATCATTCCACTTGAGCTGTTAAAGAATCTTTGTTCAGTGGGCTACTATATAGAGTAGGCCTTCCACATTGAACACCCTGTATATTGTTGTCGTATCTCCAAAATGGCAACTTTACAAGAGAAGGAAAACACCTTCTTACCTTTAAAAGGAAGATTTTAAAGGTTTTGGGATTCTGTTCCGTGGAGTGATGAAACAGAGCTGGACCTTTTCAGGCCTATGGATCAGCTATATGTCTGAAGGAGGGACAATGAAGCATACACCGAAAAGAACACCCTGCCTACAGTGAAGCATGCCTTCTGTGAGGAAGCTGAAGTTAGGGTGTCATTGGACCTTGCAACAGGACAATGACCCCAAGCATAGCTCAAAGTAGGTTGTCACTGTCACCTGACTTGAACCCCATCGAAAGTCTTTAGTGGGATAAGAAGAAGGCGGTTGCAGCAGCAAACCCAAGAAAATTAGTGAAGTGGAGGTCACTGCCCATGAGTAATGGGCTAAGATTCCCTTTAGGAACGCTGCTAGAAGCTGGTGTCTGGCCATGCATCATGTTGCAGCAGGTCATAACAGCAAAAGAGTGATCTGCTAAGTCCTAAATACATTAACTATTTAAACTGCTCTTCTTTGATTGGTTTACTGCAAGCAGCAAGTGTGTAAACGTGGGTCATAAACCTTATTTATAAAGGGGGGTTGAATCATTTCAGCTGCAACTGTAGAAGTGCCCTTCTACTAGGAAGTGTTACTGATTTTGCCCTTTAAATTGCTGCTACTACTTGTTTCCACACAGTAGTGTGACCGAGCCTTCACGCACAAAGTGATCTTCTCCCTCACCTTGCTGTTCGTTTCTGCTGTGTCATGTTTCTTTAAAGAAGCAGTGCATTATTTAGTTGCATCCGGGACAATAAGCTGTTGGATATTTATCACCACGGTATTGCGCCCGAGTTACACGAGGAAGGTGAGTGGACTTCCTGGCTTCAGCGGATGCATACCCTTGGAAGGCTGATGAACAGATGTAAGGTTCTGAGATGAGATTTCCCTCATGGAAGCCAGTTTGAGAGCAGGCCTAGTGGGTCTTCCTGTTATCTGATGCGCAGTGTTGCCTACAGGTCTCCAAGAGCGTGTGAAGAGAGTATGTTGTAAAAAACATTTCTTTTGTTTGAACCACCTGAAAACACAGGCTGTTCCAATGTGTCATGATTAGTGGACCTGGACAAATGGTCCAAAATGGCTTGGAAATCATTGAGCACAATGCAGGAATAACCCCTGGATGTTAGGCACCAGTCCATCACAGGGCACCACACTCGCCTATTCACTCACACAGAGGGGCCAATTTAGCATAGCCATTTCACTCGCCAATGTGTTTTTGGCAGCTGGGAGGAAACCAGAGTGCCCAGATGAAACCCACACAACCACAGGTAAAACACTCCAAACCCTCACAGACAGAGCCTGGAACAAAGCTCAACCCCACAAGCCCATTATATCAGTATTTTACCATTTGAGAACAGCAGCTCGACATTCAAATGGGTCTCACTATCTGCACATATACCCCATCAGCCATCAACATTAACACCACCTGCTTGTTTCTACACTCATTGTCCATTTGATAAAAGCATAAGATCCTTGAGGAACTTTTGGAGGTTCTTCAGGTTAAAACTCTGGAGGACTCAATGTCACAGGACATTGGTCGCAGGACACTTTTGGCTGGATATTTGTGGTTGGTGGACTGTTCTGAGGTGTTTAGAAACTCCAGAAGCACTGTTGTGTCTCATCCACCTGTACCAGCGTAACACACACTGCTAACACACCACTACTGAGAATGACCCACCACCCAAATTTTGAGGGGTCCTGACTATTGAGGGACAGGGTGAAAGGAGGCTAACAGAGTATGCAGAGATGCAGACTGGAATTCCAGAAGTACACAGTGCTACTATATGGGAAGTGGAGCTGATAGAATAAACAATGAGTGTAGAAACAATGAGGTGGTATTAATGTTATGGTTGATTGTTGTATTTCGAGGTTTGTTTGAGGTACATGCATTGTTTTATTTTTGAACCATCGCAATATATAAGTTAAATGGGTGAAGTGCTTCCTGTGCAGTTTAGTTTCTTGGCTGTTTTTGATTTAATGGCTGTTCCCAGCTGTCCTCTTGATATATTTGGGTGCCTTTTCTTTGGCTTTACTTTATTTTTCTTGACGTTTCTATAATACTCCATTCAGAATGTGAAGTGTTTTTGTACTGAATATATTTAAATAATTGCCTTTTCCAATGTATGGTGCCAATAACCGTCTTCACCCCCTTTATATGTTTATAAAAGGAAGCATGGTCAATATAATTAGTTTTTTTGAGGATGTCAAACAGAGTTCTACAAAGTAATGTCAATTAAAGAAATAAAAATAATGTCAAATGTAAAAACGAAGGGATTACATAAATATTAACCCCCTTCCAGGTCCAGGCAACTGGTGCCAGTAGCCTCGCAATTAGTGCAATGGAGATCACCTGAGTGCAGGGAATGAGTCTCAAGTGATGGTAGAATAAAGACACCTGTCTGGAAGGTCCAGGCACTAGTTAATCAGTATTCCTGGCTTCAAATACACCATTTAGAGATAACAGAAGAGTATAACATCCCCTGGAGTTCAATTAAACCCACTGTTAAGAAATGGCAGCCATGCTGCTTTGCCATCAGCCGAGAGAGCAAAATTGGCTGTGCTCTTTCGAGTGTGTAGATGGCGCTCTCTCAATAGCTCAACAGCTCTCTCACCCAGCTAGCAGAGCTGGGTACCCGATGCTTTCCTCCGAGTGCGTCGGCTGCATCGGCAGTTCAATTCAAAAAGAGAGGTTGGCTGGCTTCGCATGTATTGGAGGAGATATGTGTTAAGGCCTTGGCTTCCTAATGTCGGGAGCATTGGTAGTGCTAAAGTGTCACCTATGACTACTCTTAAAGGAGTTAGACTGATGCCGCCACCACCATGCTTCACGGTAGGTGATTGGTGTTTGTGGTAATGTGCAGTGTGTAGTCTTTGGTGTCCCCAAAACATGGCGTCTAGCCTGATGGCCAGAAAGCTCTATTTTGGTCTCATCAGACCAAAGAACCTTCTTCCAGCTGACCTTGGAGTCGCCCACATGCCTTTGGGTGAACTGTAGTCGGAACCTACTTATCTTTGCAGCTGTCCCATTAAGCTCTGACTGGTGAAGAACTAGGGCAACAGTTCTTGTTGTATGCAGAGTCTCTCCCATCTCAGCTGCTGAAGCTCAAAAAGGCCAATTATTGTTACCATGGTTCCATTTAAAAAAGCAATTTAAAAGGAAACCATTCATGGGCCAGGTTTGTGAAACACTGAGTACAGAAGTGGTCAGCTGTGATGACCTTTTATCAAGGGACTCTCCATCTCCGTCTGGCGCGGTCTCCAAAGCCCGGAGCAGGAGAGCCAAAACCTCACTGCAACAAAACATTGAGGCAAGGCAGGCGTGACAAAAGTGCAAGCGCTTAGCATGGAGATTTACATTTGGTAATTTAACCAGAGGGGCCTTGTGCCATAAAATGTAGTTGCCTGGTGACTAAGCACTTCCTCCCTCCTTCTCTCTCTTTCTCTCTCTCTCCCTCTCTCTCTTTCTCTCTCTCTCAGAGCTGTAGAGACAAGTCACCGTGACCTGCACTCTTGGCACTGTAACTTTGTCTTTTTGCTTCTGTGCCGTAAACTCCCAGCAGAGATGCGCCAAGGGCATCCGAGCAGATCCTTAATAGAACATGCTCTCTCATTTACATCTAACATGCAACACCCCCCCCCCCCCCCCCAGCCTTCCCCCTTCCCTTCTTCCAAACCAATCTGAAATGCAGTTTCAGTTCCACCAGTAGATGGCAGTGTTACATTTCAGGCCATCTTCTTCTTTATGGATGTTTGGGCTCCACTGTCTTATTCTTTCCCTCCCAAACAAAAAAAAAAGGAAAGAAATGGACTAGCGAGATTCAGCACGTACTTCAAGTCGCTCGCCACACTTGCGATTTCTCATACATGCCGATTACCACCATTCCCAGGCAAATAGCGGCAGCCTTAATGGAGTGATCGCTCCCACGTTTCGGTACTTCCTCTCCGCGTGCTTCGGGGCTGACTTTTACACACTTTCCCCAGGAGGTTTTCTTTAGTCTTTAGTCGCAAGAGTTGAGTCACCAAATATGGTGACAAATGCCTCGGCTTCCTCCGCCCCCTGCCACTTACGGCGTGACGTGGTGGGATGGTGGTGGGAAAAGAAAAATGTAACAGCGGTGACAACTTCATGCTTCCAACAAAAAGAGCGTATCTCCCCCCCTAACACCCCTCACCGCCCCCCGGGATATGCTCTCCCGAGAGCTCTTCCACCTCAGGCTAAGTGGATGTGAAGCGCAGGTACTGACAATGGCAAAGCAGCATCCACTTTGCTGACAGCCGGAGCTTCCTCAGTCAGTCGTGCGACCAAAAATAGGTTAGCGCTGCTTTCCCTTTCGCGAACCTCTTCATCTGCCTGTTCGTGTACATTTGGAGATACGACTGGATACGATTTGATTGCTTTACAGGAAACAGTGTTGCGAGATATTATATGCTGTAGATTCGTCTAAAAGGGCCGCAGATCTTAACAGATTCCCCACAGTGACGATGAAGCTTAGCCGTGATGAAGGTGTTGTTAGAAGGAGTTGAAGGACTGATCAAATTTGTGAGCACTGAGGCAGAGAAGAAGGCTGGGTGAGACGCCATGACCCGTGAGCTCTGGCACAGAGTTATTGATAACTGAGCGAGATCGATTCGCAGGTGTTTAAGGAACAACTGGCGATATGAGTAAGAGGAGAGGCAGGTTGAGGTGTGCACCTACTGAAGGTACAGTGTTCATTTCCAGTACACAAATGTCCTGACTTTGCAGGAAAACCAGAGGCTAGATTATTCTAGAAGGGATGTACATGCGGACTAATTTTGATATGCGAGTGGGCTTAGCGCCAGAACTAAGTCATGATTGAGGTGTCTGAAGATAACGGGTGATGCAAGGAAAAAATACATTTACAGTAGCTCTGTATGGTGATGCTCTTCGCTGTGTTCCCAGAAGGAGCCACACACTGCAGCTACGTTTACAGCTGGAAATCTGGCTGCCTATTTGTCTTCCCCCCACATACAGAGCAATGCAACACCAAAAAAAAGGCTCAAATTAGGTGAAAGCAGGTGTTGGGAGGCTAAAATATTCAGTTGCACAACAGTTTAGCAGCATGTGGAGGAATACATCTGAATACGTTCTATTATTCAAAAGATCAGTAACAGGAGCTACCTCATGAGACGAGCTAATCAACTAAAGGTCTCCTCCGTGAATTTGCCAACATGTTAATTAGGCAGAGAAACATAGTCAACATCTAGCGAACATCAGCAAGAACAATATCATATAGCGAATATAATTTTAGTTAGAGTAGCTAACATCTAGCCAACATCAGCTAGAAGAGTTAATAGCTAGCTAACATCATCTGGAGCACTTAATGTCTAGGTAACAATAGTTCATGCCTAGCTAGAATGTTTAACATCTAGCTAACATCAGCTATGTACTTAATATCTACCTAACTCCCTAATATCATCTGAAACACTTAATATGTATGTAACATCAGCTAGAGTATTTCATGTCTAGCTAACATCAGCTAGAGCGTTTAACATCTAGCTAACATCACCTGGAACACTTAATATCTAGATACTAGTAGTTCATGCCTAACTTTAATCAGGTAGAATGTTTAACATCTAGTTAACATCGCCTAGAGTTAGTTAGTAAACATCTAGCTAACATCAGCTAGAATTTTTAATATCTAGGTAACATCAGCTAGAATATCTAGGTAACAGTAGTACATGTCTAGATACGATCAGCTAGAATGTTTAACATCTAGTTAACATTGCCTAAAGTTATTTATCATCTAGCTAACATCAGCTAGATTAGTTAACATCTAGATAACATCAGCTAGAATTGTTAATCTAGCTGTTATCATCTGGAGCACTACTAGATAAAATCAGCTAGAATATTTAACACCTAGCAAACATCATCTAGAGTCACTTAGTTATCATCTAGCCAAACATTAGCTAGAAAAGTTAATTAGTTAAGATAAACTGGAATAGGTAACATCTAGCTAACAATATCTGGAGTGCCTTATATCTAGCTAACATTAGCTAGAGTAGTTCATGCCTAGCTTAAACCAGGTAGAATGTTTAACATCTAGTTAACATTGCCTAGAGTTAGTTAGTAAACATGTAGCCAACATCAGCTAGAATTTTTTATATCTAGCTAACATCAGGTAGAACAGTTAATATCTAGCTAACATCACCTGGAGCAACTAATATCTAGGTAACATTAGCTAGAATATCTGGGTAACAGTAGTTCATGTCTAGCTAAGATCAGCTAGAATGTTTAACATCTAGTTAACATTGCCTAAAGTTAGTTATCATCTAGCTAACATCAACTAGATTAGTTAACATCTAGTTAACATCAGCTAGAATTGTTAATCTAGCTAATATTATCTGGAGCACTTAATATCTAGATAAAAACAGCTAGAATATTTAACATCTAGCAAACATCACCTACAGTTAGTTAGTTATGATCTAGCCAAACATTAGCTATAAATGTTAACTACTTAAGATAAACTAGAATAGGTAACATCTAGCTAACAATATCTGGAGTGTCTAATATCTAGCTAACATCAGCTAGAGTAGTTCATATCTAGCGAAGATCAGCTAGAATGTTTAACATCTATCTAACATCACATTTAACATTTAACCCATTAGTACCGCGCAGATCATTTCTGTGATACTTTTGGTTTTGGTGGTGTGTTGCCAGACGGTAAACATCAGAACTTAAAGCGTAACACTTTACATTAAACCAAATATTACTCAAATACTGTTTCCTAATTTTTCAAAAGGAAATAAGAACTGGAGGTGGGTGGGTCGTGAACATGGTAACAGCCGTATTTTCAAACAGAAAGCAGGATGGGCATCTGCTCCACCGGCAATACAGGCTCAGACTGAGCTGCAGAAAAACAAGGAGCCTCCTTGAAAGACCCATCATCACCTGCAGATACAGTAATAGCCAGGTGTAGGATCTTCATGCCTACCTTAACATCTGTCTCCAAGACTCCAAAAGGAATCTCTCTCCAACTCTCTCCATCAAGATCACTTCCTTGGTCCTCTCTGGTCTGACTGCAGTGACCATCAGAACAGCTCTCCTTTATTAATTAGATGCAAGTCAGCACTAGTCAGCGAGTGAGAAGGCTGAATGGGGTATAGCTACTAACTATAGCTGGTTGCGGTAGACTACTGGGTAGAAAACCGGGTGGCAGATGGTGCACTTGGGCTTAGTACACACTCTCTATCCTTCCATTCATTCCAGCCATTGGTAGTCATTTTCCCCTTTCCCCTCCGTGGGTCTATAACCTTCCCTGTTTAACGGCAGACTGAGCTTGGAGACTGCCTTTTTCAGTCTTGCGCCTCTTTTAGGATTTTAGGATTCTCATTGGTCATGAGACAGTTCTCGCGACTGATGACAAGCACCTGCTCTGTTGGGGCAGACTGGCTGAGGGGGGGCAGAGCTATATGGAGGCTACATGGCTACATGTACTACTACATGGCTCTGAGGTAGTCTAACCTCAGAAACACGGAACACGTCTTTTAGTTTCCAATTCTGGACAATTCTGGGCTCAAGCTGTCGAAATAACGCAGCAGAGGCCGCATTCGATGCCAGCCAGAGCTCAATAAACAAGAAGGAAAGGATCAGACCTAGATCAAGCTTAATATAGCCAATGTCAGAATCATTAAATAAGCTAGTAGATGGGAGCATGAGCCTGCCGGAGTGGGTTGTTCACTGGGGCTGGTTGTCTTGTGTTATTATTAGTCAGTCTGGGCAGCTGGCATTTTCAAATGGTGTCAGAAAAATAAATGAAGGTTTTAAAATGATACACATATGGGTTATAGGCTTGGCCATAAGTCCTGATATCGTATGAGAACAAGTGAGTCGGCGTATGCGTGCTTGCAGTACTCCTACCCAATGCTCAGGCATATTATCGACGGCTTGCTCATGCATCACAGGCAGATTTCAGATTCGTGGGGAGAGGCTTGGAAAGAGGGATTTGTCAGGCGGAGGAAAAGCGGTTTGTATAGGATTTCTGGCCCTGCATGCTGACAGCCACGTGAAGTTTATACAGGGCTTCAAACTGTGTAGACTCTATCCCCTCCTGGAGAAGTCAAGATTATGGAGCTTTCCATGGGTGTGTCAGGCTTGTGTGTTTTGTCTCAAGCTTTAAAACCTGGGAATAGGATGTAAAAATGGGCAGGTCTGGTTTGTTTCTAATCAAGTTCTACAAACATCATCTTTTCTTAAACCACTGGCTCTCGAACCCCTCAAACAGTAGGGGTCCATCCATAGATGGCCCACACTTCAGTTCCTCACGCTCTGAACTACATAATCAATGTATCATTGTAATTACTGAAGTAGTTACTGAATCATTCATAGTAATGAATAGTTCATTTACAAGGTAGTTAAGTTACAAGGAGTGTTTCTGCCTGGACTGCTTTCTGAATGACGCTGAATACAGGACAGCCAGAATGCAGCTCATTTACATAAACCTTTATGTAAAATGTCTTTAAAGGCAACAAATATAGAATGTTTGGTTTCATAAAAACTATTTTGTGATGTAAAACAAGTAAATGTTAAGTGGGACAAATAAAAATTAAATTTCATAGGGCCTAAAATAGAACCCTGTGGGACTTCACAAAATCTGGTAAGCTAAACAATACAATACAATATGTAAAATATATGAATAAGGATTGTGTTGTAATGTAAAAGCAAGCAAATGCTGTAAGTGGGACGAATTAAGAATTCAAAATACAAGAAAAGTATGAAAGAAGTTGGGCCTGCAACCTAGAATGGCAATAAATCAAGAACGGTACCATTTACTTTCCACACATCAAGACTTAACTACAGGTCTTGAGATCCGTGTGACTTACACCCTGAAAAGCAGCAGTTCCAGTGCAACAAAGGACACCCCACTACATACCCCCCCACTGCGGGTGGCAGCCTGACTCCACAAGGAACAAATGTGCCACTGCCCACATGATTCATGGACTAACACTACGACTTAATGAAGAGGCTATAGTCCAATGCCTATGGTAAGTAGCTGCAGCCCAGAGGGGTCCAAGGTGGGTATACACTTCGGCCCGCTGCTCATTCAGGTCGTGTAGCAGCGCTACTTTACCCAGAGACAGAGAGAGAGAGAGAGAGAGAGAGAGGGAGAAGGGTGCTTTGGATTGTAAATGACTGAAATAAGGGACCAGGTCACTGAAAACAGAGCGTTCCTGTTTTTTTTTGTTTTGTTTTTTTAAAGCAAACTATTTAAAGTCAGAATGCAAATATGTATGTATTTATGTTTTTTAGGCAGTGTGTTTAGGGAAATGAACATGTGCGTTGTATTTCATAAACCATGGACAACATTTCCCCTAAATTCCAAATAAAAATGTTGCTATTTAGAGCATTTATTGGCAGAAATGACAACTGCTCAAAAACAACTACTCAAATAATGCAAATAACATATAACTTATATGTTATATATGTATATATATATTTAAGTAAAAGCGTGCACTGGTGCTTTCCTCATCTCAAACTACTTCTTGAAACAAAAGCCAACGACAGTGGTGGGTACACCCCAACAAAAAAACCTCAATGTCTCCATAACTTCATGCCATGTGCCCTTAAGCATCAATTACAGCTCCACAACGGCGCCTCATGCTCTTCACAAGTCGACTTACTGTCTTCTGAGACATGGCATCCCACTCTTCTTAAATGGCAGCCCTCAGGTCCTTGAGGTTCTGGGGTACAGAGTTCTGAGCCTCCACATGGCGACTCGGCTAATCCCATAGGTTTTCTATGGGATTCAAGTCTGGAGAAAGTGCAGGCCACTCCATTTGAGGTACCCCAGGCTCCAGCAGCTGTTCCCTAACTATGCAACCTCGATGAGCTGGAGCATTGTCGTCCATGAAGATGAACTTAGGCCTGTGTTCTTTATGCAGGTGAAACTTCACCCAAAGCCAAATATCCTGAACTTTATGTGTGTAGAGTATCTATAATTAAATCAAATATTTCTGTTCTACTCTGCTGATGGTTATTGATATTTCCGAAAAATAACATTGCTACATTTGACAAAGTCTCTTTTCACCATACGTTTCCTGTTCTGCTTTTCACAAGATGACCCTAGGTTGATTTGCCACGTTTTACTGCAGTAACATGATTTATAAAAGGTTTAAAGATGATTTGTTTTCTTTTGATTCTTTGTTCAAATTTCAATGTTGTTTCAATATTCATTCGAGGTGCAAAAGTGATGATGAATCAACGTCAGATTGGAAAGTTCATGTTGACAGTTTAGCGTTGATTTAACAGCCATTCAGTGACTGATTGCTACCTGGGATATTCATTTTAATCAAATGCGTTCCTCACAACCCCATAAATCGTATTTTACTTTGTTACGGATATTAAAAATTGAACTCTGTATTGGTTCTGTTATTGCACCGGACCCAGGTGGCTCGTTTATACACAGGAGAAGGCACCCCAGGTTGGAAGCAGAAGAAAAACCCCACCATCTCTTTGGTGCTATAGTCGGCAGGCTAATTGGAGTCTCTCATCGTCCAGCTTAGACTTGGAGTTCTTAACATGGACATGATGCTGACTACCCTAGGCCTATTAACTGCCTCTATAACTTCTACACGGCCTATGAAAAGTGAGTGAAGATGATTGAAGCATGAGGTTTACACAATGCTAACCCAGTTTACACAGTGACTACATGCCTCCATAACTTCGCTAGATTAGCCTCCTAGCTCCAGTGCTCCAGAAGCAATTGTCAGGCACCAAACACGCCTTGGGTGATTGACTACATTTTGGGGACGCTGTGTGAATTTGACTGTCGGCTGAGCCGCCGCTTTAAAGCCCAGCAGAGTATCTGACCATTACAGTGTAATCCAGGAGAAGAAGGGTGGGAGTTAGAGGGGAGAGGAGGGGAGAGGGGAAGGAGAGGAGGGGAGAGTGCAGTGATGAATCGCAGGATCAGTCCTCTCCTGCTGGAGTAATCACTCTCTGGCTCTGACCTAAACCCTCCCTCTCCCTCCGTTTCTCCCTCCAACAACACCCCCCCCCCACACACAACCCACCCACACCTCCACCTCCACCTCCAATCCCACAAGCCCACGCCGAGCTGTCTCATGCCGAGCTGTCTCAATCACTTGCTCTTTTTTTCTCTCTCTTTAGCTCTATCTCTCTCTCCCACTCCTCTGTTTCCATTTACTACGCCTGTGTGGGTTTTTCACCTCATTCACAGGGCTTTACCTTTCCTTTATTCGTCCTGTGTCTCTGAAGCTATGTTCTCATGAGCTTCACACATTAGAAGCTCAGTGCTTCTGTATTAGTCCATCATAATCCAGCACGTGCTGTTTTTTTCTTTTTTTTCTTTCTCTCTTCTTCCAAGCAATGGCTTCGCACCCGAAGTACTATAGTGCTACATGTTGTGTTATTGACCACTGGTTCTTGCAAGCCAGAGAGCTGTCCAGGAATTTGTGTGAGCAACGTAGCGTGAAGGTCTTTCTTACGAAATCCTGTATATGAGGCTTACTAACACCCTGAGAGCAACTGTGGACTCTCGCTGCTTGCCAGCCTCTATTTCACTGCATTACACTGTTTTGAGAGACCTCTTGGGATAATTCATGGTTTGACATGAGAAGATGAGTACATTTGGACAACAAGCTCTATCGCCGCCTCCGTCAATCAATATGTCATTTGCCCTTTTCAGAATGGCTTTTTGGGTGATGATAAGCCTTGGCTTCCTGAGATGGTTAATGATTTTCGGGTAGACATGCAGTCCATAGACAATTGAGTTCCTGTAGCTCTGTTAAAACGACAGTTCGGCAGTTCAGTTAACTGTGGATTTTTTTTTCCTCAAGATCAACCAAGACATATCTGAATGTGTCTGAAGATTGATTTTTTAAAGTTGGAAATAGAGCTATGAGATTGATGTACAAAACGTTTATGAAATTTACAGTACACCCATTACCACTGTGCATAGCAGGGGTTCCACAACTACTCATTTTAAATACTGAAGTACTTGTTCTCAACACCGTAGTGAGAATTACAAAAAACGAGCGTTCTGTTGCTTTCAGTGTCAAGTCAGTGCCACGTATTTAATTAGTAGCTTAGTAATACAGGCCAACGAGGAAACGTAGACCAGATGCCGAGTTCTGCGGTGGGACGTCTGTACTCTATGCCGCTGTCGCTTGATGCTGCAGGTCTGAGAACGAGGAGCTGATCAAGAAGCTCAATAAACAGACAAAACAGATGAAAAAGAAGAACATCTGATCAAATAAAGTGCTCTCATTAGAAGCTCAGAGCTTCTGTATTAGTCCACCATCAGCCAGCATGTCCGTTATTTTCTTCCAAGCAATGGTTGCACACCCAAAGCACTATAGTACTACATATTGTGTAACTGAACACTGGTTCTTGCAGACCAGACAGCTGTCAAGGAATTTGTGTGAGCAACATAGCTTAGTAATAAGGGCCAATAAGGAGAGTTCTGCGGTGTGGGGTCTGCACTGTAGTAGAGTGTTTGTGGAATTTCAGATCTGAAAACATCCACAGGTGATTCTTCGTGACTCTGAGCTGATCAAGGAGCTCTTACTGAAGAACAGCTGAAGAACATCTGATCAAATAAAAATGTGGAAGCTGCTGATTTTCTCAGAACAATGGATTGACCACTGCATTGAGTCCACTGAGTCCAGACCTCAACGTCACTGGTTGGGTTTTCTTTCAAACGTTTCACCAACGTTAGGCGCAATTATTTCATTTTGGCAGAAAAAAAAACTACACTACAGTTATGTGTAGAAGAAACCAGAAGATGACGTAGGCTAGGGGGTCATCTGAGGGGTTTTTGCTTTTGGCAGAATCATCTTTACAGACATTTGCAAACTTTTTCAGGCTAAGTTGTTTGTAGATGAAAACGGATGCATCAGGTGCTTTTGAGGCTATCAGGTAAGATGTACTCAAGCTAGCTAGAAGCTCACAAGCACCTGATGTGCCTGCTTCACCAGAGCTTCATAACCAAGCTATTTCTCAGGGTAAGGATGTTCTGTTGGTTTCCCCTCCACAAAATTGGTATGGTCGCTTGGATGGGATATAGAGCGTCATCTACCCACTGTAGAAAGAGCAAGGCCAATTGTGCTCTCCCAGGGCCTCGGTTGCCGATGCTAGCAGCATGATCAGGATTTAACCAGCGATCCTTCTCCAATCATAGTGACAGTCCACTCATGGCCCCACTCCAAACTTTTTATGTGGTGTTCCTAAAACTGTTGATCAAGCAAGATCTTCTCCTCTTTGTCCAATTATTATGACACCTCCTAACTGAGCAAATGACCCTACTATATTGTTTATTATCACTGTGGTCAATATCAATGGATCAGCTGTAGCACTGGAAGTCCTATCAAAAAACCACCCCCTCCATTGTTTGATGAAAACTAAGGTGGACAGAATACTTTAGAACATGTTGCATGATGAATCCTCTTTAATAAGACCTCACCCATCAACTAACCAAGGCCCGGCTTGATTTTTGTAATTAGGCTGCAAGACATTTGGTGTATGGGTTCTTCATGGTTCCTTACCACGCAGCCTATCTGCACAGCTGCTCCTCTGGACTTTGGCAGCAGCGTAGAAACCAGATGGCCTGGGAAGCATCTGCAGAGCCTGGCCTGTTGACACTGCATGCCACAGATAAGGAGAAAAAAAGCTTCTGATGTGGGAATCAGGAGACAGGATGGACAACAAGGCACACGGTACAAACACACACATACAGTACCGGCACGTATCAGCAAAGCGAGAGTGAGAGTGATAAGGTGGGAAGCGCAAAGAAGACAAAAGAAAACAGAAGCAGGTAAAGCAGGAAGATAAAACACGGAAGAACAAAAGTGGTGCCCTGGGTCTACAGTGCTGTGGCTGACGGCATCTTCGCCTCAGATCCCACCCCACCCCCTCTGTGCTTGTTAAGGGTAAATATGTCCCTTGCCTGTGTGATGTATGGCATAGGCTGTTGTGTGAGTGTAAGTCAGACAGCACTCTCTTGCTAACCCACCGTTCCCACCCCATTATGGGGGGCTGATGCAGGGGCTGTCTCTGGAGCCTAAGGCCTAGGCCTGACGAGCTTGTGACGGGCCACCCTCTGTTTACCCACTCCACCTCTGTTTACTGCCACACAACAGAGGCATTTGCCACGGCTGCACAGCATTCTGGAGCCCTGCACCCTGTCCCCAGCCCCACAGAGACAGGGAGAGTGAGAGATTGAGCAAGAAAGAGAGAGAGAGAGCGTGAGAGAGAGAGAATGGTATACATGATGCAAGCATCCACATGTCAAGAAAATAGAGTACGGGTGTCAACAGAAATATACGGAGAAGGTCATTTTTCATTCAGCAAGGCTGGATTTCTGAAAATCTAACAATGAAAAGACAGGAAATATACAGTGCACCCACAAACTCGCAAATTCTGAGTTAACAACTCAATTTAGGACACTTTCACACTTATTATAGGATTATTACAGGGCTACTATAGTAACAGAACCCAAACTGGGCTAAACTGACCCAGCATTGCTGGATTATATCTTATTACTTTCCTTAATTAAATTAAATCAGTAGTATAACCAGCTGCCTAACAGTAGAATTGCTTGGAAAAAAATTAAAAACAAATTTACGCCTCTTCTATACTTGCTGCAGATGTTCCAGAGAAAAGAAAAATCAAGGAGGAGATCTTCTTAATATTTCTGTGGTTTCTCCTAGACAACAATGAGATCAGGAGGAAAGACTACACTAAAGTCTCCTGTTGCTGAGATAAAGACTTCAGTAATCTCATATGTGTATGGCAAGCCATCTTAGCCAAAAATCACACCGGCGATACTATATAGTAATGTTTTACTGGTAAAAAAAATCAAAAACTCAAATTCCAGATCTCTGTAATGCAGTTTTTACTAGTATCAGCTACGAAATGTTTGCTAGTAATAGTATCAGATCTACAGATCTATAAAGCCGTTCTGACTAGTCATACGGGCAGGATCACACATCATTAATGTAATTTTAACTAGCCATATGTTGCCACTGATTTACACCGAATTCTATGCTCTCTTTTTTCTAATTACATCTTTACTAAACTGTAATTCTGACTAGTAAAAGCTCTAATTTTACATATCAATGATATTATCACTGGTCAAAACTCAAATCTAAAAGTGCACATCTCATACATGCACTTTGCAACTAGTTAAAACTACATTAGAGATATCTCGAATTAGCATTTGTTTAGTCAGAAATCATTTTACGGATTTGTGAACCTGGACTTTTCTACTAGTCAGAAATCATTTACGGATTTGTGGACCTGGACTTCTTACTAGGCTGAAAGTACATTGTAGAGATCTGGAATTACAATTTCTACCAGTAAAAAGTAACTGTAGATATCTGTAACAGGAGTTTTTACCAGTACAAATGTAATTAGAGATATAAGAAAGTGAAAATCATGTAAACATGTAAATCAATTGCAGTGGTGTAGTCACAATTACATTAAGAACATATTGTGCAGCTTTATAGATCTGTAGATCTGATATTACTAGTAAGAAATTCTTGCCATTTCTAATAATGGTCTTAAATAAAATACTGTTTTCACAAGGTCAATATCCATGACTGATATGATCTGATAGAAGATCCATAGAGAAATCCTTTACAAATATCTTTCAAAGAAGTATTTAACCCAAGTCGGCCCCCATGCTGATGACACCGGTCACTCATTGGCTTATACTGAAATCTGTCTAATCTGATTTCTGGAGAATATATGATTTTGAACTTCAGAAAAATAATGTATATTATGCAAATTATCCAGATGTCAGGAGACATAGCAGATATGAACACAGAGGAGCAATGCTGTGTCTGGAAATATGGCCATATGTCTTCTAAAGGAATACAAATAAAGGAATAAAACATTTCCCATAGCCGCGTTTGTGTAGGTCACCTGGAGTGTATGCTCCGAAATGTGTTTGATGTAATTCCTGGAACATAGCGAGAAATATATATATATATATATGACAAAAGACCAGATGTCAACAAAACCGAGCTGAGAAGAGTCTTCCTGACAGGGTTTCTGTGTCTGAAAATCTTCCCACTAAATATACATATGTGCACTCACAACCAAAGGAACCAAAAAAAAAAAAACAAGAAAAAGGTTATTGCCAGGGGCTGTGCTTGCAGGGGTCACTCTGGGTGCGTGAGCTGAAACCTGTTTGATCTGATTTCTGGAGCATTTGGGACCCTGGATCTGCTTTGAGAAGTGTTTGTGAGGAGCATACGAATCAGCTGGAATGTCCACCGTGACGCAATAAGTTGTAGGGTGCAGATCTTAGACCTGCTGAGCGCAAGGCAGCAAACATTACCACTCCTGAGAACTGCACCGGGAACTGGAATTTCGTTCTGAATGTTCTGTAGAACCACCAGATTGGGACAAGATTCACTGCAAAATGGGCACCTCTGGTTTTAGGGGAGATGAAAAGCAGCGGTTTGAAAGAAAACAATGGAGAGATATCCCTCAAAACACCACCTTCATCGTCTTCAGGAGAGCAATAGCTGTTGGAACCAATCAATAGATGTTGGACATAAGTTATAAAAGCAGAACCGTGTGATTCAAAGGTGGAGACTGTTAGGAAAGTCACTCAGGGTGTTTTGGTGAGAAGTTCTCTGTTCTGGAGAAACCTACCTACTAAGAATTCTTCGCAGCGGTGGTCAAGGAGACCAGACATCTGACAAGTTTAATACCTCTGAAGGCCACATCACAGATACTTATTTCATTACGTAGTTCTGAATATGCTGCTGGAGACATAGTCCTGTGATAGTTCTGAAATAGGAAGATGCACCAATATGGAGATTGTAGGCCAGGCATCATCTAAACACTCTGGTCTTCTGAACTACAATAACTACAGCACTAGTACCCTAAACTGAAAAGAAATGACTAGGTCATTAACACACATGGACAAAATTGTTGGTACCCCTCGGTTAATGAAAGAAAAACCCAAAATGGTCACAGATATAACTTGAATCGGACAAAAGTACCCTTCATACCTGAGACAACTGGAGCAGTTTGCTCATGAGGAGTGGGCCAAAACACCTGCTGAGAGGTGCAGAAGTCTCATTGACTGTTACAGGAATCGTTTGATTGCAGTGATTGCCTCAAAAGGTTGTGCAACAAAATATAAAGTTAAGGGTACCATCATCCAGCCCAGGCCTATTTCATGAGTTTATTTTTTAAATAATTCTGTTGAAGCATGGTTCAAAATCAATGTCAGATTTTCATTTGTTAATTTTCATAGAAGTTTTATTTATTATTACTTTTGTAAGATTCAAGTTATTTCTGTGACCATTGTGGGTTTTTATTTCATTAACCGAGGGGTACCATTCATTTTGTCCACGTGTGTATGATATTAAAGGCTATTTATTGGTCTTGGGCTAAATGAGTAAATATGTATTAATGTACATTAGCATACTGTAGCTGCATGGTTTGAGAGGTATTCCACCCTCACACATACACATTGCCACAGTCCTACAACTTAGGCCTACTTGAAACCCCCTCAGACATGACATCACAGATACAGTTGGTACCCCTGTCCCAGCAGCGTCTTCTTTTTTGACCCTCATGTCCGGTGCCCTTCGCCTCTCTGCTTCACCATGGAATTTAGCGACTGGACGGGGGGGTTCCGACACTGTAACTGAGGATATCCACTGCCTGCCACCCACCTGTAGCCTGCCATAGCGGACTGTGATGCACACGAGGAAAACGGGATCATCATGACAAACTGCACAATCCGCTAAGTAGGGCGTATCGATGGATAGCACAACTCGACAGAACACCCAGCACAGCGCATAGATGCTCCCCTAGTCCCGGTTCGAGCTTGTGTCTGTATATGGGCTGGAAACTCAGTTACAGATATCAGAACCTCAGCCAACCCTAAAGATCAGTGAATCACAACCGCAGTTTAAAGTAAAAAGCTACAAAACACGACCTGTCAGTCTCAAGGCTGTGTTCCCAAACAAATGTGATAGAGGGCTGTCAGTCAGGCACGTTTATTAGAATATTAAGACCCCACCTAGACCTCGCTCAGTATTATGCAAAAGACATAAGCAATATTACAAAACACTTTGGAGTGGCCTTCTCAAAGTCCTGACCTCAACACTATTGAAAATACATGCACTGTGCTTAAAACTCAGGTCTGGTCAAAAAACTATTTTATTCCACCAAGAAGAGCAGTCAATTACCCGACTAGACGAAGGATACCAAAGACTGAAGGATACCAAAAAATGGGCTAAATTGATAAGGGACTTTTAACCACGTATTAGGAGTGCTGTATGTATATGTTTGGCCTTGTGTGAATTATTCTGGCCCTGTGTTGATTTCAGAAAAAATAAACTAGATGTTCTACACCTAAGAAGATCTTATTCACTCAGGGACAGTTTAGAAAGTATCACTAAAGGTTCAGTGTTGCCATGACAGTCATGTCCATAATGAGTGTATGCACATGTCTACTACAGCTTTAAGTAAAATTCAAAAATCACTAGACACAAATGCACTGGAGAAGCTCTGCCTTATCTCATGAACTTGCTAGATGGCAGAGTGAAATCATATTTTAAAGAAGAGCATTGTTAGGTGGCTGAAGACCAAATATATAAGAGGGATCTATGGTGGGGTTTTTTTTGGTAAGTGGGCATATCTTGGCTTTAACTTCAAAGCTGCAGAAATTCAGTTAGATAACCTTCAAAACAAATCCTTTATCACTTCTCTGGGTCTGCAGACATGCCTCGTGGCACACAAGAAGACTTTCTGCAGATAATGAATATGTTTTATGGGGAAAAAAAGCCTGTACACTATATCCTGCAGAAGGTTCTTTAAGGCTTTGAGGCCCATGCCGATGAACTAACAATGAAAGCTGATGTTCTGTGATGGTCCATGCTATTGTACTGAGATTGAGCTGCTTCATGCATTTCTACAGCAATCAGCATCAACGTTAAATCTCAATGAAACATTCTTAACTGGGGGGGGGGGGTGTTCAACAATGGAGAAACACCCGGGGAGTCAGGAAATGGATCTCATTCGTAGGTTCTGGACCTCTTCCATATCCATGTCAGTTGTATTGTCTTTTCCATTTAGTTGAAAGGCTGATCTCACTGAATGGATCTCTACTACAAAGCATGGCGGACGAAATCCTGCCGCTAACAGCTCAATTAGAACACAACCATCTCAAACTGTGCGAGATGACGCTATTCAGATCTTGGCCAGATTCTTTGCGACATTATTTAGCTAACACAGATCAGACAATGCGAAAGTGGGTCTTCCACCAGATGTGAGTCATGCGTTATCCTTCACAATTCTCCAACTGGTACTTTTAGTGGTACTATAGTGCTACAGCAGGGGGTCACATTGTTACAAACTCTCAGACACTTCACCCAAAGCAGACCCTCATTTGAAGCTGTGGATGGCACTCTTTATAGACAGATCTACAGTTTTACTCTATGACTCTGCCGTTAAGCTCTTAAGTGTGGTCCGCACTTACTATGAATGAGCTGCGTAATGAATAAGAAGGAGGTGAACAGACAACCAGTGTAGTGTTGGTGGAAGCTAATGGGTGAGCTAAATTGTTACATTTTTATACTTTAAGGTGGAGCCTGGTAGCTATGGGCATTTCTCTGCCATGGTCCCCAGTGCAATTGGCTGCTAAACTGTTTTCTGAGTGTAATATGTAATGTTTATGAAGGTAAAACAGTGGTAAAATGGAAAAGAATAGGCTTTCTTTGGGGACTATTTACCTTGCACGTACCCCTCCACCATGAATGTATTTTAAAAGAATGGCTGTGGCTGAAATAGCTCCCTGTTTATGTCTTCAGGTGTCATTTTTCTCTGAGCGGCTGAATTGTAAAGTGGACTGTGAGGGCATTAAAATCTCCCACAATGCACTGGTGATTTTGTATTCAGCTTGGGACATGAGTTAATTGTGGACCAGGATGGATTGCAAGTTTCTTTGTTACAAGGCAACAGACAGTGGAATGAAATGGAGCCGATGACGTTTACTTGTTTAAGCGACTGATAGTTACAAGCCACTGGATGCTGTGTATTTCACTTATTTTCCCATGTAGTTTGTTAATGGGAGGCTTTTGTTGCTAAGCAACATATAGGGTCCGAGATTTTTGCGTTTCTCCCGCTACTTAGTGAACTAATTAGTCCCTCCCTATATAGTGCAATACTAATGAGGGACTAGGGATCCATTTCGGTCACAGCCCATGTTTTGGGCCAAATGTGTATTCATAACTACATACAGCTTGTTATGTGTAATGGCTTTCTGTGATGTAGCTCCTAGAGCCATTCATCTCTAGGCCTGGTTCCATTCACCACCACTGTTAACAAGTGAGAGGCTCTCTACAAAGAAGTCTTTCGCACCGAAGCACTCTGAATGCCTTTGCTTACACCTCAGCCGTTCAACTACGCAAAAGTTTCTGAAGTACAATATCTCCTTGGGTTGAATGTGGGGCTTTTTGGGTGACATTTGCTACAGAGGAGTGCATTTGTGGGCGGAGCGTGGAGAGGTCAATTGCAGCTTGGCCATGCTGTTATGCCTTGCACTTCTGAGCTGATTCCCTCGGAGCAGAATGCCCCCACCTCAACTTCCCTTGACAAAAGGGGACAGATTTCCTGCATGTAATCCCATCCCTCCAACCTTTTCATTCTGGAGGATCCTGCGGTGTCAGGTCAGCCCAGTGGAACCAGCGCGCTGGGCTTTTTTCTATCAAAGGGATTTGCCCAAGCTTGTGCATATGAACTGGCGCCATTGAAAGGTTCGCATTGTATCAGCGGGGTGCAGGAGGAGCAGAAGAGGATATGCTCCCTGCAGGAGAAGAGCTAGCTGTCGGTGGCGGAGGAGGAAGATGAGGAGGAGGGGAGGGGAAGGGAGGGTTAGGGGGGCTTATCATGAGCCCTACCTGTGTAGGGAGAGTATCACTCTCTTGAGCCACCTATTAATCCACCCTTTACGAAGGCAATAGCGGCGACACCCGAAAGAGCCAGTCGTTTTTGGGGTTTATGATGAACGTCCCACTGAAAGGTTCTAACCCTGCTTCATTTTGCTAGGCTACCCCTGGGGTTAGAGGCTAGACGGGCTTAGGTTAAGGAGATCAGGAGAAACTTACTTAACAAAAGGATTGTTTGCTGCCTCTTAGAGAGCTTCGGGTGCCCAGAGGTTAGAAGTGAACCGAATGAATTGAGAGAAGGCCTAGACGGGCCCAGCTTTTTGTGTGAGGGATTAGGTAATTAAGTAGATAATTGAGGGACGTAGCCTCTTGCTAAGATGGTGGAGAATGTCATCCTGAAGCTGAACGAAATTCCAAGTGCCCGTTTCAACAGAACAGTCCAATTTGCTTCACCGCTCCCAAATTTGTGTGTCAAACAGTCAGGCGCTAATGTAAATCCTACAGGGTACGCGGACAAATATTCAAATTGAAGGGACACCCAGGATCAGGCTTGGTCATTTAGCGTGAAGAGAGCTAAAGTAAAGGGCAGCTCAGTCATTGGCCACTGTCATGGAAAACGAAAAACGCACATTCAAAGGTCAGAAGGAGGCCATTGTCACTGCTAATAGTGATGGGGAAGTTGCGGGACTTCAGAATGACTTTCCCCCCTTCCCCCCTCCCTCCCCTCCAGCCCCTCGCCCCACCCTGCTGCTAGAATAAAGGAGCCTATGTGCATTTCAATGGGAAGAGAGTGATCACCACAAGCAACTCTATGCAGCTGCTCAGATGGCAACTACCCAGCTTTTAGCAGGAACGGCCACTTAGCCCCAGATAGCAATAGCCCTCTTATATTCAAGCCTTGTGCATTTGCAGCTTTGCGTTAAGTGCCAGCTATATGGAACCCGAGTTTGAGAAAGAAGAGAGGCAGACATATTAATCCGAGGCTTTAATGCGTGCGGGTCTGCATACATTAAACCCGGATGCATACACTAAGACTAAATAACAGCCTGGGTCGTTTTGTGGGGACACTGATTAAGATTAATTGTGGGTTGCTCTCACATTTGCTTCACTGCCGGCAGAAGCACAAGGCTGAGGGCTTTGTGAATCAATGTACAGAAGCATGGCAAAAAAATAAAAGAAAAGAAACTCCATTGAATAGTAATAAAAAATGCAATGTGCTTTTTATGCTTGTCTTCAGAGCTGCACTAGTTGTCAGACTGCTGATAAAAAGAGAGTCCACAATTTTTTTTTGTAATTTTTGCAGAATTTGTCTGCTGAGTCGTTGAGATGTAAACCATTCAGAGTAGGTTCATGTGAAATGGTTTATTGTAAAGAAAATTACCACCTTGACTTTCTTTACTGAAAATGCTGGTGAATGGAACTACAACACAGATATAGCCATATTTATTTATTTATTACCCAAACCACCAGTGAACCTACACTGTGTTTATATGTAATACAGCTCAGGGTAAAATGATGTCAATAAAATAATAATAATAATAATAATAATAATAATAATAATAATAATCATCATCATCATCATCATAAAAATGGGGGACTACTTTGCCTTATAACAACTTATGTACCCCTCCGCCATGAATGGATTGAAAACGAACGTACAGACATTGTCTCTGTTACTGTATATTTTCATGCCCTGGTTTTTAATGATGTAGCTTTCAGAAGCTTATTGAACAACATGGACGTTTGTCTGGTCATTTGCATTAATTCGGTGTCGTGACACATCCTATCCCCCCTGACTGTTCCATTGGGTAAAATCGCACACATGGTTAATTGTCCATCTTCACGTAGCTGGAAAGATATTAACTGATCATTAATAAGAACGTTGCTATTTAACTTGATTTATTAAATCACTTATTAGTAAGTTCAACTATATAATTTTGTTGTTGCTACGCTGGCTTATAAAGCTGATACCAACAGGTAAAGCTAGTTATCGTGCACTTGCTGTCCGCTAACCCTGAGCAAGATGGCTAATCAGTAGCATACTAGCTAATGCAATCGAAGGGGGGTCAGCTCGACTGGCTAACTAGTAGCATGATGCTCCATCGGCTGGCTTGGGTCAACGTGTTGGGTCCTAAATGGTCCTTCTGTAAGATGACGTCAGAGGGGATAGATAGGATGCGTCACGACACCGGATATATTAGCAATCGAAGGTGACGTATGACGCACGTCCTGCCTGACCCACGCAATAACTATTGAGGAAATATTCAAATCTAACAGCTGGATCCTTAAACCTGTCCTACAAAATCACATCGTCGTGAAATCAGTATTAATTAAACCTCATGTCTGATAATGTGCACGTGCTAATTCGTTATCACACTATTTTGTGAACTTAGACGTTACTGTGGCTGCATCCCAACTCACACACGTCTGCACTGCAATGCAGTTCTAATGGAGGCTAGCGCACTAGTGTGGTAGTGCGCGGTTTGGGACACAGCCCCGCTGAACGACAGCACGGGCGCGTGTGAGCAGGTCTGCACGGAAACTCCCCCGCGATGAAGCGGCCGGCATGACCACCTGAGACCACCTGAGCTTGTTAGGGGCGCGCCAGAGTTTCTGTACACATCTGGTCCGGTTCGTTTGGGTGTCACGAGTGCACGCGCATCACACCGCAGAATGCGCGTAACAGATTACCCTCGCATCGCTTTAATGTCTGTCCATAAATAAGGGTTAATCTACGGTTACAGCAGATACAGGAGGCGCGAGCGTGGGTTTCAGCAGAACACCTATGGTCAACGTCCCGTAATTGTCCTGAACCAAGTCCGAACCATCAAAAAAAAAAAAAAAAAAAAAAAAACCAAACAAAAAAAAAAAAAACACTGCAAACGAACCGAACCAGGTTCTTCACATTTTTAACAAGCATGGGTCTTTGTGGAACCAACAGTAGGCTCCCTATTCCACTGTTCTGAGAACCCATTACCAAAGAAGCACCCTTTACTTGAGTGTCATGAGGAATGAAACCATGCCTGGTTTTTAGCAGCTATTCAGTTTTAGCTCCTTTTAACCTTCAACACCATTAAAAAAAAACCCAAAACAAGCAGTAATTAAATGTTCTGCATTTTGCAGCAGAAACATATTTCTATATTATTATTAAGTTCTGTAAGCGATGAGTCTCACATATTGATTTTGTAAACATTCACATTTAATTGCTTCGCAACCTGATGTATTTTTTTTTTCCAATCCTTGTCTTTTCCAATAAATCTGCTATTTTCACCCATAGCGTTATGATTCACAGTCGCGTTACATCACCAGTGATGAACAGCCAAAACGAGGTCAGTAAATAATCAGCCATCTGAGTTATTGATGTGGAAATTAATTACACGAGACAATCCCATTCCTCCAGTCATGGTCTGATGCAGTGCGTCCCTTCCAAAACCTCTATGTGGTCAGTGGAGGTGGTCGGAGGGGCCATTGTGATTGATTGGCCAGAGTAATTGTTTGTTTAAGATAAGGGGGAGAAGAAAAAAATAGCAGAAAGGTCAACAATCACGGGTTATCTGAGCATTATCTCACTCTCTCCCTGTCGAGAGGGGCGGTGAACAAATGTTTTGGCTCCAAATGAAGACATGACCACTTTTAGAACAAGTACTAGTACACGGACGAACACAGAGCCAGGCATCTTCTGGAATAGCGCTTTATCATGAAACAAATACAAAAAAAGGAGGAAAAACATCCATGGGGAAAATGTACAGCGACACAAGTACAATATATTTTCAATATAACTCCTATATACAGGGTCCTTCACATTAAAACAGTTGCTTTGACACAGCTACATGTCCAACTTCCACCGGAAGTAAAATACATTTCAGTGCTGCCGATAAATGCTGCCTCAAAGACGAAATGAACAAAAAAAAATTAACAACTAAAATATATAGATATATACACGCTTTTAAAACCCCCTCTTCGTCCGCCTTCATCGGCTCCGGAGTAAAACTGGGCCAAACCCACAGAGTTCACAGAGTTAAAAAGAGCCAGGCGCACGTCTCAGTCTCGCCATGTTCTTCAAAGGAGAAATGAAAGGAGCAATGCCAGGCACAGGAGGGACTCGGTCCACAGTGTTCTTGAAGCACTCGAGCGAAACCAGCGCACTTCCTGAGAGTCATCTGCAAGGCAAAGAGAAAGAAAGGCCCAATGAATGGACGGCAATACAGAGCGTTTGAGATGTGACTTGGGGAAATGGGGACCATTAGTACATGCTTAGACCTGAAAAACAAGACTCCCCTCCCCACCCCATCCCAAACCCCCCCCCCCCCCCCATCCCCCCGACTAATCTTTTATGGGGCTACTGGAATTAAGCGCTAGCCAGTGGGGATTCGCAACCCTATTTGGTCAGTGGATGAGGTGTGAAGACCTCTCCATTGCCCATTCCAGACCGTATCTGATAAAGCTCGTTTCGGCACTCAGACGGACGCTCCGTATGGCCTTTGGTTATCATGATATTGATGGAGAGAGATAAACGGCTGGGTGCGCTGATATGATGTAGCCTCAGTGAGAAAGTAATATGCAGCGGGAGTCTCGCTGGCCACTGCTGCTGAACACTGAATCCACACTGAGGCGAATTTGAATAGGGCTCCTATATAGTTCCTCAACGGTTTACAGCCATTGTTTCAATAAGGCGGTGGTTACAGAGATAAAGGGGAAGTCTAACAAGTTTTTTTATTTAAATTTCACCATTTTCCAAATTTCATATAACATGTAGACAAACTCAAAAAGTGGTTTGGTATGATGTGCTGTGTCAGAAAATAAAAATCAGAAACGTTCGCAGTGGTGGTGAATGGAACCAGATGTTGTTACGCGCTAAATTTCTTATAAAACATCTCTCCACTGAACCTATTACATGAAATGCTTACAAACATACTGCCATAATGCCAGAGTTACTGGTTTTATCTAGTTTTGAGAAAAAAAATTTGATTTTGGTCTGATATTTGAATACATTCATAGTAGAGTGGTAGTTTTGAAGTGAATAAAAAGCAAAAAACAACTGATGCCAACTGAATTACACAGAAATAATAATAATAATAATAATTTAAAAAGACAGTAAAATTCCCTTATTTGTCAATAAACTTACCGCAGTCGCCATGGAAGACTTCTGGAAAGCAGTGCAGTACTCCATATCCACATCTGCAGTACGAGCAGCCCTTCTGTACCCATTCCCCATGTGGTATAACTCCACAATTCCTGTAAAAACACACGGGAAATCACAGCGAGCCGTTAAATTCTGCCTGTGACAGCAGCTATATACGTTGTGTGGCAGCTGTAGTGTAGCGTCTCTGTTTACCTGGCACGCTCGTCGTATTCACAGCTCCGCCCGGTGAAGTGTTTCGGACAGGCGCAAAAGCTTCCCAGTATGCAAGTGCCCCCATTCTTGCAGCAGCTGCGACTCTGCTTAGCACCTGCAATGTAAAAAAATAAGTTCATAAATAAAATCGGAGTAAAACCACTGGACATCCCCTGATTTGTAGGGTCAGAACCTCATCTGTTATAACATTCGGAACTACATTTTCAACTGGCTGGCTTCACACATCTGTTTTCCAAGCAGCTCTCCACTGACGTTCTCCAGAACACCTATGGTCCACAGCCCACTGAGATACTACCAAATACTGTGGAACTAGAGGACAGATGCCACAGATGCCAAAAGGATAGGGAGTTTGGAGCAATGCTATAGGAGAACCGTTCTCAGCACAGTGTGTGTGTCTGTGTGTTAAGAACCTTGCAATTATACACACTGTCCAAGCCAAGAACCATTCAGGAATCTTCACTTGTAAAGGAGAACACCACAGAGTGATACATGTTGGTGGCGACGTTACCCAGCTGTCTAAAAAAATTTACTACATCTAAAAGGGTCAATCACAAAACACTTCAGTGGTTTATTTAAAAGGTTCTGAGACAGTTCTGAGATACCCCACATGTCTGAGGTACAGGTGGAGTGTTTTAAAGGTAAATTAGTCCCCACAGGAAACTTCACAGTATAGTTTTGCCACCATTTACACAGATTTACCACTAATTTACCATCATTAACATTAGATTAGATAAAAACTCAGGTATTTGGGTATTAGGTTCAATGGGTGTATTTGCATTGTAGACATCAGGACTTTAACCACCACTGTAATCAGCCAGTTTCTCTGCAAGGAACCATTTCACACTAAATCCCTCTGAATAACTCTGCTGATATCTCAATGATTTGATTACACTTATAAAAGCTCTCAAAAATGGTTTGGCCACAGTATGCCTTTAAACGCTGCATTTTTCCAGGTTCTAGCCCACCTGAGTGACCTCCTATAGGGCCTGAGCATTAGTGAGTGTGTTGCCTGTGGTCTTTCAGATGAGAAAAGTGGGCCAAATACAGTACAAAGCATTAGTTGCCTAAGACCAGTGCTTAAAACCACTGCCGCCCCTACGCAAGGCCCAGGCCTCATGCCTTGCCGTCCATCACTTACTTCCAGTGAGTCCAATAAAAGGTAGCACAGCTCCAGGGTCACGGTGCTTCTGGTCTGCGGTTGGATTCATTTCATTAAAGCGATTCAGGAATTCGCTGTGCTGATCAGGCCTCCCGGGCACCTTAACACTACCACACTCTGCTCCCTCGCAGCCTTGAGGGGGGAACAAAGATCATATAAAACAGGGAACAATTCAGGTACAGCTGGCTTATGCTATAAAAGTGCAGGAATGAAGAAATAGATAGCATAAAAAGCACATTTGGGTGGTTAACACTATAAAAGCACCATAAAAGCACTATAAAAGCATTCAGAATAAAACAATATTTATGTAAATATGCAAAAAGTGCCACAATAAAACACAATTTTTAAGTCCAATTCATGTAAAAAAAAAAATGATAACAATAACAATAATAAAATAAAGATGTAGAAATTACCTGATCCAACTGTGATGGTCTGCCAGACCACTGCTGCAGACAGCAAGACCCTGCAGTAAGTCAACAGAGCAAACTTTAGGTACAGTAGTGCAACAACACAAAAACACACAACTGAGTTTAGAAAGCAGAAGGAGCTTCTTCTTCTTCTTCTTACCTGAACAGAGAATTCCTCATTGTCCCTCTGCAGTCCTGCCAGCAACTAAAGGAACTGAACTTTGGTCACTTTGGGCCTTGAGAGCCAGCAGTCGAGCAAACCAGCGGCATCAAAACATTAGCAGTCCTCTCCGCTTCAGTCACGTTACGAGACTAGATCACGGAGGACGACACGCCCCCGCGGTTCCCTGATTGGTTATCGATCTGTTTTGTCCCACCCACCGAGCAATTGCCTGCTTACGGTTCACAGTTGACGCCCAATTAACACCTTCACACACACCCTGCCTCGTTCTCTCCCCTCCCCTGTTCCGGAAAGCCCCATTAGCTCGTTTAGCCTCAAACACGGCTTTTTTACATTTTATTTTAATTATTATATTTTAATTTAAAAGAGATGATCAGAAGAGCACGATCTTACACACAGTTCTGTTTTTAAACATTAAAAAATAAAAATAAATGGTCATTTATTTCACACATTTCTAGTCAAAATGAGCAGTTAGCTAGCAGTCAGCATATGCTTTGCTGTTACCTTACATGTTAAATAATTTATTATTTAATTTATTTGTCTTTCTTTGGTCTGATATTTGAATATGTCCATAATAAAATTGTCAAAGTGTTGTATGAAAAAAATATTCCCTAAAGGAAGGATGGTCACCACCATTTATGACCATTACCTATGACCATTACCTTACATCAGAGGTATAGTCATTTTGGATAGTCAAATAAATGTGAACTGTGCTGTAGACTCTGCAACCGCCAATAAAATTCATTTCCCACCAAACCCCAGTGACTTTTACATCTCTGCGAGTTATTGAATTGTGCAGAAATGTGTACATTTTGGTGTAATTCCTCTTTAAAGCTTGTAATACCTGCCTTTGCTTTAATAGTTAAGTAAATTCCGTTTAATTTCATCTTTAATTTCATCAGTTTAAATTCATCTGATATACTTCACCTCTGAAAGATTATATTAAATGAATTAAAACATCACCCCGATGTAAAATGTGGGGTTGGGCTCTATTACATGTGCTGTGGTCTGTGCCCTGATCTGAAAGGGTATTGGAAGGGTGCTTTGGACACTATAGCAGAGTCACTTACCAAGACTTACCTTACTAGGATATGAATCTGTACTACCAGAACAAACAGGGGTGAACCTTAGATATATGAAGATAGCACTCCTTGCCGCTAGATGTATTACTGTTAGATGGAAATCACCTGAATTCCCTTCCTATATCCTACCCCCCCCCCCCTCCCCTGGGGATAATTCTATTTAATTTATTTACAGAACATTTTATTACCTTAAACCCAAGACTACATAAGTTATATTATAATTTCGTATTTTATTATTATGATTATTATGATTATTATTATTTATATTAGTGTTTTTGTGCAATTTATCGTTGTGGTTCTCTGTTTATGCTAAACCTGCTCTGTGAGCCCTTTTTTTCTTACTTTAACTTACTTCTTTTGGCACGATATGAGTGGAGTGATAAGGGAGAGGGGTGTTGTGTGTGTGTGCGCGTGAGGGGGGGGGGTGTACAGATGCATCTATGCAGATGGAACTAAATGAAGCTGTAAAAATAAAGTAACAGCAAAAAAAAACAAAAAAACAACATATAATAATGGAATTATGCAGAAATAATATTTAGAACCCAGTGAAATTCAGAAAGCAGCCCCCCTGAACCGATTCCCCATGCAGTATAACTCGAAATTAAAAATCAGTGTATTCAGTTTGATCTCTGAACTCATTTTTTCATTAATTTTTATATTTAATAAAAATATCCTCAAATACCTTGTTGTCCTTTCATGTTACTTTTCACTACAATTCAGGTATCTATGCAGCAGTAGATAAATAAAAAAAATTAAGCAATTCTTTGCTTGTTTTATTTCATATAAACAGGGAGGCCCAGCCTTAAGGCTGTGTATCCTTTATCATAATCAAATATTATTATGCATAATAGTTACTGTTTAGATAAGTGTATCATAAAAAGATAAACATATATATCTATATATAAATATAAATGTTATTATTACAGAAGTAGCAGCTCAAACGTTCCAGGCGCTTTACTAGGCCCATTTATGAAGGCTCTAGTCCCCCAAATGTTCTTAATCCCAACCCCCAATAAAGAGCACACTATCAGCTTAAATTATCAATAGCTTCTTTCACTCCTTCTTCATTACAAAGCCATGATGCCAAGATTCATGCATAACAACACTAAGTTTAAAACTTTAACCCTTTTCATTTCAGCAACTGCTGAAGTTGACAGGCGGTACAGCTCTCTAAAAGCTTACTGACATAAACATTGGGCCTTATTCAGAAAGTGAAATCTGCATACACAGAACAGCCAAATCTGGATCAGTTCCAGGACCCTGCACTGGATTTCCGTATCGACACACACACACACACACACACACACACACACACACACTGGGTTCAACTGGTATTCTAGCATGTTTGTTCCAACCTGTGAGGAAAAGATGAAGGAAGTTACAGTGTCAGTCAACTACAATTCAATTAGTACATCACATTAACGTCTAAATTATCCCTGAAATCAGCTATAAAATGATAACCAGTGACCCATCAGTGAATCTTAAAGTTAGTAAACTTAGCATAGTAATGTTAGCTGACTACGCTAGACACACTTCAACAGCTTAAAAACTTGAAATAAAGTGAATATTTTACCTTTTTTATGTAAATGAACTTTTAACAATTCCTGTCAGCTGGGACTCTGTACCATTGCCTGATGAAAGGTGTTGAACTGTCTTGATTTCAATCAGCGTCCAGTGCTGTTAATTAATGTTATGAACTGACCCTTTGGCTGGGTTGTTATTGTGAGAGGGTTATTAGCCCAACTGGGCTACAGCAAAGAGCTACTCATTGCATAGTGGGAATTACCCAGGACTTGGGTATTATTAGGCACACTTATACATCTACTAATTCATGCAATTATCTAATAAAAAAAAATAATTAGTCAATTGTGCTGCAGTGCATACAGCTGAACAATGAGATCAGTGTCCTTCAGTGGCCTTCTAGGTCACCGGATCTGAATCTAACAGAACAGTCCCACCTTTGGGACACAGTAGAGCAGTTCAATTGCAGCCTGGAAGTGCTAACGTTATGTTAATGTTCACGTCAACCATCAGAATAAGGGAAAATAAAGTGATCTCAGTGATTTTCACCTTGGCATGATTGTTGATGCTAGACGGGCTGGGCTGAGGATTTCTAGAACAGTCCCTAGAGTTACTTAGAATGTTGAAATAATAATAATAATAATAATAATAATAATAATAATAATAAAGAAATTAAATCCAGTTAGCGACAGTTCTGTAGACGGAGGCGCCGTGTTGATGAAAGAGGTCAACAGAGAATGGCCAGACTTTTAGGAGCTGACAGAAAGGCTACAGTAACTCACATAACCATTCTGCACCACAATTGTGTCAAGCAGCAGAAAAGCCTCTCAGATTGAACAGATTCCACTTCTGTCAGCCAAGAACAGAAAGCTGAGGCTGCAGTGGCTCAGCACAGGCTCCACAATACTGGAGAATTGAAGACTTGATGGCAATGGTCAAAAGCCGATCCACACCAAGAGCCCTTCGAGCTTCAAGTACAGCTCGGCTTGACCCACCATCCCTCAAAATCACTTTTTCTGTCCTGGCACCAAAGTGGTAGAACGAACTTCCCCTGGATGTCCGAACAGCTGTCTTCAAACCCAAACTGAAGACCCACCTCTTCCAAGAGTACTTGGGTGAATAGTAGAGTACTATGCTCTCCTTGATGACTTGTGTTTAGTAGCATTTGAACTTAGAGGTATCTTTGAATTTTTAGCCTATTCAAACTAGCTGAGGTTATCCTTGGGTAAATAGCAAAGCACTTTTGTAAGTCGCTCTGGATAAGAGCGTCTGCTAAAAGCCTGAAATGAAAATGTAAGGTCTGATGAACCCCTATTTCTGCAAAGGCACTCAGAAAGTAGGCTCAGAATTTGGTGCCAACAGCATAAGTCCATGACCCCAACCTGCCTGGTGGATGTGGTGTAATGGTTATGTATGAATAGAAACCCCTTCATATTTTAGATGTGGTCGGTGTGGCGCAACAGATAACACCACTACCTGCCAATGAGATGGATGGATAAGAGCTCCAGCTAAATGCTGTAATTATAAATGCAAATAAATGGAATCAATAACTTCATCTGCAGGTTCATTAGCAACTGTGTAGAATGTGACTAGTCCCTGAAGCCACACCTGACGTCCTCAAACATGTATTCTACTCGTAAAGTTCAAAACAACTGTGTCCACTTGAGTAAGAGGACGATAGAGACCGAGAGATGAGACGAGACGAGATGAGATAGCACAGTCAAATTGAGCTGGGATGAGTTTAAACCCTCTGAGCAAACTCACACTCAATACCAACAAAACAGAATCAAGCCTCCGTGCCGCCTCTGGTGCCAACACCGCAAGCCCTGAATAGTCCTCCTAATTAGAAAGAAAACAAATACGGTTGGCGACTGAAGCTGCTTTCTATGCCTTCCTAATCTAATAAATCTTCAGAACAGCCTTCCTGCACTGGGGCTACAGGTGAGAAGCATTTAAAATGATCGTCCCACCATCATCCATCGCGGTCATCTGTCGCCATTGTGACTCGTTGCATGTTTTAATCAAATTAAACTGGCTGTAAAAAGAAGTGTACGTGTCCCTGGAACAAATCCTGGAACTTTGTCAATCACAATTTTTTAAGACAACATCCTATGAAGATGTCACAGACGAGACAAGCTTAGCACTATAGATGTCACGAATGAAAAAAGTTCATGCATAGGCCCCTTAAAGGGTCCATGATATAGTAGGCCCATACAGTCCACATATGGAAACTAAGCTGCAAAACAGCCTGTTTGGAATTCATTTTTTTGTAAAGTCACAAAAACCAGCACATTTACATGTGTTTGCCTATTCAGCGTGCAGTAGCCCCACCTATTCACACAGAAAGTTTAAAGAGTGGGTGTGGCCCAGTATCGGCCCAAAACTTGTGCTGTTAGTTTGGCCAATTTAATGCATGTGCTTCATTTGTAAATGCTCATATTCATTCATGTTTGTAGTTTTAAAAGGTTTAAAAGTACGAATATTTTTACACCTTCTCCAGACCAGGCGTAAAATGTGTGTGAAGTTGTAAATAATGCGTAAATAATAAATCAAATGAAATTCTGGTAGGCCAGGTAGGCCGAAGAGCTCTAATACGATGGGTGACTGAAGAATCCTTTTTGTAGAAAAAATACCAACTGATCAGGAATCATGTCAAAGAACACCACATTTAGAAAAGTAGACCTGCCCTATGTTATGATGTTTGCTATGTAAGAAAAAAGAAAGAAAAGGGTCTCAGAAGCAGCATGCTTGAGGAGGTCTGGAAGTGGTTTTCAGCCTAGGTTGTGGGGTACCAGTAGTGTTTTTCACAACCTAATTTGTGACAAATTGAAGGAAAAAGGAAAGACCAATTCAACCATCCCTCAGTTAGTGTTTCATGATGGTGGTTAACATGTCGGCCTCAGATCTTGACTGCAGAGTCCATAGCATGGAGGCTGAGATGCTGATCGCCAGCAAAAGCAGCATCTGTTGTGTTCTGAATGCTGGTATGTTGGTCAACCAGCACCACGAGGCATCACCATCACCAGAACTATGTTAGATCATCATCAGGATTTGGTGGTGGCAGCCCAAATTGGGTTGTTCTCAAGCTAGGACTTTTTCTTTGGAGGGGATATTATGGAATATTATCAACCAGTGCCATCACAGTAAGATTATTTTAATGTGTAAATAATAAATCATACATACAAAATAAAATCAAATAAAATTCCACTCAACAATTTGCTAATACAGCCTGTAATTCACAGCAAATTCCTGTAGCCTGTACAGAGCAACTGTTTGACATGTGGTCAATTAGCTACTTAATGAATGGGGATTATTTCACTATAAAAGAGGAAAAAAGGGTCTATCAAAGCCACCAGGGGAAATGGCTGTGTCTGAGGGTGAGGACTGACTCGCTGGTCAGTCACTTTAGACTCGAGAGCCATTCTTTTGTATTTAGGCAACATTTTAGAGCCAGCTTTGAGAAGGGAGTCCCACAGATCCGACACTATTCCCATACAGAGTTTTAAGCAATGCTTATTGCAACTGCAACTGGCAAAAATGACGTGAACCGCTGCACTTGCGTCTTTCAAAATGCATGATTAAGGCATCACTAGGTAACACTGCCACCTGTTGTTTCGGGGAAACACTGCAACAGTGGAAGCGTCAAGTGAAAAAAACAAAGCATAAATGTCTAAAGTGATCGCTCGAGGCCTACGCATTGACCCCATGAGATGCAGCATTGTGTTGTCTGAATGTTTGTTACTTGGGGTGTCCCATGCATCTTTTAAAAGGTACTTTTCCATAGGTATTTCTTGGCACTGATATCTGTTGTTGTGAAGAAGCCTGCCTATAAATAAATGGCTATAGTGTTCGCAGCGTTTCATGCGAGTATAACTGAGCCTCGAGCCTTTAGTCATGGGGCACAAGCATTGACTCTGCACACTGTTGCTGGTGCAGGATCAGGTGGTCGTGCACCTCCTAATTTATGGAACTTGTGCTTCATTTAAAGGCACAAATTTGACGGCGCTCTGGCAGAGCAAGTAGAACTCATGGAAGGAGGCTGCACTGAGCATAAACGCCTCATGCTTTGTAAGCCACTTCCCCTACACTTCTGCTGGGGAAGTGTAACTTTGGGGGGCATAATCCATCTAATGCCTCTCTGTACCAGGTTCCCCTAAGTGTGCAAAACATCTATAGACTGAAAATGGGTACTGCATTCAATAATTCCCCAGTCCAAGAGCTTCATTGTATGGTGTTTTTTGTAATTGTAATTCATGGGCGTGGTTTATGGTAATGATATGGTAATTGTAAAGGAATGCTAATGCATGCCCAATTTGTAACCCATAGGTATTCATTAAGATTTAGATGTTCTACTAATAAATCTGGTGTTTACGCAGCATTCGTGAATCAGGAAGGTCTACTTTACTCCCAGTTAACTCGCAGTTTGCTCTTGTGTTTATGAAGGTTTCATAAATGAGGCCCGCTGCCTTTACTAAAGAATGTTAGAATCTGTATAAGTGCATACCCATAATCGTGGGATAGACATGGGATTTAGGCCTGTATGACACGTAGGCCGTAGCTTGTGCTTCATATGATCTGGCCACAACTTTTAGTGACAGTGTTAGTAGATGAACAAGTGTCCAATTTATCTGTTGTTTAGACTGACTCGTCGACCCAAGACGTCATGACCGTCCTTGGGGCTCAGAACATATTATCTATTATCTATGTGACTATTATGACTATGTGTGCCTCTCCTCTTCTCGATGTATATATACTCTGCCTTTCTGACCAATAAACAGGAAATCATTTGAGTACAGACCTGTCTCTGTCATTCTTTGAGTTCCCCCCAGCTGGCGGCAGGATTGGGAAGGATGGAGGGCTTCATGCTTGTACAGCTCTAGTATCGAGGTCGAACCCCAGAAACAGACCATCAGCAGACGGTTCTAACAAAGAACTTTTGACTTATCTTTTTTTTTTCTTAAGAGTGTAGCTACTCATGACTGTTTCTTAGCAGGTCAGCTAACCACTATGTTTATTTGTGGCCACACTGCTTTTGACCTACGACAATGTTTGCTTTTTCTTTTGGAGTTTCTTGAAGTCTTCATGCCATCAATCGTGAGTAAGAAAATGTCAGTGTGGCAAAATAAGACGTCATGAGGCTGTGAAAATCATCCACCCAGCCGCCGCTCAAATACAGCTGTATGGTAGAGTAAATATCACTCTGTGAGTGCTCTCCGCCATTAAACGCTAAGCGCTTCCTTGCACAGCAGATCCACGTAGGCCAGGTAGGCCGAAGAGCTCTAATACGATGGGTGACTGAAGAATCCTTTTTGTAGAAAAAATATCAACAGATCAGGAATCGTGTCAAAGAACACCACATTTAGAAAAGTAGACTTGTTCCGATGACCTGATGTTATGATGTTTGCTTTGGAAGAAGAAAAACCAAGGGTCTCAGAAGCAGCGTGCTTGAGGAGGCCTGGAAGTGGTTTTCAGCCTAGGTTGTGGGGTACCAGTAGTGCTTTTCAAGACCTAATTTGTGACAAATTGAAGGAAAGAGGAAAGACCAACTCAACCATCCCTCAGTTAGTGTTTCATGATGGTGGTGGAGAGCTCTGTCTAACATGTCTGTCTTAGATCTTGACTGCAGAGTCCATAGCATGGAGGCTGAGATGCTGATCGCCAGCAAAAGCAGCATCTGTTGTGTTCTGAATGCTGGTATGTTGGTCAAACAGCGCCACGAGGCATCACCATCACCAGAACTATGTTAGATCAGCATCAGGATTTGATGGTGGCAGCCCAAACTGGGTTGTTCTCAAGGAAGGGGATATTATGGGATATTGAGTGCCATCACAGTAAGATTATTTTACAGCAGTATTTATTTTATCTACTGAAAGGGTCTTATTCCCCTGATGAAAGAATCCATCTTAAGGACAGCTCTTGATGGTAGCTGGTTTCGGATGGTCTAAGCTGGTCTTTGATGGTCAAGGTGGTTGAAAAGCTGGTAATCCAGACCAAACATACTCTATGCTGGTAAGCTAGCTGGCTAACCAGCTCTTGGCCAGCAGAGCGTATGCTGTGTACTTGTGTATTTTGGCCATTCTGGTCGACCAGCCTTGTCTTGCTGGTGGTCTAGCTTGGTCAGGTTGGTCATGCTTGTGGACAGTCAAACGAACACATACCCTTTCAGGATCTAAGCTGGTCAATCAATTTAACCAGCATGACCAGTGGCAGAGTTTACATCTCTAGCTTGAGTTCTCATTTCTATAGCAGAAAATGGCTTTCATACATTAATTCAAGAAAAAAGGCTGCCAATAAAATGAGACCCTTTCTGCAGATAAAATGACATAAATGAGTAAGAAATACTTTAGAACAAAATTAAAAATCCCTATAATATTTTGTCAACAATATAAAAAGAGAAATATCAGATATTTAAATATTTAAGAGAAAATAATTTTGACAGTCTATACTTTGACTATAGACTTTAGCTGGAGTTCTGGATACACAGCTCCACAGTCAGAAGAGCAGAGTCTTCCAAATTCCTGGGCCTGGCCATTCAGCACATCCTCAAACGAGACGGACACACCGCTGCAGTTATGAAGAACGCCCGGCAGTGACAGCAGTTCTTGTGACAGCTCAAGAAATTTGGGCAGCCTCGAGCACTGCTGGAGCAGTTTTACACCGCTATTACAGAGCCCATCATCACATCCATCACATCACATTCATCATCCCACCATGGATGTCAGTGAATTCACCGGTTTGGTGGCTGTGAATAGAAGACTTCCTGTCACTGCAGGTTGACACCTATGAGGCCTCCTCAGCATATAACGCTGCACCGCTCTGCCCTAGTGTCAGCTTTAGCTTTCCCTCATCTGAAGGGCCAGCGTCTGTCACTCAAGCCTTATTACTTTTTAATAATAAAATGCTACTGAACTTTTTCATGAGTTAAAGCAACACCATGTGGCTTTTTAGCTGAAAATAGCAGCTCCAAAATCATTGCTTGATGCTCCGCTGACTGTAACAGGGAGAGTAGCACTTCTATCGTTGCTACTCTAGGCTGGAGAATGTGTAACCCGAGTCATATTAGTGTAAAATCCTCTAATACTACTCTACCACTGCAGTCCACATGCTTCTTTGACTTTCAGTGACGGTTCTGTATCTCTCAGCTTGTCCATAAATGCTTGTGTCATTCTTGAGCCAAATTCCACTTCCTAACTGTAGAGGGAGCCCAAGAGCAAGACATGCCAAAAGCTGCTGAGCTTCCCATGTGGACTGACGTGGTAGAGTTTCCTATTTTGGACTGTATTCTCTGGCCAAAACACTCACAAGTCCGCCTCCAGTGCAATCATTTAACATCACCTACCTCATGTGCACTGATTTAGGACAATTTAGGACCCCACATTGAGGTCCACTGGTCTACTACTAGAATTGACTAGCGGTTCTAACAGGTTTTTCCTTTTGAATAAAAGTTCCTCTTCTGGGTCACCGCTTTTGAGACTCACTCATGTTTTTTTATTCCTATTTGAAACAAACTCTACATTCCGTCAGTGTAGTTTTCTTCAAATGGAGGTCTTTGACTGTGTACACTGTGGAGAATGTTCCTGATCCGCTGGGATTTTCCTCACTACAAAAAAGGATTCTCAGGTCTTTCGTTGAAATAGGTTTCCTGGGTCTACCTGGGCCGGCCTACTGAAAAGTGTTTCGGAGAATAATTGTTGTTTTATAGCAGAGAGAGAGTGTTCAAAGTCATATTTACTCTACCCTACGGTGTTTGAGTATGAACTCAGTGGTGGACGGTTGGATGGTTTTTGCTGCTTCATCTCGCCTTGCTTTGCTCGCGTCGACACTTTCCTTCTCCTGAATGCTGACAGACCCTGAAAAACTCGAAAAAAACAAGAGGACAACACAGAGAACTGTGGTGCGAAGAGCTGATATTTTGTGTCTGTGATGTGGCTGCAAATAAGCCTGGCTACCCAATAGGAAACAGTGCAGAGTGTTACTTTAATCTGGGGAACTTTGTGAATAATGATGAGCATGTACATGACTTTTACAATCAGATTAAAATAATAGCAATGATAGCAATGAGATACCACTTCTGATTCGTGAGTTCTGTTACTTTAAGGCATCGGTAACAAGAGGACAGAAGTAAAAACAGGCCCAGGTTTGCTGGAAAGAATCGCCAATGGCGTTTCCACAATGGGGAGTTTGGGACCAAAACATCTGCTCTGTATGTTGAAAAAGGTGCTGTAACATAAAATGACCTCTATTCTGTTTCATGTACCATTTTTTATGACCTTGTGTAGCAGTTTCAAGCCTTGCTCATTGAGTCTCAAGATGTAGAGCACACATTTACTACTTTTTAGATGTGAAGAGACCAGGACATGGCTCATGAAGATGTGATGTGGAGGGTTCATGAACATGGCTGGCACACGGCACAGTACAAATACGGCGTAATAGCAACCCTCAGTGTCGGCCCATCTCAATGGACTGAAATAGGGAAAAAAAATTGGTGCACAAGTTTGAATACAACACTATATAAACTGTTAAGCATGGTGGTGGAAGCAGCTGTAAGAGTTTTGCTGCCAGTGGAACCAGAACATTACATTACAAGTGGATGGAATAATGAAGATGAAGGATTACCTTGGGATTCGTCAGCATAACATCGAACCAGCATAACCTTAAAATCTGGACACAATTAAGTGTTTCAACAGGACAGTGACCCCAAACACAAGTCGAAGGTGGGTTTGAAATGGATAAATCAGGCCAAATAAACTTTCGGCCATAAGATTAGTATTATTGTCATTTTATGTTGCTATGGTTATGGATATTATTACTTATTTTTATAGAAATTTTGATTATATAATTGCAAAGCAAGTTTTAAACGTGTAAACTTGACTTTACACATGCACCAATCAGAAGTGAGTTTGATTGTACAGACAACCAAACTTGCTTAAAATGCTTTATTGCAAAATGCTTAATTTTCATATTTTGGACTGTATTCTCTGGCCAAAACACTCATTAATCCACCTCCAGTGCAATCATTTAACGTCACCTACCTCATGTGCGCTGAGGCGACATCCATACCAAACCTGGGCCTGACATCCAAAGTTTATAATTATTTACCAAACTATTATCAGATATTCACCAATTTTCTCCCCAACTTGGACTGCCAATTATCCCACCCTGTATGTAATCACCGCCCCCCCCCCCCTCTCCTGGTGGCACGTGATGCCCCCTCCGAAGCATACCCAGTCAAACCGCTCGTTTTTCAAACCGCCGCCGATGCAACATCGAGGGGCAACCAATGTGCCCGAAAGGAAGCGCCACATACCCGGCTCCAACGCACCAGCCTGCAGACCTAAATGGCGGCCAGCACCACAACAAGGGGAGAGTGCCATCCACCAACCCTGGAGAGAACAAGGCCAATTGTGCTCTCTCTTGCGGCCTCATCTCGCGATGGCTAGCAGCATGATCGGGATTCAAACCAGATTTTTCCCCAAAAGTTTAATGTGTAAATATAAAGCCATATTTCAACTTTCTAACTCATGATTTGCGATTATGCTGAAGAATTCATGGTGCTCCCACCACCATGCTTAACAGATGGCACTTTGCTGTTGAGGTTTAAAGCCTTACCAGAAAACCACCAATAATTTAAAACTGCACCACATCCTCTAACTGTCCGTAAACTTTATTTATATATATATATATATTAATTTGACCTCCAGATTTAACCATACGTAACGTTGCTGAATAAGGGCTATTGTGGGCAATTGTGTATACGAAGACTGCAATGATCACTAATAATGATGATGGCTAATAGTTAGATGGACGTTGAACTGAATCTCAGTGTTATTAAGGCTGTTTAATTTGATTAGAAAGTTACCCAAAGCAACAAAGCTCTCATGCCTCTTCTGTTGCTGTTTTTTATATGAATTTTCTAATTAGGGGACTGTTCAGGGCCTCTGAGGTGTGTGTACCAGAAGCAGCACAGACGCTTGATGCTGTTTTGTTCTGACTGAGTGTAAGTTTGCTCAGAGGGTTTAAACTAATTCCCAGCTCAATTTAACTTAACTCTGGCACATAGTCTTACGTTCTCAGAGACTCTCCTGCTTAAATGGGCACGCTTGTTTTGGTTTAGCTTTATGTTTCTGACTATAGAATTAACATAAGGTCACTAAAAAGTCATTTAATTTATGCTGGGTGGAGACCAGCATAACCACCCACCTCTTTTTGATTATTTTCCTTTGATATCCATGGGGATGTATATTTCACATGTCCTGAATTTGTCACATTTCCATCTAGGACTGAAAAATGAAGCCTTTCCAGAAAGAAATGAAATGCAAATGATTTGTCTTGGGTCGATGCATTTCTCATTTCCCCCTGAAATGTTACTGTGGGGAGGCTTTTCCACCTTAAAGTCTTTAAAATGCATTACATCCAGCCAGCTTTTCCCTAATTGTCACAGGGAAGTGTGTCAAAACAGAGAGTCACTCCTGATTGTCTGCTCTATTCCTTTAGAAATATTTTCACATATATTATTACCTATTTTGAATTTTCAGAATGAGACAACTTTATTTCGCCGAGTACGTCACATTCTTCGGTCAGGGATGGGGCAGTCTATGAACAGTCAGACAGGCTGGATTGAGTATTTTTAGAACTGCCGATCTCATGGGATTTTCAGCACAAGAGTTTCTAAAGTTACTCTGAAAGAAAACACACCCCGTGAGCGGCAGTTATGCAGATGGAGGTGCCTTGTTGATGAGAGAGGTCAACATAGAATGGCCAGTCTGGTTGTAGCAGACAGAAAGGCTACTGCAACTCAGGTAGTCACTCTGTACAACTGTGGTAAGCAGCAGACGACAACGGGTCTGCTCGGGTTCCACTGCTGTCAGCCAGGAATAGAAAGCTGAGGGTGCAGTGGCTCAGCACATGCTTACCAAAGCAGGACCAACTGCATGAATCCACGGGCCTAATGTTGACCTTGTGTCAGCAGTGCAGGCTGGTGGAAGTGGTGGTGTAATGGTGTGGGGAATGTTTTCTTGGCACACTCACTTTGGGCCTGTTAATACCAACACAGCCTATTTGAGGATTGTTGCTGACCATGGGTTGACCATTCCTTCATGACCACAACTCACATTTCATCTTCTAACGGCTACCCCCAGCATGATGGTGCACCGTGCACAAACCAAAAGGGTTCTTAAACTGGTTTCACGAACATGACAATAAGTTCTTCAGTGGCCTTCCCGTCACTGGATCTGAATCCAGCAGAATATCTTTGAGATGTGGTAGAAAGAGAGATTTGCAGCATAAAAGTGCTCCCGAAAAAAAGAGCTGCATGATGCAACCATGTGAACATGGAGCAGGATCTCAAAGGAATGATTCCAACATCTTAAGGAATCCATGCCATGAAGAATTCAGGCTGTTTTGACAGCAGAGGGAGGCCCTGCCCAGGAATGTTTTTTTTTTGTCAGTAAAGGAATTGATAAGCTGGTTGGAAGAACACAGGTTTGGGTGCTGATCTTTTCTGTGAACTCCAGACACTGTAAAGATGTATTCACTTCCATCAGCAGCTTACCTGATTTGCTAAAAACGCCTTATTCATAAGATTGTATCCAGTATATACTGCAGTTTAAAGCAGCATTATGTAATTTTTCCCCTTAAAATAACAGCTTCGAAATAATCTTGAGGCTTTACTGACTTGTAGAGAGTAGCGCTGCTATCGTTGCTATTCCAGGCTCAGCACACCTCCTGCTGAACTACACAACTTTGGTAAAACGGGCTGGACAATGCCCCCGAGAACTGCTTGTAACACTGGGGAATCCAAGTCGTATTTGTGTAAAATCCTATAAAATGCCTGTAAATGACTTTACTGCCTTGGTGCACATGCTTCCTACACTTTCAGTCACAGTTCTGTATCTCTCAGCTTGTCCAGAAACGCATGTGAAAAGCATTTCCTTTAGTGGTGGCGAATTTCTCTTCCCAGCTGTAGGGGGAGCCCAGGAGCATGAAATACCAATTGTCACATAATGCTGCTTTAAATGAGCTGTGTCATTACCATTCCATGAATTCTCCTTCACCTCCAGCCTTCGCATGTCCAGAAAAACTGTCCAGACAGTCGACCACCATGTAGACGGGCTCCGTCCGCCACTGGATGCTGCTCTGGATGTCCAACCAGCAGTGGTGACTGGATGGGTCCTCAATCAAGAGCAAAGGTATGAGGCAGCGTCCAGCTCTTGAATTAGGTGGACAAGCCTGCCTTTGAGCACTAGTTGCCGACCTTCCAAGTTACTGTCAACCAAATGGCCTCATCAGTCTTCCGATCAAACGTGTCAAAATAAAGAGATTTATGCATGCTATTTCGCCCGGCATTCGATTACTTAACGTGTCATTATTTTCGTGATTACATCATCAACGTGTGGAAATTAATGGTGCGTGTTTTCTTTTTTTTTGGGTGGCTGCTATCCGTTAAGACTGTAAAAGCAAAGGAGGGTTAATCAATCCATTTAGCGCTGGTGACGGAGAGCTGATTAGGTTTAATTGCTGATGATAAAACGGGGGCAGCGTATCTGGGATGATGAATCTGGCAGAGAATTGAGCTTGATAATGACCAGGCCTCTCTCGCAGCAGGCCAAGGTCAGGGATCTCTTCCCGCAACCTAGCCGCGTCTCTTCTTGTTGGCTGGAGGCTTGCGGTGCCATGACAGAAATAGATGGAGTCAAAAGGTGATGTATTCAGACTGCTCTCAGGTGCTCCTCTGTCTGTTACAGCTGACAACCTGTCATGTTTGCTGTCAGAAGCATACGGGAGATAATTAGAGTGACAGGAACAGGAACCGGGACTTAGATCTCCCTCTCTTTCGGAGAGGAGAACCACCCCAGATTGAGCTTTCCTGCATACTCTCCTTTGAAAGATTACGTCGATGAAGTTATTCAACCGGAAGACGAACACAATCGATTGCTTGTCATTGGATCAATCGCCCAGTCCACTGGAGGCGTGCGCGTGCCTGCTACCTGTAGCGAAAAAGCCTGGAAACCCTGAGACGTTTCAGTCGATTGCTTTGACTGGAAGATGCTCTCTTAGCCGTCAGTCGTGGGAAGAATTTTTTTTTCAAAGTTTCTAACCTCCTTTAGTTACATGTTTAATTGGGATTAAACAATGGGAAAATTAGTCATAATTCCTTCATTTCATTGAACATAAAGTATCTAATTGTATCCATTGTTCTCTATTAGTGTCGACTAGACATATAATTATAGGGTAACAGGGTTGTGCAATGTGATAGATCCAAGCGCCATTCTCCTGTTGCGACCCCACTGCTGCTATTACAGCTAGCTTACACAGGATCACACCTTTTCAATCCTGTGTATTGATTGATTTGATTTATTATGTGATTTATTTTCTCACACATCACCGATGAATGCAAATGTGTTTTTGAGCCTTTAGCTTAGGTGTCAGGTTTATATGAATCTGCCCATTGAAGTAAGCAGGAGCAGGGGTCTTCTATGCCTAGAATTAGCTGCCTAAGGGCCTTGCTTAGACAGTTGCTGGACAGTGGACAGACTTTCATTTAAAGATTATTTCCTATATGGTTTATAAGTAAACATAGAGCTGCTGAAGCTCTGCAATGATAACTTCCACCCAGTAACCCTGGAAGATGAAACGGGTGATTGACGCCTGCTAAGTACTTTCCAAAGTCCAGCTATTACAACAATTTCAAGTGCTTAGCAGCTTTGCTTTGTACTTTGCTGCTGACTCACCAAGAACGATGCGAAAAAGACATTGACACGTCAACCAACAACACTGAAAAGCAGAGGTGTGACTAGTTCTGGGTTAATGGGCTATAGCCCATTTATTCACCTTATTTATTCACCTTAGTTATTCTACCCCAGAATAAAACTGACACTTTTAGGGAGGAAATAAACTTCTCATGATAGGAAAATTATGAGATAAGCTTTTATTTGCTAGTTCTGGCACCGCATTGAAATGCAGTAGCCATGTAGAATAATATGACATAGCCTAGCCTAGCCTAGCATAGCTTTGTTTTTAGCACTGTAACAAGACAACAATAATATAATAATACCACAAATAATATTTGTGGTATGCTGCTGATATAGTCTATAACACATGTGTTTACATATTATAGCTGTTATTAACAGAGCTAGATTTTTTAAATTAATCTATGACCAGCCATGCCATTTGGCCAAGGGCCATGTAGTAGTGTAGGTGTCTTTTTACAACATTTTTTTTAGCACTGCAGTAAAACAGGGTTGTATTAGCCACGTCAAATCTCTGAGGCAGTGGCATCCTCCTGAATTGGCTAAGCAAGCTAAATGTAAATGAGTGATTCAGTGAGTCAGTCAGTCAGTCGGTTGGTTACGAGCGAAATTCATGAGGCGCTTTGCATGTAAAGCAAACCGTCAAAGTGTGAAGTCATAAACCCCATACGTCTTATAGAGTGACAACTGATTAAATCCATGTATCCTCATAATCACGTACCCGCAGAGGGTGTGTGTGCTTGTGTGTGTGTGTGTGTGTGGTCTGGCTCTAAAGAAAGCGCACCCTGTGAAAGATGAGTACAGCGTGGTCAGAAAACTAGACACTCCTGGGTTTATTATGCCCAGACCCTCCAGCTGGCGGTGCTCAAAATGATTCATGTGTGCAAGGCCTAGGCCTGTGGCTTCCACTCCAGTTCAGGCTCATAAGAGCCCCCTGCTGGCTCCTAATTAATCCACACATCCGGCCTTTTCATTCCCTTAATTAGGTCTTGGCAATAAGGGCCTTGTGTCTGATAGAGTAGCTTTTTTTTAGAGCTAAACTTTACTGACATTTATGCAGGTAAGGTTGCCCATTTCACTTCCTAGTGCTTGTTATTATGTTCACCTCTGCTGGGGCACATGGTACGATGATGCAACTGCTAGCTCGGTGCTGCAGTAATGATAAAGCCTTTCCCCTCACTTGTCACTCGTCCAGACCTATTGTTAGTGCAACGTCTGGTATAATCTAAGTAGGCGTATAATATAATAAGGTACCGACACAGCGGCTTAGTTAAACTCCTTTGTCAGTTCGTTATTAACCTGCTGATCAGAAAAGCGCACAAGCGTGTCCGCATAGCCAAGAAACATCGCAGAGCCTAGTGGAACTTCGGGAAGGCTAGCCAAGCAATCCGACCGTCTGACAGCGAGCGTAGGCCTGGCCCGTCTTAAACAGGCCGATCGACAGACTTGATTACCAATGTGATTTTTATTTGGAAAACTGACAGAATGGATGACAGCTGAATAATCATCAGCCATGCAAACACTGACACTTTCTTCCCTAATGAGCTGTCTCCACTCTGAATGGCAGTGGACTTTCTTCGTTCAGTCTGAAAGGTTACGAATCACAGTGTCAACAGCTTTCAATGTGGAACAGAGTAATGTGTCCTGCAATGATTCCCGACTGATTTAGCAAGATTCTTGCTGACATCTCCAGGGAAGGAAGGTGTTTACAGCCAGCGTTCAACAAACAACAGCTGAGCTACTCCTGGAAGATTCGCGAAACCCAACTTCAGCAAGTGCTGGATGCACTGTCGGTAGCAACAGGCCTCGTTTCGGCCTTGATTTAGATGGTGGGCCGCTCTTAGCAGTGACACGGTTGCAGCATGGTAGTGCGTATGCTGCTGATATGATGTGACTGTGCTGCTGGGGGTTTTAACACATGGTCAGTGTCACTGCTGAATGGTCCACCACCTGAAAGTACCCCCACAGAGGCCTTGTGGTCAGAAACTGGCCTCTCGTAAAGGACGGGGATAAATAACACAATCTGCACATGCAAAGACTGTGCGCTTACAGTCATGGCCAAAAATATCGGCATCTTGCACTTCAGAAAATTTCAGTGTCAGTGGACTGGACAAAATACTTGGCCTCAAAATTGTGATAATTCCTTAACGAAGCAAGGCTTATCACACACTAAGGAGTATTACTCAGTAACTACAGGGACTTCTTTATAGACGAGTGGGGCTATTACTAGGTCATATGGACGGAATTTGGCTTCTGCCTTAAACCCATCCGTACAGTGAACACACACATACAGACCAGTGATCAAACACACACAGTCACAGGGAGCACATGTGCACTGGAGCGATGGGCAGTCCAGGAGATTGATGGAAGACTGCAACAGAAGATTGTTTAAATGGTGCCTGAAGAACCACAATCCAAATTGACCTGCAGACACAACCGGCATAACAGTGTCAGCTCGCAATATCCGTCACCATCTGAATGAAATGGGACGCTATGGTTGGAGAGATCCAGAAGTAGAAAAGCCAGAACTCACATTAGGGGGCTACAATCCTTCTGGTGGAACATCCTATGGACAGAACACGACCCCTTACAGGCAAAAAGTAGTGGAAGTTTAACAATGTTTTGGGTTTGCTGCTTCTGGCGCTGGACCCTTGCCTGCATCTTACTGCGGTTCTCTAGTTGACCCGTTCGGCCAATAAATAGGGTTGAGAAGACCTGATAAATTGTGCAGCAACAGATGGGCAACAGTTTGTAATTGTAATTTGTAATTGGAAACCTTCAAAAAGCCCACCTACAGGATACGGTAGGTGTTTCACGGAGAAGCATCATCTGGCTTTTGCCTGAATTCTGCATTTCCTTGTCTCTCCTGTTCAGCTCTTCTGATATTAATAGCCGCAGTATGTTACTGTTCAGCTTAATTTATGACTTTGTGGAGGCAGTGTGACATGACAAGATATTTAATAGGATAAGGGCAGAGACCAAGTATGTGAAACACATGAGGTCACCATTAGGGAACAGCCTGTTCTGGGCTATTTTTATTGCACTTTAAGGTGAGGCCTGGCTGAATGTCATGCACTTCACATATTAAATGCTTTTACTGTACTGCAGATGGACAGTGAAATGGTTTCTATATTGAGTTTACACTCTATTAACCAACCCTTGCTTGTTGCCAGGAGTGAAACTATGCAATAAAAGTAATAAACTCTTAAACTCGGATTTTGGTAAGTTGACCAACTTACCAAAATCCATTTACATTTTCATTTAAGGCATCCAAAGCAACTTCCAAAAGTGCTTTTGTGTTTACTTAGCTGGCTTGTATAAGCTGGAATCCAAGAGATACCTCAAGCTAGATGCTGCCAAATACAAAGGTCAGTATGAATACCAAGAAACACAATACTCAACATACTACACTTTTGCCTGAATGTCATGAAGTACAATCGTGTGCCACTTCGGTGCCAGGATGGATGCCTTCTTTGCATCTTAAGGATGGTGGGTCAAGCTGGTACAGATTGGGTTTTGTCCCCTTGCCATCAAGTACTGATGGAGTGACTGCTTCATTGTTGGCTTTGTAGGCCAGCATCAGGGTTTTGAATCCGATGTGGACGGATACAGGAAGCCAGTGACGAGATCACAGAAGCAGAACTACATGGCTGAACTTTGAAGTGAAACATTGACGAAAAGTCGTGCCGCCATGTTCTGGATCAGTTCCAAGGGCCTGCTGGTATGCACTGGAAGACCAGCCAGAGGGTGGTTGAAGTAGTCAAGTCTTAAAATGACGAGAGACAGAACAAGCCTCTGGGCGGCCTATCTAGAAAAGAAAGGCTGAATTCTCCACCTTTAAACATGGTGGTGGTAGTGCATTGTAACGTCAGGGCAACTTAATGTAATTGACCATGAATCAGGAATGGTCATTAGTCTGGCATCTGAACCTCAAGGACTATTAGGTCTGAAGATTAAGATCAAGTCAGCCTTCAAAAAACAAACTGAGGATTTTGGAGAGGCCTAGTCCTGGCTTAAACCCTATTGAGATGCTGTGGCAGTACCTTAAATGTGCAGATCAGTGCCTGAAACAAAAGATAACACCAATGTACCTGAAATGAAGCAATTCTACAAAGTAGAGTGAACAAAAATACCTCCAAACTGATGTGAGGTTGGTTGCAGTCATTTGTACTAAAGGTGGCAGTTACTAAGTTTAGCTACGTTTTTACCTGAGTGATCCAGGTGTTTTTGCTTAATCTTTTTCTCCTCATGTTTTAAAGTCCAATGAAAAAAATCTCCATTTTTGTCCATTTTTAGTTTTTCTCCATGGTTTGATCCCTGTAGCTGCTCTGTACACTGAGTAAATAATTCTGGGTGAATGAAAAGTTAAGAAAGTTAAGAACATCTTTAAACATTAATTATATTATATAATTATTAATTGGACTTTCCGGAGGGCACATTAAACAGGAAGAGGCAGGTAGTTACAGTGCAGGAATACCCCCAGTTAAAATCCAAAGAACAGTGCAAAATGAGTCAAACAAAGGAATCACACACATAGTTGCTAGAAGAAGGAAATGAACCATTTGGATTTCTGCATTGATTATTAATAAAACATGGTCTGATCATTATTCAAGCCACAATGATAGACAAACACAATCCAACCAAACTAATAACACATGTACTATTCATGTCTTCTATTAAGCAATTCAAGTTAACAGCTAGGTGTAGATTAAGGAACAGGGCAAGGTTAGATAATGATTGGGTTTAGGTGTAGATTAAGGTGTAGAGGTTAAGTTTAGGTTTGGGTGTAGATTAAGGTGTAGGGTGAGATTAAGGTGTACGTTAAGAGTAGCTTTAGGCGTAGATTAAGGTGTACATTAAGGTTGGGTTTAGGTGTGCAATATGGTGTAGGTAATGGTTAGTTTTAGGTATAGATTAAGGTGTAGGTTAAGGTTGGGTTTTGGTGTAGATTAATGTGTAGGTTACGCTTGGGGTTATGTATAGATTAAGGTGTAGATTAAGATTGGGGTTAGGTGTAGATTAAGGTGTAGGTTAATGTAAGGTTGGGGTGGGGTGTAGATAAATTGGTAAGATTAGCATTAGGTATTCATTAAGGTGTAGGGTAAGGTTGGTCTTAGGTGTAGATTAAGGTGTAGGTTAAGGTTGGGTTAAGATTAGGTTTAGGTGCAGTTTAAGATGTAGGTTAAAGTTAGGTTAAGATTAGGTTTAGGTGTAGATTAAATTGCAGGTTAAGGTTGGGGTTAGGTGTAGGTTAAGGTTGGGTTTAGGTTTAGATTAAGATGTAGGTTAAGGTTGGGTTTAGGTGTAGGTTAAAATTAGGCTTAGGTTGGGTTTAGGTGTAAATTAAGGTGTAGGTTAAGGTTAGGTTTAGGTTGTAGATTAAGGTGTAGATTAAGGTGTAGATTAAGTTGTAAGGTGTACTTGCTCATGTCTTCTATTAAGCATGTCCACAGTGCAGGCTAGAAAACGTAAGTGGATCCTCATAGATCCTTTTTTAGCAGCATCGCCTCCACCATGCAAATAAGACCTACCCAACCCTGAGGAGTCATTTTGGAGCGTTCCTCCCTGCTAATGTGTTTCAATATTTCTGGGCAGCCTTGCATGCACAGCCCTGTTCAGGTCATGCCACAGCATCTCAATAAGGTCGAGGTCAGGACTCTGACTCAGCCGTTCCAAAACACAGCTCTTCTTCTTTTTCAACCCTTCTTTAGTTGTGTTTTTATTTGTGTGCTTTTGGCTCGTTGTCTTGTTACAACATACAGCATCTCCTCAGCTTGAGGTCAAAGAGTGCTGCCCTTACATACTCCATACTACATCATAGAATACATTGTTCCCACAATGACGGCAAGGCATCCAGGCCCTGAGGAAGCAAAGCAGCCCAAAACCATGATGCTCCCTCCTCCATGCTTCACAGTTTTGATGAGCGAGAACCAACATGATCTCACATAGAAACGTCCATATAGATTGATTGTTCCACTCCAAAAATACAATCTATTTGGTCGTTTTTCCACCCGTCGACTGGTTGAGCTGTTGAGCACCGTATACACACACACACACACACACACACACACACACACACACACACACACACAGTCATGTACTCAACTAAGAATAAAAAAGTGCAGGGGAGAATGTTGGAGACAATCCTGCTGTTTATGAACTTTATGAAGCTTTTAAAAAAGAATCGAATTGACCGGCATCAATGGAGAAACTTTGGTTAAGGTTACATTAAGAATAAGGTTAAGATTAGGTTCAGGTGTAGATTTAGATGTAGGATAAAGTCGAGCTAAGATTAGGGTGTAGGTTTAGGTTAGGTTAAGATTAGGTTTAGGTGAAGATTAAGGTATAAATTAAGTTTAGGTAAAGATTAGGTTAAGGTTGGGTTTAGGTTAAGATTAAATTGCAGGGTAAAGTTAGGTTAAGTTGTAGGTTAAACTTGGGGTTAGAAGTAGATTAAGGTTATGGTAAGATTAGGTTTAGGTGTAGATTTAGAAGTAGGTTAAGGTAAGATTATGGGTCGATTTAGGTGTACATTAAAGTGTAAGTTAAGGTTAGGTTTAGGTATAGATTAAGGTGTAGGTTAAGGTGTGGGTTAAGGTTAGGTTCCGGTTAGGTTTAAGTGCAGATTAAAGTGTAGTTTATGGTTAAGTTAAAATTAAGTCTAGGTTTAGATTAAGGTGTGGGTGAATGTCAGGTTTAGGTGTAGATTGAGGTGTAGGTCATATTAGGTTTACGTGTAGATTAAGGTGTAGGGTTAAGGGAAGGTTAAGGTTAGGTGTAGATTAAGGTGTAGTTTAAAGTTGGGGTTAGGTATAGATTAAGGTGTAGGTTACAGTGTAGATTAAGGTGTTGGTTAAGGTTAGGGTTAGGTGTAGATGTAGGTGTGGGTAAAGATTATCTTAAGGTTGGGTTTAGGTTGAGATTTGGGTGTAAGATGAGGTTAGGTTAAAATTAGGTTTAGGTGCAGATTAAGGTGTAGGTTAAGGTTAGGTTTAAGTGTAGGTTAAGGTTAAGTTAAAAATTAAGTCTAAGTGTAGATTAAGGTATGGGTTAAGGTTAGGTTTAGGTGTAGACTGAAGTGTAGGTTAAGGTTAGGTTTAGGGGTAGATTAGGATGTAGGTAGAGGTTTAGATGAAGGTGTTGGTTAAGGTGTATGTTTAGGTGTAGGTTAAGGTTAGGTATAGGGGTAGATTAAGATGTAGGCTGAGGTTTAGATGAGGGTGTTAGTTAAGGTGTTGGTTTAGGGGTAGATTAAGATTTAGCCCTAAAGAGGTTTAGATGAAGGTGTTGATTAAGGTGTATGTTTAGGTGTAGATTAAGGTGTAGGTTATATTAGGTTTAGGTGTAGATTAAGGTGTAGGTTAAGGTTAGGTATGGGGGTAGATTAAGATGTAGGCTGAAGTTTAGATGAAGGTATTAGTTAAGGTGTTGGTTTAGGGGTATATTAAGGTGTAGGTTGAGGTTTAGATAAAGGTGTTGATTAAGGTGTAGGTTTAGGTGTAGGTTAAGGTTAGGTTTAGGTGTAGATTAAGGTGTAGATTAAGGTGTGGGTTAAGGTGTTAACCCTAAATAAAACAGACTCTGCAAAATACTTCCTAAGCTCAGATTTAATGTCACTGTATGACAATTAATAACTAATAAATAACTAATAATAAATAATTAATAAATTATGCTAATATGACAGCTAGTGAACAGAAGTCAAACAGAGCAGGTAAGAGTGCTTGATGTGTATAACTGTGTATAACTGTGTATGAGCGCTGGATGTGCTGTGTGTGTGTTTTGGGTGGGATTTACAGTGGAAATGAAAAGACTCCTCAGCATATTTTCCTTCATGTTGCCTTAACAAAGACTTCTCCAGAAATAAGCCATCATCTCCATCTCCATGAAATCCCGCACTCAGTAGTAGTCTTTTCTTTTACAGCTCAGATGATGTCATTTATATGGGAGCCATTACAGCGGCATTAAAGTGGCTGGTTGCGGCTTAAGATAGCGCATGGCGCTTTATTGCCGGCCCTGTTTTTCATGTTATCACAGTAACTCATTTTCTAAGTGCCTACTGTCTCACTTTGACAATGTGGGGAAATGACTTGTTAATTAATTAGAGGGAGCTTTATCACATACATTGCCACCAGTGACTCCTTTGTCACACCACCTAAGGATTAAATAATGGTTTGTTAAACATACCTATATTTAATTGTGGTAATTATTGTGTATAGGACCATCCAACCGTAAATGTTGCTCTTTTTTATTTAATATTATTGCAATTTTTTTTTACAGTAGTATAAGTTTGTCAAATAATGGTTTTATAAAAGTAGTAATGGGACTTTCAAGTGGCACAACTGTCTAAGTACTCTATTACAAGGAAATTGCTGGTTTGATAACCCACACTGTGTCCAATAATACATGCTGTTGCAATACATTGAAAATACCTGCTGTTGTGTTGAATTCCCCAGAGCGGGTCTTTTTTTTGAACAGTTCTCAAACTTGGGTCTAAGCTATCAGGCTAAATGAGAAATCCTGCATTGTGAAATACCTCCCAATTGTTTTTGGAACCACCCTCCCCCCCTCGAACCGCAGCCATCCAAAGTACTTAAGAACCAATGGTCAATGATGTGTAGCCAGAACTTCCAGCTAACTGAGGCTCAAATCACAGTCGTTTAGTCGTGTACAGAGATAAGTGAACGACCTTAGGAGTGTTTTCCTCTGTTTTCCGGCTCATTCAGTAGACTGCTTCATCCAGGCCTGCTAGCTTTCTCTCTTACTTGAACTTAGCATGTCACTAAACTCACAGCTACAGTGGGCTTGTTTTTCCCCCCACCTGTTTTCAGAGCGTGACTTCACCACTCAGTGAGCCCCCACACGTTTCAGGGCCTGAATTTCCGGTTGCTTTTGTGCTTCTCTTTAGTCTGAATCTGTTTGTACGGTCAGTCAAGCAAGTCAAGTGTGTTAGCGGCAGTCGCACTGAACGCAAACGCTGCCACTCAGTCTGCCTTTTTGCCACTCCCGACACCCGTGATGCCGTAGGATTGGTTTTATAGCTCCTTCCACTACTACCACAAATCATATACACCATCCCAGAAATCCTTTTTTTAAGAGAGAGCGAAAGAAAGACTGAGAGAGTGAATCTAAGTAGATTTATCAGTTTTTCGCTGTGTGCAGGATTTACAGCCTCTCTCTCTCCATCAGTGTCTATCAGTTCAGTTTCGCGTCCTGCAGCTTCATGGCAGAGTGTACCCCTGCCTAATAGGGGTCAAAATAATGACCTTGTTGCTTGCTGCACTGTTTACGATAGTGACTGTTCTATGTTGTCGGGGTGGTTAAATGACTGTAGGAGAGGTAATGCTAAGGTGAGCTAACAGGTGTCATTCTTTCCAATTCTAACGCTATTGGCACTATTGATGAGGCCACTGTGATCGACTTGATCAACGCTGTAATTAGAATCAAAATCAGATAAATCACTAAATGAGTTTTACATAGGACAATATAATAAGGCTGGGATTTCTAGACTACGTATATTGGGGCACACGCAGAATGTTGAGGAGCATGATGCATAATGGGTAAATGGTAATGCTACCTCCATGATGAAATGTGTGCTGAAAGGAACGTATGGGCTTATATGAGCTTACGCAGGGCCAACATTAGCGCTGGACATTCACTGTGTACCACAGCAATTGTTTTCAAACCATCATAAAATAAATCACCGCCAGAGCATCAGACGCCAGCTCACTTGCAGGACGTTAAAAATAGCTAAAGCAAAGATCTCCAGTCACATGAGGGAGGTTAATTACAGCCGACACTCGGAGATATATAGGAGCTGGCCCCCCGACGACCACGAACAACTTCTCACATTCGGACGGGTACAGTCACACGGGTGAGCAGCCTTTTTTTCATAACACATTTTCCTGCAGGAACGTGGCTCTGTCGAGCTTTAACAAGCTGTGATAAATTTTGTGGTGGAATTAATTGACATACACTCATGAAATGTGGATGAACAGCCTCACTATTGGGCAATATGAGTCATGTCTTATAAATAAAGGGTAAGGAAATAGAAGGGAATAGTACTAAATTGGGAACATGGATCTGAGAATTAATTATAGAAGCAATTTCATCTGAGATTGCTTTCGCATTAGAGTGTGTTTGACAGTTGAATAGGTCATTAGGTTCTAGGTTTTGTTGCTTTCTCTTGTGTTCAAGCAAACGGAACCAGCAAGTGAGCTATAGACAGTTTCAATATCTAAAAAGACCCAAATGCAGTTCGACTTAGGACACGTCACTCATTATTGATTACAGGTGCTGATGAAATGGTGGACAAAACTCCAGAGGTGTTGGTTTGCGATGCGTCAATTATGAAGAATGTCTGGGAAATCAGGCTCCGGGATTACGGGCAAAAGATGAAATTGGAGCATGAAAGAATCGAAAAAAGTGCTCTAGAGAGGTAAGTTCAAACGATCTGCACTGTGAGGTCCAAAAGACAGAAAACAGTGAAAACATTGTAATGAAAAGGTTTTCATTATACATTATATCATCAGCATTAAAATCTGTGTGAAAAGCTGAATTTCACCAATTTTAAAACGAATTCTGTAGGATTTGAGGGTGTCTGTGTGTTTATCCTCTTGGGTCCTCATATGGGGACATTACTGGTTTACTAATTTCTGCTTCCCTGCACCATGATTCTTAATGTTTTAAAACGTTGACCCTTTTGCTTCATTTGAGGACATTGTTTTCTGCATAAACGACTTTCTGTACTAAGTTTATTTTTTCTTATCACAAATAGGAGAAATTAAAAATGCACACCAAGCAAAAGTCCCAGGTCTCAGGAGGTTAAACTGGTCAGCTTTGGTTTGATAAAAGCAAGCCCTTGTGTGATCGCTCAGTTAGTGTGGTGTAAATGCTGCCTTTCGAACTCTGGGGGGCATCAAACAAGCTCAGGTGGTCTGCTGGTCTGCTGGTCTGCTTGTGAAAGAACTTGGTTCGGTTTCCAGTCAAAAAAAAGATTTTCAATGTAGTCTTAAACTTTTGGACCCCCGTGCACAGCATGTGTGTACAGTTTCTCTGAAAAGTAATATTTTGGCATCTATACCATACTTAAAAATGAATAATAGTGCCCTAGAATGAAAACCTGCATTTAGCTTGGCTTAGTTGAAGAATTTACAGAGTTACAGTACATGGAAGTGACAAACAGTGAACTTCAAACACTGTTGTTCAGCAGAACCAAAACAGAGCTGGAAAAACAGCCAATTTCAGTTTCAGTTTTTTTTTACCCTAACTAATTACCTACACCCAACCCACTAGTGAAGACCCTTAGACGCTACAGGCAACGACCACTTAGTGTAAAAAGAATGTACGTAAGTGGCGCTAAAAAGGCTAAAAGCTACAGCTTGGCTCACTGTGGAAGAAGCCCAGTGCATTTTATTTAGTGCACTTCCTCAGATCTGCAACAAGAAAGTCTGTATATATATCTGAGTTCATCATCCCGTCGCGAAAACATCCCCAGGACTTTTCCAGGACCCAGTCGGTTTGGAAATCTTCTCCAGGCTTTCTCCACACAAAAATGGTCCAGGTTCAGAATGGTTGAATGAGAAAAATATCCTAAACATACCTTGAGCCCACTGTGTCCTGTTGAAGTTCTCATTATTTGCAGTAATATGCTTGAGAGGCTTTTTAAAATCACAAGTGCAATCTCTAGTTTAGCCCCAAATCCTTTTTAAACACTTAAGCACTTTTCTATATAAGCAGTTTTCCAAACACTTGTCATTTTCACAAATTCGTTTTTTTATTGTTACCATAGAATCAATGAAGATTGGGCAAAGCGCATGGTCGGGAAGGTGAAACCAAGGAGGGTTGAAAGAAAAGCCAAGCCTCCAGAGGAGTCACCTGCCCAGACGTACAAGCCCAAGCAAATGGCTTTGGGCAGGCCAAGTGGATTTGTGAGCAGTCGGCCACAGAAGCCAGTAGAGATGAAAAAAGACACGCCAATAAGAAACAAGCTGACTCTGTTACTTAGTCTAAATGAGAAGCAGCCAGGTTTGATGGTCTGGACAAAGTCTTGGAAATTCTCACAGCCTTTGCCGCAACCAGAACAGATGCCTCCTGCATCTGACTGGGGTCAGTCATGGAAGTTCCTGAATATCCAGCCAAACAATGAGGGTAAATCATGGATGGAAAATGAACACGGCACCAGTGACACCAACAACAACATTACCTACAACAGTGTTCTGTTTCAATGGGAGAAGCTTGGCAAAGTGCAGTGCTCTCAGAAGTTCGAGGAAGACATGGCTATACCAGACTGGGAGAAATCCTGGAAGTACACAAAGCAGAGGAAAGAATCTCATGGAGATGAAAAGAATGGTCCAAAGAATTTAAGACAGGAAAAACTCAACATGTTCCATCAATCCCATCGCCACAATGAGGAACGGTCTTCATCTGAGTGGAATGAATCCTGGAAATCATCAAAGCCACCTACAGAGGAACATGTTACATTTGTAAGTGAGTCTGTGAGTAAGGAAGAAGATGATAAGGAAGCTGAAGAACCATCCACAATTCCTTGGGGTCAATCTTGGAAGTACTTCAAGAAACAGCTTCACATGAAGTCAAAATCAACAAGAACATCTACTCCACCTGTCTGGGTCGACTCCTGGAGGGTTTCTAAACCCATGTCGCAAACATCACAGCAAGAAATCATATCAAATGTAGCAGAGCCTCAAATGACTATGCCTGAGGAGCAACTGGACCCTAAAACCTACCAGACAATAATAGCTTCAAAAGAAGAAAATGACAAAATGTTGTGGAGTTTCCAGTTCCAGGAAAAAGATATGCCCCTGCCTATCGCTGACTGGCAAAAGTCATGGATAACCATTAAGAATCTCTCAGAGTATCAGGAACAACCCACGGAAAAGCTAAGAGAAGAAACACCAACGGTACCAATGAAAAGTCAAGAGATGAAGAAAGTAGAGTTTGATGGCCCAAAACATGCTGAATTTGAGGCACTTTCATTTCCAAGGCTATGTAGGCCTTCAGAGATGGTAAAGCTCTCAGAGCACAAGGACATTTCACAGTGGAAAGATTCCTGGAAGTCCTTGAAAAACCAACGCAGACAAGATTGGATCCGGTGCAGGCAACAAAGAATGCCACTGCAGGCGCAAGCAGCCCCACCACAAACTTCTCTAAATGCGTGGTCTAATTCCTGGAGGTTCACAAACCTAAACTCCAACCAGAATAGCGATCTCTGGCAACAAGGTTGGTCTACCCATTCGAGAGCTAGACCTGACAGGTGGGTTCGAGAAAACGAAGCATTGAACGAGGGATTGACCCATAATGGGCCTACATGGGCTCGTGGTTGGACGGAGTCTTGGAGATCCACAAGACATCAACACCATGTTGAAAGAGAAGTGACATGTGCTACACATCCACCCACCCAACCCGTGGATACCCAGAATTACTGGAGAGAGCAACCTCTGTCAGACTGGGAGGAATCTTGCCAATTCTCAACCAACCAGTTCCATCACGACAGGCCCTCTGCGTCAGAGTGGGCAGATTCCTGGAGGTTCTGTACCTTCCACTGTGAGAACAGGGCAGAACTCCAACCTGAGCCTAACCAGGGTCAGTTGAAGTCAATGGAAATCAAAGCCAGGAAGGAGCTTTACTGCCCTCCACATAGGCTTAGCAGATCATTGGAGTCTCGGGTATTCAAGCAAAGATTTCCTCCACAAGAATGGAAAGATTCATGGAAAATGTTTGATGAAAAGAAACATCCTAACCCAGGATTTCCCCGTCCCGCAGGGAAGGAGATTCTGCAATCCTGGGACGATTCCTGGATGTTCAGTACCACACAGTTTTACCGGAGTGAAGATACACAGTCATCGTCCTTCCACAGTCATGCAATGGCTAATGTAGCACAATATGAGAGCATGTCTGAATGGGGTAGATCATGGAAGGCCGCCAACCCCCAGCCTCCGAAGAACATTGGACTCTGGTTTGAAGCAGAACCAAGTACATGTTCTCCAACACATATGGCCTTCTGTTCAGGATACAGGTGCAATAATGACCTATTTTTCCCTCTTAGCAAAGATTATGCCTTGCTTAGAAGGTGGGGCAATGCCTGGAGGTTCATGAAACTGGAGAGCAAGATTGACATGAAGTCTGCGATTACTGGCCAATTAAAGCATGTAGATGATTCTGTGATCATGAACAAGGCGATGAAGACAAAGAAGCAGATGTATTCCCAAATTGACAAAGAAAAACCACAAGTAAAACAATGGGTCGATGCATGTAAACTAGCCAAGACTCAGCCACGTCCAAAACGTGATGTTGGGCACAAACATGGCCAAGGAATAGATGAAGGTGATAAAGCAATGTTTGCTGAATGGGTTGACTCATGGAGATTCACATCCGATACAAGGAGTGATGAGCCAGTTAAAATATCAGTATCTCTTGCTGATTGGGAGGATTCCTGGAAATTCCTACTTAGCCATTACGCGCCACAGAACGGCCCAAAGAAGACTAAGGGACGTTGCTAATTTGTGCATTATATGAACGGAGACGGATACATGGCTAAGAACGGTTTGTATTACAGATACAAGCAAGTGGAGGCTTGTGGAATGTCTTCTAAAGGTGAAATGTATAAAAGCAGTTTCAGCAATTTAGTGCAATAAAGTGTCACCAAAATATAATAAACAGTTCTGAAGAGCTTTAAAGAAGCATTAACTCTGAGTACATTTTTTTGCATTTTCCCAACAAGGTCCAAAAAGACTTCCCAACTTCTGCCATATGCACCAATCAGTGTATCCACCTGTCTAATATTGTGTAGAACCCCCAAATAACGCTGACCTGCAAGCCAGCATGGACTCCACAAGCCATAGAAAACAACTTTTTCAGCCCCTTGTGCTATAGTAGCTACAGTTCTAGGGGATTGGACCAGACGCCCTAGCCTTTGCTCCCCGTGTGAATCACTGAGCCTTGGATGTCAATGACTGTGTGACTGGATCACTGGATCCTTCCTTGAAGCATGTTTGGTTGGTACTGACCACTGCATACCAGGACCACCCCGCAAGACCTACCTGATGTTTTTTAGATGTTCTAACCCAGTTGGCTTGCAACCTAATATTTCCCAACCCTTGACAGACGCCATTTGGACCAGATTATTAATGTTATTCAGTTCATCTGTCAGTGATTTTAATGTTATGGCTAACTGATGTTTGTCTTTTAAAGACTACAGACTGTAACCTATATACTGTATTAGCCTCCTTTCACCCTGTTCATCAATGGTCAGTACCCTCACGTCCTGTGAGCCCTGATGAAGGACTAGAGGATGACCAACACAAACAAACTGTGCAGCAGTCTGACTTTACAACTACATGGTGGATCAACTAGGTAGGAGTATTAGAGTGGACAGTGAGTGGACGGAGTGTTTAAACACTCCAGCAGCACTGCTGTGTCTGATTCACTAGTACCAGCAGCGCAACACACACTACTAACACGCCACCACCATGTCAGTCAGTGTCACTGCAGTGCTAAGAATGACCCACCGTGCAAATAACACTACCTGCTCTGTGGTGGTCCTGTGGGGTCTTGACCATTGAAGAACAGGGTGAAAGGAGGCTAATAAAGCATGCTGAGAAGCTGACAGACCATTTTTTGCAATGGTAGCTTTCCAAACAAATTACAAATTGGAACCGACTTGTAATAACTGAGAAAGCTGTGCTTGCAGCCAGTTCTGGAGGGCCAGAGTCCAGCACAGTTTGATGCTTTCCCTGCTCAAGCACACCTACAGAACCTGGCACAGATATCACAAAGCTGTGCTGAACTGCAGACCTACAGAATTAGGTGTGAACACGTCTGAGCTAAACAAGTTATTTTAGATGTTATACACTGGGCTAGTGTCCTGTATCTGAAGGGCTACCATCCATTTATCCTCCTCATCCGCTTTTTCCTTGTCAGGGTCACAGAATACCTGGAATCATTGGGCGGAAGGCAGGAATACCCCCTGGGCGGGGTGTCAGTCCATCACAGGCTATCACATACACACACAGTAACACCTAGGGGGTAACTTGTCAGCTGTTATTTGCTTTTGCAGCTTTGTATTGTATGACATTTCCCCTTTACAATCAATTATAAAGTGATTTTTAATTAATTCATAATTCCTGTGTGCATTAGGGTTGAGTTTTAACCTCCAAAACTCTTCTAAGTTAGATAATGACTAAAATGGTTACATATTTATATGTAATGTGCTGCAGAGTTCCAGGGGCCTAGGGTAGTGGGTTCAGTACTTGCTCCTGTCATTGTTTATGAGGAGTTTGGTGTGTGTGGTGTGTCTGTGTGAGCTTCCATTGGCTACCACCTCTTAAAAAACATATGTCTATAGGCATTAGCAGTGTGTCAGCCATCCAGCCACCAGCCTTACCCAAAATCGCTAATGCAGTGTTAGCAGCATAGCTGCTGCAGCATTAGTCACAAGCCACACACACATACACACACTCTCTCACACCTAAGGGGCAATTTAGCAAAGCCAGTACTGAACACCTACCATGTGTTTTTAAGAGGTGAAAGGCAACTAGAGTACCCAATGGAAGCCCACACAGACACACCACACACACCAAACTCCTCATAAACAATGACTGGAGCATGGACTGAACCCACTACCCCAGGCCCCTGGAACTCTGCAGCACATTACATATAAATATGTAACCGTTGTAGTCATTATCTAACTGAGAAGAGTTTTGGAGGTTAAAACTCAACCCTCATGTGTACGGGAATTATGAATTAATTAAAAATCACTTTATAATTGATTGTAAAGGGGAAAAGATCCAGTAATAAGCTGCAAACGCATTTCTGGGTATTCTGTTCACAAATAACAGCTGCCATTCTGAATAATACAGTAACCTGTCCATTGTTTAACCTCATGGGCCAGAACGGGTAAGCAATCTCTCAGAATAATGATGCAGTAATAAAGTAATAAATGCAAATATGTTTCTGACTAACATTTACTAGAATGTACATTTACGTTACACATCTAACTTTGATTTTACGCATTAGATTGTTCAACAGCTCTTAACCTGGATGATGTAAGTCTGTGCAGAAGAAACTCTGGATGTTGCAGTGCAGGAAACATTGCTGTAGAGTGTGGCTTGGGGGAGCTTGGGGGAGACATTAGGAAGCCTCATTCTGGTACTCTGTAGTAGCTATAAGTAATGAAAATAGCTTAGGCTTAGCATTGAACTCACCTTCAAGGAATTCCCTAGACAGTTCATCTCTGATGTTGATCCATCATGCATCAAGTATGTGAATCAGCTACACAATTTTATTTCAAGCTGATTCACATACTTGATGGATCAACATCAATAATAGAATAATGAATAATCGTTGCCTCCAACAATGATTGCGATGTTCCAGACAACTTTTACCACAACTTTGGCCAACATTTCATAAGGGTTCTCAAAATGTTTAGACTACATGTTCTCAAAGTAACATTATTGGATTGTGCTCCCAGCTCAAAAATCCAGCTCAGTTTTCGCTGGTAGCTGGTTTCAGCTAAGCTAGTCTAATCTGGCCTTTGATGGTCAAGGTGGTTGAAAAGCTGATGAAAACATCCTATAGCTTACAGTAATAATACAAATTCAGATGTTCAAGTATGATCAACCTATCAAGCTAGACCACCAGTATGGCCAGGCTTAACTATGCTGATTGACCAGCATGACTTAGTTGATGGACAAGCATGACTGGCATGACCTAGCTCGTTGACCAGCATCACCAGCATGGCCAAGCTAGACAACCAGCCGAAGTTGGTCATGGCGAATCTTTACCAAAGTCAAATGTAACATATACTATGCTGGTCAAGAGATGGTCGATCAGCTTGCTTACCAGCATAGTATATGTTACATTTCACTTTGGTAAAGATTCGCCATGACCAACTTCGGCTGGTTGTCTAGCTTGGCCATGCTGGTGATGCTGGTCAACGAGCTAGGTCATGCCAGTCATGCTTGTCCATCAACTAAGTCATGCTGGTCAATCTGCATAGTCAAGCCTGGCCATACTGGTGGTCTAGCTTGATAGGTTGATCATACTTGAACATCTGAATTTGTATTATTACTGTAAGCTATAGGGTTATAAGATTAGTTATCATGCAGAGATTTCTCATCCTGTGCAAATTGGTCCCTAAAAGACCCTGAATGCTCTACCGATGGCATCTTAGGTTAAAATAAAGGCTATAAAAAGAGAACCTGAATATAAAATGTGAAGTCCTGTTTGTTGTGAACGCCACCCACTTTGCCACCCACACTTGGCTGTGAATTTCAGTTCTGTATCGCAGTCTTTGCGCCTGCCAGCGAATGCCCTAGATGCCGTCTTGCTCTTACAAGTGAGCTGAGTTTGGCCATGACATGCCCAAAGGAGACCCAGTTGGACACGGAAAACCCGGCAATGGAATTTAGCCCTGCAGAACTTTTAGCAAAGAATCTCAAATGTTTCTTTGTGCTGTGTGACACACTTTGACAGAGAGCTAGGTGAGACAGCATAGTTTCTGCCAAAGTGTCACATTTTTCACACAGCAAAGCTCTCTGATAAAGCCACCAGGCCTGGAAGCACTGCGTGTGAAGACGTGTCTACAGGGAGAACGGTTCCTATTAGCACTTCTGCTTCTGACATGGCAGATATTTAGGTCAGATCTCATCACATGGGCGGATGAAACATATCTGTACGCTAGCCTATGAGCACGTAGCTTGGCAAAGTCCCCTCTTCCCTCCTGCCCAGCTAATGCTGGCCTTTAATGCTGGGAGTTAAAGGTCAAAGGTTCCAATAGTGTTGATTTTACATGTTTGGCATGGGAACTTTAGTTACACTTAGGAAGGAGAGTAACTTATACCTAAAAGTAGCTGCACATACACATACTGTATAGAAGAAAAAAACATGGACAGCGCAACGTCTCTCAAAATTGAAGCAACCACAGGTTTAGGTTGCAGTATCATGTGTAGCTCCACCCTTCCTGCACATACGTTTCAGCTCATTTTTCTCCTCTAAACTGTCTTTCCGTCTCCCAAAAGTTAGTTTTCCCTAAGTTGTGCTAATATTGGCACCTTTGATTTCCTCCCAGAAATCAGTTTTATACTTTAAACAGCCTATGGTCTGTTGGTGGGCCGAAGGTGTCATTACAAACAAAGCCCCACCAGTCTGTACAGAAGTCCCTGTAGTTACTAAATAATACATTTTAGTGTGTAATAAGCCTTTCTGCATTAGGGGTTAAAGCTTTATTCTACTTTATTATAAGAAGGTGGAGTTACACTTAGGAATTAAGTGATTGACAGCCTTGGCTGGAAGGGTATCTGTAATAGAACTGAGTTTATAAAAATAAAACCTGAGTTTTCAAACATCTCCACAGAAACATCATTTCAGAACGGCACACATTTCAGATCTGGATACATATGGATAGAGCCTGAGGGCCTGGGTGATGGGGTGCCCGGCCAGCTAACCCACCCAGAATAAGTGAGAGGTCAGTCATGTCCTCTGGGACTCCATCACTAGGGATTCATCCAATGATAGCATCAGCGCTTAGACAGCTGGGCCACTCAGGAGCCCTAACTCTTCCCCCAGCTGATGAGGACTCAAAACAGGCCTTCTAAGTGACTTTACACCTTGGTGTGTGTGTGTGTGTGTGTGTGTGTGTGTTGGGGGGGGGGGGGGTGTTTAGCTCCTGCCTGCTGGGAAACTGTTGCTAATGTAAAGCGTCCTTGAGTTTTAGAGAAGCGCTATATAAAACGTATAATATAAAAACCTGTCTTTATTCAATATGACACTAATGCAATCCATATATGCCAGCGCCTCCCTGCTAATTCATGCCGAACTCCTGCGGGCCGGTATAAATAGCTCGGTAAGAGATACTGCAGAGTACATGTTGCAGACACGCACAAGAGCGAAGGCTGAGTTTACTTTGGCAGGCCTCCAGCTGGCATGGCAGGGAGTACTTATGCGTAACACCATTTACATTTGGAGGGGAAAGTGGAAGACGGGTGGGAGCCGATCTAATACGAGATTATATAATGTTGACATAATAAATCTTCAAAGATGTTTAATTGACTTGTATGAGACACTAAGTGTATATTTATCACTCTCTCTCTCTCTCTCTCTCTCTCTCTCTCTCTCTCTCTCTCGCACACACACAAACATATTGTGCATCATTCAAATTCCAACCCTTCAGCAGAGTCTCCTATGTCCTTCCACTGGGAGGTTCTAAGTAGGTGGTGCACATTAATATTACTATGATTATTATTATTATTATTATTATTATTAGAGCTGTGAAGCTAATAGGTAATAAAAAACACCTAATTTTCACACCATATCTCACACCTTCGTTTAGCTCCCAAAAATTAGTACAATGTCTTTTTTAATATAGATATATAATAAAATTATTATTATTTTCTCTTTATTATTATCTTTTATTATTACAAAAACCAGTCTGGTGCAAATACTGTTAAAAATAATGGATTTAAAAACACAATAAGGAATTTTCCTTGTGTGAAAACAGCCTGTGTGAAAACAGGTTTCCAGTCTCTTATAGTATCATCCAGAAACAACACCTCCATTGTGTTGTGACTGAAAGATGCTGGGCAACTCATCCATTGGCTCTGGTACTGTCTGGCAGTCACTTGCCAGAACATCTTTTTAAATGTTTTCATTGCAGCATTAGACGCATTAGGGGTGCCAGTTTATGTAGATACATACATATAACATAGATTGCAACAAAGTATTTATAACTATAACAGCGGTGTTTGCTATGCATTGTTGAAATGCTAGCGATGGAAAAACTGCAGTAGGAGTCCCCTGGTGATTGATGACCATGCCCACCTTCAGATTTTGATAACTGTTTGCAGGTACTCTATCTAATGGTATATATATAAATATAGTGCTCGGCTAGTTTATCAGTTGAAGCGCACTGCGCTTATACATTATCACTCCTTACATTCATACTACTCTCCACATTTATCTCCAAACCACTGAGATCATTGCTGCTAATGCAGGACTCCAGAATCTCATACTGCTTTGGCCAGCATAATGAGGAGTGCCAGTTTTAGAGCTGTAAACTGTAGCTGGAGGTTTGAAACTGGAAAAGTTAAACTGGTTAAACTGGGAGTTGTGGTTAGCACAACGCTTTAGACCACATACGTGTATTGCATTAGCTTGCGGTTACATGTTAGTTATTGGCTGGCATGTAAAGTTTGTGGTTAGCACATTCACTCACAGGAACCATATTGGTCCATGGTTAGCATGCAAGTCCGAGGCTAGCTTCTCTGTCAGGCAGTGGACCTACACTCATTGAGCACTTTATTAGGAGATTACTATACTATACTATGTATTACTATACCTGTACATCGACTTATCCATGCAATTATCTAATCAACCAATCATGTAGCAGCAATGCAAGAAGTAAATACATTCAGATACCTGGCAGCCTCAGTTAATGTTCATATCAACCGTGTGAATGTGATTTTGAGTGTGGCATGATTGTCGGTGCCAGGAGGGGCAGGGTTTGAGTATTTCTAGAACTGTTAAATTGGTATTTGCAGAAAAACAGTCTCTAGAGTGAGAATGGTGGAATAACGAAAGCACATCTAGTGAGCAGCAGTTCATGAGAGAGAATGGTCAAAGAATGGCCAAAGAATGGCCAAACTGGTTGAAGACGTAACTTGTTAAACATTGAGAGTGATGGGCAGCAACAGCAGAAGACCATGTCAGGTTCTACTTCTGTCAGCAAAGACCAGAAAGCTGAGGCTGCAGTGGCTCACTAAAACCAGACAGTTGAAGACTGGAAACCATAGCCTGGTCTGGTGATTCCTGCTGAGGAACAAACTGTCAATCACTGTAGTTTACTACAAGGTACTACACCAATTAACTAACCTCTCAACGCAGAAAGGCTTATTACACACTAAGGTGTATTACTCAGTAACTACAGGGACTTCTGTACAAACTGGTGGGGTTATTTTCTGGTAATAGAAGTTTGTAATAACACTTTCGGCCAGCCTGCGGGCCACAGGCTGTTTAAGAGGTTAAAATATGTACACAAGGAAAAATATAGCTTATATAAAGTCTTGTAGTGGCCTATACTGTTTGTCATATTACTGGATAGAAAGGTCTTTTTTGCCTAAGACTCAAATCATAATAAAAAGGTCCATCTTAAAGTTGTACTCAGACCCCGAGATGCATTTTTGGACATTCTAAGCCCCAACAATAATGATATCAAAAATGATCGCACCACAGCAGAGGATTAGATCCTCATGTTGACTCATTTATCACTCTGTTCTCATGCAGTTCTAGTCCTAATCTTTGGTGTAGCTCAGTTGGGGAGAATATAAGCTTAGATTTCAGGGGGCCTTAAACTAATCCCTGTCTCTGAGCTCCTGCAGGTGCGTTTCCTTGAGCTTAAAGCTCATGACCGCTGATTGTTGTTATCATTTGCATAATGCTTGTCACCTGGAGGTCAGCCATTGAGAATAATTTTTGCTCTCAAATAAGCCTGCGGTTCATCGCGGGCGAGGGTTCCGGCTAATCACATAATTGGGTGAAAAATGAAAGCCGCTATCCAGGCTTTTATGTTCCTTGTTACTGTTTCGTCCCGCTTGTGTGTAATATTTTGCAATTTCCATTACAAAAACACTTGTCAAGTGAACACAATATTGTGATATTTGTCAGGTTCATAAAGTTAGCTTTATTTAGCAGTTCTTTAACGTCTACTGCAGTAGTGCACACAGACGGAGGGATGGATGAACAGATGCATAGGTGCTCTGTAGCAGCCAGACATGTGTTTACCATGCCCAATGCCAAGTGTTGGCTAGAGGGCTATAAAGCCCCTCAGTGTTAACTGTGAAGCAGTAGAACTGCATTCTTTAGAATAATGGCGCTCTCATGGCGGACTGCAATAAAATTAAAGGGTTAATGGCCCGGAGGTCTTGCGAATTCAAATCCCGAGCCATGCTGCTGTGCCATCAGCAGCTGGAGTCCGAGAGAGCACAATTGGCAGTCCTCTCTCTGGGTGAGTACATGGCACTCTCTCCCCTCATCATTCATACGCAAAAGTGTCTGTTAGCTGGTGCATTGGAGCTGTGGACCCAGCGCTTTCCTTCGAGTGTGTCAGCTGCCCGGCAATGCTGGGCAAAAGGCCGGAGGCTGGCTTTGCCTGTATCTGAGGAGATTGGAGGGGCCTTACCCTCCTAGTGTGGGGAAAATTGCTAGTGCTAGGGGGAGATGTGAATGGGTGGGTTAATTGGCAGTACCAAAGGGAAAGATTTGACAAACAAATTCGAAATACATAAATAAATAAAGGTTGCCATAGAAGAACCTTTATCTTTATGAAAGTAGCAAGGAGAAGGAGGGGCAAACTTCCCATTGAATTCCTCGATTTTGGAAGAAACGCTGGATGAACAGGTGCCTACAAACCTTTGGAGATGTAATTATGCACTGTTCCAGCGGAGATAATGACATGATAATGTTAGCATGGCAAACCTGGATGTAACAAATGTTCAGGGTGTTCTGAACACCAATAATTATTATACTGGTATGATGAAATACCAGGGGTATTTCACGCAGTATGGGGTTGATTGCTGCAATCATTATACTTTATCTTAAACCCATAATAAATGACTACAGCATTAATTCCAAACTCCTCTATGTTCTCCCAAGGCCAGAGCACTCCAACCACACATTCTGGGACAAACCCCAATAGTCTAATATTGGCAGTTGTTTTAGAGTGTTCTGAGAAAATACTGTCCGACACCAACAAACACATCAGCTGATCCTAATTATTAGAAAAATGATGAAGGCTTACATGGGGTCTTTTTCACGGGGGCTCCCCTGTGTGTTTCGTTCACATGATCATTTTAGACCCGATTCACATCTCTGTATTTTTCCGGGCAGATGTTGCCTCGTGTCTGAAAAAAGGTGTTTGGCCAATGCTGTGCGCTGCATTATCGATGGAATCACTTAGCAAAAGCTGAGCTGTTGGCTATGGTAAACAGAAAAGCGTGAGCTGAGTTTCAGTGGGTGCCCAGCTACGTGTGGAAAAGTCGAAGTCATGGCCGACTGCCCGAACATCACGAAACACGAACAGCCATGGCACTGCATTCATCTGTTTGTGGCCTTTTACAGTGTCCACGATTTTAAGGCCTGCCCATAGCATTGCAGTTTTGTTCAGTATTTATATGCATTTTTATTTATTTATTTATTTATTTATTTAGTTATTTATTTATATCTGATTTTCTCCCCATATTCTCCCCAATTTGGATTGCCAATTACCCAACCTGTACGTAGTCTCCCCCCCACCATCGCATCGCAATGGGAAGCACCGCATACCCGGCTCCATCGCACCAGCCTGCTCAACGGACTGGACTGGTAACAACCAACCCTCCTTTCCCCTACTTTGCTTCTTGATCCCGGAGGTCCAGTCTGAACAATATTTCTATAGGATTTCCTTGATTCTATGGGCTGCATGTTGTTTGATGGATGTGTCATAAGGCAAAATTGTCTTCAAATCTTAAAATTGTATGAGTGTCAATTCATATGAATGAATGGATGAATGACCTTTTGAGCAACTTTATTAACAGGATGCAATATTAGATACAGACCACAAGGAAATAATATCAATCATAAATCGTCCCTGTCATAAGAAAAGCTTGTAGCTTTTTTTTTTTAATAGTATAGAGTAGAGTTTAGTTTGGGCAACAGTAATTGGTTATTGGTTTCTGCACATAAATGGCAACAGAAAGACATGTTTCATTGAAATTCACTATAAGACCAAATGTTTGTGGACATTCTAATGAATGCATTCTGCTACTTTAAGTTGCACCTGTTGCTGACACAGATGTGCAAATGCACACACACAGCTTGTTTAGTCCCTGTAGAAAGGTACTGCCAATAGAATAGGACTCTCTGGAGCAGATAAACATGAACCTATTGGCACCATGTCTAATTGAGCATTGAGCTGTGGGGCAGTGGATCTGTTCCACAGCTCCATCCAGGACTTTTAGGATGAGTTGGGGAGTTAGGGATGAGGTGAGGTGGTGATCATCCAACATCCTGACCTCACTAACAAATGCTTTTGTAGTAGAATGCAATCAAATCCTCACAGGAATGCTTATCCAAAATCTAGTAGAAAACCTTCTTCCCTCTTTTGTGAAGGGGCCAGGTTAAGGGGGCCACTGATTGGTTGCTGGGTCCCCAGCTTCACCACACCAGCTAATAGAAGCCTGTGCCAACCAATACTGAGTGTTGAAAGGAGAGAGCACGGCCAATTGTGCTCTCTCAGACTCTGGCCACTGATGGCAAAGCAGCATGACTCAGGATTGGAACTTGCGCCCCCCCCCCCCCAGTCAAGCTTTCATTTCATAGCCCCAAAAGCTACATCCCAAAAGGTTCTTACACTATACCTTTAACAATAAAGGTGTTTCGACCTTTAAATGGTTTTATGGTTTCTATGACAAACATGGTTCTTCTATGGCATTACTCACAGAACCATGTGTACCCACCCGGACATATCACGGCCAATCGTGCTCTCTCAGACTCCGGCCGCTGATGGCAAAGTGGCAAGGCTCAGGATTCAAACTTGCGATCCCTGGGTCAAGTAATAACTTCATTTGCACCATTAGCAATGTAGAAACCACACAGTCATGCAAGAAAATACCACATTGATGAATCTGACAGTAACAGTCCTGATAAAAGGCTAAAATCTTTAAGAGTTTAAAAACATTCTATTTGGACTGAGCATCAATGCAGTCACAACAGCTTTCCCAACCGCACTTGAGATGAACTTGGCTCTGAAACTGTATTTATCATCTCATCAGAGTGGATGGAAGTTACTGCTACATTTGATAATGCATATTTTAGCAGTCTTCAGGTGAGCCATCAACCATGCACCACACAGCTTGTTTTAGTGTGTCTTTGCTGTCGCAGCAAAAAAAAAAAAATACAGCTTGCGTGGCTCGAAATGCGCAAAAGGCATGTATTATATTCCCCTAAGTAATCATGGGTGTGTTTTGGGCATAACATGCAATAAAACTATCAGTGTGTCACTTGTCATTCCCTTTAAGAGTCAGGTGCAGTCTGACTTTGGTGGATTGCTATTTCAGTGGCACAAAGAGGGGGTGTGCAAGCGTCGGGCTGCACGTGCCTGTGTTGACAATTCACTGCCAAGATAGCAACGAACGACTGACTGTTGTCGTCTGCCTGGGTTATTTTCAGTCGGTGTTGCTCCTGTGTTTTCCATTGCCAAGTTAGCAGTACAACAGAAATTTACCTGAACACACCTCATTTCGAGACCACCACACCCATCGGCGTAGATATAGTTAAACAATGCAGGCGGAAGGCGTGAAAATAGACTGTTGGTGGGGTGTGAGATAGCATCAGCATTTATTTTCCCATTGTTTGTTTGTTGCTGTATTTTACCAGACGGTACGTCTAACTCTTTTAATAGAATCTATGATTAAATGATGACAGCAGAACCACTTTTGGTTTCATAAAGAACCAAGTGAAGGTTCTTAAGACCTTAGCAAGCTTCTACACAGCTTCTATCTCTACAGTATTATAACATGGTCCTTCATTGAACCAAAGTGGTTTTTCTATGGCAACTCAGAAGTCACAGGTAGATCTGATGGATTTGGACAGTAAATGAAATGACTGTATTTGTGACTCCAGGAGGGTCTATACGGTTCACCACAACACTGGGAATGACTTACGTCTCAATGTGTTAATTGTAGCAAACTTTTGAACAGCTGATAGAGATTCCCTTTAAGAGCATTCTGGAAATACAATGCTTACCCTTTCTGCCCTGCACCAGAAATAACTTTTGTAGGTTGTTGGTGGAGAGGTAAACATCCTGCTTTGAAAACAAGTCACGTCCCTGTACTTGTAGGCGTTTGAGTTCATGGGTGCCTTGGGAGGCAGCGAGAGGGTAGGAGCTGAAGGTCTTAGGATCATGACCAATGCTGAAATTGATTCTCTTTTCAATTTTGTCCCAAAACAGTGAAAAACAAACATAAAGACTGCCATTTTCCAGGAAGCGGAGCTGCGTCTGTCGCTGCGGGTGGTGAAAGCTGATTGGCGAGACTCAAACATCTGCACGCAGACGTTGAACTTGTATTATCAACGACAATAGAAGGCCTTGGAAGCACCTTAAGAGTGAAAAGGAAAGTGACAAAGAGCGTTCGAAAACCAGACACGCTGTGAAAGAACTATACACCACTAGGAGGTTTCGCTACCTCCTGCTTCTTTAAATGCTGGTGGTAGTGTTCTGTGGAGCATCCAGCAAATCTGTGCCTGGTGGTTTGCCTTTCAGCCACTGCACCGTGGGTAGAGCGATCCCCCTATCCAGTGCTGTCAGGGTGCTGTGGTGAAGGGGAGGGAGGGAGGGATTGTGTGACCACTGCTAATGATGCAGGCACATTTCAAGCCCTGGTCTCTGGTGGAAGAGACCCCCACTGACCTCCTCAGCTCAACATGCCCAGCCATCTCCCTGCCCCCCCCACACCCCCCAGCAGCAGGCTGAATTTTCTAACAGCCAATTTAGCCTGGTTACTGTCAGCACCAACAGTCTCCCACTGTCTCCCAGAGCAAAGATTGGGCTGTAATACATGGAGTCTGGACAGCACACTATACAAGAGTTCTCCTCCTTCTGCTGACTCACATCTCAGCCTCATCATACTACACTTACTTTGTTACTGTATTATCTGAATGTAGAGCTTTTTTGGTCATTTTGCTTTAAGAAAGAGGTCAAGGAAAGCCACATTTACACAAGATCACCCTCGCTTAAGTGTAGTTAGTTGATCAGCCAGGATGTGTTTGGAGTCTGAAGTTTGCATCTTTCCTTTGGCACCTTTGTACTAACTGAAAAGTGAAAATAGCTTAAACCAGTTGGAACAATTAGCATTAAGAAAACTGGCTAAATCATCACACATTTTCCCAACACCAGACGACCAGACGATTTATTTTGTCAATTAATACATTGACACAAAAGAGTTAAAATATTGCCCTGCTGGTCAAGATGATTAAGCTGGTCAACCAAGCTAGTTGATCAGCCTATCTACCATGACCAAGCTGGTCAACCAACATGACCATCATGACTAAGCTGGTTGAGCAGCATGCCCAATAAAACCAATCTGGCTAACCACCTTGACCAATGCTGGTTGACCAGCAGGACCAGCAAAACCAAGCGGGTTAACCAGCATGACCAGCGGAACTAAGCTGGTTGGCCAGCATGACCATCATGACTAAGCTGGTTGGCCAAAATGACCAGCAAAACCAAGCTGGGCAACAAGCTTGACCAGGAAACCCAAGCTAGTTGACCAGCATAACCAGCAAAACCAAGCAGGTTAACCAGCATGACCAGCAGAACTAAGCTGGTTGACCAGCATGACCAGCATCACCACGCTGGTTGACCAGCATGACTATCATGACTAAGCTGGTTGAGCAGCATGACCAACAAAACCAAGCTGACTGACCAGCATGACCAAGCTGGTTGGCCAACATGACCAGCAAAACCAAGCTGGACCACCAGCTTGACCAGGAAAACCAAGCTAGTTGACCAGCAGGATCAGCAAAACCAAGCTGGCTGACCAGTGTGACCAAGCTGGTTGGCCAACATGACCAGCAAAACCAAGCTGGATGACCAGCTTGACCAGGAAAACCAAGTTAGTTGACCAGCAGGATCAGCAAAACCAAGCGGGCTAATCAGCATGACCAGCAGAACTAAGCTGGTCGGCCAGCACGACCATCATGACTAAGCTGGTTGACCAGCATGACCAGCATCACCGCGCTGGATGACCAGCATGACCATGCATGACTAAGCTGGTTGACTAGCATGACTATCATGACTAAGCTGGTTGACCAGCATGACCAGCATCACCGCGCTGGATAACCAGCATGACCATGCATGACTAAGCTGGTTGACTAGCATGACTAGCATGACTAAGCTGGTTGACCAGCATGACCAGCATCACCGCGCTGGATAACCAGCATGACCATGCATGACTAAGCTGGTTGACTAGCATGACTATCATGACTAAGCTGGTTGACTAGCATGACTATCATGACTAAACTGGTTGAGCAGCATGACCAACAAAACCAAGCTGGGCGACCAGCATGACCAAGTATGACCAAAATGAAATGCAACATATACTATGCTGGTTAAGAGCTGTTTACCTAGCTCTCTTACCACCAAAAGGTATGTTTTGGTCTAAATAACCAGCTTTCGACCTCCTTGACCTCCCTCAAAGACTGATATTTGAAATCTGAAGAAACAGAGCAGCCTCCTCTTTCCTTTTCAAGCCTTCGTTCTTCAACTCTCGGTGATCTCCCCACCGTTAAACCCCCTCACAGATGTTAAAGCAGTTCTCTGCTCTTGCCTGATCCAGGAACATCTTTCTCAATCTTTGCTTATCCGTTCTACCCCTCTGTGGCGGTTTCTTGGCCACCTCTTTCTCTTAAAAACACATGGATTTAGCAGTCTAACTAACGTAGACCTAAACGTAGTCAGCGATTCAAGACCTGTCGGGTGTCTGAAGTTATGGCCAAGATTCTACACATACCTCAGCTCAGCTTGCCAAACTATTCTTTCAAGATTCCTACAAAATGTGAAGCCTGGGTCGATGCGTATACGCTTCTCTTAGCAAACCTCACATTAACGCCGTATGACGTGCACTCCACAGGCTGGCTGGGGAAAAAGCAATGATTTGCAGATTAATTCTGGCAACATAAAACAAATCTGACAACTCATAATAATTATACTGGATTACATCAATCACTACAGTGTTGTTCTGTCTTCAAAACTAAAGGATGAGGAAAAAAGGCATTTGAAGGTTTTGTAGGTGTGTGAAATTAGAGGCGTTTTGAGAATTCACATAAGCAGCAAGAAGTAATAAAATAACAGCAGCAGCAAATCAACGGTACCCCTGCAGATATGCCTCAAACTCACACAATTCGGGTGTGTATGACAAGTTCCCTGGCGTTTAATTAGCATGTGTGCTATTGAATTAACACCTGCAGTGTTCATTTAAGAACAGCTAAATACAAACAAAAATAGTGAACCAAGGATTTCATTGTGCAGCTCAGACTATGTGTACCACGCTGGTGATAGACCTGAGAGAATGTCTTGTGGAGTTTTTTATTAGGGAAATAATCCGCGCTTGAAAACATACCCAACAATATATTAAAAAAAGCTGCATTTACATACATCGTATCTGCTGATCCAACCTACAGCAATTTAGCTCCGCCCTTTCACCTGAAAGTTATATGTGTTTTATTTACATATCATTGCTGTCATGCTAAAACCGTGTATCCTGATGTCAGAACGTCATGAATAAACTAGCAGAAATGCTCTAAAATTACTTCCATTGGAAGGTAAGAAGGTTCTTGCCATTTAGAACATTTTTGCAATCAGAATCTCTGTTTGAGCTAGGGTGGGACAACAGACAGTCAAACCCAGTCATCGAACCAACCAGAATCTCTGTTTGAGCTAGGGTGGGACAACAGACAGTCAAACCCAGTCATCGAACCAACCAGAATCTCTATTTGAGCTAGGGTGGGACAACAGACAGTCAAACCCAGTCATCGAACCAACCAGAATCTCTGTTTGAGCTAGGGTGGGACAACAGACAGTCAAACCCAGTCATCGAACCAACCAGAATCTCTGTTTGAGCTAGGGTGGGACAACAGACAGCCAAACCCAGTCATCGAACCAACCAGAATCTCTGTTTGAGCTAGGGTGGGACAACAGACAATCAAACCCACTCATCGAACCAACCAGAATCTCTATTTGAGCTAGGGTGGGACAACAGACAGTCAAACCCACTCATCGAACCAACCAGAATCTCTATTTAAGCTGGCAGAACCAGTGGAAATCAGTTTAGCAGGGGGATGGAGATTTCTAGAAATTTTAATGATTAATGATCCAGTGTGTTCCCCAGTACAGCTTGCAGTCTAGAAATACCGGATTCATTAGAAATGATTGTAAATAAGTCTTTGGAGCCTATGGAAATCCTGAATTATCATTTTGCTAAAACAATTATCATGTTGCTATAACAGAGGCTGAGCGGTAGTTAAGAGCACTTTTGTCCAAGACTATGACTAGCCGAGATCTTTTAGACCAAGTAGTGGAATCACTTAAAAGTAAATAACAGATGTTACACTTACACTCTTAAAGAAGATGGTGCTTATTTGAGTGAAGACATAAAAGAATGGTAAAAAGAACTGGTACACAAACCCATACAGATGTCATAAGCCCTTTGGATAAAATGCAAGAAAATTGTAGCATATGGACCATTTATTGTTATGTTAATGATCCCTGTCAGTCCCCCTGTTAGTTTGAGGAACCTGAAGGTTGCAGGCCCAATCCCAGGATCGACTGGATATTCCTGGCTTTGCCTTTGGGCAAGACACATATTCATGTATTCATGTGGAATCTATAACAATAGAGTCCAGATATATAAAAAGAAGGCCCCAATACAGTGTTTGTATTCCATACTGAAGGTACAGACGAGGCTAATAATCATGCATGCGCTGCATGAGGGAGGTGTTGTCAATGAATTATTTCTGAACGGGATCACATTGGAATGGCAAGAAACTCGGACGCCCTAACCTCAGCCTTCCAGAGACAATCTTTCTCCACAAGCTGGAATGGTGTGTGGAACAATTTGAAAAGCCCTGCAATGCACCTGGAGAAAGAAGTCACATAAAATTTTAAGCCAGTCTACAAGAGGTGGGAGAACTTTGGGAGGGTTCTAAAGCCAGAGCTGTCCTGAGTGAGTGGAGGGGAGCGATCAGAATTTTTGAAAGAGGTAAACCTTGGGACTAGCATGGTGTTGCATATCTATTATTGTTACTGTTGATGTTATGATATTAATATTATTATATTTATAAAAAACTATAGTCAGGTTCACAATACAGGCAGAAGAGAAGACATCTCATGGCCTTTCCGTGCATAAATAAGCCTTGGAAGTTTATACAAGAAGCTACCGCAACTCCGAAGTCTACAGCTGAAGTCAACAGATCTAATTTACTGGTTGCCATGCAATTTGCTGTAGTAATGCGTCACTATAATCAATCAGAATCTCTATTTGAGCTAGGGTGGGACAACACACTGTCGAACCCAATGGCAGAACCAATCAGAATCTCTATTTGAGCTAGGGTGGGACAACAGACAGTCAAACCCAATGGCAGAACCAATCAGAATCTCTATTTGAGCTAGGGTGGGCCAAAAGACTGTAAAACCCAATGGCAGAACCAATCAGAATCTCTATTTAAGCTTGGGTGGGACATCAGACTATCAAGTCACTGGCAGAACCAGTGGAAATCAGTTTAGCTGGGGGATGGAGATTTCTAGAAACAGTCTAGAAATGCCGGATTCATTAGAAATGATTGTAAATAAGTCTTTGGAGCCTATGGAAATCCTGAATTATCATTTTGCAAAAACAATTATCATGTTGCTATAACAGAGGCTGAGCGGTAGTCAGGAGCTCCTTTTCCCAAGACTATGACTAGCCGAGATCTTTGAGACCAAGCCTTAACTAGTTCTTAACTAGTCCTTAGCTTTTAGTCCACATTTCTTGGTCTTTTTAAGTAGTGGAATCACTTAAAAGTAAAAAACAGATGTTACACGTACAGTCTTAAAGAAGATGGTGCTTATTTGAGTGAAGACACACTTTCTGCTTAAAATGGATAATTTTTTATTTGTTTCACTGTCACAAAATAATGCTTTTACTTCTAAACACTTTAAGCAATACTAATACAAATATTTGAATGCATTATTGACAAAATTGTAATGTTAATGACTTTTGTTATTGCCAGTAATAACTATGTGTTACATACATTTCTCACAAAAACATTATTTACAACAAGCAACTACCTTTGAATCCAACCACTCATTTGGTCATGCTGGATTGCACATATTTGTCATTGGAATTCTGTTTCGGTTTCAAACATGGCATTTGGACAAGAAAGGAGATTTGGGCGGATTAATCTGGAGGTGGATGAATCTGCAGCTTTTATCTAAGGAAGAGCCTGGATGGTCGAAGGAGTCCCTCTGTGGTTGATGCATCTGCCAAGGTGGATTAGAGACAAGAACTAAAACTAGGTCCAGAATTTCTGAATGTCAGGATGAGTATGGGTATGTGTGGGATGGGTAGTTGTTCCTGATACATAAATCTAGAAGTTTTGTTGTGTTGAGTGAAGAACACATTTTAAAGACACTATTTGTTGAAAAGTCTCACAAACATCATGAAAATTTGTATTTTCCTTGAGAGGCACATGACAACCCGTTGTCTTCTCTCCGCTTTTTATTCCCACCCTCTGATGGGCCAACAAAAGGCAGGAAAGTGGTGATGACATTGGTGGTATGAAATTTAGTTGACATTGACTGACATTTCTGAGCTGTTGATGGTGGAACATCTAATCCTTCTGTCTGTTACTCTGATTGCCCCACATCATCTCCAGGTTTTTGTGAATATGTGTTTCTAGACATTCCAATGACCTGTAATCATAAAAATAAAGGTGCCATAGAGATTTTCTCCAGGGCACTAGAAGCTGTAGAAGTTGTAGAAAAAACATTTATCTTTAACTAAATTTCCTTTAAATTGAGGGATTTCAGTAAAAGTAAGACCCCAGCTAACATGTCCATGTGGGGCCTGTGTGGGTAGCCTGACTGAGAACCAGAGTTCTCAAGTTTTGTCCTCGGGTTCCATGTTGGCCCCACGTATGGATACACACTAGAGTCAGTGATGGGACCAGGAGGGCTCAAACACATGCCCCATAAAGGATGTACTCTACACATGGGGCCTATATGGGACCCATGTGAGATTAAGATGGGGCAAATGTGGGAAGCCCAACTGAGTCAAAGTAAAAATATATGTACAAATCCACTCAGAACCCATGCCCACCTGGAACCCACCTTGCCCAAGTTTCACCCATGTAAGCCCCAAATGAGCATGCTGGCTCGGACTCAATAGGTAGAATAAGACGACTTTGGTCTCGCAATCAGAATTTGGGATAAACTGCATTAGATGGTGCTTGGCAACCTAAATCAACCAGCAGCAGTTCCTCTTGAGAACCTGCACTGTAACAAGAATCCATGAGCTGTATGAATGAGCATGGGAGCGAGAAGCTACAATCTGATATATGATCTACAATATACAATCATTGGTTGGAACACAATTTCACTGGATGTCAATGATGATGATCGTGGACTGCTCATGTTCAGATTAATGTGTACTCTGCATTACAATTAATGTTATTGATTCATTAAAAGTAATAAATACACTATATAGACAAAAGTATAGCTCTGCCTCACACAGAGCTCTGACCTCAACCTTATCGAACACCTTTGGGATGAACTAGAACGGAGATTGCGAGCCAGGCCTTCTCGTCCAGCATTGGTGTCTGACCTCACAAATGCTCTTTTGGATGCATGGGCAGAACCTCCCACAGACACCCTCCAAAGTCTTGTAGAAAGCCATCCTAGAAGAGTGGAAGCTGTTATTGCTGCAAAGGTGGGGGGAGGACCAACTGCATCAAAAAGTCCATTGGATTTAGAATGTGATGTCATTTGAGCTCCTGTAGGTGTAATGTATAGGTGTCCCAGTACTTTTGTCTGTGTAGTATACATTCTGACGAGCTTATTTAGTCCACTCATCTTCTGTAGTGTTAAAGCCAATTTAAATCGATCACTACAAACTATTTTAGTGTGTGGATGTAGATTTTGGAAACGGACCACTTGGGGGTTTTGGATCTAGTGAGCTAGCATGATTTGATGGCATCACATTGTTTTTGAAGATGAACACCGTAGGTGCCATCAGACATCCAATACACAAAAAACATCTCATACGGTGTGTGATCAATAGGCAGTCTCAAGTTTAACCACATCAAAAGCTAAGCTTTTGCCTTGGGCAGCATTCATTTTAGCGCGGCTTCTTTTGATGCTTTTTTCATGTGCAACTGCCTTCGACCTTCACACTCTCCTTATGATTGTAGAGGTGTGTCTGCATGGCTCATTAGCCCTTTTGGCTTTTTCATTCAGGAAGGAAAGTAAAACAAGCCAGCAATCAGTGCACAAGCCGGGAATCTCTGTACCTCCATAACACATAATTCCAGTCGCCGTTAGTCCCGCTCCTGTGCCATGTCCATGTGCTTAGGTTTGGAACTCCACCCAAATTTACCCAATTTTCCTCCCCAATTTTAGGGAGCCAATTACCCAACCCACTTGTTAGTACTCTTCCCTATCACATGTAATGCTCCCGACACTGGGAGGGTGAGGACTAACAGATGCCTCCTCCACCGCCTCTCAATGTCAGCGGCCAGCAACACACTCGGTGGAAAGCTCTAGAAACCCAGCGCTGATGCATCGGCTTGCAGACGCCCGTGCCCGACAGCATCACACTGAAGTGATGTGGGGATAGAGAGCGAGCCATCTACCCACCTGGAGAGAGCAAGGCCAGTTGTGCCCTCTTAGGCTCTGGCTGCTGATGGCAAGCAGAAAGCCCCAAGATTTGAATCAGCGATCCTCGGGTCATAGTGGCAGGCACTCCACCTCCTATTTTGAGGTATTGTACATAGCCATTACATATAGTGTATTTGTCTCTGTACTCTACCACAGTGGATCTGAAGTAAAGCTTTAAAGATGGGAGACTTACAAAATGCCGCATCAACTGTTTGGGAATTGCAACCATTTTCTTTTTAAATGAACAAACTAACAATTATAAATATAAGGAACATTTTTATATATTAGATATTCGAACGCAAATCAGTGGGGGATTCTTGCTTGGGTGTGGTACAAGCAACCGGGCCTAGTGTGAGTACGGCCTTAGACTTTCTTTTTCAGATATCTCTTCTGCACTCTTACAAATAAAGGTGCCACAAAAGGGTCTTTGAGGGTGCCATAGCAACCATTTTTTACTTCTGTTAGGAACCATTTTTATTAGTGTAAAGAACCCTTAAAGAACCCTTCGAACCTGTAAAAATGGTTCTTTATGAAACCCAATGTATGTCTTCTATGGCATCACTCATAGTCCATTTTGCCCAACGTGGAACTGGTTCCTTTCCATAATCAGAAAAGTCTGTTCCAAGTGGAATCAAAGAACCATGACAACATCCATGGGCGTGTCAGGTTGTCGTGGAAAGAGAAAGCAACAGTGGCGGTGGTCTACTGTTTACTTCCGTTGTGCAACACCCTCCGTTGATGAGACACCCTTGTTGGTGCGACTGCAGGCTGGTTTGCTGGATAGCAGCAAGCTTCTGTGAACCCTGAAGATCCAGAGTTCATCTGGTCCAAAAGACCTGTCAAAGAACCCTTTGTAGAACCTTTTTTTTATGGATGTACCTGCAAACTGCAGCCAACAAGATATGCAGCATGACTTTGAAATGCAGGGCGATGTCATTGGGCCTAGCTCGAAACTGTCTGGAATGTCTATATACAAAGAAGCTGAATGGAAATAGGTTAAAAACATTTTAAAGGGAGTCAGAATAGAAGGGGCCAGCGGGAGAGATAAAGCGCTGTCACTCCACATGTTTCACTGTCAACCCTTTCAATAATGCACTTAGGATTACAGCCGCTTTCTCCACGAGATGCCACATTTGATTTTCAAATGCATGCCAGAAAATGCATAGAAAAACCGAGGAGCACATCAAAAAAGACTGCTGACGACGGCATGAAAGGGACTTCATTACTGGTTCGGTATTGAAGTACAAAAAGGAAGGCATGTGAGAAAGACTTGCTCATTTAGGAAAGGGAGGGGGGTTCAGACTGGAGCTCCTCCTCCCGCAGCATTACTCTGCAAAAACTAGCAGCTTTGTATTAGATTGGTGACATATTCACAGCCGCAGCTTCTTGCCCAGTCGTGAAGTGTAGCATTTACCGTTTCAGCATTTCTGTGATTAATTCCCTGCAGATTACACAGGATCTATGTGGTCCCCTCCGACCTCGTTATATTATTTCATTTGCAAGAATAAACAGACAAAACATACATAAACACTGAGGTTTCTGAAAAATCCTTTTGTGGGGGTTCCTGAAATTACCATGAGAGGGTTCCTCCACAGTTTCAAATGGAAGAACCTCCAAAGGTTCCTCAAAGATCTTGTCCTCCTAACCGTGATTCTTAAAACAGAGGTTCTTCAAGGGTTGGTTCCAAATAGAACAGTGGTCTCCAACCCTGCTCCTAGAGGGCTACCTTCCCTCAGCTCTTGGATCCAAACCTAATTCAAGCCACCCGATCCAACTAATTACTGCCCTCAGAAGCACTTAAGTGGCTAAACAGGGTGTGTTGTATTTGGGTTTGATTGTGTGCTCTAGCTGTGCAGGGCATTAGAGTGTCCCATTTCTACAAGCACCCCCTATGGGCCCTTGATGCACCCCTCTAGTAAGTCTGCTACAGACTACACCTTTGTGAAGGCAAGTACCCATGTTCACAATAATGGTGCTCCATACATCATGCCCAAGTATTGAATGGATGAGGTGGGGTGGCGATCATCCAATATCCTGAGCTCACTAACGCTCTTGTTGCTGAATGCAATCAAATCCTCACAGCAGTGCTCCAACATCTAGTAGAAAGCCTTCCCAGGAATCTTAGTGACAGTTACCCTAACAAAAGCAGGATAAACTCTTTTTTTATTCCCCTGGTTTTAAAAGAAACAATAAATGAGCAGGTGTCCCAATACTTTTGTCCGTATATTAGCCATATTTAAAAATTGTGAAGTAGATTAGATCTAGCACCAACAGGGGTTCCAACATTGTTGGTCAAAGATTGGTTTTCAGTACTACATAGATCCCTTTTTGCTTACAGTGTACACCTTTATTTTCATGAGAGCGGAACCTGGAGATCTAGCACCCTAAAAGTCGTCACCACCCAGATCAGGTGTGTTAGATTGTGTTAGACTCAGTGTTGGACCTAAACTGAGTTGTAAACATATATGTATACCCCTATACTAATGTTGACTATTTGAGTGAGAGCCCTCTGTTCAGGCTATAAATGTCAAAACCTGTTCTTTCTATTATAATGCTAATATATGCTAGCATCCCTATAGGACTGTAGTCATGTATCAGCGCTAAGCTAACAGCTAAGCACATAGATATTTTTGGCCAGTTTGGACTTAACACAGACATTCAAAGCTTAGAAAAGACATTTCATGTTTGAGTTAAAGCTTGTTACAGAGTTCTGGCACAGACTGACTGAATCCGGGTTCGGCTACTGCTTCCAACTCGTTCACTATTCATCACACTGCCTTTACTATATGAACTGCAGGGGGCGGTAAAGGGGAACCATATCTGATAAGTCTTGTTTTTGTTGATGGTTAAAGTTTTTAACCCTTTAGTTTCCAAACAATAGTAATAGAGTACAGACAGAATTTAAAGCAGCAGTATGGAAAATTGGAATTTCCTGCTCCTGGGATCCACCGACAGTGGAATTTGCGCATTGAGCCAAATATAATATTGTAATATTAACACAAATATATCGCGTTAAGCAGTTCTCGCTACCGTTATCCTGCCCGCCTTACCAGAATGCCACGGTGTAGCTAGAAGCGAGTAGTAACGACAGACACACTAAGCCCTTATTCCACGGTGCCCTGGTGTTAGATCACCAGGATTGGACAGGCCAGGTGTGTACACTAGGCCACTATAGACTCCATAACATGTTTTGATTAGTAGATACTAAATGCTAGATTACAGAGCCAGCCCCTGCCAAAGCTTTGATTGTCGTTCATCTCTGATGGTGTAATTATAGTTAAGCTCTTTGTGCTGGATTGGCACGAAACTGCAGAAAAGCCTTCATCAACTGCTGAAAAGAATTCAAACCCCTGTCATACGGTTCAGATGGATGACATATCCCGGCTACTTAAAAAGCATTTAGCAATGGGTGTGCATTGTTTTCTGACGACAGTTTTCGAAATGACCCAATCTTCTAATTAAAGTCTGGGCGCTGTTATCTTCCAATTAAACTAGATTGAGAAATGAGGGACTAATGTAAATATGTGGACGGTATAAAACAACATTTATCTCTTCATCAGCGTTCCTTTGCATGCATATGAAGTCAGAGACATAAACATGAATAATGGTGGGGTTTTTTTGTCTTTCTGAATATGCAGATCTAGCACTGCATGAATGGATTCCTAATGAGGGTAATTAGCTGTCAGAAACCCGTTCAGGAATCTAAATTTTTAATTCTGAATGCTAATATAATTAGGCAAATAAGAAGAAATGGCTTGTCAACGGTGACTCAGGTTTCTTACATTTATTGTGTTTGCCGGACGATTTGCTTTTTTTCAGATTTTGTCTCAGTTTAGTTGAATCTCTGGCTTCTGCCCCACGTCCCCCACTTCCCTTTTCGACTTACTAACTGTGCAGTGGTGTGGTCATCGATAAGAAATTTCATTTTCCATTCAGGTAACTTTTCCAGACTCAAAAGTCAAACATAGGTCCAAAAAAATCCCTTGCCTGATTAGAATCAAATACAAGCACTCCTTCTAAAGTCTATGGTCCAGTTCCTTAATGCTCTACCCCGTGCTTTGCACGCTAGTCCACACAGTAGATTATCTTATTCCTTCTCGCTCAGCTCGGCTGTCTGGATTTTCTTGTCTCGAGGGTGCAGAGCTTGTGAGGCAGTAACTGCATGGTTTGTTTTCCAACACAGACTGAATCTAAAAAAAAAAAAATTCTATCTTTTGTGAACGTACCCAGGTAGAGAGTGGATGCTGTATCTGGGTTCCCATGTTGCAGACGCCCTGCAGCAACTTCAGGTTGAAGGCGACGCCCGAGGGTGCAATGGCTGTGGAATGCCACTACCTGTGTCCTTTTTCGCAAAGGTCTGTTGCTGGAACTGAAGAAAAAAGACAAAACGTTTATACACTCACTGGCCACTTTATTAGATACACCTACTGCCTTGTACTTCCACTCACTGGCCACTTTATTAGAAACACCTACTTTGTACTTTCACTCACTGGCCACTTTATTAGAAACCCCTACCTTGTACTTCCATTTATTGGCCACTTTATTAGAAACACCTACCTTGTACTTCCACTCACTGGCCATTTTATTAGAAACACCTACTTTGTACTTTCACACACTGGCCACTTTATTAGAAACCCCTACCTTGTACTTTCACTCACTGGCCACTTTATTAGAAACACCTACTTTGTACTTTCACTCACTGGCCACTTTATAAGAAACACCTACCTTGTACTTCCATTTATAGGCCACTTTATTAGAAACACCTACCTTGTACTTCCACTCACTGGCCATTTTATTAGAAACACCTACTTTGTACTTTCACACACTGGCCACTTTATTAGAAACCCCTACCTTGTACTTTCACTCACTGGCCACTTTATTAAAAACCCCTACCTTGTACTTTCACTCACTGGCCACTTTATTAGAAACCCCTACCTTGTACTTCCACTCACTGGCCACTTTATTAGAAACACCTACCTTGTACTTCCATTTATTGGCCACTTTATTAGAAACACCTACTTTGTACGTTCACACACTGGCAACTTTATTAGAAACCCCTACCGTGTACTTTCACTCACTGGCCACTTTATTAGAAACCCCTACCTTGTACTTCCACTCACTGGCCACTTTATTAGAAACACCTACTTTGTATTTTCACACACTGGCCACTTTATTAGAAACACCTATCTTGTGGTTCCACTTATTGGTCACTTTATTAGAAACCCCTACAAGTGCTTCCACTCACTGGTCACTTTATTAGAAACACCTACTTTGTACTTTCACTCACTGGCCACTTTATTAGAAACACCTACCTTGTGGTTCCACTTATTGGTCACTTTATTAGAAAACCCTACAAGTGCTTTCACTCACTGGCCACTTTATTAAAAACACCTACCTTGTACTTCCACTCATTGGTCATTTTATTAGATACACCTACTGCCTTGTACTTCCACTCACTGGCCACTTTATTAGAAACACCTACTTTGTACTTTCACTCACTGGCCACTTTATTAAAAACACCTACTTTGTACTTTCACTTATTGGCCACTTTATTAGAAACATCTACCTTGTACTTCCATTTATTGGCCACTTTAATAGAAACACCTACTTTGTACTTTCACTTATTGGCCACTTTATTAGAAACATCTACCTTGTACGTCCATTTATTGGCCACTTTAATAGAAACACCTACTTTGTACTTTCACTCACTGACCACTTCTTGTGGTTTTTCACTATCTTGTGGTTCCACTTATTGTCCACTTTATTAGAAACACCTAACAGTACTTCCATTTATTGGCCACTTTAATAGAAACACCTACTTTGTACATCCACTCACTGACCACTTTATTAGAAACACCTATCTTGTGCTTCCACTTATTGGCCACTTTATTAGAAACACCTAACAGTACTTCCACTTATCGGCCACTCCAAATATGTTTTTTTATTTTTACACATAATTTGAGATATCACACCTGGGATGTTGGACTATAACGCCCTGATCATGCCCTGACCGCGGTTGAGCCGTGTGACTTGTGCTTTCCCCTTCTCTGTGAACGTAAATCTCCCGGCTGTTCAAACTCTCAAAACAAACCAACACAGCGTTTACTTTACAGAAAGCCAGTGGGCTGCAGAGTGTCATCACAGCAAACACGAGCTCAGCTCCTCACTGCCCCAACGGTACTACTGACCCACACAGCCCCTCAGCATAAAGCCCTCTGACACACAGTGTAAACAGCCTACTGTAAACAGCCTGCTGAAATGGACACTGAGCAAGATCACCCACTGACTGAACGACCAAGAGACACACAGTTGCTTCCGAATGGAGCGCCCGTTCAGTCTGACCGCTTCAATTTGTATGGTGTGATTGACAGCTGAATGTACAGCAGCAAGTTTCTACATCCTTTTTTTTTTTTTTTTACAGTTTTAAAGCAACACAAAAGGACAAGGGTGCAAAGCAAAAGTTTGGGCATCCTGCATGGTCAGGACTTAGTAACACTTCCTTTGTCAAACATTACAGATTATAAATGCTTTGGGTAGCAGCTAAGAGTCCTTGAGTCTGTGTTTAGATCATTTCCGTCTCACACGTTCTGTGAGGTTCTAGTTTTGCGGGGTTCTCAGGCCATCTTGCTGCACTGCTTTTTCTGAACTATCCAAAACAGCAGCCTTGTTCTTCCAGTGAGTTGAAGTGGCCAAAAAGTGGATGTACAAAGTAGGTGTTTCTATTAAAGTGGCCAATAAATGGAAGTACAAGATAGATGTTTCTAATAAAGTGGCCTATAAGTGAAAGTACAAGGTAATGTGTTTCTAATAAAGTGGCCAATAAGTGAAAGTACAAGGTAGGTGTTTCTAATAAAGTGACCAGTAAGTGAAAGTACAAAGTAGGTGTTTCTAATAAAGTGGCCAATAAGTGGATGTACAAAGTACAAAAAAGCACTGCTTTTTTCTGAACTATCCAAAACAGCAGCCTTGTTCTTCCAGTGAGTTGAAGTGGCCAAAAGGTGGATGTACAAAGTAGGTGTTTCTAATAAAGTGGCCAGTGAGTGAAAGGACAAAGTAGGTGTTTCTATTAAAGTGGCCAATAAGTGGAAGCATTTGTAGGTGTTTCTAATAAAGTACATTGTGCTTCCATTTACTGGCCACTTTATTAGAAACACCTACCTTGATTTTCCACTCATTGGCCACTTTATATGAAATGCCTGCTTTGTACTTCTAATCACTGGCCACTTTATTAGAAACACCTGCCTTGTACTTCCACTCACTGGCCACTTTATTAGAAACACCTACCTTGTGCTTCTACTCACTGGCCACTTTATTAGAAACACCTACCTTGTGCTTCCACTCGCTGGCCACTTTATATGAAACACCTGCCTTGTAATGTTTTTTCTCATTAAATTCTGCACTTTGTTCTTCTCCAAATTTTGTACCTACAATTAATTTTGCGGTGAGAGTACATACAAGGTTTTCTTCTAATGACTACTGACTTCCATGTAGGTCACATTAGTGCAGGTATCACTGCACAGTAGAACAGTGCACCACCACTCCAGACTCTGCTACATCCTCCTGATGGTCTTTTGAAGTTAATCAGTGGTTTTGATTTGCCCTCCTAGAAGTTCTTTCAGGAAGTGTTCTTGGCCTTCCGGACTTTAACTTGACCTCTGCAGTTCCTGTTAAGTGTCATTTCTTAATTAGCCTACATTATGAACTGAGAAAACAGCTATCTGAAAAGGCTTTGCTATTTTCTTATAGCCTTCTCCTGCTTTGTGGGCATTCATTTTTATTAACGTTAAATAAACCTTCACCTGGCCTTTACTAACTAGGACTGTGAAACAAGCCTTGACCCTGAAAAGCTAATTAACATTTGAGTTATCTGACAGCTTAAGGCCCCATCCATACTTATCTGTACATAAAAAAAGAGATTTCCCTTTTTATTCGTTTTTTATATATATATATATATATATATATATATATATATATATATATATATATTTCCGTCCACACAAAGATGCAAAATGCTTGTACGAGCACGCTAGCTCTGTATATAAGGTGCAATGCCCTTCTCGGAATTTGGTACTGCTAATTAACCCACCCATTCATAGCTCCGCCTAGCACCCCCCAGCAATGCTCCAGACACTAAGAGGCCATGGACTAAACACATGCCTCCTCTGATACATGCAAAGTCAGCCACCGCCTCGTTTCAATGCGGCATTGTCAGGCAGCCGACATGCTCAGAGGAGAGGGTCCACCGCACCCAGCTCCACCGCACCAAGTTCACATAATAATGTCAATAAAAGCATCTTGACTGGACTTCACCTGACCAGCTAACAGACGCCTATGCCGGCCAGCATTTCACTATGACCAGAAAATCGCTGGTTTGAAACCCGGGGCCCCGAGAGAGCACAATTGCCCTCGCTCTTTCCAGGGTGGGTAGATGGCACTCTCTCTCTACATCACATCACAACACTCCAGTTCGGTGCTGTCCGCCACTCGGGTCTGCTGGATATACAGAGCTGGGTGTACAGCGCTTCCTTCCAGGCGCATTGGTTGGTTGATTGCCTGGTGATGTTGCATCGCCGGCAGTTTGACAAAGAGGCATAGGCTGGCTGCACACCATATTCTCGCCCTATCGCATGCCCTGCTCCCGACACTAGTGAGGTGAACACTCCCGACTCAGTCATTCCATCTGATCCTCACTAGTGCCAGGAGCAGGGCATGTGATTGGGGGGGAATACGTACGGGCTGAGTAATTGGCGAAAATCTCCTGGGGTGGGCAAACTTTGCATGGTGCTTCTTTTCCTTCTTTCACTCTAAAATTGGACACAAACAAAACTAATAGACAAATCTTCCTCAAATCCTTTTCTAATGTTAAGCCATCTAATTTATCTTTTACTCCCTCTTCATCCACAGTAACAGAAAAAACACTGCATGTCACTTTATACTTGAATTCATAAGACTCCCGAGATCTGTTACTACTTCCTTTCGAAAAAAGGAAGCTACAGCACAGCCTCTGTAAAGACACTGCTGGAGCTATTTTCAGTATCTGCCTTGAACAGGGGCAGCAAATGTCGGCGCTTTGATGAGTTTGCACTTTGACAAGCGAGCTTCGCCTTCACCACTCCTCGTAAGGCACCACTGATACGTTGTTGTGTCACGTTCCGTCACTTGTCACTTATTATTCAGACCTACCTGTGCTCAGGCTCTTGTATTTTAAGCCTGAACACTGAATGGTTCAGCGACAGGGGTTTAGCACAGTGCCAGCAATAATAGAACACTGGTCTGGTTTCCTTTCTTCAAGCCATTATAGCTACTGTCATCTTACCACTACCACCAACTTCCTACTGCTGCAGTTCCCACTGATATGGAGGACAGCCGAAGTTAGGAAAGAACAACAGTGAGTTTGAATGACAAGCAGAAACGCTCTCGATCACTCCTGATAAATAGGAAAAAAGGTACTGGCTCCTTAAAGAACCATTTTTGTGATAAATGTGTGTGTGTATGTGTGTGAAGAACCTTTTCAAGGTTTAAAGAAGTGGATGTTCTTGAAGGTTCTTTACTAATATAAAGGTTCTTCACACTCGTATATCTTTAAAAATGGTTGCTTATCAAACCATGGTCTTCTATGGGATTACTCAAAGAACCCTTTGTAGCACCTTCATTTTTTAACAGTGTGAGTCAAGATAATTGAGGAGGAGAATCGAGAAGGAGAGCATTAACCCTTGCCTTTCTACCTATTATCTGGCTCCGTAGGGCCCCTAGTGTAAATGTACAAATGTATGTCTTCTGAGAATCTTCCCAAAGTCTAATAAATGCTGTGTCTCACCAGTATTGCTCTTTTTCAGCCAATCTGGCAGCCACCCAATATAAATCCAACAGAGGAAGACAAGGGGAAAATAGTCAGAGAGGGGAATCATAAAAGTGAGTAGACATGTAGAGGCTTTAAGGAATTTAAATTGTCTGGAAAAATAAATGGTTCAGACTTCAGACAAAAGGGTTAAAGCCATCGAGGGACAGGGCAAGATAGAGGGAGCAGGAGGAAGTGCCATCTGGCCGCTGCCCCCCTTTTTAAATTTGTCCCTCAGAAGAATGAGAGGCCTGTGTTTGTTCCTTGGCTCCTGCTATGTTGAGTGAAGCAGATCTCGGTCTGGATCTCGACGTGTGAGCCATTGCAGGTCATTACGTGTGGAAATGGACACTCGGGAACAACAAAGTGGTCCAGTCTGACCAGGTAAATGCAGAAAGGATGACATTAAGGCAATCATCTCACATAGGCCGTCGCAGGAAAGCGTAGCTTGGCTACTGACCTTTCTATACTCGCTATTTCATTAGAATGCTCAGGTTTATCTTTAGCTCGAACTTTAGCTCCCCGGGTTGCTCAGCCTCGAAGAGAGAGCGGAGCCATGTTACCTTGTGATTGGCCAGCGTTAAGCTGACGTAAGCATGGCCACTTTTCAGACCGCCCCTTCTGCATGGAGAGGGAAGAAGTACTAGTGAGATTCAGCGGGCGTTTATTAGACTTTGGGAAGAGGGTCATGAGACATATTTTGAGGAGCCCGATAAGCATAACTAGAAAAACCCTCAGATTTAGGTCACTACAATATTTGACAAACCTGTGTGGGTTTGTGATGAATGTGGCAGTCCTAAAACCAAAGCACGGTGGACATGTACATTCCCCGCCTCCCAAGACCAATTTACTTCGATGGTCACCAAATAAGGGGATGTAGTGCAATCCATCATGCACTAAAAGTTAGAACCTTCGAAATGACAGCAAATGCTGGGCGCTCACCATAAAACAGGTTCAAGTTTGGCGGACTGAAGCACTCCTGACACCAAATTAGACTATAATGGCTCAAATCCGAGGGAGTGAAGTTGAGCGGCTGGTTTTGAAAGGACAGAATGCCAAACTAGGCCCTTTTCACATGGCCACCCTGCTGCTTCTGTCGGCCTATGAAGCAGGTAATTACCAGTTTCCAGTCTAGGCATAACAAGCATCCCAGTCAGCGGGATTCGGAGCGCAGAAAATGTGCCTGGATTTGTGTTTACTGTTTGTGTATTATTTGCAGAGATAAAATAATAATAATAATGGTCAACATTAGTGGAGGTCAAGTTGAGGTCTGGAGCACCCAGGAAAACATCGTCAGAGAGGACTTTTTGTGGGATTTTCAAGAAAAGCAAGTCTAAAGCGTGTTTACTTTAGAAAAGCCTTAGGAAGATTTAGCAGTCTCTGGCATGGTGGTGCACTGTTCTTCTGTGCAGCGACAACTGCACAACAGCCAACAGCTGCTACATGATAATTGGTGGGCACCAGCTTGGCACCAGATTTGCTTAGCTGGCAGGCTAACCGCTCTGCTCACAGAGCAGGTTCCATTATGGTGAACTGAAGCACCACGGACACAAGATTAGATGTTAATCGTTCAAATCTGAAGGAGTGAAATTGAACAGTTCGTCCTGGAAGAACAGTAAGCTCATCTAGGAAAGCTAATCAATCTTTTTTTACATGGCTACCCTATCACTTCCATCAGCCCAAGGCAGGTAATTATATTCCCTGTCCCGGTTTGTTTGAGAAATATTTATAATAAATACTATTAATATATAAAAGCATCTTGTTGATAAGAATAGATCCTATTATTAGTATAAATAGTAATATTTATGCTGATAATAATAATAATACTGGATATTTGTGGTTGGTGGACTATTCTCATTCCAGCAGTGATGCTAAAGTGTTTAAACACTCCAGCAGCACTGCTGTCTTATCCACTCATTCCAGCACAACACACACTACTAACACACCACCACCACCATATCGGTCATTGTCACTGCAGTGCTGAGAATGACCCACCACCCAAATAATACCTGCTCTGGTGGTCCTGTGGGGTCCTGAACATTGAAGAACAGGGTGAAGGGAAGCCAACAAAGCATGTAGTGAAACAGTGGGTTAAATGGTGCGGATATATTGGGCTGAGGTTATTCCAAACCAGGGGTGGTCTTCACATTCTGGGAAGACATCTGTTCTGATCAGTTGTCTTGTATTGTGCCGATTCAAAAAGCCGTCCAGGCTGAAATGCTCATTTTAACATCACAATTACCGAGGCTAAACTGCTATCGGCTGAATAGGTAGACGTATGTAAACGTTCTGGAGACTTTGGGACTTCACAAAACCAGCGACTTCCAATCAGGGCTGTTTTTCCCGCTTATGGGGCTCCTCAAGAAAGATGCACTTTGGAACTCGAACAGTGCTTACAGTCAACAAAGGCAAGGCTGTGGTGCTTTCATGTGAAATTTCCTGTGCCCTCGTTGGCACACCAGCAGCCAAGGGACAGATCTCTCACTGTCAGGGGCGAGGCAATGGAGATGTTTGGGGGAATGCGCAGCTTACAAATAAGAGAGACTGTGGCCTCTGCGCTCCGGCAGATAGAATCGACTGTAGTGTAGATTAAAAAAAAAGAAAACAACAACAAAAAAACAACACTCTGGCCTTCTGCGATATAAAATCTTCGCTGGCTGTTGACCTGATGTGATATGTTTGAGGTGAGAGCCTCTTGAGACTCCTTTGATCTTCTAAAAGCCGCAGACCAACACAAAAGGCGGCCTTGTCGCTTTCACTTCTTAGAGCGTGCACATCTAAGAGCAGCATATTCTCGCTGGCTTATATTTTACACGCACAGCGCCGACATTTGCTGGACACTAATATTTTTTTTTATGGGAAAACTTTTATTAACGTTATCGAGAGCGCAAAAACAACAGCGATAGCCCATTCTTTTCTATTTCCTAGAATAACCTTAACAGAATCCTTGCTAGTACATCATTTAACTCCTCATTCCCTTTTAAATGATCGTTTTCTTCACGACTAATGTTCTCCACAAAGCAAAAGTATAATTGGATTTGGAGGCAGCGGGGGGAAAAATGTTCTTTCTGAAACATGAATAATTCCCTTATCAGCAAAGGCATTAGGTTAATAGAGATGAGGCCGGCAAATCTCAGAACATCATGCGGAAGTCATGTACATTTCTAATTTCAAATGTAATTTTTTTTCTCCCCCCAATGTCAAGCCCAGCAATTTGCCTCCCTTCTGAGCCTGTTGTATTCTGCTTACGGACCCAAATATCAATAATTGAGAAACTCATTTTGCGCTGCTTGCCAAATACTGTGCTGTACTATGCTCAACATCACATCCTTGTCATATTTCTCATCGTTTTCGCTACTGTAAGTAATCTGACGCTTCGAATGTGGCGAAAGGGATTTTGAAAATTGCTAACTTCAGGCAATACTGGTGTAGTGCAAAACTGCAAGATGCACCGTATGTTCTTCTGTCACATGACGTTTTAATTTGTATTGACTTGCAAATGCAAGATAAGATGATAAATGAACATGCAGCATTTGAGAGTGCAGAATTGTTCAGCACTTTATTAGAAATGCCTACTTTGCTAACTTTGTAGCAGTTAGAGTTAACTCTGGAGTGCAAGTCCAGGTCAAGTCTGTAGTCTTTGAGTTGTGAGTCCAGGACAAGTCTGGAATCTCTGGAGTGCAAGTCCAGATCAATCTGGAGTCTTTAAGGTGCGAGTCCAGGTCAAGTCTGGAGTCTCTTGGGTATGAGTTTGAGGCAAGTCTGCAGTCTCTGGGGTGCGAGTCTGGATTCTTTGAAGTGTGAGTTCAGGTCAAGTTTGGAAAATCTGGGGTGCGAGTCCAGGTCAAATCTGGAATCTCTGGAGTGCGAGTCTAAGTCGAGTCTGGAGTCTTTAAAGTGTGAGTCTAAGTCAAGTCTGGAGTCTTTAAGGTGTGAGTCCAAGTCAAGTCTGGATTCTTTAAGGTCTGAGTCCAGATCAAGTCTGGAGTTTTTAAGGTGCGAATCCACGTCAAGTCTGGATTCTTTAAGGTGTGAGTCCAGATAAAGTCTGGAGTCTCTGGGATGCAGGTCCAGGTCAAGTCTGGAGTCTTTGAGGTGCGAGTCCCAGTCAAGTCTGGATTCTTTGAAGTGTGAGTCCAGGTAAAGTCTGGAGTCTCTGGGATGCAAGTCCAGGTCAAGTCTGGAGTCTTTGAGGTGTGAGTCCAAGTCAAGTCTGAAGTCTTTAAGGTGCAAGTCCAGGTCAAGTCTGGAGTCTTTAAGATGCGAGTCCAAGACAAGTCTGGAGTCTCTGTTGCATGGCCTAATCTCGAGTCTTGAGTCTTTTGGGTGCATGTCCAAGTGTAGGATTCATTTAAAGTTTTTTCTTAGCTTCGTCATTAGTTGAAGGCGTTGCTTCAAGACACGCATTTCAGTTCAGTGCTTAATTGTACATTTGCAGTTTGACCGAATCCGAACAGCTCAGCAGAAAACAATTATTGAGCGCACTGACAAAACCTGTGTGAGTTATCTCTTCATCAGATGAGCTGCAATAATGATGTGAGATTTAAACCGATGTTAGTTTGCTGAAGCAATCACGCGGTGTGCTGTGCAAAGTTCAGCACAAAAATCTCGGCATCTGAAAAGTCTCAAAATAATTACAGAGCCAATCTGTATGCGTGACAGTTTCCTCCAGCCACTTAAAGCCGGGCCTAGAGTAGAAAAGCAGTAAAGATTCGACCTTTAATGCTTTAATTTAGTTTCATTTATATATCTTAAAGAACAATTAATCTCTTGGCTTTGCACATGAGTACAAAGCAGTTTCAAATGATTTCATGATTAGACTCTCGCCCTCAGCCATTCTCTTTCTTAAAGGCCAGTTAACTTATGGGGGGGGGGAAGGCAATTGCACACGGACAGCAGTGCTAATTTTCCCTGTCTCTTTATTTCTTTGTCTCTTTTGGCATTCACCATGCATGAAAAAGGCAAGAAGAGACAGAAAATATGACATAATAATATCTGCCAAGCCTTAGTGAGCTGCTGTGTGTATAAGTGCAGCCAAGCGACCACGGGTCCCTTCCCTAGAGCGCCCCTTGCGAAAAAGCGAGACCCAAACTGTCAGCAAACGTCTCGGATCTGCGCTGAAGAGTAGAAAACATAGTTTTTTGGTTTTTGTTTTTTTTTGTTGAGGAAAACAAGACATCTGCATCTACAGAATGTTCCTCTGGGGCCTGAGAGGTTTGTTAGCTTTCTGTTGGAGTTCAGATGGAGGCTGGAAAGCTTGGATTCTCAGATCTGTGGGAGGAAGTAAAGGAACATCCTCGGGGGAGAGCAGATGCCACCATGGTGGAAAGGAAGCTCTCTTCAGTGAAATTAAATAGGATTTTTTTAAGGGGCATAAAGGCCGGGTCAACTAATACCTTCAGTTAATTAACAGAATGACACTGCTGGAAAAAGGAGAACCTGAGCAGTCTCAGATCTCCGCTGAAGAATAGAAAACATAGCTTTATGGTTGATGGTTAGCTTTCCCTAGAGTTCATATGAAGGCCGAAAAGCTTCTGAACAAGATTCTGTCAGATCTGCGGGAGAACGTAAAGGAACGATCTCAGGGGAGAGAAGATGCCACTATGGTGGAAAGAAGGTTCTCTTCAATGTGACATTAAACAGAGAAACAGGGAGGCCATCACTGAGGATTTTCTTAGTCATCCCAAAGGTCAGTTAACCAATACCTTCAGTTAATTAGCAGAATGACATTGTAATTTACTCTCTATTGCTGTCTTGAGCAAGTTGTAGGCCAGTGGTTAAAGGACTTATAGTACTATTGTACTATTATGTCCAATGAGAGCATTTTGGACCCCGATCAAAGTTTTACATACTTCTACATTGCAACTGCCCTACTTTTTAGTACTATTTTCTTTTTAGCCACACTGGGTTTTTACATTTCACCACACTTCGCAAAATGGGCGTGGCTGCAAGCAAGGTCTGAAATCAGAGGTGTAAACAGTCCATTTAAATTTAGTTTCACAAACCAGCTAACGCTACAAAATAAATAAATAAATAAAAAAACCTACTAAAAGTCCCATTAAAAAGATAATTACCATCTAATCCCACCCCCAACTGGCTGTGCACCATTCAGCCTCTCGCTTGTGCTGTATTTCGTAATCCCCATGAAAAGAAGTGTAGAATATGTCCTGTTTTAAAACTGTTACAATCAAAGCTTCCTCCATGTCGGCTCGGACAGAGCAGAGAGAGTACAGAGCACTTCATAGGTCACAGGAAGCATATTGAAATGTATGGGATTTTGCACACAAACATTTGCAGATAAAACCCTGTATGACCACAGCTTTAGGCTCCCTACCACAGCCCTCACAACACATTCTTCTCAGATTTTGCAAGTCTCAAGTTTGGAGTTCAGGTTGAGTTGTAAGTCAGTTAAAGCAGCAGTATGCAAACTGGTATTTCTTGCTCCCGGGCTCAGAACACAGCGATATGCAGTTCTCGTGAGAGGTGTCCTGCCCACTTCCCCAAAGTTACATAGTGCAGTTTGCAGCGTGACAAGCCCATATTAGCAACAAAACAGATGCTAGCCTCCCTTTCACAGTCAAAGGAGCATCATTATGATTTTGAAGCTGCTATTTTAAGGCAAAAATGCTGCATAATGTTGCTTTAAAGGTGAGTCAAAGGCTGTTTTCCCAGTATGTGTTCTTGTGTGTTTGCTTGATATCATGTTCCAGTGCCCGGGTTGCCTTCAAGAATAAAAGTACCAAGAATGGTTAAAGTGCCTGAATGTGTTCATGGGCTGCACAAAGTGCCAAGGATGGTTTGGATGGTGCCTTAAGTGGCTGCCCATGTCGCCCATACCTACATCTGCCACTGCTAACACTTGCATTTATTGAATCTTGTTTATGTATCTATAATAGATATATTTAAGATTAATGTTTTTTTTATCCACAAAAGGACCCAGAGCTATTAAATAAACTTTTGGGGCTATAGCCTGGAAGTCTGGCTTCTGGGCACATGGAGTTTGATTTCAGTAGAAAATCAAATTAGCAGTTTTTACTCTTTGTTATTTCAGTCTGTTAGCCCCCTAATGCTTTAAACATCCGTTTTAACCAGCAATGCAAGTAGTAAAAAGGAAAGAATGGCTGTGTCACTGATTAAGCTGTATTTATGGCTGTGTTTCTGATTAGCCTTTCATTCAGTCTTATGATTAAGCTTGAATGAAAAGCTTTTTAAGGATTTATTTGCTTGTGTCTATAAAAAAATATCTAATTGGAAAGCCACAGCCAAAGTTAGATGTCACTGTTGCGAGCTCGCAGATTAGCATCTCAGATTGGATACTCCTCACGTTTAGACAAGAGCGTTGTCTCGCCATTAAATAACTCATGAATTGCCTTAGATTGTCTTCAACTAATTTGTGAGTTGACTCAGACTTATCTTTCATTTCTGAGTTAACTCGACTTGCCATTAACTAACTCATGAGGTGAGTCTGATGCGCCATTAAGTCATGATTTAACTCTAACTCATCTTTAACTAACTTGCGAACTGACTCTGACTCGTATTTATCTAACTCGTAAATTGACTCAGACTTGCTGTTAACTAATTCATGAGTTTACTCTGACTCATATTTATCTAACTTGTAAATCAACTTGCTGTTAACGTATTAATGAGTTGACTCACTTGTCTTTAACTAACTTGAGAGTTGACTCAGGCTTGTCTTCAACTTTTGAGGTAACTCGGACTTGCCATTAAATGACTTGTGAGTCGACTCTGATGTGCCATTAACTCATGATTTGACTCTGACTCATCTTTAACTGACTCACGAGTTGACTTAGACTTTAACTTACTTGTGAATCGACTCAGGCTTGCCATTAATGAGTTGATTTGGACTTGTCTTTGCCTAACTCTTGAGTTGACTTGGACTCATCTTTAACTAATTTTAAGATTTGTAACTCGCAAGTCGACTTGGACTTGCACTTGTTGGCTGACTCCAACTCATGTTTAACTAACTCATGAGTTGCCTCAGACTTTTACTAACTTGTGAGTCGACTTGGACTTACACTTTTTATTGGGAGTTTTGTGAACTTGTTTAAACGTTTAACTGACTCTCGAGTGTTTCTCAATACCAAGACTGTGATAAATGGACTTGGTCAGTTAAAGGCCAGTCAGTTGAAGTCAATTCTGAGTTGAGTTGTGAGGAAATTAACAACAATTGGTTCACAATTTATTCAAAGAGGAGTCCAATGAAAAGTCATGAGTCATTTAAAGGTGAGTTTGAGTCCAGAATCAGTTAAAGCTGAGTCCTGGACGACAATTAAAGTTAAAGGTGACTCTTAAGTCACAAGTCAGTTAAATGGGAGTCAACACGGACAGATGGATGTCAATCAAGCATGCTCATTTAAATATTAAGTCCATGCTCAGACTTTTAATAACAATTGTAGTTATTAAAACAAGCAAGGCTGCTGTAAAATATACTGTGATTGGTTTGTTAGCTTCATACAGCTGTTAGGTAACAGCACACATCACCAGTTCAACAATTAAAGCAGTATTCTGCTCATGGGCTCCCCCTACAGTTGAGAAGCATAATTCACGTCACACAAAGGAGTACACAACAGGCCTTAGAGGGGACTGCACTAGTAGCATTACTGCTATTAACACCTCATGCTTGTTTACTGTTTGGCTGTGCATGTATTTGTTTGTTTATGCATATGCAGATGAGCTTGAGAGAGCTAGCGGGCGAGAGAAGGTGAGAACGAGAGAGAGGGAGAGGAAACACGGCTGCCAACACATCTGTTCTTACTTTAGTGCTGCTAAAGAGTGGCGGGTAAACAGCACCAATTAGTGGGATTTTGCTACACCAGGAACGTTCGGCTATGAAGGAGAGCTGCTCCGCTGTGGGCTTTTTCTCGCTGAAAAATACAACCTCTCTGCGGAAGATTTCAGCAACAGCACTAACCTGCCAGTTGGGCATAAGAGAAAAACTCCCAAAATCATTGATTCTGTTGCTGTTATTGAAAAAAAAAAACACATCTTCAGGTCCTTGAAAGTTTGCCAACTAGAGTTGCTCTGCTCTGTCTGCTGCCTCAGCATCCCTTGGAAGCCCCAATGCGGTGCAAGGTGCTGGCTTGTGGCTCCCGGCTCTCTCCATAGACAGAGTGCAGGTATCCGTAGGCCTTGCAGCATTATGACTCAGGCCCTTGCCTTTGCTCTGATGCTGTGCGGTACGGCAGCCTGGGGCAATGCCGAGCAAAGAGAATGAGCAGAATCAAAAACCAGGTAGACCCGGCAGGAGGGAAATAAAGCAGGAGCGGAAAAAGCAAGGTGTGACTTCTCGGCCGGACGCAAGCCTTTGACATTGCATCCCGTGTAATTCCCTTTTCTTTCAACAGCCCTTACCGAGTTTCTCGCGTCCCTCACTGGAATCGGCATTTTCTCCTGCAGCTTCAAAGCACAACGTGAATATGAAGTCATAAAAAAGTAATGGCAAAGCCTGGTGAGGTGTCCAGGCCAGTCGATTCATGCGTGGAGCCTTTTAATATGATCTTAAAATCAGTTGAGGGCAACAGCGAAATAAGCCGGTGTGTTGAATCGGATAAGAAAGACCAAACAAGCAATGATGAAAGGAGCGATTCCTTCGACGCCTGGACCTGAGGAGGGATATCCTTCCCCTACAGGTAAGATGGCAGCACAGGCGTCAGGAGATGCTTCTACTTTAGCTTCTGAAGTTCTGCAGAGCGTATCTCCTCTAAGCGCTTGCTTAATTGATGTCATGGACTCTTTCCCGACTAAACAATCAGAACATCATTAAGTTGGGCTGCGAGCTAAAATCACTATCACATGGATCTTTAACTAGCTAAAGACTAAGTAATGGATCTTTTCCAGGAGACAGAACGTGAGGTAGAAAATTATCTGTGCTCATCTTCATTCCTATGGTTCATCAGGTCTGGGTCTGGAAGGGGTCTTGGACAGCTGTTGTTATGACATATGTCTTAAAAATCATTTTAAGGAATAACTCTCCTTTTGTTAGGGTTGGATACCGCTCACATTTGATCCAGTACCAGCACTGGTTCCAGTCCCAATTCCAGGTCTACAGCCTCCAGTCTGTGACCAGGGCATAGTGGGAATGCGCTGTTATGTGTGAAGAAGCAGATATGTGATATCCTTCCCAAAGTCTAAGGCTGTGACTGATTTGGCTCCCTATTTACGCTATAGGGCACCAATGGGTAGGTCGGCGATTTTTCTCTCAATGTCTGAATCATGAAATTGTGAATTGTGGAATACAAATGATTTTTGTGTTCACTATAATCTCCCACAATGTACTTGTAATTTCCCGTAAACATCGTACCTCACTACATCAGCATTATGAGTGCCGTTACTAAAAACAGGCAGTGGAACGTTTGCTCATAAAGGCGACAGTGACGAGCTGTCACTACCTGGTACAAGCCACTGAACACTGCAAATGTCCGATTTTCCCATGTAGTTCCTTGATGGGTAGACGCAGAGACATGACGTTAAAGCTCCAGCTCAAAATAAACACAGTGGTTTGTATGTTTTGAGGAAAGAGATATTTGGAGATATTTCCCTGAACATGTCGATGAAGCTGTCAATTTTTCAAAGGTTCAACTTCCTTCGAATTGGCTGCAGCCATGCTGCTAATGTTAGTGGAAGATGTTGCCGGGGACTTGGCTTACAGGATATCAAATACGGCCCACATTTCAGTTCCCAGGGCCAGCTTACACATTTGAGACTTCGGCTTTTGGCTCGCCATTGCCCTGATGGTGTGTTATGCTGGAATCAAAATTTGGCACTGACTGATTTGGATGTGAATCAGTACTTTATCAACATAATTGGGACTTCGGTTTCCAACCCCACCAATCATCTTCAGATCTTCAAATTACTTGTCCAGAGGTTTGTAGACACCTGCTAATCCAGTGTTTCTTCTCAAATCAAGCACTATCTCTTCCCCCATTTATTAAGGCATTGCAAGCATTTCAAAGGGCACTCCTGGAGAAAAATCCCTGCGGTGAGAAGAGAACATCTTCCAAGATCATCCCACCCATGTGCTTCAGTCTGAAGAAAGGAGCAGCTGTAATGATCTTCCCCTTTAAAGGCCCTGCACTCTGATGAAAGTCAGCTTTTAAGTGGATTTCTTGTGCTGTCCAGCCGAGGGCTCAAATCTTCTGTGAAAGTCTCTTTCCAACCTCCTCGAAGCACTGAACGGGAGTCATTTCTGAAAAAAATCTCTTCCCAGTCCTCCACAACTGGAGCATCCTGCTTTACATTCCTCAACCTCTGCGTAGTTACAAATGTACGTAGCCCTCGGCTGAACGGTTTTCACATTCAGATTTTTCAAGACTTTAAAAAAAAAAAAACAGTAATAGCAAAATGTCCATCTTGATTTAAGGCTAACTGAGGATTTAGAAGACTTTGGTAATATCATGAACACTAGCCCAGAGAGAAAAATATCAAGAACTGCATTTAACCCCTTAACACTCCAAGGCTTATTACGCACTAAGGTGTGTTACTCAGTAATCACAGGGACGTCTGTAGAAACTGGTGGGGCTATTCACTGGTAATAGAGGTTTGTAGTATCACATTCGTCTCACCGGCAGACCACAGACTGTTTGAGGGGTAAAAGTCACAAAAAGCCTGTTTACACCTGTCATTAACATGCAGTTTATATCCGCATAGTATCTGGATCTACTTTGACTGGATTCTGTTTACACTTAAAATGCGTCTCCAGTCTGACCAGACGCATCTGATCTGGTCACACTGGGGATGCATGTTAATGACTAGTGTAAACAGAATCCGGTCAACGTAGATCCAGATACTATCCAGATACAAACCACACACCAACACGTATATCATGCTCATTTTACTTCTGTAAACAATGGTTTCTCATTAAAAACTGTGCTGTTCCAGGAGACTGTAAGCAGTTTAGAGAAAGTGGCATAATGCAGAAATCCAGAGGGTTCACCTACTTTTTCTATCTGTTACTTTTCTCTGCATTCCCTACAACTCTTCATTGAAGTCTCCATTGATGCCTTTTAGAAAAAAATGACTGAAAAACAGTGGAAATTAGTTTTAGGATGTTTTGATGTATTTCACTTGAATTTCGATGGGGTTCAAAGATACTGATACTGAAACTGAAAACATATCATCTCCACCACCAGACGTCATTACCGCCACAGACAGTTTTGCGATAATGACCATTTTTCCTTTTTCCAGGAAAAAAACCCTAGGACATTTTCCAGACGTCCAATGGATGAATTGTGCTCCTCTGTCAGTCTTTGTTTCCATGGTTACGCCATAGACAAGTGTTAAGGTAATGACAGTAATGTTGCAGACAGTAATATGCTGTTGAATAGATATGAAGTAGAAATGACAATACACCATTTAATAAACTGATGACTTATAATTTTTTTTCAAGCAGAGAAGTTTGAAAGTCTGGGTTCGAGACCAATCCCGGACCAAAGTAGCTTGATGTCAATATTTTAAAAAAGGAAATAATAATCATTTTGGTGCATATTTTATATATTTTTGGTGGTGCAGTAATGAAGTAACAGGTGTCTTTGTCTTTTCCTTGAGTTTTCCCTTGCTGGTCTGTGTCTAAGTTTTGCCCTGCCATGTGCACATTAGGGGGGACCAGCTACTGAACAAAAACGGCTAGGCCGACCAAACCTGGCCATTAGCGAGCGAGCCTGCTGAGGACTTAAATGGCAGGGTGACCTGCTCATGAATGCGGAAGCCGAGCCGAAGCTGATCTTAACACACAGCTAGTCGTAAGGGGAACCTCTCGGCCGACCTCAAGGTTCCAAACGATACGATTTTCGGTGTCAAACCAAGATGTTGAGGCTCCTTAAGTACCCCCAGTCCCAGGTGAAACACATGAACCAAACAAAAGTACAATGAACAATCAGAACCAAAACACACGTGAACACAAACGAACTGAACCAAACACACATGAACGTAAATAAACACGAGCCGAGTCACTGAATCAACACACATGAACGGAAATAAACACGAGCCGAGTCACTGAATCAACACACATGAATGGAAATAAACCGGAAGTCCTTATGTGGGCCTGTGGGCAGTGGCTCGAGAACGCAGACATATGTATTTAATACCTAAGCGATTAATTTTAGTATTTTTCACATGAAATTATTGTCTAGGAACATAAAAGTTTCCCTAATTAAAGGGTGCATATGCTGCTTAACATTTCAGCCCCCTATATTCAACTCCCAGTCCCTGGCGCTGTCTTTGACAACTTCCTATTTGGGTTGTAAATCAATTTTTCTTTTTTTTGGAGACACAGGAGGTGAGTGAACAATTCCTGAGCACTTCTCCTCAATGTTTTATTCTGGAAAATGCTCGCATGAAATGGAATTGTCACAAGATATTGTGGGCCTCATTCATTAAGCATCATCTAATTATAAAAAGGCTCCGGGCACTGAGCAAGCCAGCGCACATTTTTATTGCATGACCACGTCTCGTGTCAAGTGTGCAAATGGAAGGAGAGCTGTCAGAGCCCTGAGCGGAATGCGTGTTGTGTTTGTTTTTTGCGTTGGGCCTCGGCTCTGAACGTGGACCACTGTCCGCATCGCAAGCCTTCTGATGCTATCAGACAAGACGAGCAGGCGAAGACAAGGCAAGCGAATGCTTCCACCTGCATCAGCGTGGGCCCATCTCCCCGTCGGCTTGCAGAGATGACCTGTGGCGGGTTGGCACGATCAGGCTGGTGATCAGCATGCTGTCCTTTTCTGTGCTCTGCACTGTGGTCAGCCTCGAGAAGGAGGCCAAAAACCGTACCCTGCACCTGTTTCTCAGTAGAAACCAGGTTATTAATATGCTAAAGGGCCGTGCACCATTGCTTTCTTCATTTCATCCACCTCTTTGCTCTAACCTGCGCAATTTCAGAAACAACAATGGAAATTTATCAGAGAGAAAATTTGCATTATGACCATTGGCGTGCTATCAGTTGGTATAATGGGTATTATTCTAACCGTTATGATGGCATACTATTAGGAGATTAATATGCTATATGAATACTTATAGACATATTCAGTCAGGAGTAAAAGCCAAGCTAATTGTTTGAACCCATTTGCATCCTTGATTCATTGGAAGGGCTAATTGGAACTGTGCAGTCAAACATAAAATTACTAGACGATATCAATCAAAAGACAACAATATTACTTCATATTGGTGCTCTGAAAGCACAATCTATAGAAAACTCTTCGAACACTAGACAGAAGACAGAGATCGAGCAGAAAATTGAATTAGTTGGATCGGAATATGGGTGAAAAGGATGCTTACCTGAACGCAGATAGCATAGCACACTTCAGTGCTAGCCAGGGTGAGCTAGTGCGCGCACATTTGGATCACAATAAGGTATTTAATATTTGAGCACTGAAGGCCAAGATGTGCAGTATGTGCCTGTGTTCTGTGTTCAGCACAGCACGCAAACGTCTCAAGGCCATAGCTAATCACGCGAACTGAGCAGCAACTGACGACAGACCAGCCTAACCAGCTTGAGCTGGCCAGACAAAGTTTGTCAAGTTTTTCGACTTGTTTTGGTCATGCTGGTCATACTGGTGGACCACTGTGTGATTAGGCTGGTCAAGCTGGTCAACAAGCTTGGTTAAACTGGCTGATAAGCTTGATCAGATCGGAAACACTGGTAGACCAAATAAACCATCAAACTCCAAGGAGAACATATACTCAGGAGCGAAGCTGGCAAGGCTGGATTTTTCAGCCGTATGGGCTCACTGGTTTCGGTCATACTGGTCAGTAATGGTATAACTGGCAGCCAGCATGAGTTGAGAGTGAGAGGGCGGAACTTTCCGTGGTACATCCTCCAGGTTGTGCGTTACGGGTTAAAAAATTTACAATATTTGGACAAAACTATTACATTATCTGGGACACCTGCTCATTCATTGTTTCTTCTGAAATCAAGGGTAATAAAATTGCTGTGAGGATTTCATTGCCTTTAACAATGAGAGTGCTTCATATTGAGGTCAGGATGTTGAATGATCACCATCCACCTCGTCCCCACCTCCCCAGCTCACCCCAAAAGTATGGGATAGAGCACCACCCATCATTCCAGAAAACAAAAAGCAGTTCCACTGCTCCATAGCTCAATGCTATGGCTATGGCACCTAATGCCAGGTGTGGGCTATAGAGGGGTACTCTATAGCCCACACCTGGCTCTAGGTACGGTGCCAATAGGGTTAAGTGTTATCTGCTATTCTATTGGCAGCACTTCTATACAGGGCCTAAACAAGCTGCATGTGCTCTGTGTCAGCCATAGGTGCAACTTAAAGTAGCTGAATGTGTCCATAAACAATTGGACACATGGTGTATCCCTCTTTGCAACACCTACATAATGTGTTGTTTATTTTATGCGATTGTTTTTGCTCAGTGTCTCGAGGGTTGCCAGTAATTCTGAAGTGGACTGTATATATGTTCCCGAGTGTACGCTTCTTTTGTGAGGAGTTCATCCTGGGACTTCCTAATGAGGGGTGTCTGTGTCTCTGCACAGCACCCCCAGAGAAAAACGTGTGCTCTGAATGAACAACCCCATGGTGGATCAATGCTGTTGAATGAAGTCATTGATTGCCTCGTAAAACAATCATATGCTGTGCACTGTGTGATTGCAGGTCTGGACCTAAGCTTCACTTCACTGAAAAGCCCCTAAAATGTTCTCAGAACTGCTTAGAATAAAGTTTCGGCATTTGTTTTGCACAGGCTGCATCACGTTTTAACAAATGAGGCATCCACCATGGTGCAATGCAGTAAGAGAACCTGCAAAGCCAACAAAGCAGATGCCTAATTCAGCCACACTGGAGGGCTTTTGAGCATGTCCATTGAAGGTCCTGACACGGCATTTCCGTTCTGAGGCCTTCATCTTGTTTCTTTCAGCCTTTTAGAGGTGCTCTCAGGCTTCTGATTGGTGTCTTGCTGGAAAGCCTGCTTGCTTTTGTGCTTCAGATCATTGATTGATGACTAGACATTTTTCTGTAGGATGTTCTAGTACAGATCAGAATTCATGCTTTCATCAATAACGGTCAGGTGCCCATGTCCTGAAGCGACAGAGCATACCCACACTATCAAACTACCATCAAACCACCATGTTTCTAATAAAGTGGCCAATGCGTAAAAGTACATGGTGGGTGTTTCTGATAAAGTGGCCAGTGAGTGGAAGTAGAAGGCACTAATAGACACTAAAAGCGTATAGAAACTAATATAGTGGCCAATAAGTGGAAGTAGAAGATAAATGTTTCTAATAAAGTGGCTAGTCAGTGGAAGTACATGGTGGGTGTTTCTAACAAAGTGGTCAATGAGTGCATGTAGAAGGTCAGTGTTTCTAATGAAGTGGCCAGACAGTGAATGTAGAAAGTCGGTGCTTCTTATAAAAGTCTTAGTGGAAACCTACAGAACTTCCACTTAGTGGACGTAGAAGGCACGTAATTCTAATAAAGTGTAGAAGGTCAGGGTTTCAAATAAAGTGGCCAGTGAGTGGGAAAAGAAGGACAGTGTTTTTAATAAAGTGACCAATGAGCAAAAGTACATGGTGAGTGTTTCTAACAACATGGCCAGTAAGTAGAAGTAGAAGGTAAGTGTTTCTAATAAAGTGGCAAGTCAGTGGAAGTAGAAGGTCAGTGTTTCTAAAAAAGAAGTGACCAGTTAGTGGAAGCAGAAGGCAGGTATTTCTAATAAAGTGTCCAGTGAGTAAAAGTACATGGTTGGTGTTTCTAATAAAGTGGCCAGTGAGAAGGCACTAATAGAAGCTAGAAACTAATAGAGACTAATATAGCAGCCAATAAGTGGAAGTCGAAGGTCAGTGTTTCTAATAAAGTGGCCAGTCAATGGAAATACAAAGCAGTTGTTTCTAATAAAGTGAACAAGACGGTGAAAGTAGAAGGTTAGTGTTTCCAATAAAGTGGCCAGAGAGTTTTTTCTGCTGTTTAGTCTTTGCATGAGAACTGTGATAGTGCTGTATAGAAGTGATCGAATCACAGTGTAAAACCTCAGACGCCTTTTCAGTCCGAGATGACAGATTACAAGCGGCTGAAGAAAAAGGAGCATCTCGGGTGACGGTCTGGTCCCAAAAGGATCCTAAAAGCTGGCCTGTTATGTAAGCAACCCTATCCGGCACATTGAAACAGAGCCGTAGTCCCAGAGCTGATGTGAAGTGGGGGCCGAATGGCAGTGAGCCAAGGCGCTAAGAGGTGTAGGTGCTTGTGGAGATTAAACATCTGCTCCTTTGGCCCAGCTCTGTTGGGACTTTTCGGGGCAGCAGAGAGAAGGCGATGGTATCTCTCTTCCTCATTATTCTTCGGCCTCCTGTTAAAATCAAAGAACCATCATCCAGCCTCCAGCCTTCCTGCATTACACACTCCATCACCCCACTACCCCCTAACAAGATAACACCTAACAATTTGTAAATGCAACCTGAGAGCCCAGAAGAACAATGGTCTTTGTAAGAGGACACAGAGTACAAAAGAGTGCAAAGAAAAAGGTTGATCATCTCAGGTGGGATGTGCTCTGGGAGGAGAAAAAAAGAAATAAACTTCTGTTTATACACACACATTTACCTTAAAAATCTGACTGTTTTTGCCTTTTCCTGTAAAGTTGTCAAGGCAGTGTATTGCACCAGTCAGAGTGCCCATGCTAACCCCTGTCTACCACCTAAGCAGCCTACTGTGGACATGCAAGCATCATAACTGGACATTCCAGCAACTCATGGCCCAACACGTTCAGTTTTCTGACATCACATGGATGGCCAGATACATGGGTGCTGGGTACATTGGTGCTGTCTACCTGTGGGATAAGCTGGAACCAGAAGTCTGACCTGCAGCAACCCTGCCTTACAACTTAAACATGACTCGAAGGATCTTCTGTAGCGCATTAGACATATATTAGGCATGTCCCTATGCTTGCATGTCCACAGTAGGCCGCTTCGATGGTAGACGGGGTTAGCATGGGCACTCTGACTGGTGCAACACACTGCCTTTGACAACTTTACAGGAAAAGGCAAAAACAATCAGATTTTTAGGGTAAATGTCTGTGTGTATAAATAGAAGTTTATTTTCTATATATTTATAGATATATTGTATATTTTTATAGATGTATTTTATCTTTTATATAAAGATGTGAAAGCAAAAGTAATCAATGGCCACATGGCCATAAATGGCAGGGGCCACTCAGAAGGCCTTCAGAAGATAGCCAAGTGTTTTCAGCATGTGGTTTCTACAATTCTGCAGTTTCTACAAGATGTTGAGTTATGTTAGATTAGCTACAAAAACCGAGCCATCTCTGAGTTCACAAACCTTTTCATGATACTGCCTATATTTTTATATGGACAGTATATTCTTTCAAGTCTCTACTACTGATTTCTGACAACTCGCCATCGTTCAGGTGAACAATCAAAAGTTCAGCTGAACTTTGTATTGCGTATAAAAGAAGTACAATTGTCATTAGCATAAGCTTTTAGCACTGTTGGAGGTTATCAGCTCTCAAAATCAGATGATTTCATCCTGTAACTCCTCACAATACTTTCAGTCATTCAGTGGAACTCCCTGCTAGGCCATGGCCATTTGGAGGGACGTTTCAGCTCAAGTTTGTGGGAAGTTGACATCAATCTGCCACCAACATTCAATTTAACTTCCCAATTGAGGGCAGCCAGCACTTTCCCACTGGTTGCACACAGTCCTTTATGAAATGCTGAAATTTTTATAAGGCTGTGAGGTCATTCCATTCCACAATTTTTGGATTTTTTTTCTCCTTAAAGCTCATGTCTACTGGTTTTAATAACCAAAATGTATTTTTATATTGAAGATATGCCTCATTTCCCAATGCCCCATTTCATATATATATTATATATTCACATATATTAGTGATTGGCAGTGGCATCAAAATGGCCACGTAACCAACCTCCCAGTCAGTAGGAGTGCCAGGGAATGTAAAAGACAAAAAATGCTAGCTAGCTAACTATGCAGACAAGCTCAGATCATGCCATTTTTTTATTACAGCTTTTTTTAAAGTGTTGACATTTCCTGACTTTGAATCATGGATTGTCAAGTCAAGTCAAGTGGGGTTTTATTGTCATTTCAATTACATACAGAGTACACAGTGAAACGAAACAACATTCCTCCAGGACCATGGTGCAACATAGACAGTGCATACAAAACACAAGTGCAACACAATACAAGTGCGGACAGACAACACAATACAGCACAGACAAAGAATAAGTAATTGGCGGTAGTGTGCAAATTATGCAGTGTGTAATAAATATTGAGTCCAGTGAGGTAGTAAAGTTATTAGTGCAAATGCTTTGTGCAAAAATGCTTCCCATTTTATCTGGGGTAAATGGTTGGAGAGAGAGAGAGAGAGAGAGAGAGAGAGAGATAGAGTTCAGAAGTTGAGTTGAGTTGAGAAGTCTGATGGCTTGGGGGAAGAAGCTATTGCAGAGTCTGGTCGTGTTGGACCGGATGCTGCGGTACCTTCTTCCTGATGGCAGGATGGAGAACAGTCTGTGTGAAGGGTGGGTGGAGTCATCCACAAAGCTGGTTGCTTTGCGGATGCAGCGGGCAGTGTAAATGTCCATGACGGAGGGGAGAGAGACTCCGATGATCCTCTCAGCTGTCCTCACAATGCGTTGGGGGGTCTTGCGGTCAGAGGCTGTGCAGGTCCCAAACCAGGCAGTGATGCAGCTGCTCAGGATGCTCTCTACGGTCTCTATTGTGTGTGATTCACTGGATCTGACTGATATCTTAACATATTAAAATATCACTTTAAACAAATAACTAAACTAAATGTTTGTTGTGTGTTGATCTCGCAGCATGAAGTTGAAATTCCTGTTAAAACAGCGTCTCACTTACACTCCACCTCCTTTTAGCTCTGCACCAGTTAAGGTGGAATGTAAAATATTCCACTTCCAAAGCTGGAGAGTAGCTCCAGCCTTGTTGGGGCAGCCATGTTTGTTCACTACGTTAGAAATGTTAGTGTTGATTAGCACAGGTGTTGCTGTGTTTTAGGGAGGTGCTGAGTGCTGGGGGCAGCAGGTTGGATGAACTAGTGGAATTATCTAGAGGAATCAAGGTAGGTGCCGTAAACACCACCCAACTTCAATCTATGGAATCTAGCGGAAAACTATGTAAAAATAGTTTGAAATGTATGTCCACAGAACCAACAACTTTTTTCAGACTTTCTTAGAGCCAGTTCAGAGTAATTCATCATTAAATAATAGATAACTGTTCATATTTAATAATAGTTACTAAGATAAACAGAAGAAAATAGATAATAGTTAAAAGAGAATCGTGAAAATGAGTAGACAGGGCTTTAAATTGTACATGTTATAACTACCAGTGATGCCAAAATTATGGTGGAATTGTACAGAATATAGATTTTTAATTTATAGCTGATTAAAAGAAGTGGAGAAATTCTGTACCATTCAAACTTTCAGTCCATGTTTGTAATATAATTCTTTCAATGTAATATCAATGCAATTACTGTGTAATTTCAATGCAGCATTACTGTAGACTTAATTATGTAATTACTATGTAATTACATTTAAATAGCAAAGCATACTCAAAGCAGTATGTATGAATAACTATAGCTTTCTGTTTATGGGCTAAGACCAAACAATCCTCTGCAGTCTTTTCAGAGGTGATAAGAAGAAGCTCTTCACAGTTCAGGCAGGAGAGTGGAGTGAGTGGGATAGAGATTTGCAGATGGAATAATTCACTCGCTCATTCAAACACACCCTGCTGCTTAATAAACCACCAGCCCACACCGCCAGCCTACCCTAAAGCTTTGCTTTGTTCTGAAGACAATTGATTTAGTAATGTGTTTTTTTTAAAGCATCCACTTCATTTAATTGATCTTGTTGTTTACAACCCTTTGTTTTATTCTCCTTTTCTCCCACCTAGCATTACATGTGTTTTTTTATGTCTTACATTACTATTGTTTATGATTTGTTTATATATTATATTTAAATATCGCAACAGAGGTAGGTCAAATGCCTTACACCAGCAGTTTGTACTCCTATGGTCTAGTTTATTGTACCATTACCCTATAGGTCAACTTAGTTCTGTACTACATTAAAGAAATCAAAAAACAAACAAACAAACAAACAAACAAGTAGTCTCTCAAAGTTCATGAACCAGAACCTCTGAGAAACCAATAAACCAAGAAATCTCTCTAAGTTCATGAACCAGAACCTCTGAGAAACCAAGAAATCTCTCTATGTTTATGAACGATAACCACAGAGAATCCATGAAATCTCTTTAAGTTCATAAACCAGAACCACTGAGAATCGAAGTACTCTCTGTAAGTTCATGAACCAGAACCTCTGAGAAACCAATAAACCAAGAAATCTCTCTAAGTTCATGAACCAGAACCTTTGAGAAACCAAGAAATCTCTCTATGTTTATGAACGATAACCACAGCGAATCCATGAAATCTCTTTAAGTTCATGAACCAGAACCACTGAGAATCCAAGAAATCTCTCTAAGTTCATGAGCCAGAACCTCTGAGAAACCAATAAACCAAGAAATCTCTCTAAATTCATGAACCAGAACCTCTGAGAAACCAAGAAATCTCTCTATGTTTATGAACAATAACCACAGAGAAATCAAGAAATCTCTCTAGGTTAATGAACCAGAACATCTGAGAAACCAATAAACCAAGAAATCTCTCTAAGTTCATGAACCAGAACCACGGAGAATCCAAGAAATCTCTATAGGTTCATGAATCAGAACCTCTGAGAAATAAAGAAACCAAGAAATCTCTCTAAGTTAATTAACCAGAACCTTTGAGAATCCAAGAAAACAAGAAATCTCTCTACGTTCATGAACCACTGGCGAATCCATCATGCCCATGTTTCTTCCACATTTGTGTTACAATTTCCCCTCATTTTAAATCAAATGGTGTTTGGATGTGGTGTTTTCAAAGTGAATGCAGCCTGGAATAGACTACTGCTGTGGACACTGGGCATAAAGTGGCTAGCTATGCTGACCCAACATACCAACAGGCTGTTTAACGTTATTTAGAGCAACTTATGGCAGAGCTAACAAGCTTTCTAACACAACACAAAAAGATCGGACTGCTGTGAGGCACCACATCCAAAGTAGGAGAGGACCTCCCTCTATGGTTGAAGGCACTAACATTCGTATGTCTGCTCTTACTATTTTGTGGAGGGGAAAGTCGGTTATGAAGCTTGTTTGTGAGGCTATCAGGCATACTAGCCTAAGAGCTCAGAGCCTCACAAGCACCAATGCATTTGAGTTTCAGAACAGAGCCATTTCTCTGGGTAAGGAAGTTCTGGTTAGAACAGACGTGTGGATGGTGGTTTTAAATTTGGCCCCTTCAACTTCAACTACAGACGGAGGTTTTTGTCTTCGAAAGGTGGTGAATATACTCCAATCTTTTTGTGTTGTGTTCAAAACACTGTTGTTCAAGCGAAGTTCTCCTCTTCTTCCAATTACCGTAATTACCGTGATTTTTAAAACAAAAGAAATTAAACTGGTTAACATGTTTACTGTAAATGATGACATTACTTTCCAATAGTTAAATTAACATGCCACACTTATACACCACTATTTTATATATTATAAAAGTGATAAGTAATTTGAACATTTCTGTGCGTTTGCTAGCCCTGTAAGGTTAAAAACAATGATACTGATATGATGTAAGCTAATTGCAAATAACCAGTATCTAACATGCTACTACTATCGTAGCAACAACAATATTATAACGTTGAACTTACTAATATGTGATTCACATTTAATAAATAAAGTTAAATAGCAACACTTTATTGAGATAACAAACATCTCAGTAATAATTCGTAAATATATTTCCATAAAATCTGGCATATAAGTATGACAGCCATGTGAATTTGGACAATTAATCACGTGCACGGTTTTAACCAACAGTCGGGGGGATAGGATGTGTCTGGGGGGACAGGATGTTTATATACCATAGCAGCAAACAACTTTAAAATACTCAATATCTCAAACCTAACACTTGAATTGCTGGGTTTTAAAAACATGTAACTCGTTAGTTAGCAAGCTAAAATCTACACTGCTAACAACAACAAAAATAAAGGCCATAGGCCAAATTTTAAACCTTTACATTTACAGTCATTGGCTGATGTTCTTATCCATAGCTACTAACATTTGAATCATGTTATACAGGTAGGAGAACATAGCGTTAGACTCTCGTCCTCTTGCCCAAAGACTCTTAATGGAGCCCATTTAGTCTGGTGTTCTTTTCTGGCTGGGAACTCTAACCCTAGTCTGCCATGAGGAGGGTAATGTTGTTACCCACTGCGCTACATCAACTGCTAAACCAAAACTTCTGGCCAGATGAAGCATTTATTCAAGCTTTATGTACTGATTTAAAAAGCTGTACGTAAAAAAGGAAAAGCAAGACCTGAAGGAAACCCTTCCCAAGAGCATGAGGAAGAAACACTGAGAGGAAAATCCGCACATGTTGCCAACCTGAGGGTCAGACAGAGAATAATTAGATGGCATGAATAACACATGCACAGATGTTTGTACCATAAGTGTGCAAATTGAGCTACCATGCTAACAGAGTAGCACATAAAAGCTGCTAAGTCATTAGGTGAAGCACAAGACCCTTGTAGTCTTCTTACTGGTGAGACAGTAAAAATTAGCTTTGGCAGGCCCCAAGTGGTCCAGCAGACTAAGGCGCTGTCACTATGATTAGAGGATCGCTGGTTCAAATCCCCGTCATGTTGCTAGCCATCGGCAGTCAAGTGGGTCTTGCTCTCTCTCACCATCATCAGCAGTGCTAGCCATCAGTGGCATCTGCAGACTGGTGCGTTGAAGCCAGGTGATCTAATCAGCACAAATTGGGTTGGCAAAAAATCAGAATTAGCTTTGGGTAATTATTTGGGTAATTATTTTTTACACAGATTAGCACAATGGCACATTGCTAAAGGTACTTATGGATCTAAATCAGTTGCTGCCAACCTTCCAAAACCGTCCCGTTGGTTTCAACCACAACCCAAATTTATACCTCATGCGGCTAATTTAGGTCGTCGGAGGTCAGCAACTAGGTGGACATTATTTAAGAAATTCTCTAGCAACAACATGAAGAAACTCAAACTCCTGTTTCAGCTCCAGTCCTGAAGAGAAATGTAAGAGAATGTAATATTTACATTTTAGCCAACTAGCAATCTCAAGTATGTAAAGAACCTTGAGGCCTCCCGAACAACCAAATGCAGAATTTAGATTTGTCATTGTTGGAGCAGCTTAACGACTTCTAGTTGAAGTCAAGCAGATTCAATACCATTCCTGTAGATGGAATCAAATATAAGATGTTGTGTTCATTCAAATTACAGTTTTGCTTGCAAATATTACAAATATTCAATAATACAAGGTTCATCATAACCAGCTATATATTGTAAAATATGCCCTACCTTAACCCTAAACTTAATCATAGTAGAATGTGACAGTCTTCCGGTTTCTTTATGAGATCTTGGCGCAAGGCAGGTTGGGTTCATGGAGCTTTTTTTTTAAGTCTAGTGTATGGATGTGTTTGTGTGTGTTGGGCCTACAGAATACAGAATAGAGTTCAGGGTGGGCTGGTGTGTATCATATAACATAAAAACGAGTCCCACTCCAGCCATAGATCCCATAGTCTAATTTTCATAAATTTCCTTTGACCTTCTCACCTTAAAAATAAGTGTTTTTTTCAGTAGATTTCAAGCACTACTTGTAAGAATAGCTTATCAAATGCACTTATCATATTAATAATTGGTTTGAGTCTTATGTTTTTCATCTTATCAGAGATGGTTTGGGGGTGGAACGTTTTACAGCCCACTTCAGAAAGAGAAAGAGCTATGGTGACAAATGCTGATTAGCGACTCATTAAGGAAAATTGCAAGCAATTTAGTCTGATGGTCTCCTGTGGCTACTTTAATATAGAAAATACTCCTACTGCTACTCCTGCATCTTTATTTAAAGTTACCTTCAATTACAGACACACCTCTATTACTGAGTTTACTTGTTACTGGTTAAAATACTAGGGGGAAATGCTTATTTCAATTCTTGGCTGTTAGCCTCGGTTTGCTGTAGAACATACCATCAGGGCAGGCTTGTTGTTCAAGCCCTTTTTTCCAATATCCAGAGAAATCTGGTACAGATTCAGTCCTCCCAGCTCCACTGTGATATTAAGCCTTGATGCCAATCCTTGAACACCTCGAGACCGTTTGGAATGGGTGCTCTTGCAGCTGAGGACAAAATCGGACTCCTTTACAGCTCAGTACTTAAAGGCTTCACTCTGCAGCAGTGACCAACAGTTTACCGAGAGTACTTCGAAGGATGAAGAATGCAAAGTGGTGTAGAACTGAGGACAACATCTATAATGAGGGAGAATGTGGAGAGACATACCAATGAACCCATAGTTTTGTGTTTGTTTGCCCCACGGGCCAATGATGCCAGAGGGGACGGCAACTCCGGCGAGTGGTACTGAGCAATCGATGGCCACTGTGGAGCAGTTAACCTCTATAATGAACACCTTCCATCACCTAATACAGTCCATGCCACAATATCTCGCTAGTGTCATCCGAGCCAAGGGTGGTTTTTCCACCATTAGGCATATATAATGTATAATGTGTGTTTGTGTTTGTGTGTGTGTGTGTGTGTGTGTGTATTAAAGCCAGAAATATCTTTCTTGCATGCACAGCTTGTTTAAAGACTATGCACATTTTTCAATACAATAGGTTTCAGTTTGTGGCACCTCAGGCAGTCTGTGGTGGATTTTGAGGTATGTTCAGCATTTGTATCCAGGATTTGGTATCCATTTTTGGTGAAATCCATGCTGCACTCCTAATCCTTGTGCATAATTGCCAATGCCACTGGCAGCAACACAACCCCTCCACATCCATGCTTCACAGTTGGCACGGTGTTCTTTTCATGAACTGCTGTTCCTGTAACATTGCTGATTGTGGCCTAAAGAAGTTTCCTGCTTATGAATCTTCCATGAAGATTTTGTTTGTACAAGCAATGCTGCACAGCGGAACAGTGCACCGCCACTCTTGGCTCAGCTGTAAACCTTCCTGCAGGAATACAGCTATATACAGCTGACAGAGGGTAGTCAAAACTGGTGTGCATTAGGAAAACAGTACAGGCCTGAATGCTTGACCCATACAGTTGTAGGGTCTGGTGGATCTGTTTGGGTCCATTTAGAGTGAATGCTCACCGCAAATAATCAGAACAACATGGTAACTGATCAGTTTTATCCTATGATGAAACATACCACCATAAACACCAATTACCAGGACAGGTAGCTAACTAACAGGGTTATCCTGCAGGGAGCCAGAACGGGTAGTCTTGTTATATTATTTTGTGGCCACTAGAAACATCATTTGTGGCCTTAGTGTATTATCTTAGGGCCCAGATGTATTATTTCAGGGCCTCAATATATTATCTTGTGGCCATAATATGTTATTTCATGGTCTGAATATATTATCTCAGGGCCTCGATTTAATATCTCGTGGCCTCAGTATATTATCTTGCTGCCTCAATGTATTATCTTGTTGCCTCAACATATTATTTTGGGGCCTTGATAAATTATCTCAGGGTCTCAATATATTATCTTGTGTCCTTAATATATTATATCTGGGTCTCAATATATTATCTCAAGGCCTCAATATATTATCTCAAGGCCTCAATATATTATCTTGAACTCTCAATATACTATCTTGAACTCTCAATATATTATCTCACAGCCTCAATAGGTTATATCATGGTCTGGATTCAATTATCTCAGGGCCTTGATTTAATAGCTCGTGGCCTTGTTATATTATCTTGTTGCCTCAATATATTATTTTGGGGCCTTGATAAATTATCTCAGGGACTCAATATATTATCTTGTGTCTTTAATATATTATCTTGTGGCCTCAATGTATTCTATCTGGGCCTCAATATATCAAACTTATGGCCTCAATATATTATCTCAGGGCCTCAATATATTATCTTGAACTCTCAATATATTATCTCACAGCCTCAATATGTTATTTCATGGCCTGAATATGTTATCCCAGGGACTCGATTTAATATCTTTTGACAGTATTTTATCTTGTGGCCTCAATATATTATATCTGGGCCTCAATATATCAAACTTATGGCCTCAATATATTGTCTCAGGGTCTTAATATATTATCTTGTGGCCTTAATATATTATCTCAACTATGGCAGTGCCCTGAGATTGATTTCCCCTCAGTTTTTCCTGTGTCCAAGGATCTCCATCCTTTCAAATGTCCATATATGGATTGTACAAAAAAATCGAAGCCTATCATTAAATCTAAGCACACTTCAGTAACTTCAGTAACTGAGGAAAAAACAAGTTTTTTCAATTAAATAATTACAGACATTATCTTGTCCTGTTGTTTTTTGGTTTTCTTACAAAGGCAGGATATTTAGGTCCTGAAATTGTATGAAACCAAACACATTAACTTACCCACACATGCTCCAACACACACACATACACACACATTTCTGGGGGCGTTGCAAGTCAACATCCTAGAAGTATGTGGCTGTTAAGTCATCAGTATTCTGGAGATCGACCGGGCCCCTTGAAGGTACCTGAGAATTTCCACCATATCAAAGGGACAAAATTGTAGTGTTTGAGATAAATATAGGGCGGATGCTGAATTCATAAGCATGTTGCCATGAAATCAGCCGACCAAAAGTTGGCTGCTGCTAACAACCCCAATGAATATCAATGAAAGTCTTTTATGCGAATAAATTTATGTGGGTAGGGACGACCATGAGGGCAGCATATATTTACAAAGGGCCCAGTGGCACTGGCAGCGACAATCTACTGTGAACAGAGATGTCGTGCTTTAAAAAGATGGCCTGGCTTGTAACCGATTCCATACATGCGTGCCCCACCTTGTCATATAAATATGTGACGGCGCTGGCTTGCCTCTGAAGATAATTAGGTTTGTATGGTGTATAGTGAGATCACCAGGCTTTGGATTTTTATGGAAATGTACACACAAGCACACACAACACACACGCGCACGGACACAGGGGCCTTGTAATCTGTAAATGTTGCTAAGTCCATAGCTTACTGGTTATCATTCTGAGCCGGTCATGTGTATGCAAACATAATTAGCATGTGGGAACGAGATTGAATGGTCAAATACAGAGAGGTGATGTATTACAGTGCCATAGTGCTTAAATCCTGAAGGTAAGCACTAGCATTAGCAGAAATCTGACTAATTCCACAGGAGAAAAGCTGTAGCGCTTCTGTTAAAGTAACCAAGCGGAAATTCTCATGCAAAGAGAATAGCAAAGTATAGTCTATGTCATTTAGACTATGTCTCTGTAATTTTCTATTGAACTTCTAGGGGGCCCCTAACGTGACATGTGGTAGTTTTAAGAAAGTGTGACCACAAGATAATAAATTGAGGCCCTGAGCCTATATTATTTCATGGCCTCACTATTTTATCTTGTGTCCTTAGTATATTATCTTGGGTCAATTTATTATCTTGTAGCCTTATTATATCATTTTGTGGGCACTAGAAACATAATTTGTGGCAGCAATGTATTATCTCAGGGCCCCAATATATTATTGCAGGGCCTCGATATATTATCTCGTGGCCTCAATATATTATCTTAGGGCCTTAAAATATTGTCTTGTGGCCTCAGTGTGTTATCTCATGGCCTTAATATGTTATCTCATGGCCTCAATACATCATCTCATGGCCTCAACAGACTATCTTAGGGCCTCAATATATTATCTCAAGGTTTCAATATATTATTCTGTGTGCACTAGAAACATAAATGTTGCTGCAATGTGTTGGCTGCAATGTGTTATCTCAGGGCCCCAAAATATTGTCTCATGGCCTCAATATATTATCTCAGGGCCTCAATATATTATCTCATGGCCTCAATATATTATTTTGTGGCCTCCATATATTATCTCAAGGCCTCAATATGTTACCTCAGGGCCTTAAAATATTGTCTTGTGGCCTCAATGTGTTATCTCAGGGCCTTGATATATTATTTCAGGGCCTCAATATATTATCTCATGCCCTCGAGATATTATCTCAGGGCCTCAATATATTATCTTAGGTCCTTAAAATATTGTCTCAGGCCTTAAAATATTGTCTTGTGGCCTCAATGTGTTATCTCATGGCCTTGATGTGTTATCTCATGGCCTCAATACATCATCTCATGGCCTCAAAAGACTATCTTAGGGCCTCAATATATTATCTCAAGGTCTCAATATATTATTCTCTGTGCACTAGAAACATAAATGTTGGCTGCAATGTGTTATCTCAGGGCCTCAATATATTATCTCAGGGACTCAATATATTATGTCATGGCCTCAATATATTATTTTGTGGCCTCCATATATTATCTCAAGGCCTCAATATGTTATCCCAGGGCCTTAAAATATTGTCTTGTGGCCTCAATGTGTTATCTCAGGGCCTTGATATATTATCTCATGCCCTCAAGATATTATCTCATGCCCTCAAGATATTATCTCAGGGCCTCGATATATTATCTTAGGGCCTTAAAATATTGTCTTGTGGCCTCAATGTGTTATCTTAGCCACATTATTTTGTGGGCACTAGAATCTTAATTTGTGGCCTCAAAGTATTATCTTATGGCCGATTGTATTCAATTCAGCAGCCATTGTCTGTTGTCTGCCTGGTGGTGTGAGAACTGTTTGAAAAAGGTACATAGGCTGTGCTAAAGGCCAGTGAAAGGCGAATCCCTAACTGTTGTGGGCAGCTGCAGCAAGTAGCACTTAGCCAAAGTACCAATTATTATATTATATTATACGATTACTGTGGTACAGAAGGCTGTATTTGGATCGTTAGCTAGAAACATCTTCCATTCCAGCACAGAGAGAATCAACGAGACTTCTTGCTGTAAACCTATCACTTCCTTCAGCCTGGCAGAGCTGCTAAAGAGCTGTTGGAAATTCCTAATTAAAGCTGAAAATGGGTTGCTGTTTTCTTTTATTTATGGTCAGCAGTGCTCTTCTGTGTGAGTTTGGTAGCTGTCGCTTTTCGCTAACTAGGTCTGAATCATGCTGGCAGTGGCTGCAGAAGAAGCTATAAAGCCTTCACATATGTATTTTTTCTTTGAACTCTATAAAGAGATAGTTTAGAACGGCGCACTTTGCATCCAACCACTCCGAATGACATTCTTTCCATCATAATAGCCGAATTAGACAGAGGAAAATATGTGGAACTCCCCTTTAAGGGCTTTCTAACATAGCAAGCAATTTAAATTTATCATAAACACACATCACATTAACATCAGAAATGACTAAAACCTTAATTACTTTTCAGAACATTACTCAAGTTTCAATTACCAGTTCTGATATTACGTAAAGAATCGCTGCGTTTCTGAGATTGAAGCCGTTAGCAAAACTTTGCTCGTATTAGCATAAAAAGATAAATGCACCAAATTAATAACTGTCGAGTCCAGTTATGAGGGAAGAATGATGTGTAAATTCTGTAGGAGGCCTCCATGGTGAAGTAGCTCTTGTAGTAATTAATGAGTTCATTATTTCAGTAGCACTCAATCCAGCCAAACAACGCTTTGAGGAAAGACAGATGATAAGCTAGCGCTCCAGTGTTCGATCCTGTTATGCTCGTCATTGCTAGCTTCGGTTTTATTATTATTTGTTATTTTTAGCCACTTCATATCCACAGAAGCTGCAGACAAATGGCAGTGGTGTTTTTCGAGAGCAGACGAGACCTCTGCACTCCAACTCCAATCTCGTAATGAGCGAAGCGGCTTATTGCCACCGCGCGCTAGCTAGCCACCTTTTGACCCTGATCCTACTGTCCTTTCTCTCATCAGGCTTAATGAGAAGTGAGCTGTTGAGACGGCAGCCAGTAGCGTCTGCGAGAGGTCCTTCACAGTGCGCCATACAGATAAAGCGACCGAGAAAGGACGGGTCATCATCATGATCTGGAATACCCTCTGCAACACCTCCTGATGAAGATGAACTGATCTTCTACATTAATGGCTGTAGGAGGCAGGGCTGGCTATCTCGCTATCAGGGCTATTTCGCTTTCTTTTTGAGAGGAAAGGCCCTTGAGGAGGAGAAGAAGATGGCATAGATAGTGAGTCTCAGCCCACCCATCGCCCGCATGCATATGCAGCATCAGGGCGAAAACTGGTTAACCACTCACCAACGTGGTCATTTATCACGGCCATCAAATGGCGCTGGTCAAACAGTGCACACTTGACTGGAGCCCATTTGTCTTGAGCTTATGTGCATTTGTCCTCCAGCATTGATAAGGAGAAGGTGTCTTCAGCCAACAACGGAATTCACAGCGAGACCAAAGGGCCTTGTTTTCAGCCATTTATAACCTACCTGTTATTGCACTGGTATCAACGCCCCAAATCTGCCGCGATTAAGGGCGACCTTGCATATTTGCCATGATCACTTGCAGTGTATTCTGCTGGCGTGTTATGTATAAGACTTGAGTATAGGCTTAAACACACAATTTGGGAGAATTATGCAAAAAAAAGGAAAGAAAGAAAGAAAGAGACACTGTAGATTTTATTAAAACCAGGATAAAATTAGCAGTAGTGTCTCAAAAACATAATCCTGGAAGACTTTATTGTGTGGCTGCAGACATTAGACCCTTTTGCACTCCAAAACATTACCAGGCTTTGTCTTCTTAAACTGTATTTTACCATAAAACAAAAGTAAACATACAATAAGCCCTGCAGTTTTGGGCTGGTACGATAGGCTAAAAGCTGAGCTGTCTATGGAGCCTGAGAGAGCTCAGTTGGCCTTGCTTCTTCGGGTTTGGTTGATGGCACTTCCTCCCCACATCACTTCTAGTGCGATGTTAGTCAGTACAAGTGTCTGTTAGCTGATGTATAGGAGCTGGGGAGCCATGCGTAACTCGATCCTGCAGATTTCTTCTGTACAACATCCGGAGAATTCGACCCTTCCTCTCTAGAGAGGCCATCCAGGTGCTTGTTCAGTCTCTCGTCACTTCCAGACTTGACTACTGCAACTCTCTTCTGGCTGGTCTCCCTCTGCGCACCATCAGGCCCCTGCAACTCATCCAGAATGCAGCGGCACGGGTCGTCTTCAATGTCCCAAAATTTAGCCATGTCACTCCACTGCTGCGTTCTCTCCACTGGCTTCCTGTAGCTGCCCGCATCAGATTTAAAACCCTGACGCTGGCCTACAAAGCCAAGAACGGACCAGCCCCTCCGTATCTAATGGCAATGGTCAAAAGCCGATCCGCACCAAGAGCCCTTCGAGCTTCAAGTACGGCTCGGCTCGACCCACCATCCCTCAAAATCCGCGGAAGACAAGCGTCCAGGCTTTTTTCTGTCCTGGCACCAAAGTGGTGGAACGAGCTGCCCCTGGATGTCCGAACGGCCAAGTCGCTCGCTGTCTTCAAACGCAGACTGAAGACCCACCTCTTCAGAGAGTACTTGGACGAATAGTTCTATGGTCGCCTTATTGTATTGTGTTTAGCAATGTCTAAGCTTGGAGGTATCTTTTGTATTATTAGTCTATTCTAACTAGCTGAGATTTTCTTGGGTAAATAGCAAAGCACTTTGTAAGTCGCTCTGGATAAGAGCGTCTGCTAAATGCCGTAAATGTAAATGTAAATGTAATGCTTGTCTCAGAGCGCGATGTCTACATAGCATTGCTGCAACAGGTGGCTTCACCCTCCTAGTGTTGAGACATTACTAGTCGAGGATTGGGTAATTAACCTTCCAAATTGTGTAGAATATGGAGTAAAATTAGAAATAAATAAATAAAATAATGATAATAAAAAAATGAACCAGCAACAATCACTTCAGCTTGCCACATTGTGCTGACTAGGACACCACAAGAGCAACACTATCCACTGAGACTCTTTACAGACAAATTACAGTGTTTTTGTTACAGGCAGGGACACTGCTGAGGATTTTAGGCCCCATGAAGAGATATTACACTCAGCCCTACCAATTCTGCCAAAATTCTCAGTTTTTCAGGGCCCCTGTCAATCACAGGCCCTTAGAATCACCCTAACTCGACCCAACATGTGGGTCCTAAGCCATCACCATACAAGGAAAATCAACCAAGACAAGATAACAGGGTGGTAAATAGACCCAATAAGCAACATCTGAGCATTTCCACCCCAATCAAAGACTATTTATACATCAAACATCAACTTAAATACTAATAAAGACATTCTTACTCAGCAAAGGGGCTGCTGGGCTAAATCCGCCAGTCATCTGTACCATAAGAAGGATAATCTGGACTTCAAATGAACAAAGTACTTAGCATAACAAAGCGTCGCTCCTTCTCACGTAAGTACATCTTGCCTAAAACCGAACCCAATCCACTGCCAAACGCTACATTCGAGCACATTTTCAGCGTAAAGTGTCCACCGTGCCCCACTTAAGGAGAGGCTTAAAGCTTTCAGACTTCCTCCTATACCATGATATCAACTCCATCATCTCCAACCGCCCATTGGCTTCGAGTGACGTCTCCCAAACAATGTCTTCTTGCCTGTCAGCCAACACCAGGCTGTTTTCTATTCATTGTCACAAGGCATGGGAAAATAAGGCACGGGTAGATGGATGTGCTACATGACAGGTCACTGATAGGGAGGTAATTGTTTACCTCGGCATATCGCACCGCTTGAACGCAGGGACATGATCAATCAGATGGCCGGCGCGCAAAACAAGATGTCTGTGAACTCCGGGGCTGATGAAACATTGAGCCATGACAATGGAAATCAACCCCCTCCTCCTGTCCCCCAGTTCTCTCCACAACTGCCAGTGCCAAAGCACTCCTGTCAACCGCCAGGGCATCAGATTGTCATTTCGCTGCATGGAAGACTCAGTGCAGCTGAGGGGCTGTCACAAAGCATCTGGCCAGGTGAGGCTTAATGCATGCGTCCGCTAAAACATGATGATGACGCGAATCATGCCCTGATGGTCAGTAGCTGTCAAAATTCTTTGTACACCACTGTTCATGAGTTCGCAATCCTTTACCTAAGTGTTGTCACATTTCTGAATGTACTGTTCACTGCCCAGTTCACACAATCCATGTATGAGAACTAAGCCACACTGCTTTTGCGATGTCCCAGTTACGAACTATTCATTTTTGAGATGGTTTGGCTGAATCATCGTAAACAATCCGTATTTTCTGTAGTATTTATGTATTCCGAACAGTCGTGTTCAAGAGAATGCCACAAAATCACGCCGCCATTACATCAACGGGAAAAATTGTTTTAATCAGTGCGTCGGTCATGCTTGTGTGGCACAACCAAACCAAATCTCAAGCACGGTGACACCCAGACTCATCACCCTCCATTGCTCCTTCACCTCTGCCGAGAACCCATTTGACTACACTTGCGAGGAAGATTACCAGAACTGAAAATATCTGTTCTTGGGAGATTGTGCGCAGAATTCATTTGATGTCCCGCGCTCTGCCTCCAGCCAGATTTGGAGCCTCTGCTTTTCAATGCGAGGCTTTAGAGCTCGCACTGCCTACTCACAGAACACTGTGATTGCGTACGTTTTTCAGAGATGGCCAAAGTAGCTGCGAACGCTCCGAATCCGCGGAGATTTCCGCCCTGCTGGAGGCTCGCCGAGGTTTTTCTTTCGTTCTCATCTCGAGCCACGAGGCCTACGGAACATGGAAGCATGTAGATTTCTCTTCTTTGGTTTTACATTAAGAGAACGAGACCCTCCTCTGTTTATTTGCTTTTCACTGATGTGCAGTGAGTGGGAGTTAAACAGTGAGAGTGAATGCCAGTCTCTCCCTCGGAGCAAGGTTCTTGCTTTTTTTTTTTTGTTTGTTTGTTTGTTTGTTTTTTTCTTTTCAAAAGCCCAGAGATTTCAGCCAGCAGATTAATGGATGATGTTCTTCTCTTTCGTTTCAAAGCATTTCATCAAATGTTAACAAGTAACAAGTTGCATATGTCATTAGTTACATCATTATATAAATCTGCACAGAAAGGGGGTTACAGAACAACCTCTTCTGATTACCCAAAGGATCAAGAATTTTCTTAACCCCTTAATACAGCCATGCTTGTTACACACTAAGGCCCACTGTTTGGTAACTACAGGGACTTCTGTAAAAACTGGTTGGGCTATTAATGCTTGCTCTGCAAAGTTGGGATGGTTGGTCAAATGTAAAAGCTGTTTTGCAGCCCGGGAGCGGCCCAGAGCACCGATCTCTGGTCCTATGTGGTCTGAGGCAGGTGTGGAACCTATCTGCTCCGGTGCTGTGCGTGGGGTTGGCATGATTAGTTCTTTTTGTAACATGACTGCTTACACTTATGGCCCGCATGGCTAAAAACCTTCTCCTGCGAGAACAGCTCCTTGTTTGCAGGTGTTCCTGCATAGTGAAATGGATGTTTTTCACTGCTTAAATGTTCTGAAAATAAGGATCCAAGGAAAATAAGGAAAAGCAATAAACAGATTTAGCAAAAAATGAGCTCAGAAAAGTGATGCTTGGAATTGTGCAATTGTATCGATTTACAGGTCGTATGGAATTGTTCTGTGTGAGAACACACCAGCGATAATCAGGCCATAGTCAGTCCTGGGTACGGACTTGTGTATTCAGGACAAGCGTGAAAACGCCCCATGTGACTCCTCTAGGCCATCGCACTGCCAGAAACCAGTAAACCAGGCCAGTGAGAGCAGAGCTTACCATTTTCCCATTCTGAGCCACATAACAGGGTGGTAAAGAGGCTATAAAATGCCATGTGACCACTTTTCATCCCAACCAAAGTATATATGTATATATATATTATCCCTTTTCCCAAATTTCCCTAATTGTGATATTATCAGACTGTAACTAAGCATTCAACTTTACTGAACTTTATATATTAAAAAATATTAAAAAATTTAGAACTTGTAAATGTCCCTCATTCAAGGGTTTGATCATTCTCTGTTGGACCAAGAAATGACTCAAACTTGTTACCACCTGGAGATACTGGAGATATCTGCCACCACACCTCTGGCCCAGCTGATGGCATTGCGTAACCTTTCTTTCCTCACTCTTATGGTTGTTCAGACTATAAAGAACCCCAGGGAATGGTTCATTAAGTAAAAAGTTTTTTTCGCTCTTTATCTCTCGCTCTCTCTTTCTTCTATTTAAACAGTTGCCTCCAGAAAACCTACAACTCCATTGAGCACCCTTGAGAATTTCCTTTTTAAGAGCGTATTTAATTAGGCGAGATACAATTTCAAATGCCGGAGTCTCAACAGCTTTTGCATTAATGCCACATAAATGCGCTCTCATTTGTATGTAATGTCCTTTGCTGGTAATGAATCACTCTTTACAAGTGATAGCGGGCCGAGGAATACCGCAAAGCCCAATCCAATTTTGTTGTTCCACCATATTCCCCGTCATCAAACGCGCATTCCGTCTGAGAGAAAAGCAAGTGCTTTTGTCTGCAGAATCCGACTACCCGCACCGCCATTGGCAAGAATGGGAAAGTGCTGCTTCCACAGAATAACTTTGCCGCTGAATACGAAAGGTCAGCAGTCTGGAGCAGGACTTGAAAGTCGGCTTGATGTGAGATTTCCCCAGCTGTCGATGTGATTTACACCAAGGCAGCATCTTACACAAAGCCCAACTAACGGACTCCAACTGCTCACACGTGTGAACATCGCTTACATCAGTGACAGGGAGGACATGCTGAATGGGTGAGGCTTTCTTTCTTTCTTTCTATGATTCAGGTAAGTGCGAGGTACAAACTCCACAGTGTTTATTTTGGGTGACAAAACTCTGAGTGGCTAGGGCGGTCCTCCCTCTCCCCCCGTACCTCAGCACGCAGTGATGCTAGCTAGTTTGAACGCATGTTAACTAATGTAACAGCATTGGCAGTTACATTAGTTAACAGGAAGTTGCATTAGCTGCATTTTTGTAAAGCATGTACTAGCTTTCACCCAGCTCTGGATGCATAAGGTGACGAGGGAGTCGTAGGGTGGGAATGGATGGGGAACATATATATGTATATATATATATATATATATATATATATATATATATATATATATATATATATATATATATATATAATTAGTTTTTGTGCTTAATTATGTAGGATGCAAACTGTCAAAGGTTAGAAACCCTCATCTGACCAAATTACACTGTAAAACCTTATGTTCTAGCATTGAATTCTAGCTACTATTATTCTATTTAGGTGTAATTTAGTTGGATTTCCTAGGAATTCATCGTCATGTTTCTCAACCCAGTACTTTGGAGTTTGCTCCGCACACATGCCTACCTTGTAAATACCTAGAACTTGAAGCTTTTTAAAGTAGTTCTGCATATACTGCAGATATTCACATATTGAGCAGTTGGGGAAGGATCCATAAGGGTTCCACTTACCCAGTTTTTATACCTAGAACATGTTGGGTATTTTAGTGTAAATTACCTTATTCAGTAACTACAGGGACTTCTGTAACTGGTAACTTGCTCAAACTGGTTGGGCTATTCATGCTTGCTCTGTGAGGTTGGGATGTTTGGTCAAGTGTAAAAGCTGTTTTGGAGCCCGGGAGTGGCCCAGAGCACCGACCTCTGGTCCTCTGTGGTCTAAGGCAAGTGTGGAACCTATCTGCTATGGCGCTGTGTGTGGGGTTGGCATGATTGCATCCTGGTCCTACCATTTTGCAAAAAATGAGCTGAGAATAGTGACGTTTGCAATTGTGCAATCGATTCACGCTTAGTATGGAATTCTGCTGTGTGACAACACACCAGCAATAATGGGACCAGTATTTGTGCTTAGTTATGTAGGCCAAAAACTGTCAAAGGTTAGAAAACCCTGGTCTCACCAAATTACACTGCAAAACCTTATGTTCTAGCATTAAATTCTAGCTTCTATTATTCTATTTAGGTGTAATTTAGTTGGATTTCCTTGGAATTCATCATTATGTTTCTCAACCCAGTACTTTGCAGTTTGCTCTGCACACATGTCTACCTTGTAAATACCTAGAACTTGAAGCATTACCCACATACATGTAGCTTTTTTAAAGTAATTCTATACTGAAGATATTCACATACTGAGCAGTTGGGGAAGGATCCATAAGGGTTTTACTTACCCAGAGTATTTTAGTGTAATTTAGCTAGATTGTCTTGTCTGGTACTCACCACTACTTTGCACTCTGCAAAATAAGGGTATGTCAAGGGTATTTCAAGGCCTTGTATCAAGGCCTGTAAGTCAATGATTTTGAAGCTGTTATTTTTTAAATAGAAATCTTACATAATGCTGCTTTAATATCTAGATGGTAAATATGTTTTTAAAGGGTTCTTTAGTTACATTCAGATAATTAATAAATTATGCTTTCAATGCTCAAATGGATCTTCTCTACAGTGGAAACTATCTTGGTTAGCTATCATGGTTCTCTAAAAATAGTTCTCCTTAGTACCACAAATAGTTCAACTACTTGTCATGAGTTAAATAACTCTTTATCTGTATGATATATGTGGACTGCTTTTTGATAAGACTGTCCCTAGTAACAATTAAGGGGGTTCTTCAAGAGTCTATACAGAATCATGGCAACTCAAAAAACTAGAAAGTGTGAATGTAAATAAAAAAAAAAGAAGCAAAGCAAAAAAAAAATGAAAAGGTAGGAAATGATATAGTCGGGATGGGGTGGGGGGAATTGACCAGTTCTGGTATCTCTTGGCTCTTTACCAGAGGGCTATGACGAGGCATATGACATGGAGGGGAGTGGTAGTGAGGTGGTGGGGACCCCCTGCTCTGATAAGGAGGTAAATAATGCCTATGAGACCTGGACAAGGAATGTAAACGACCCCAGCTTGTAACCCTCTAAGTTTTTGCCTGGTTAAATGGTTCTTCGAATTACAAGTAAAATCTCTGGTGGATGGTTCCTATATGGGATTTCTATAATAAAAATGTTCTTGTATATGAACCTATTTAAAGAACCCCTTGTCAATACTATATGGATCCCTTTTCAGTTGCTTGCAAGCTGGCTTATTCAAAGTCAATCCGCATTCATTTCTTATGTACATAACCAAACAGAGTTCTACACGGATCTGCATGATAATTAGATAAACATACTAAACCACAAACATATCCATCAGAAAAAAAGGAATAAGCTTAATTTAATAGGGGTATAGACAAGTAATTTGATTTGCTAGCAGACAATTGGCAAGCAGAATGGAGAAGCAGCCACGTTCGAGCGAAGGAGTTACAAAAACAAAATAATGAATTTGACAGAATATATTGCGGGTTGAAAGAGTGCCTGAATTAAATGGCATTAGGCTGATATGCAGGCAAATATTTGTACAGACAGTCCTTTAGATTCCAAACTCAATTATATTGTTCTATTCATGTGAGCCAAAGCCTTTGTGCAAAAAACAGAAAAGAAAAAAAAAAGCAGCTAATATTAGCCCTGAAGATTGTTAGCTTTCCTTAAGAAACTATTATTGAAGCACACTTTCAAAGCCAGGACGGCGAACAATAAAGGAGGAATTAGTTTTACCCCCTCAAGATATTACTCCAAATCCACCAAGCTCGGGTGACATTCAGAAATCACTGTTACCACTGTTATTCTTCCATTTTTTTATTGAAGACTAGATAAGCTGTTAAACCTCGCTGCCTTGCGCTGGCACAATAATATGAGTGATCAGGGCCTTCTGACAAAACGACTGACCTTTCCTATCGATTTGCTTTTCTGATACTTCAACAAAAACCTCTGTCCCAGCACGTCACAGATCCGTGATTATGCAGAGATGCTGATGCCGATGCCAATGAGAGACCTCCACTGTACCGTACTCTCCTCAGTATGCGCACTGTATTTAGCAGGGTTCTCTCTTCTGTGCTGTTCAACTGATAAAGACATGATACTGAACTGTTTTGTTTAGACGTTCTTTTGAAAACACTTGACGGTTAATTTTTTTCCTTCTAATGATTCTTCCATGAAGATCACGCTTGTGCATGTGTCACTGCACAGTAGAATAGTGCACCACCACTCCAGAGACTGCTACATCTTCCTGATGTAGTCAAACAAGGGTTCTGATTGGCCTGTCTAGTCAGATTTCATGGCTTTCCCAGACAAGCGGTGAAGATCAAGCTTCTGTTCAACAGCCCTTTTTTAATCACTGTAATGTTTGAAGGTGAACCAGACACTTACGGACGTAAAATGTTAAGAATGGCTTAATAAAAGGAGTTGGTGAGTTGTAGCAGTGCCAGAGGATAACCAGAGTCAAACCCAGAGAGTCTTGTTCTAGGGCTCAGAGCGCTTCATTGGTCAAATGCACTCTTACTTTGACTTGTGGGGTCGCAAGTTTGAATCCCAAGCTATGTCGTTTTGTCATCAGCGTCCAGATTCAGAGAGAGCACAATTGGCCGTGCTCTGTACTGCTGGGTAGACGGCGCTCTCTCCCCTCATCACTCTTAAAGCAATGTGGGCCGGCACAGGCGTCTGTAAGCTAGTGTCTGAGCGTGTCGGCTGCCTCGAAAAGAGGCAGTGGCTGGCTTCACATAAATCAGAGGACCCCTGGATTATGTCCTTACCCTCCTAGTGTCTGGAACATTGCTAGTGCTAGGTGGAGATATGAACAGGTGGGTCAATTGACAGTGCCAAATTAGAAGACACTAAACAAAACAAAACAAAACAAACAAAAAAAACCCCCCACAAACAACCAGTAGGGGCGTGGCCAGGAACAATCAGGTAAATGAGATCAGTACTCTGGTAAGAAGGAATGGGAAAACAGTTCAGTGGTGGATTGGCGGATTGAGGACATGTGAAAGTGGCTTTGTGTGAAGGTGCATTGTGGGAAATGTAGTTGCTGGAGTCGATGGAGGTGGAGGGAGAACATGGAAGTGTGACAATTACATTGGCTTTAGAGTTTTGGGCACTCACAATAAATACACACAAAATACTCTTGTCCATGAACTACCGTCTAAATGTTAATATGATCCTAACAGGCCTAAGCCATGCCAGATAGCAGCGTTTTACCTTCATATCTTCAGGAGGTCTTAAAGAAGAAGTTCCTTCTCATCTTAAGGATTTAGATTTATTATGTTGAACCAATTTTCCAGGACCACACAAGATTGTCCGGGGTATTTAACCTTTTCTCTCAATTTTCCATGACTTTGAAGTGAGCCAACTGTTTCCCAGAGTTTCCAGGTTTTCCAGGACATGTAGGAACCCTGTAATCAATGATTATGATTATGAATTATTGCAATAACAAACTATAGTTTGTAGTATGTAACACTAATAATAAGTAGCAGTGAAAATCTAACTAAATAATATCACTGGGGCCTTTGTCTGAGGGTACAGACACCTTACCCCCTAACTACCCCCAACTCTTCAAATGCAAAGAATAGGAATCCTAGGACTGCAGTGATTCAAATCATTTTCCAGAATTATACCATAGCCATTCTGTAACTGTGTAGAGATCAGATTTGGCCTTATTGTTTGATCAGGAGAGAAAATAAGGTGGGGCGACTACCCCAGGGGTAGGGTCTTTTCCCCTACGTTATCTTACCTAAGAACCATTCAACCAGTACAAAATATCAAAGAGTAGCTAGTATTATATTTTTACAAACCTTGAAAAGTTTGAAAGTCATCCACTTTAAAACATCTATAGAGACTTCAGAGAGCGCGATGAGACGCCGGAGTGAGGCGACTGCCATAAATACTCTTACTTCACAACTACTTATTTGCCTTGTGCATATTCTCATTCAATGAAGATTATGCATAGAGCAACTCAACTGTAACCCTCAGCTTATTGGTACAGGTTCAATGGGTCTCGAGTGTCTGTCGCATCTGCATACCAATCAGCGCCGCGGAGAGCGTGTTTGCGATACAACTGATTTCTCTGTGACTTTAAGGCTCGCTCTCTTAAAAGCCCAATCAAGAACGGCTGCAACTGGTGCTTCAGCAGGGGAGGCTTTGGAATGCCAAACACCATGACAGGAGAAGGTGTTTTCTTTCGCTGCTCAGGCTTTTTAGAGTCCTCAGGCTGTAATTTTGCCTCCGAAGGAGAAAATAGTTTCATTATAAACGTAATGCTGTTGCCTGCTAGGGAGTGGTGTGAATCGATGAGCTGACAGCCAATCGATTCAATTCGATTCGATTTAGGATTCATTGTTTTTTATCAATTCCAAAGCTTTTGCTTCGATTTGGGGTGGCATGGCGATGCAGTAGGTAGTGTTTCCTCCCACTTCCCAAAAGCATGTGTTAGAAAAATTTTCTATGCTGAATTAGCAGATCTACGAGAGCTCCATCTCAAAGCTTACAGGGAACCAGAGGTCTTCAGAGGTCTTGGAGGGCCAATGTTTTGGAGGCTCCATGTCTTGGGGGAGGGGGTTATATAATGTTTTGGCTCACAGGTGTTTTTAAGTTTACAATATTTGGCAATGAAACTAGATGTATTTCCCCAACTGTGCTCTTCAGTTTGAAACCAGTTTGCCAATGCAATGTAAGGCCATCTGAGTTTCAACTCTGTAGGGAGCAATTAATCCATTTTGAATGTTTCTGATTATTCATTATGAGCTCCACATACCCACCCACCCTTCTTCTCTTGGAAGTCAACAACCGATTCTAAGGAGGAGTCATTTAAATTCCTAGACACCACCACCATCTCCAAGGATCTCCAATGGTAGACAAACACCATCCAAACAGCATCCTCAGAGAAGCACCTCAGAGAGCATTTTCCTTTCAGATTCCTTTCCACCACTGAGATCCTCATATCATCCATTACTGTGGTTCTCTTCAGCCTCCTCACATTCAAAGGCTAGACTGCAGAAAGGCAGGCTGGTCAGCAGCAGCTGTTAATCCAAGAGCTGCATGAAACCAGGGCCAGAAGGCATACTGAAAAAAAGGCAATGGACTCCAAACAACCTGTGAACTGTTTTAGAAACCCCATCTCAGGAAAACGGCACTAATCCATTAGAACCACAATCACCTGAATGTTTTTTGTACCCCAATGCCAGTCATTCATCTAAAAAACCATCAATATCAAATGACCAGAAGCAGAAGTGACCGTCACTTTGTATGTCATCACTTCAGGAGGTTTGCACGGCTGTATGTTAACACAGCAAACTGTTTGTACATGTGATGGTTCGGCTGATCTAATTTGGAGAACATACACCAATCAAACCAATCATCTCATTAAAATCACCTGCCTAGGGTCTCCGAGTGGTCCAGCAGACTAAGATGCTGCCTCTATGACTCCAGGACTGCGGGTTCAAATCCCAGGTCATGCTGCCTGCCATCAGCAGCCGGAGCCACAGAGAGCACAGTTGGCCTTGCTCTCTTCAGGTGGATAGATGGCTCATGCTCTCTCCCCACATCTGGCTAACATGGTTGGCATCTGGGCGCCTGCTAACTAATGCATCAGACTCTTGATTAGCCAGAACTTTACGAGTGCTTTGGTTGCCTGGTGGCAGGTTGCATGTGTCGGAAGAGCCACGTGTCAGTCCTCACCCTCCCAGTAATGGGAGCATTACATATGATATGAGAAGATAACTAACGAGTAGGTTGAGTAATTGGCCATTTAAAATTGGAGACGAAAGCCAGCATTAACCTTTTCAACAATGGTACAGTAGCTCTTCTTGTGGGATTGGCCTTTCATGAGCCTTGCATCAATGAGCCTTGGGCTCCCATTTTTATCAGTCACTCTGGATAAGAGCGTCTGCTAAATGCCTTAAATGTAAATGTTAAATGTTAATGACGCTGTCGCTGGTTCACTGGTTGTTTTTCTTTTGGTAGGTACTGACCACTGCATACCAGGAACATCCCCCAAGACTTGCCTGATGTTTTGGGGATGCTCTGACCCATTCATCTAGCCACACTTACAGTCACAGCTGCCTAATATATCCACCCCTTGAAAGATGCCACTAGAACCAGATAATCAATGTTATTCAATTCACCTGGCAGCTTTTAAAAACAATGCTTAATAGCCTAGCTATCTGGTCCAAGTTTAATAATCAAGTCATGACACCATATCTCTTAAACCAAAAGCAGTTTTGAGCTGCAGACTGTGAGAAAAAATAAATCTGTTGTGCTTTTCACCCCAGTGTGATTCATTAGCCTCATCCTGTTAGTTTCGGTGCCCTCCGAGGCTTTGTGGAACGTGAAGATAAGGGTTATTCAAATACCTCTAAAGATGGCATGTCAGCAATAGCCAGACATTCAAAGATGAGTCCACATAAGCAGCCGTGGTTACAGGTGCGTGCATATTTTGGGAGGGTGGTGGTGGTGAGGGGTTGCACTGTGTGCATTTGCTGTTGAGAATAATGGCACCCTCCACAGGAAATGAGAGTGTATCGAAGCAAAACTGACAGGGACACTGCAGCTATGCAATGCTATGAAATATTTTCTTTAGCATTACGGTAGCAGCGATAGGGCTAAGCAAGCTAGGTATTGTTACTGAAGGTACACAATGGGCCAGATCCATACAGCCTGGAAACAGGGCAGCATGGTAATGAATTAAGTCCTGTTTGTGACGTTACCATGGCAGTGCTCACCACCATGCCAGTTTCTGAGTCACTTCATATTAATGATCAATGTTAGGCACCGGTCGGGCCACCGAACTTGCTACCAGAATTTCCTGGTATTTAATTAAATCCAGTCTTCCCTCTACCAGTGAAATGATCCCTGCACCACTGGCTGCAACACAAGCCCAAAGCATGATTGCTCCACCCCCATGCAACAGTTGGAGAGGTCTTCTTTTGATGGAGTTGTTCTGCATATTGTTTTCATCCAAACATATTTGTTCATTTTTGTAAACTTCCAAATATTCCAAATATATCAGGCTTGTTTAGAGGTTCCTTTGAAAACCTCTGATGCTGAATTGTGTGGTGAGGATGCTGGAAAGGTCTCCTTCTGAGTGGTACCTCCACTGAAGAGTCTGCTAAATATTCAAAGTTCAGTCAAAGGAGCATTTTTGGATCTGTCTTTCTATGAGCAGTTCTCTCTGAAAGAAGTTCCCTGGTTTTCCAGACCTTAACTTGACCTCCACTGTTACTGCAATTTCTTAATTACATTACAAACTGAGGAAACAGCTGTCTGTAAATGCCTTGCTAACTTCTTACAGCCATGTCTTGCTTTGTGGGCAATGCCTGGCATTTTCTACCAATGGCTGTGAACAAGCCATAGCTCTAATATGCTAATTTAGGTCTGAGAGCTTGGCAAAAGCTATCAGAGGTCAAATGTCTTTGGTTTCCCAAACTTTTGCATGGTGCTCCTTTCCTTTTTTCGGAAAAGGCCAATGGAATCCGGTCGTGTTATCCGGAAAGATATAAGTCCAAGCTGCGACACTCTATCTCGGTGTGGAAGTGAACTCGGGCTTTGCTCCTTCTGGAGCCTTTCTGCTTCTTCGTAGCACCCTGGGGGGTACAATGGCCTCCAGATTGGGCTGTGGATTACATCCTCTGGAGTCACCAATACTTACAGCAGTCGTACACATCTAGTGTGAAGCCTTCTCAGGAGAGCAGAAGGCTGGCTGTTACTGCACGAATAAGAGGACAAACTCCTTATTATCAACACCCTTGATTTTAGCAGGGATGTTAGAAGGTATCTACAAACTTTTGGTGTGGTGCTGTGCATCATGCTTTGAATAACTTAGTGTAAGGCATTGGCCTTGTATTGGAGCTTCGCATGAAACATCAACGTTAATGGAGATTTGAAAGAGGAGAAAAATCTTCCTTTCACGAGCTCAACTCAATGTGCGAAAGCCCCCCAGTGCCGAAGCTCTCCAGGACTGAGAGCGGCTTTATGAGGTCTGGAATTAAGACAAAAGCCAGAAGACTGTTTCGGTAATATTTAATGCGCCTGTATATTTCATTAAATGACTTCATAATGTAGGAAGAAGGGAGGCCAGACAGAAACGCCCAAGGATGGACAGAGATATGAGGGCCATCAATAATGGAGAGTTATTTGACAGACGGGAGAGAAGCTAGGCAGACAGCACATGAGAGAGCAGCGCAGGCAGGGTTGGAGCAGGGTCAACCACTTACCCAGGAGAGCAGGCCAGTCTACCAGAGAGGTCAGCCTAGCGCTGCACACACACACAGACACGCGCAGACACTCTCAAACGGTGTAAACATGCACGGCAGATCCACCACCAGACAATTTCCCCTTTTTAGCTTTTGCTTGTATAAACGTGACCCCCCCACAGAACTTCTCCTCAGAAACTGAATACACGTAGAGGACGGAAAATATGCTTTTGGTGGCCGCTTATGCGGATAAACACGTTACGACTCATTTAACCCTCCTATAGGTCCCCCACGGCGCATACAGGGCCGCTCGAAAGCTGGATCCGTTTGCCGTACGAACCCTTTGTGTTATTTTATAGTCAGCAAAAACTCAGACAGTGTGGATTTAAATATTACAAACAACACATCAAACTGGGCCTTCTGGCGAAACTGCCTCCAACCATGTCCATAAATATTTGAGCGCCATAATCGTCATGCAGATGAACAATGGCTCTATATGAGACAGATACATTTTAATAATAATATAAATTGTTCTATTTTAATTTCTGTCCCCCCTTAATTTCATTTCCACAATGGACCATTAAATAAACGCATTAGCAGAAAAAGCATCAACACATTTGTTTATTCATAAAAAAAAAATAGCCAACCAGTTTTACAGTTTGCACGATATCTGACACTACAGCCGAGATCCGTTCTTTGTTCCATCATGTTCCCTCCTCCTGTGCTCAGTAAGGGGGTGTTATAGGTTTTAGTCTTTAATTTCATTCTTTCAATCGGATGCTTTTAACCCCTTGAACAGTCTATGTCCCGCCGTTGGGCCAAAAGTTTGATTGAAGTTCTATTACCAGAGAATAGTCCCAGCAATTTGTTCAGAAGTGCCTGTAGTTACTTAGTAAGTAATGAGCCTTGCTGCGTTAAGGGCTTATACATGTTTGTTCACATAGGCTAATCTTAATACAGGTACACATACCCAGCTAATTGGATTCCCCTGAATGCCTTGCGATGGATCACTGAGGGAATGATGAGTTTGAAATGTGTATCAAAAAAGGGCTGTCCTTAACTCAAGTTAAAGAGCTGTTGGGTAATGCAACAAGACAATGACCCGAACCACATAAGGTGTTTTGGAATGGTCAAGTCAGAACCCTGACCTTAACTCTGCCCTCTGAAGAGGGCTGTGGCAAGGCATTCAAGACATATATTGATGAACTGGAACACATTTGCAGGACGGGATGCTCCAAAACTCCTTCTTAACATTGTGCAAATCTTCTGTCATGTGATGCCCCGAGTGATCCAGTGGACTGAAGCGCTGTCACTATGACCAGAGGATCATAGGTTTGATCGCTGCTAGTCAACGGCAGCCGAAGCCCCGAGAAAGCACAACTGCTCTCTCCTGGGTGGGTAGATGGCGCTCTCTTCCACTGTTGCTTCTCTGTGGTGCTGTCCGTCACTGGCGTCTGTGGGCTGGTGCATCGAAGCCGGGTATGCGGTGCTTCCCTCCAGGCCTGTTGGTTGCCCAGCAATTTGCATCGGCAGCAGTTCGAAAAATGAGAGGCTTGACTGCCCATTTTATTAGTAATCAATATAAATCCTGGTAATTCCAGGTAAGATTTGAAATATCAGCCATATGTAATCATCCTTCCAACACATCAATTTCATCACATATCCTTAATAAACACTCATGTAAAATTGAACCTTTGGCAAAGTGACAACAATAACTCTTATAAAGGAGGCCTCAGTTTTACATATTTGCTGCTCAATTTATACAATCCTCAATATCTATGTTTGAGATAACGACCTAGGTGATCCAAGAAGTCTGTGATCCTCCAAATAACGCATCCCACACAAGAACACCACAAACCCTCAGAGGAAAAACGTTAACTTAGTTCAGCCGCCAGAAAACTTGTCAGCACAGAGCACGAGCATGACCTCTTTAATGCACAAGTGTTTGATGTTTCTTTTTCCTCTTGTCATACAAATTTTCTTCCTGTTCAGAACGGCTTCAAAGGCGGTGCGCAGTGCATTGAGAGGAACTCCGGCGGTGGGAGGGACTGCGAATATTGATAAACTACTGGAAAAACTATGGAGATTCTAGAGAAAACCTTTTAAACCTTGCCTTGTTAGTGCTGGCTGCTGAAATGCCAACTTGATTTAGGTTTAAAAAACAGGGAAACTTAATAAGGTATATAGCATGACCTCTGCATTAAGCAGGCCTAGCTGCCGTTTTGTCTAATAAACAAGTCCCCTTGCCAGAGGCAAGTTCTTAAGATCTCTTTAGGTCCATAGCTTGGAGCCAAACTTGGTGTGTTGATTAGTTGGGTTAAATGATACAGTTCTTTCTGTTTGCGCATATTATGGACTGAAATTTAAAACACATCTCTAATAAGCAGAGGTGCGGAACGGAGCCTAAAGCCATTCTCGAGTAAAAGTGTCATTACTGTAATGAAAGAATGATAAGTAGACTGAAAAGCAGCCACAGTTGCTGTTGTAGGTTTAGAGATACTCAACATGGACATAAAAGTGCATGGCAATGTTGGGCTTTCAGTGATTTTTGAGCTGTTCTTTTTTCTGGGGAAGGATCAGCCACAACATACATCTATCATAGAAATAACCAAGAATTGGGGAGAGTCTGAAATTGACACAGGGTCAAAAATATACATCCAGCACACTTAAAAGGTTGCACCTTGACAAGAAGCTTTTGGTAGCCATCAACAATCTTCTCACAGAATTCTGGTCAAATGTTGGACCACTCTTTTTAGCAGAACTTTAGCAGAATTTGCTGGTACCTGACCTCCAAGCACAGTCCTTATATTTCGTGTAAGGACTTTGGGAAGACTTTTGGGATCATTGTCCTGTTAGAACATCTATGTTCTATGTTCTGTGTCTATCTGTGTATAACTATTTCAATCATATTCTAGCAGATGGTTTGGGCTCACGTTGACCTCCTTAGACAAACCTCCTCCTCCATTACTCCATCTACTACTGTAATGCAATGCACCAGTTCCATTAGTAGTAAAACCGACCCAGAGCTTGTTGCTAACATCTAGTATGGTGGTGTTGGGGTTGAATGACACACTTTAACTTCTCCAAATATCTTCATCTCATCTAACCTTTAAACTATCCCCCAAAAGGCATTTCCTATGTCCAGCAGGGGCTCATTTTGTAGACAGTGACACTGGTATCCTGAAATCTGGTGTTCCAGTTCATGGCAGGCCTTTGCCTTTTTATTTTTCACTTTGTCAAGTTTTCATTTTCCTTTGATGCTGCAGGAGCATCCTTCTATGGCCATGTTTGGTCATTTCTTTAGAAATGTTCTTTAAACACAGAGCAGTTGTTGCGCTATATGTGCCTTCTAATTGGGTTCGAACAGAGACAACCCCCCAAATATTTATGAGGTCTGCTACCACCATAGAAAACCACCCTCACTGCTGAACATCTTGCCTCTGTGTACATCTGCAATGATCCTTCTCAGATCCTATTGCACCGTGTGTGTTGGTCAATCCGATCAGTGCTGTCAAACAAACCCTTTTTATGTGGGCTCCGAGAAGCCAGCAGATGTAGCCAATCATGATCACTCACAGGAAGTTAAGAGGCCTTGGCTTCGGAAAGCTAAAAGACATTTTAGGAACTTTCAGCATCACTGAACTGAACTAATAATCTAAGTGGGTGTATGCATACTTTGGAATCATGTTTGTATAAATTTGACCCTGTGTTGATTTCAGAAAAGTTTTAAAGAACATGCTGCCATTATAGGTCCCACCCCAACCCATGCAGGCCACGCAGTCCATACATGGAGACTAAGCTTCACTGTTCATCACTGTTTCTCTTACGTCACAATAAAAGCAACTCATTTACATGTGTCCGCCCATGCAGCCGACCACAGTTTAGCCCTGCCCATTTATACTGAAAGAACTCACAGAAGTTACCGATAATACGTTGTATGACGAATAGCTGAATCGTGAGCCTGGGGTTTTGAGAGGGGTTAAGTGGAGATGCTTGGAAATGACAGGACTTTGGAAAATTGCGAGTGTTGTTTGAAGATTGTCTGGCTATAGAAAATAACATGATGTGTGCTGTCGCCCATCATGCTAAATTCCCACATTGCCTTTCACCTCCTTCAAGGGTCAACTGCCCTCCTCTACTTGCTACTGGCCTATCTGACCACATCACAGATGATGGGCAAAGTATGACTTAAATGCTTCTAGATCGTGGGAGACTTTTATTTTTTTTATTGCTGTAACTGGGGTAAATCCGCCCACCTCACTCATCACTCAGAGACAGGAAACAGAGTTTGCTAATCGCATTGATCTCGCGAGCAGCCGAACAAGACGCGTCTAACGCTGATATCACTCCGTGCAGAGAACATAATGACTTTTCCTGCCTCGTGATTAAAAATATTTCATTTCCATCTTACGCAAACGACTGCAATGAGATAAAAGCTGGATTAATAAAAAAAAAAAAGAATAAAAGAAAAGAAAATCAATCTGTGCAGCTGGCCGAAAGTGAAAACAATCGGCTTCTGGTTATTAATTAAGGTCAATGGACCAGAGAAGGCCTGAGATAGATTTCACACTCGGATAATGGCCACTATATCTTTGGAGATGCAATGTTGTTTATCGGGCGATAAAACTTTCTAAACACATTTACCAACAGTGTCTGGGTGGGTATTATATTACATTATTTTACATTAAATTTATACATTTATAAAGTGTCGAGTTTCTTGTGCCACCTTTGGTAGGTACTAACCACTGCATACCAGGAGATAACCCTCAAACCCTGCCTGATGTTTTGGACACGTCACATTCAAGAACCGACTGTTCACTTGCTGCCTAATAGATCCATCCCTTGACAGATGCCACTGTAGATGAAGATAATCAATGTTTTTCACTTGAGCTGTCAGTGGTGTGGTGTTAATGCTATGGCTAATCAGTGTATGTGGCATATATTTCAATATAGAACCAATATATATTGGGCTTTAGGGAATTCCATATATTCTAATATATGAAATATATGTATATTTACATGTATCAAATTTCTGTATGAGAGCAATTATGCTTTTTAAAAGATTAGAACTAAAAAAAAAGGTGGGGGGGTGTATGATTTTGCGCTAAAGAAAAGCGTGGGTTTTGACATCGCCTGCTGCTCTGCCAGCACATTCAGGCCTTTCTGCCGGAGTGTGTAAAGATCTCAATTAAGATATGTCTGAGTGAATGGCCTCCAACAAAGTGTTAAGCTGCCTCCTGGTGTCAGACAACCATCTGAAGTGATTTAAAATGGCCCAGAACAATGCTCCCAGTTAGCTTCAGCAGTTAGCATATTGTCAAACTAGGCCCAAATCCCATTCCCATAACCCTGGCCTCACTTGCCCCAGCTGAACGTTTCTACTGAGTCATAGGTCTACGGGTTTTTGTTCTACGTACCTGGCCGCACAAAGCATTGACTTTTTGGATTTTGGAAGAAACAATGAACTGACTGGTTCAGCCTTTTGAACTCTTTGGGTTCGGGACTGAAGCTACACTTCACTACTCGTGTGCGCGTACACACGGTCAAATAATCCGTCAATGATCTGACCAATAGGTCTGGCAGCCTGAAAGGAACTCTCCTTACAAACATCTATCCGGAGTAATGGAGCAATCTGATTGAGCTTAATCGAGCTTAATGAAATTGTTATCTGATCAAAAGAGGGGTGTTAACCTTTAACAGTCTGCTAAATGGAATAATAATCACCATGTAACGACTTGAGTCGGATCATTTTCACAGAATCGGAAGGTTTGCTTTCGTTCTGGGCACAGTGAACAAGCGTGACACCACGCCTGAACACCAGAGAAACCAACTTAACACTGCTCAAAGTGTCAAAGTGTAAACTTTTATTCACAAGAAGACTGTATTTTTATTAGGTGATGATCTAAAATACTAATAATATTGAGTAAGGAGAAACATGCCTGAAGCCCCTCCTCACCAGAATTTAACCTGCATGGGCCCTATTTTAGCTATCTTTTGGCAAGCTGGCAACCGCGCACCATGCAGGTGGATCTAGGGTGTGTCTTTGCTATTGTACCGATGGGAAAAGTAAGCGAGGGTGTAGTGCGTTGGGTTGCACACGCCGGTGTTGACAATTCACTGCCAATATTGAAACGAATTGAAACGACTGTTGCTGTCTGCCTAGGTTGTGTTTTCAGTCGCTAAGATAGCAATATGCCAGAAACTGACCTGAACACACCTCATTTCGAGACCACCGCGCCCATCTGCGTAGATATATTCACAAGCACCATCGCTATTTAAACAATGCAGGTGAAAGGCGTGGAAATAGACTGTTGGCTGGGTGTAAGATAGAGCTGCATCTCTATCTCGTTCATGTGTCTACGACTAAGTCTTTTTTTAACCCTGCCTTTTAACCCTGTCATCTCTCATTCCTGACTCCACTTGTCAGAGGGGCGGCTGGCTTCCTATCACAAAGCACATATCACCTGAACACTGAGTTCTCCTCACCTTCTCTTACGGTCTTCAAAAGCTGAAGGCATGGTCCGAACCTCTACACGTGATTTTTAAAAGACACTTTCTTAGTTATATGTGTGTAGTGGTGGTTGGTGTGGCGCAACAGATAACACCACCACCTGCCACTGAGCTACTATAGCTCTCATGTGAGAGACTGGGGTTCGATACCCAGTCTGGGTGACTATGTTGTGCTACACCAATAAGAGTCCTTGGGCAGGACTTCGAACACTACATTGACCCACCTCTGCAACATGAGTTACCCTGGAAGTCGCTCTGGATAAGAGCGTCAGCTAAATGACATAAATGTGAATGTAGTTAAGTTACTTCCATATTTCAATGTTGTTCAAATAAGGATCAACAAATCTTAAGCCAACATAACATTCCTTTGCAAGGAATACTTTTTCAATACCGTGATTTACCTCAAAATGGCCAACAGCTCAGTACTTTAACAATCCTAAGTACTTTACTGCAGTTAACGTAAAGCTGTGCTAGCACCAGGTAGACACTGTATCACGCCTGAATTTGAAGAGCATTGATTATACGCTTAACGAAGCAAGGCTTATTGCTCACTGAGGTGTAGTACTTCTGTACAAACTGGTGAGGCTATTCTTTGATAATAAAAGTAAGCAATAACACCTTCAGTCCACTGGCGATCCATAGGCTGTTTAAGGGGTTTCAAAAAATTCTAACAATAATAACAATTTTTAATAAACAGACATGTCAATTAACCTGTGACTACTGCAACATTTGTCCTGTGTCCAATCCAGTAAACACTGCTGTTGCTATGCTATCTCTATCGCACATTTGCTATCCAAATCAATGTTCTGGTCTTGCGACAACCTAATCACTACTAATTAGGAGGTCTTATTCATGGGGAAATATTGTGTATTGATTAGACCCTCTGTACGGGACGGATGGGTCAAAGACTGCAACTATTCCTCACTGATTCATCCTCTCTTCTCCACTATCAGCACTTTTGATCTATTGACTGGAATGGGCTATTTTTCTTTTTTTGGTCTTTTATCCCCAATCTGCTGAGGTTGTGTGTAAATGTGTGTGGGTAGGCATGTGTACGTCTGCTTGTAGGCGTGTATATGTGTGGGGGGTGGGGGGTGAGAGAGGATGACAATTCTGCATAATAAGATCAATACAATCAAACCCTGCGCAGTGTAATACTGTTTAGATGCTGACTCGGCACGTCCCGCAAGCGCTTAAAGAACAAATAAGGTGAAATTCCTCGTGGTTTTTAACACCTCTACAAGGTCGTCGGCGTCACAGATGGATTCCTACTACTGAAAGCAAAGGCTTTGGTTTTTGGCTTGGTTCGTGATTACCCTCTGCCTTAGATTTACTCCCTTCTAAATTAGGATGAAGTCCTCTCTCCGACACCTAACCTCCACCTCCATGTCTAGAGTTTCCTCTGAATTCAGTTATCTTCATAGGGAGCTTATCCTCTTTTGGCTAAAAAAACAGTCTGTAGTTATCTGGCAAGGCTTTACACTAGACATTGGAACATTGCTGTGGGGATTTGACTGCATTCAGCCACAAGAGCATTAATGAAGTCAGGTCTGCGTCTGGTGATTGCCAAGGTACTGCTTAGTGGATGCTAGGTGGTTGATATGGCATCGCTAGGTGGTTGCGATGGTATCCCAGGTGGTGGCTATAGTGAGGCAAAGTGTTTGCTAGGTGGTTGCTATGGTATTCCAGATGTTTTCTATGGAGTTGCTAAGTGTATGGTATTTACTGCAGAAACAGTCTGTAGTTATGTGGCAAGGCTTTACACTAGACATTGGAACATTGCTGTGGGGATTTGACTGCATTCAGCCACAAGAGCATTAATGAGGTCAGGTACTGATGTTGGATGATTAGTTCTGGATCACAACGCTGCGTCTGGTGATTGCTAAGGTGCTATTAAGTGGTTGCTAGGTGGCTGATATGGCATTGCTAGGTGGTTGCAATGGTATCCCAGATGGTTGCTACAGTGATGCAAAGTGTTTGTAAGGTGGTTGCTATGGTATTCCAGATGTTGTCCATGGAGTTGTTAAGTGTTTGCTATGGTGTTTGCTGTGGAAACAGCCTCTAGGTATCCGGGAAGGCTTTACACTAGACATTGGAACATTGATCGCATTTAGCCACAAGAGCATTAATGAGGTCAGGTACTGGTGTTGGGCAGTTGCTATGGTCTTGGTAGGTGGTTGCTATGGCATTCCACAATTATAAACTTTTAGACACCCTAACATTTACTTGGCCACCCACTGCATTTATATAGCTCTAGAATCACCACAGGTGCAATTAGGTGCATTTTAATATGACAGCAACATTAATCTAGCTGTAACTGTATTGAAGATATCAGTGTATAAATATTAGTCTTGTAATGGTCACATATTGGAAGATTTTATGACTAAATGTTCTATTATTTAATTTAAAAGAACCAAAGAAACTTCTTTAGCCCGTCTCTGCCCCGCATTTAGATATGTCTACAAACATATGGATTCTGTCCTGAATTTGCTGAGTTTCAAAATGTCAACACTGGCATCCCTGGCTATTATGAATGAGAGCAATTTACGCTGAACTTTCCAGTGCTCCCCCCTCCTCCCGCCTTATCTTCACCGTAAATAAATTCTGACTCAAAATGACCTCTCTGGCTTCCATTGTAGGGTGTGGATTGTAGCAATCATGGCTATAAGATTGCGGAGCGCATCCTGAAGTGTGTGCATTTTAACCCACGTGCCACAGCCGAACGAGTCATTGAAGAAAAATGCCACACTTATACAGGAGAGGGGGAAAAATAGATTGGCTGATTTCAGGCAGGTTTCAGGCCTTTCAGTTCTGTGGAGCGCCATTTGAGAGGTTAACTGCTTTCGCATTGTTTACAGGGGATATTGAAAGCTAAAGGCAGTCTGCGAGAGAAAAATGCTGTCATGTGCTTCTGTTTATATTATATACACCACCTCACAGTGGTCATCTCATGAATCAGATCTCAGCAGGTTGATGTGATTTGATGATTTGGACTATGCTGTGAAACTATGCTAGAGCATGTCTTATTCTGGGAATTTTGCATGGTTTAAAGGTGCTGGTGGGGGGGGGGGGTTAAATCCAATAAGTGGTCATTTCAACATTGTTGCAGTCTCAGAAAAATACAATGGTACTATTTAATACTTCAGGAGTTGCCAAATAAAAAACTGTTAAAAGGAAAAATCTGCACTGGTGAGGTCAGCAACACCGAGGCCTGGAAGATCATGAAAGGCGACTGAAGTGGATGATTGCAGAATTCTTTCCTTGCAGTAAAAAAAACATCTAGTCAAGTCAAGTACGCTCTGAAGAAGGTAGTCGTGTCATTGACAGTCTACAATCATGAGACGCCTTCCTGAATGTAAATACAGAGGGTTTACTTGAAGATGCAAACCACTGGTAACACTCAAGATCAAAAAACTCAGATAACACTGACAGAAAGCATCTGAAAAAGCCTTCACAAAATTGAATAGAGCTACAGCTTCTTTTCTGCTGGATTCAGTCAAAAACTGATAGCATGACTAGAGTGTCCATTACAATAAAATATTTTGTGCTATTAAACAGAATCTGGTCCAAGAATATCCAGATACTAAACCGATGTTAATGGAAGGTGTAAACAGGCCCAGTAAGTCCTAGTTTACTATTGAGACCAAGACCAATACTAATAAGTCCAAGATAATAATAATAATAATAATAATAATAAGTGATAATATGTGAGACTTATGTTGTGCCTTTCACATTCTGCTTTAAAGGTGGGTGGAAAGAGAGGTGCAAGTAAAAATAGTCCAAGACAAGTCTAAATATTAAAATGACCAGGTCCAAGACAAGTCTGAATATTAATACTAACAAGTCCAAAACAGTCTGAATATTAAAGGAGTCTAAATATTAATAATGAGAAGTCTAACAGAAGTGAATATTAATACTTTCCAGTCCAAAAGAGAAGTCTGAACACTAACACTAACAAGTCCAAGACCAGTCTGAATATTAATACCAATGAGTCTAAGATAATAATAATAATAATAATAATAATAATAATAGTAATAAGTAAGACTTATATTGTGCCTTTCACATTCTGCTTTGAAGGTGGAAAGAGAGGTGCAAGAGTCCAAGACCAGTCTAATATTAATACTAACGAGTCCAAGACAGTCTGAATATTAACACTAATGAGTCCAAGACCAGTCTGAATATTAACACTAACGAGTCCAAGACCGGTCTGAATATTAACACTAACGAGTCCAAGACCAGTCTAATATTAATACTAACGAGTCCAAGACCAGTCTGAATATTAATCGTAATGAGTCCAAGACCGGTCTGAATATTAACACTATTGAGTCCAAGACCAGTCTGAATATTAACACTAACGAGTCCAAGACCAGTCTAATATTAATACTAACGAGTCCAAGACCGGTCTGAATATTAACACTAATGAGTCCAAGACCAGTCTGAATATTAATACTAACGAGTCCAAGACCAGTCTGAATATTAACACTAACGAGTCCAAGACCAGTCTGAATATTAACAGTAATGAGTCCAAGACCAGTCTAATATTAATACTAACGAGTCCAAGACCAGTCTAATATTAATACTAACGAGTCCAAGACCAGTCTAATATTAATACTAATGAGTCCAAGACCAGTCTGAATATTAACACTAATGAGTCCAAGACCAGTCTGAATATTAATACTAATGAGTCCAAGACCAGTCTAATATTAATACTAACGAGTCCAAGACCAGTCTGAATATTAACACTAACGAGTCCAAGACCAGTCTAATATTAATACTAATGAGTCCAAGACCAGTCTGAATATTAACACTAACGAGTCCAAGACCAGTCTGAATATTAACAGTAATGAGTCCAAGACCAGTCTAATATTAATACTAACGAGTCCAAGACCAGTCTGAATATTAATACTAATTTTTCCAAGACCAGTCTGAATATTAACACTAACGAGTCCAAGACCAGTCTAATATTAATACTAATGAGTCCAAGACCAGTCTGAATATTAACACTAACGAGTCCAAGACCAGTCTGAATATTAACAGTAATGAGTCCAAGACCAGTCTAATATTAATACTAACGAGTCCAAGACCAGTCTGAATATTAATACTAACGAGTCCAAGACCAGTCTGAATATTAATACTAATGAGTCCAAGACCAGTCTAATATTAATAATAACGAGTCCAAGACAGTCTGAATATTAATACTAACGAGTCCAAGACCAGTCTGAATATTAATACTAATGAGTCCATGACAGTCTGAATATTAATACTAACAAGTCCAAGACCAGTCTGAATATTAACACCAACGAGTCCAAGACAGTCTGAATATTAATACTAACGAGTCCAAGACCAGTCTGAATATTAATACTAATGAGTCCAAGACCAGTCTGAATATTAACACTAACGAGTCCAAGACCGGTCTGAATATTAACACTAACGAGTCCAAGACCAGTCTGAATATTAATACTAACGAGTCCAAGACCGGTCTGAATATTAACACTAACGAGTCCAAGACCAGTCTAATATTAATACTAACGAGTCCAAGACAGTCTGAATATTAATACTAACGAGTCCAAGACCAGTCTAATATTAATACTAACGAGTCCAAGACAGTCTGAATATTAATACTAACGAGTCCAAGACCAGTCTGAATATTAACACTAACGAGTCCAAGACAGTCTGAATATTAATACTAACGAGTCCAAGACCAGTCTGAATATTAATACTAATTTTTCCAAGACCAGTCTGAATATTAACACTAACGAGTCCAAGACCAGTCTAATATTAATACTAATGAGTCCAAGACCAGTCTGAATATTAACACTAACGAGTCCAAGACCAGTCTGAATATTAACAGTAATGAGTCCAAGACCAGTCTAATATTAATACTAACGAGTCCAAGACCAGTCTAATATTAATACTAACGAGTCCAAGACCAGTCTGAATATTAATACTAACGAGTCCAAGACCAGTCTGAATATTAATACTAATGAGTCCAAGACCAGTCTAATATTAATAATAACGAGTCCAAGACAGTCTGAATATTAATACTAACGAGTCCAAGACCAGTCTGAATATTAATACTAATGAGTCCATGACAGTCTGAATATTAATACTAACAAGTCCAAGACCAGTCTGAATATTAACACCAATGAGTCCAAGACAGTCTGAATATTAATACTAACGAGTCCAAGACCAGTCTGAATATTAATACTAATGAGTCCAAGACCAGTCTGAATATTAACACTAACGAGTCCAAGACCGGTCTGAATATTAACACTAACGAGTCCAAGACCAGTCTGAATATTAATACTAACGAGTCCAAGACCGGTCTGAATATTAACACTAACGAGTCCAAGACCAGTCTAATATTAATACTAACGAGTCCAAGACAGTCTGAATATTAATACTAACGAGTCCAAGACCAGTCTAATATTAATACTAACGAGTCCAAGACAGTCTGAATATTAATACTAACGAGTCCAAGACCAGTCTGAATATTAACACTAACGAGTCCAAGACAGTCTGAATATTAATACTAACGAGTCCAAGACCAGTCTGAATATTAATACTAACGAGTCCAAGACCGGTCTGAATATTAACACTAACGAGTCCAAGACCAGTCTAATATTAATACTAACGAGTCCAAGACAGTCTGAATATTAATACTAACGAGTCCAAGACCAGTCTAATATTAATAATAACGAGTCCAAGACCAGTCTGAATATTAACACTAACGAGTCCAAGACCAGTCTGAATATTAATATTAACGAGTCCAAGACCGGTCTGAATATTAACACTAACGAGTCCAAGACACCATTCTTTCGTTAGCATGGAGGATAGCTCTGCCTTCTGAAGTTTAAAGAGCAGCATTTAGTGAGCTTCTGCTTCGAGAACTCCTTTTGATCTTTCATGTATGGTATGTGGTGTACAGGTGCCATTTTCCGCCATGACATTTTGATGCCGTGATAGACAGCGGGAATGCTCCGATATTCCTTAATAGGATTTAACACTAAAGGCCAAGCCAAAGCAAGGGACAATGAAACCACTGACATTTCTTCTCTGGCTGTGTGATCAATAACACCAGCAAAAAGCAGACATGCTCCACAAGCTAAATGTTCTCAATCCTCAAAACCTCACCTTTTTTTCTTTTTACAGTTTCATATGACCGCCCTCAGTTTAACCAAGGACAATTCTGTTTTGCTTGGGCAACATGGTTCTCTTTGGTGTAGAGCATTGCTGCTGGGAGATGTTTGTTTTGAATCCTTGCTCAATGTCAGTTTTTGAACATTGCTCCATGTATGTGCAGTGCATGTCCTAAGGGGCTTTGGAACTTTTGGAGTTTTCAGATTTCAACTGTAGTCCAATGGAAAAGGCTGTGTTTGCATTAATGCATTAAAGAGGCCATTTTAAAGGATTTAGTGGGCGAGCCTTAAACGGGTTTGACTGTTGGAAGTATCCTGATTGTTGTCAAATTTTTAAAGATTTTTGTCCTGAACACTTTAAGGACCAATGCCAAATTAAGAATGGTCCTAGAAATTGTCCCGTCTGTGCACTACAGCCTTAAAGGTGGCTAATGACTTTTAACTTCTCGTCCGAAGTTATTCCTTCTGTTTTGTTCAGTTGAACCCAAGTGAAAAGTATAGGTGGCACTGTGTCCAAATTTGACTATAATAAACATGGTAAAAAAAAGATATTTTATAGATTCAAACGATATAAAATGACTCTCAAGGGTAAAGTATTTACTTTTAAAAGCAGAAAAGCACAAGAAAGTGAGGAGATTTTGCTGACTTTGCTGCCACAGTCTGAAAAATCCTCTTGAACGTAATCTAAACATGTAATATTGATCATTCTGGGGGTTTTATAACAATATTAGAAGATGTATGAACTTGTTTCTAACTTATTTTGACCTGTTTTAAGTAATTCTATCTACTAAAAGTGTCATATATTATTGGCAGATACATTACATTTCATTTAATTTGGCTTGTCAAGTAAAAATGAAGAAAAATGATCAGTCAGTGGAATAAAAGACTTTCAGTAAAGTAAAAATAAGTTTAAAAAAATAGAGTAAGAGTAAAATAATAAAATAATTTGTCAGTAATATTATAATATTCATACAACACTGTAAAATGTCAAACATTAAATATTTACACTAGATTTACCAAAATTTCACTTTTTTAGGCTATGATTTTTTGCAGGGAAGATACTACGCTACTAAGTTAGTTAAAAGCCTGAACAAAGCACGAGCTTCAGTGTCAGTAGCAACAACAGCAACAACAGACCCACATTAGCCGGTTGATGAGAAGAATAAATGCATCTATATTGATCTAGAAGGTCGAAGGAACTGTCTACAGCCTCAGCAACACAAATGCTGGCCTTGATCAGCTATGGCCATTGCGGCTGGCAGTGCAGGATAATTGATTTGCATTGTCTTCCGAGCAGCTCCAAGGCAATGTTGTGTAGAGTTGCTGGGTAAGACAGGTACAATCGTGTGAGATAATTCTCCTACAGCAAACCATAGGTCTGGCTAGAACAAGCTCCGAGAGCTTCCCCAAGAGCATGTCAAAAGATAGACGAGGTTATAGATCCCAACACTGAAGCAAACTTTTCTATTAGGTTTTGGAACCCTAAACTTTGTTTCTCTGCTCGCAATCTCAGCTAGCTCAGCACACTCTAAAGACACTTTGTGGCAATACAGCATAATGGCATACTATTGTACACCCCCCCCCCTCCCCCTTGTCCATTCGCTGCTTTGAAATTTGATGAAAGGCTTGGTCAAATGCAGCTATTAAAGTTCACTTCTTTTATTCCAGGAAAGTCTTCAAAGCCAAATGGTTCTGGAGGTAAGACAAGATGTGCTCTTGCTGTCAGTATTGTCCTCCGACTTGACTGGAGATTCCCCTGGCGCTGGACGCATGTCATCATGGACTATTATCCTGGACTGGAGAGACAATCGAGGACAGTGTGAGTGTGTGTGAATGAAATCTGAGGGTCCATTCACAGGTATGTGGACGTTTTTGCAAATCTGGTCTTGCCTGTCTTGCTGAGCTTGAGCTTGCTGGGTTAACTGCACTTCGGCTCCATGGCTGTGTTCGTCCAGCAGGTCAAAGCGGCCCAAATCCGATCTTTCTCTTTAATGTGCAACACAGATGTGTTACCTGTGTGGCAGTGTGTGAATGGCAAAAAAAAAACACAGGGAATCTGAATTGGGCCACTTTCATATGTGGTACTGAAATCCAATACATATCCGATGCTTAATAATATCCAACACAGCAGGTAAAGTGGCCCAAATCCGATCTTTTTCTCCATGTGCAACACTGATGTGTTACCTGTCTGGCAGTGTGTGAACGGCATAAAACACACTGAATCTGACATTTTCAGTTCCGATTTGGGTCACTGTCATATGTAATACTGAAATCCAATACATATCTGATACGCTGCAATAACCCAACACAGCAGACGGCTGTCTAAAACAGCAACAAACGGCAACAAACACACTGAATCTGACATGTTCAATTCCAATTCTGGACACTTTCATATCTGGTACTGAAATCCAATACATATCTGATATGCTGCAATAACCCAGCACAGCAGGTAAAGTGGCCCAAATCCGATTTTCTCACTAAATCTGATGTTTTTTTAAGCTTCTTTTCAATGTGACCTACATTTGACATTCATCTGAACAGTTCATGCTCCTAAACTCCTGAACATGCATGCGTCACTTGTGTGTAATTGTGTGTCTGGCCACTTATGTTCGGATCACCCAGGACACACGGTAATGCCAGGTATGAACGGGGCCTGATAGGTCCGATTTGTTTTGTTTGGCCTGACGATAGCTTCCTTTACTAGCTGCTCAATGTAAGTTCAAGACTTTGAATAAACTCCAGACCTTTTATCTCCTTCATTTGCCAGTAAATAATGAGGGAACGGGTCACACCTGGCCATAAAGCTGCTTATCAGTTAATTCTCCAATTACTTTTGAGGTTGTGAAAATAGAGGGACTGGGTGTAAAAAATGAAAACGGTTAATGCAATATTTTGTTAAACTTCTTTAATTAAAGCTGAAGGGCTGCTCGGCAGCCACATGTTGATTGTGTCTTTTGAAATCCATTAACTTGTTGAACAAAGGCAAACAAACATTGTGTCCCTGTCCAAAACATTCGGAGCATGACTGTAGCTTCAGTGAGAATGGGCGGGGCTAAAACTGATAAATTTAGCGTTTATGTACATGGGATGGCTTGGATGCCATCTCAAAAACACTGATTTTCAACATTTCACATGCTGCAATGCACCTAATCCAGTTTAATAGCTAATGATTAGACTGCAGAGTTGAAAAGGAACTGGAAGCTGAATGGTCAGGTAGGTCAGTCAGATTGGACTGTAAGAAAAAGTTGCTCCAAACAAAGTAGATCAGATTCGAATTTATATGATTATTGAAATTGTTACTAAAATACAGTGATTTTACTGCTGTTTGGTATTGTGGATTAGCACATCTTACCTAAGTTGGGGGTCTGTATTATTTATAGAGACGTGAAGATTGGATTGGACCAGTTTTGGACAATATTCAGCATTAAGAGACTCTGATCATTTTGGGGGTAAAAAAAACCTTGATTAGGACACCCCTAATGATGGATCCCATTGCCCTCGTAAATGGAACAAATGGCAAATAATAAAATATTGCTAAATGGCAGAATCCTCGGGAGAACTTCATAAGTGGGTTTTAAGAAGATGTTTCTCCTGAAGAGCAGTTGGTGAATGAGGCCCATTGTTTTGTGTCTTCAGGCTCTGTATTCTATGCAATGCATGCACTCCTCTCAAGACACTGGACATCGAATTTACTGCATATGTATTAGTACCGCTTCCTCGGCGGGCACTCTCATGGGAGTGTTTTCGGGTTGTTTTTGCAGTCACATGTGGGCGGATGGACTGCTGTTTGGTCTGGATTTATTTTATTTTTTTTTGGAAAACAGTTTAGCTTCAAAATAAACAGTTGAAAAAGGCACGTCCAAAAACACTTGCCACACTGGATGAGGCTTGGATGAGCTGGCAGCATATTAGCATGGAGTCAGGGCAGGCACTTCGGTGTTCAACAAGGGCCATTAATGGCTCCTTTTTGTTTTTGACCATGCTGGAACATTCTGTCCTGGGGTCTCCTGGACCAGTCTGTGGCTCAGTAAAAGCGTACTTTGAAGAAGGCCAATTATTTGGGCCAATGGACCTACATGGTGATGTCTGCAGATATTTCTGAATGCACACAAACATTGGTGCCTGAAGTGAAGGCCATTCCAAGCCTTTTGTGTGCTGAAAATATTAGCAAGTGCATATCTAAGATTTCTTATTTTGAGATTATTGTAGAAATAACCTAAGATTTACTCACAAAGTACAACAGTTAGTTCCGACCTCACAATCTGATTGTGAGGGTTCTAGAGTAGCACTATCACAAATATCAGCACAGCATTTTCCACACTGAGCTGTGTGCCACTCCTCTGACGCATTGACAGCAATCGAAAATCTGTGGCCATCTTTGCAACGCCCACTGAGCAGTAATTTCCAATAACACAAAACCAGGCTCCCATCTCTATGAATGACAAGAGACCAAAATACTCTAAACTAAAGGTCAGATTATGGTTTAATTATCATTTCAAAACAATATTATAAATCACTGATCAAATCAGACTAAAACTTAATGAATAGTTTGTAACATTTAGCTCAAAAATGCACAAAAACATCTTTGCTACTAGCACGTTGACCCTCCTCCACTCACAGTGTAACCAGGTTGGGGCTTTATCGGTAAACAGGCGCCATGTTGAAACATTACGAGAACTGTCGTTCATATTTCAACTAGTGCCGGTCTCCTCAGTTCTAATGTCCCTGGCTGAACTTGATACTTGGACAGTTCTACGGCTCTATCCGCACCACAAAAGGTTGGCCTTATAGTATCAGCAGTTATTATGGACTGCATACAGTATATATGGAGCTCAACAGCCTTAACCCCTTAACGCAGAAAGGCTTATTACGCACTAATGTGTATTACTTAGTCAGTACAAACTGGAGGGGCTATTCTTTGGTTAATAGAAGTTTGTAATAACACTTTTGGCCCACTGGTGGTTTAAGGGGTTTAAAGAACCTCCACTTAGGCTGCCCTGGTATTTTGGAATTGTTACCATTGCACAGCAGTTACTCATTAGTTGTGGAACTACGTTTTGGTGGAAGGAACTGACAGTATTAAAGCAAATTCCGTAAGAAATTTGGGGTTTCTTTTATTTATTTTTACTAGTTTTATCAACTAAATGTGTCTTTTTTATTGGCAGATCATTTTGCGTAGCTCAAGAAATAACAGAAATGAGCTGTTGTCATGAAATAATGCTTGAAACAAGCAAAATGATCTACCAGTGAAACTTTCCAATCCCAAAACACTTTCCCTAGCTTTAAAAAAGCAGCTTTAAAACCATTGTGGTTCTCCACTGACTGTAATAGGGAGCGTCGTTGTTGTTGCTTCTCCATGCTTGATACTATCTTTCAGGTTGTCCAGAAAAACATGTCCCTTTCCAGATGGCTCAAAGCGCCAATTACACTTCCCAGCTGTAAGGGGAGCCCAGGAGCAAGAAATGCCAATTTTACATTGCATACAAGTACCATAAGTGAATAATTACTTGAATAATCTTATTATATTTGTACAATAATGTCAAATGACAAATATCAGATGGTTTAGACTAGATTTAAGGGGATTTCACTTGCTAAGATATCATTTGTTTTGCAAAGAGGTGCACACACCTACTCATTTTTATTCACAGCTTTGTGGTGTTGATCTGCTGATTGCTGACATGCCAAGTAATCCATGGCCCCCTGGGCAAACAGCGCACTGTCATTAGTCAGAAGACTTGTGCAGAAGCCGATGATTCCTTATTACCATCAACCACTGTTGCAGTGTTTGGCTGTAGTTTTTTCCGATCTCTTACAGCTATTTTTGGCACACGGAATCTCATGACTGGAGGTACGTAACAACAACAATAAAATAAAAAAAATAAAAAACTTCTGGGGTCCAGACCTCGTCTACCTGTCTGGCTCCTGCTGTGTTGATGGGAGCTATAAGCCGAGGCTAAGAGCAGCCTGTGTGTCCCACCTAGTGATTTCAGACAAGCGAATGCTCTCAGGTGCTGATGCACTGCGCTAATGCTGCAGTGGTAGGCTTCCAAACTCTGCATATTGTAAAACTACCTTGCTTTCACGCTAATCTGAAGTACTTCCGCATGTTCGACCGCTTGGGGCTTTTGAAAATGGATTTGATTGGTCGGTTTAAAGTACTGGTGCGAATGCAATTCAGCAGGGCTACTACACTGGAATTTATTTATTTTTTAAGTGCATTACATGGCCCAAATGTTTGTGGAGACCCTTTCTGATGAATGCATTTGGATACTTTAAGTTGCATCCATTGCTGTCTAAGATGCCAATAGAATAGGACTCATGAAACTATTGGCACTATGGCTGCCTAATGCCAGATATTGGCTGGAGGGGTATAAAGCCTCCTAGCACTGAGTTGTGGAGCAGTGAAAAAACTGTGTTCTCTGGAATGATGGTTGATGCTTCATCCAGTACTTTTGAGATGAGTTGGGGATGAGGTGGAGTGGCAATCATCCTACATCTTGACTTGACCTTGATTTTTGGAACGAAAATGAATGAGCAGGTGTCCCAATACTTTTGTCTGTATGAAGTTTTTGTGTAATAATGTATTAATTTCATCAACTGAAGCTGTCTGGGCTTTAATTCGAGTAAAACAGACTAAACTGAATCAATATGATGTGACTAACAGTCAAACTAGCACTGCATCGCAAGCGATGAAGAGGAAACAGTTACCGTGGTGTAAAGCAGGTTAATCTCACTGATCTCGGTTAATCTCGCTTATCTGGCTAATCTCAGTCGCCGAGATTGAACACATTTGTATGCCGGGCATGGACAGGTCAATTTAATCATTTTTGGCTAATTCTTTCTCAGATCTGCTTCTGTCCTCTTGCCTCAACCCTCAACGTGTGCCTCATCAGCATTCCGCGAAAGTCGAGCCACCAGAGGCTGAGAACTTTATTAGTCACAGTAGGGGCTCTTTAAGACCCCTAACCCACATTTAACTCCCTAACATTCAGCGCTAGTTGAAGCATTAGCACATCTAAAAGGGGAATGGGGCTGGAGCACCAATCCTGATTTTAATTAGATGCTTTAAACACATTCTGAAGGCTCGGAATTTACGGAACAATCACACTTCAGTGTTCAACAGCCTCTGTGCTCTGGGGTGACGTCTTTCTTAGGGTAATGTCTGTTCCTTCAGCTCTGTATTAGGATGATGAGGTGGGGCAAGAAGCGTCCATAAGCTAGCATGAAATGTCAGCACGTTGTCACGGGGAGCAGCCTGGCGCAGCTGAGATTTCCCTAACATTTGTAACCCGGGAGGAGTACAGCGAGTGCGATCAGCACGCAGCGGGACATCTGCATACAAAAACTCACAGTCACATTCCGGCACAGAGGCACAGCTGAGGGCGCTAAATAAGCCAGCGCACCTGCACCCCATTGTGTCCTGCTTTTGGGAACGGAGTGGATGATAGTCTGTAAGTGGTGTGTGTGTGTGTGTGTGTGTGTGGAGAGGGGTTATTCTGTGGTATAATTCAATGCGTGGTTAAATCAATCCACTATAGAAATGCAATTATTTTCTCTGCATCGCATCTTAGATTCCATATAATGATGGGATTGGACTGAAAAGGGCAGAAGCAATGCAGTCACTTCTAAGATTTTTAAATGTCACCAGATGGATATCTTAATAAACACTGAGTAATTTTAGAAAAAGAAAAAAAAAAAACTATGCGAACCCCCCAGAATACCAAAAGAAATGCCCTATGTTGATTTCTATATCTAGAAAAAAACATCCTGACAAGAACTGTTTATTAAAAACTCGCAGAGCGCATCTCGCGGACGCATGCAGCCAGCCTTGTCTGTTCGAAATACGGTATTTCTCATGTTGCTAAAAATAAGGCCTGTGTTGCTATCTTTCCTGTTTGTGCCTCCGGTCATATTTCATTTGGGGTTTAGGATAAGGCCTAAAGGCGATGTCGTGGTACGCGAGGGTGATTTGTAATACTGTCGGCGTGTGTTATTGAAAGGCTGTCAGCATGGCATTTTCCGTGTGCATTTACAGCAGGCCGCTGTTGATCAGAACCAATCCCCAAAAATGTATCTCACAATTTTTTGGTGTCATCCAAGAATGTGGAAACTTCAGGACCAGTCAGCCTTTCTGATTTTGGAACCTGGAATTCCCCAGTATTTACTCTTCTCTCCTGCTGCCCTCCGTATTCATATTTTTCCATAAATCTCTTTTTTTATTTTTAACCTTCCTAAAAAAAAAAAAAATATATATATATATATATATATATATATATATATATATATAAAAGGTTGCTGAAAACAGTTGGCAATAACAGTGGGGATTGTTTACTACATTAGGGCTGCCACTAACAACTGTTTTTTTATCAAATAATCTATTGATTATTTCAGAAATTAGTCAATTATTCTAAACGATTAGAATTTTCTTCTATAAAGCTAAATTGAGCATTTAAAATTACTTGTATTTTGTCAAAACTGTAAATACAGCTTTACACATTAACCTCAGCAGAACAGTAAGCAGTGCAGTGGAGTATTTTATACTCCTTATCGGTGTGTGTGTGTGTGTGTGTGTGTATATATATATAGTATTTAAGCCATTCTCTACATAAAGAAATGTGCTTAAAATAATGGCTGAGTAATCAGATATGGAGTGTTGAAGCTCACTTGCAGCACATATTCATAAACATATCAAACATCTCTATTGTCTTGCTTGGTATTTTCAGCATCAACGTTAGCGACTACTGCGACATCTGCAGCTATTGAAGCCTAAAGTAGATGTCTAATTAATTCCATGACTATAAGCTATTTGCCAACTGATATTGTAAACAAAACAGCTAGCAAACAAAATCAGAACATGCAGGTTGCAGTACTGTCAGTACTCAGGAGGGCGATAGAGAACTCAATACTCAAAGGGGCATGTAGAGGGCTCAGTACTCGGAGAAGAGGGGGGCTTGGGGGCAATGGAGGACTCAGTACTCAGAAGGGCAATGGAGGACTCAGTACTCAGAAGGGCAATGGAGGACTTAGGGTAGTGATAGAGGACTCAGTACTCATGGGGCGATAGAGGACTCAGTAGTCAGAAGGGCAATGGAGGACTCAGGGTAGTGATAGAGGACTTAGTACTCGGGGGGGTGATAGAGGACTCAGTACTAAAGAGAGCAATAGAGGACTCAGTACTCAGGAGGGTGATAGAGGTACTCGGGGGGGGGGGGGCAATAGAGGACTCAGTAGTCAGGGGGGACAATAGAGGACTCAATACTTAGAGGGGAGATAGAGGACTCAGTACTCTGTCGCTGTAGCACCCCTTGTGGCAATGCTCAAAATGCACCTCAGGCTTGTGTTGTATTATAAAATGTCATGCTGCGACTCTACCTGCAAAACCCCGGCTGTGTAGCTCAAAGCATCTGCATTCACACGTCATTGTATGAAGTAGGTTTTGGGCGGTCCTGGCCACAATTTCTGTTACTATGAGGGAAAAAATTACGTTTCAACATTTTAGAGAAGATTAGAGATTATTTTCTGTTTTGTACAATTTTAGCATGAAGAGAAAACAGAAAACACCATGTGGGGCACCACAAGAGATCTGAGCCCTCAGATTACTCCTTCCAAGATCTCAAGTTCATAATTAGCTTGTGAAGAAGCTTCTCCACAATAATATAGAAAATGCAAATTTCAAAGGTTTATAAATACTCTGATTCCTCAAAACCTGCTCCAACAATCAGCAGCCATGGCCTCATCTAAGCAGCCACTCCTAGCACTCTGAACATTAAAACACACAAAGCAGGAGAATGGATTTGGATTTGGAAAGGAATGGATTCAGGGTAATACCAGGACATTTTGGAAACATCACAATATCTGCAATAAAGATGAAAAGACGATCCACAGCAGGATAATGATCCTTAACACACCAAAAACCTGTGTTTATATGCTTTATCAAACTGTTCTAAACTGTAATATACAGAAAGAAAAAGGCTAAACAAAATGTTCATGGTTCCTCACAAAGCACGAAAGAGGCATGGAAGCCCTGATTCCAATAATGAAGAGCAGAAGAAAAGATTACCCCAGCAAGCCAGCATCTTGAAAGCATCTCACAGCCACATAAACGCAGATTGAAATGGACTCATTGAGTAATGCGATGTGCACCATGTACGCGAGCTCAGCCGAGTAACAGCCCGGAGCCAGAGCAGATTGTCATAGTCTATAAATGAAGTCATGAAGAGTGATTTTCAGACAGCAGGAGTGAACACACAGGCGAGGGTATTCCCAAGAGGCAGCCGGCCATTTTGAACCAAAAATAAAAAATAAATAAAAATCAGGGCAATCATCCCAATTGTAGCGTTCTTCAGCCTGAAAGTCTCTCATGCTTTTTCTTATGTTCAGTGACTAATCAGAAATGGTAAGCTTGTGCAGAGACCTGTGTAACCACCAACCAACATCCTTACAACCGCTAGAAATCTCACAGAACCCAAGGAACACCTATGCAACCACTAGAAATCCCCTAGGCAACACCTTACAATGCCCAAGCAACTACCTGGGATACTATAGCAACCAAAAAACAACATTCTACAAAACACCTGGGGCACTGTAGCAACCACCTGGGACACCATGTTAACTACACAGTTGACATCTGCATCTGGAATTCCACAGCATCAGCTTAGCAACACTCTTGCAACCACAGCATTTTCTTCAGGAGATGCACCTCTCTAGCCTAACTCAGGTCCACGTTTAGACATATCGAAAAGTTCCCTCACCTTTCAGTCTGCTTGCCCCTGGTCAAGGCCAAGGTGTGCCCGGAGGCCACTGGGATCACTCAGTGCAGGGCAGGAACACCCCCTGGACAGGGTGCTAGCCCATTACTGGGCACCATATCTTGAAATTCCAGAAGGCCAAGAGTGCCACTTGTTTCCTCAGGAAAATCATCAAACCCTGTTAGGATTTGTCCCTTGTAGGCTCTGTATTGACCCTCATCAGCCTCAGCTGCACTGTCCAATATCATAGCAATCACATCATGGGATCTGCTGATGACACCTACAGCTGGAGGGGGATTATCTTCCACAATAACGAGTCAGTCTACTGATTCTAAAGCGCTGATACAAGGACAACAGCAAGACAAAAGAGACTTCTCAAAAGAGTGCCTGTAGTCCCTGTAGTTCCTGCAGGGATGTGCCTGTAGTTCCTGAATTCCCCATCATCCATGTAGACTGACAATCGGGGGCTGAAATCATGGGGAAAAGCTGCATAGCGTAACCTCTGCCTAACACGTATTAACGTATTCCATTACTACCCAACCCTAAATAATAACACTGTAGTCCCTGTAGTTCCTGAATTCCCTGTAGTCCCTGTAGTTCCTGAATTCCCCATAGTCCCTGAATTCCCTGTAGTGCCTGTAGTTCCTGAATTCCCTGTAGTCCCTGTAGTTCCTGAATTCCCTGTAGTGCCTGTAGTTACTGAATTCCCTGTAGTCCCTGTAGTCCCTGAATTCCCTGTAGTCCCTGTAGTTCCTGAATTCCCCGTAGTCCCTGTAGTTCCTGAATTCCCTGTAGTGCCTGTAGTCCCTGAATTCCCTGTAGTGCCTGTAGTTCCTGAATTCCCTGTAGTCCCTGTAGTTCCTGAATTCCCTGTAGTCCCTGTAGTTACTGCAGGGAAGTGCCTGTAGGAAGAGCATTTATCATGCATGTAGAAACTCAGTGCTTGCTTTACAAGAAATAAAACTATTAGCAATTTACACACATACATACATAAATACACGAATGCACACAGACAATTATGCTAAATAAATGCTAAGTAAGATTTGTTGTTTTTTAAGAACGTGCAAAGTAATAAGTTCCAGCGTTTAGAATAATGATAATAACAGCAAATAAAAGACACTTCTCCATTTAGGCCTCCAGATAAGCCTACTGTTCCTGTTAGGCCTTAAAAATCCCTTGATTAATTATCAGTAGATTACTTGGTTACTAGTACGATCAGTAACAGTGGCCTTAACAGGATCAAATGCAGAGCAAAAAGACAATAACAAGCCAAGACTTCCATGGAGGATACAGAAGTAACGTGTTCCCCAGCGCAGAGGTTGTGCTGGAGATCGCAAGCATGCAGTAGAGTAATGATGCAGATATGCGCAACGGCCTGCAGCCACCGATAGTAAATGAGGCCCATTTAGACTGCATTGTTTTCCCATCACCGGGCCTACGTCCTCCCCGCAGTCGGCTTTATTCTTATGCTCTAATTTAAAAGAGCTTCAGAAGGAGCGGTTTACATACAGTGGGGCTACAGCTCTCCAGAAAGAGCGAGACTCAATCCCCCTGCAGTTGATAATGGAAAGATAAATGAACTCAAGCTAAAGGCTTCTGGAAGATCATTCACGGTCCGGTGAAGATTCCACCTTGCGTTCCTTCATCTGTCCTGGAGTGATGGATACTTTGGAGTTGCTGGGGTTCTTTTAAGCTGCCATTTGTAGAATTTATACCTGTACCGTTTCCTTGAACTGGGGTCATGCTGGGGTCATGGAGGTTATTTACTTTTCTGTATTGCGAGGTCTATTATCACATATGGAAATCTGATAAATGGCAATACATAGACTAGTATATGACATATATTAGGAAACATGGAATTCCTTTATATCTGACAAATCATTGCTGTAACAAAAAAACCTTGTATCTCCAAAATGGTAACTTTACAGATGAAGGATAAAAACCTTCTTAAACCTTCTAAACTTGGCTAAAAATGAAAATGGCAAACATATAGATACACAATTTTATTTTGCTCGACAGCAACATATTGGTCACATTTTGAAACATATATGGGGCATAAATGACAACTTATTTGAGATTATCCATTTTTAAATATGGGACTTATATTTCAGACATAGATCAACATCGTATAGTTGTACAAACACATGCAATATTGACAAAAGTATCGGGACACCTGCTTATTTATTGTTTCTTTCAAAATCGAGAGTATTTAAAAAAAGAGTTGATCCTGCTTCTGTCTCTACTGTCCTGGGAGGAAGGCTTTCTACTAGATTTTGGAGGAGCATTGCTGTGAGGGTTTGACTGCATTTGAGGTCAGAATGTTGGATGATCATCACCACCCACCTCAGCCCCAACTCATCCCAACAGCATTCCACAGAACACAGTTCCACTGCCCCACAGCTCAGTGCTGGGGGGTTTAACTCTAGGTTCATGCTCTTATTCTATTGCCAATATGTCTTCTCCACAGGGACTAGACAAGCTGTGTGTGTGCACATCTCTGTTGCACATCTCTGTCAGCAGTGGGTGCAACGTAAAAAAGTAGCTGAATGCATTGATTACAAGTGGTGTCCACAAACATTTGGACATAGTTTGGACATACAGTTTGCTACGTAGTGTGTGTATACTGTATATACATATACATATGGGATGGGTGAACGACTGTGGAGAACGGGATTTTCTCAGCAGCCAGTCTGAGCGGGATGGGGGATGGGGGGTTGGGGGGGTTGGCAATTATGATGTTGTGTTTTTTAAGAACACAACCTATTAACTCTGCGATTGTGCGGCTAAGCCGCTGCATGCCGCTGATAATGCTCTGCTGGAGGAACGCTGTTGGGTTGCGCTTTTGGTTTGGCAGCCGTTGGGCCGCGAAAGCTCTGGCGTAGTCCGCCAGTGACGAGGGGCTTGCCAAAAAAAGAGCTGCTTCTCTGCACACCCCGACTCCAACCCCGACAAAACATGGCTGGGAAGGCGTTCAAAGTAGCCCGCAAAGGAGCGAGGAGGAAACTATATTAGCATAAGGCAGGCATTTACAGGAAGGCAAAGAGAGAGGGAGATAGCTCTGCTTGACTGGCGGCTCTTGGCTTGGGTCAAAAAGAACTGTCTTTACCTCTTAATGCGTTGCTAGGGAAGAACCTTCCCCGCGATGTGCTCGCGATAACGCTGTGGAGCGGAGAGCTTGAGCAAATGTAAATGACGACCGTTCCAGGCGCTTTTGGCGCACCCGGCTTGGTTGGTTGGCCGGCGGTGTTTTGGTAATTGTAATTCTTCGTGAGGGGGCGTGTAGGTTGCGTGATTCACGCTTAGCTGTTTACGTGGGAAACAAAACGAAGCGAATCGCTACGCAAATCCAATTATGGCCAATGAAAAGCCATTCCATTCGAGTTCACACTGGCAGCTATCTCTGCTAAGGACGACATCTCCATACTCTCTAAAGTGCGCCTCTCATCTGTTCATTACTGTTTATTAACCTCAAACCAACAAATGCTTCATTTCCATCTGCATGGAGCGAAGTCTGCGCTAATCCCACGCACAGTTCTCAGGACTTAACGTTAAAATCCTCTCCACTTAATTGTTTTCAGCGTCCCGCGTGCAGGCTTGGTGCGCCGCTCACGGCTTGGTGGCTGAAGTTGTTGGAATTAGTGATAATTACTATACAAGGGCAGGGTGTTGCATTTATTCATGGAGCTGTGCATTAATGACCCGTCAGCTAAATTGCGCACAGGTCTCTTTAAACAAACGGGCAATTCCGTCCTGACCGCTGTGGGACACACGCCTGGCTACTGTGATTAATGCTGATGTCTAATTAAAGGTAAAATAGTGGATGTCCATGGGAACACCCCTAGACGTATTGGCATAGGTCAGTTCTAGGTAGACCACTTCAGTTCTGATTCTTTTTTATATTTATATAATATTAATCACATCAATATACTGTTTAGGACAGACAATAAGAACAACACACCAAGCGATATGGGCCATTGTGGTGGACGGATTACAGTCATTAATAGTCATAGTCAATAGTCAGATTAATATTATATGACGCTTTATTAGAAATACATAATATATTTCATGTCTTTTAAGTATTCTTTATAAAAGATTTGTTTGATTTAGCAAATGTTTCATCATGGTTTGCTAGCCTGCTGGTCTGACTGTTTGCGTGCTGGGAAAAGGTCCAGTGTTCATATACATTCCTGGCTTCGTAAATGGACACAAACCAAGTGGCTCAGGTCGAATCATGCAACACTATTCCTGCCAATCCACATGCTTGTGCATAGGATAGGGGAAGAGGAAGGACAGGGGAGACTGTGTACATGGCTCTTGCTAGCTAATTGTGGAACTACACGCATTGTCAAGGAGAGATGTCCGAAAAAGAGGCGAAAGCTGAAGAAGACATTTTCAGCTTTCACCTGTGGAGAGACCTCTGAACGCTGAAAAGGCACGGAGAGGGATGGGCATGTATCAGAAATAGCTCAGCATAGTTTTGTCTCATTTGCAAATTTTTGTAATAGATAATTACAACGTTTCTTGTGCATGCATAGGCGTGACAACTCACGGCTCCCCCTACAGTTGAGAAGTGGAGTGCTTTGATCCACACCCCTAAGGACACCCCTAAAGGACACACATGCACATGCATTTCTGGACAAGCTGAGAGATACAGAAGCGTCACTGAAAGTGAAAGAAGCATGTGGACTGAGGCGGTAGAGTAATATTACAGAACAGCTGTGGCCGCGGCAACCCAGTAGTCAGCCAAGCACTGATACAAACACAGATGAGCTCACCACAAACATAATTATAAGGGCCCAAAAAGGGCTCTATTGCAGAACCAGTTAACTCGGCCCTGGCTTTTTTCTTTGCCGTATGCTCACCAGCCCCCACTCCCACGTGTCCCTCTCCTCCTGTGAGGGCTAAGCTAACCTTTTTTATGCTCCACCTGGGGCTTGTTGGCCCGATCGGCCCCAGGAGTGCAGGATTAGGGTGCTGAGCATGGTACAGTGGGGGCAGCACGGATCCCCTGCCTCACAGCATTACGCAGTTCTCGCGAGCGCTACCCTGCCCAGGTCACCAGAGTTACATAGTGCAGTTAGCAGCGTGCCGAGCCTGGAGTAGCACTGATAGAGACGTTATTCTCCCTATTACAGTCAGTGGAGCATCATCATGATTTTGAAGCTGCTATGAAGCTGCTAAGGTAGAAATGCTGCAAAAACGTTGCTTCAAGGTGCTTCAAGCTTCAAGAAGAAGCTAGCGAATGAGAAGCTAACTCCACTTTTCCATGAAGTGAGTGACTGAGGTTTCTCAGGTTCATTTTAAACAATGTTCAGCAGTTCTGATTGGATTCCAGAAGGGAGCTGTTGCTTGTCTTTAGTCTTGAGAACATGAGTTGAGGTGGGAGGTAGGAACAAGTCATAGCTGGGAGGTTCTTCTACTGTGCAGACTTCAGCTCACCTTGGAGCTTGCTTTCTATTCAGCTGAATTCTATTGTAATCCATTCTTGTATTTCAATCAATGTAGGTGACTCGCCACTTTGAGAACAGTGCACCCGCACACCTTTACACCCCCCCCCCCCAGTTTCAGCCCGTTCAGAGATGCCTTTGACATCTAAACATCTAAAGGCCTTGTTGACTACAGTTATCCTTACCTGACAGTCAAATTGTCACTAATACAAAAGCAAGACGCCTCCTCTTGCTAGCTGCTTGTCTCGTCAGCGATTGATCAGTGTCCTTCTATGGTTTCTCTCCAATTCAAGCCCTTTTTCTCTTGTTTTACTCTATGTTCCTAACCTTTTGTGCTCGCTTTCTCACTTCTCAGTCAAGATCAGAACCATGCAGGAAAGAGAGAGAAAAAAAAGCACAGTGCAGTCATACAGAATGAAGTCATACAGCGTTGGATTAAGTGTTCAACAGAGTGAGGCTCAGCCCAGCGTGGTGTACATTCTAATTCAGTAAAACACTATAAGGGAGAATACTGGGCTAAAGTGAGCAGTTGGAGTGAAACACTGATTACTTTTTAAAGAATTGAGCTCCACTGAAGCTGCTGAACGCAGGTAAGGAGCTATATATATATATTTTTTTTTAATATGCCATTAGGATAATCATGTAGTCATGCCCTTTCATGACCTCAGAATTCAGAGGATCCAGTGGCATTCAGGAGAAAAAAACATATTATTGTCACATATGGGATATGCTAATCTTTGTTAATCTTTTGTAATAGAAGTTATTGAAAATGAACATGCATGAAGCCCCACCTCCCAATCTAGATTCCTATGAATACCAACTCTGCCTTGTTGGACACGTGTCCATGACAAGTCTTCGCAACCCTTCAGGACCCTGTCACCTTCCTTTCAACCCTGTCAAATCTCTCATTCTGGATCTCAGCCTGGATTCCCATCACAAGCAAAGACCACCTGAACTTCATCCCAAAGATCTCAGAGTTCTCAAATCATGATATGCTAATGGAACGGTCCAAACTAGCACACTGATCATCTCAACCACATGTCTTAAGAACTTACAAAGCACCAAATTCTGAGAATCGTTCTACTGATAAAGTGCTGGTTTAATCAGGAATCCCTCTGTAGCTCATGCTCCTCATAACCACCTACCCCAACATGGGTCCTCCAATTCCACTCAGAAATAGGTCCCCATGATCTACTCCATTTGGCTATTGGCTAAACGACAGTGCAGCACAGAATTATTCGTAAATTATTGGTAAAGATGAGGATTTAAAAAAAGAGGAGGAAATAAACATCCGTTGTTTACCAGCGTCATCTTCATCGAACTTTTTTTTTGGTGAAGTCCAATTTTTCAAAAATTTTTCAAAAGTGGGCTGGCAATGACAATGATAAAAAAAACACATCATTAAACATTTGTCAATCTAATAGAGAGCAAAAGCAATAATCATCAGTTCTTTTAATGCGATCATGGTTTCGAGAGCGCGGTTTGAGCGAGGAGGGTTCATTATGTAACCCTTCGTGTTGGTTGGACTCTTGCATGACCGAAACAATTAGCACGAGGCGTCTGGGTATTTTGCAGATGCAGCGCTACATAACATCAAGCGGCCCGGCTGAATATGCATGAGCACATACATTATGAGAAGCCTTTAACCCGCCTTTAAAATGTGCACAACTGCAACATTCTTTCAATGTTTGACACACATTTGCATAGCATTTGAATGATGGGAATTATGCTAATTCGGCAGCCTGTTTGATGTGCGAGGACAGGGGGGAAGGAGTGGGAGCCGAAAGCACTTATTCCCCAAAAGCAAAGGCATAATCAGCCAAGGGATGACCTCCCAATCCAAACAGATGGTCCTCAAACGCTGCCAGAGAGAGGGGAGAGGAACGAGGATGATAATTAGGCAGGATAAATATTCTTGGCGGAATCTTGGGGGTGTTGGGGGGGGTTGGGGTGGATCGATGCTGCACACAAGTTGAGGAATGTCACTTGTTTATGGCAGTTGGGGAGCGAGGGAATGACTGTAAATATGTGTGTAAATATGACCACCTACCTAACAGTGGGAATGACCGCCCTAGACTTGGGTGGCGCTAGCGAGACGCCGTAGCATGGACTGTATTAGATGATTCATTACAGAGGTTTACTGCTCCACAGTCGCTCATCGATTGCTCTGTACCACTTGGCGGAGTCGTTGTTCCCCTCTGGCATCAACTGTCCGTGGGGCACCACTGTGAAGTCCATTCTCGGTATAACTAGAGGTTTCCTAGATGCTTCCACCCTTCACCTACGGCCCTTCACTCAGATATTTGTATATACTAACTTGTGATGATGAATTCATGAGCATTTTGCTGCCCCCAACCCCACCCCACCCCCCCGGCCCAACTCCCATCAACCCTCTTATACTCTATGCATATATGGACAAAAGTATTGGGACACCTGCTCACTTATGAGTTTATCCTGCTTTTGTTGGAGTGCCTGTTTGTCTACTAGATTTTGGAGCATTGCTGTGAGACGTTGGCTGCATTCAGCAACAAGAGCTGAGTTAGTGAGGTTAGCATGTTGGATGATTACCTCCCCACATTGTCCCCAACTCATCCCAAAAGTATTGGATGGAGCACCAACCATCATCCCAGAGAACACAGTTCTAATGCTCAACAGATCAATGTGCTTTACACCCTTCTAGCCCATGCCTGGCATTAGGCATGGAGCCAATAGATTGATATGTATCTGCTCCAGTGCGAATTATTCTATTGGCAACACTTTAGTACTAATACAGGTGTGTGTGTGTGCGTGTGTGTGTGTGCATATTTGCACATCTGTGTCAGCAATGGGTGCAACTTACAGTAGCTGAATGCATTCATTACAAAAGGAGTCCACAAACATTTGGACGTATGATGTATTAATATCTTTGTGGCTCAGACGTGAGTCTGGCTCTCAGGTTTCAACAGGCTTCTGTCAGCTGCATATGGCTGCAACCCTAACAGATCCGAGACGCCAGTCAGAGTGAGCAGTCGACCATTAAACCAGAGCAGAAGTCAATGTTTCAGTTCTGTGAAATAATAATAATAAAAAAAGTTAAGAATACCAACATCAAGTTCAGTAAATGCTGTGGTTGTGTTACACTGTCATATTGTCAGCTCATTAAACTGTACGTTATTTAGTAAAAAAACAATGTCATCTAAAGCCACTTAGCTTAGCTTTTTCCTTTAAGACACTTAAAAGAGGCCAATTTTGCCTGATGTATGAGAGCTGGTTTTCCTCAAACTGACACTTTAGCTCTATTTGGACAGGATTAGTTTCACTTAGGGAGGCGGGGTGATGTAAGCAGAGTTACCAGAGTTTCTCAGTGATTGTAGTCCCGTCCAAATGCGCCATCATTTCCAAATGTCAGTCATTTTTACAGACTCTGCCCTCCCACAAAGTGTCTTTTACCTTCTATAAAACAAGCCATAAAAATATCCTCAGGTCAGGGATGCACCGATCCGATACTAGGTTCGGATATCAGTCTCAATACTAACAAAATTAGCTGGACCTGGCATCGTCCAATTAGGCTGATCCACGGGACCGATCCATTCACTGACCTTAATTCCCGCACCGCCGGTATTGTAGGCTTTATAACTCAGGGTAATCAGAGTAACACACAGATATGATAGCAAGAAGCACATGTCATAGCAAACAGCAAGACATGCCCTGGCTAACCAGCTCAAGTCAGTGTGCCCTCACCCTGTTATCAACTACCAGCGAGTAATCCAGCTCGCCTTCAGCAGCCTGCACTGTTTACTGAAGAGCAGCACAAAGAGACAGATATGGCCATACACTGTTTGGAATCCCAGAAGTGTCCAAAATCTATAGATTACATATTTTTTTTCACTAAATATCACTAATATCACACTCCAGATGTAAGTCCCTGTTTTAAAAGCCACAATTTTCTACTGTTTCTACCGTTTTCCAGCGATAGAGAGAGACGAGAACTGAACTGTACGGTTGGAGACTTGTGCCTGTAATGGAGGACAGTCCGAGAGCAGAGGGGGTAATGACGTCATTGCTGAAAAGGGAGGAGTTGCTCGCTTCTCTTTGGTCTCATAGACTTGGAATTTCAGAAGAAAAGTTCTTTTTCTCTGTACCACTTGCCAGAGTCATCGTTCCCCTCTGGCATCAATTGCCCATGGGGCACCACTGTTATGCCGTTGCGAGAAGTCCATTCTCGGTATACCTAGTTCCTTGATGCTTCCACCCTTCACCTACTGCCGTTCACCAAGATATTTGTATATACTTACTCGTGATGATGAATTCATGAGCATTTTGGACACGCTGAAATGAAAGGAGAAGATTTGGCCATATAGGCTATCAAGGCTATTTATTAGTTTTGGTAAGTGAGTGAATATTTCAGTATTAATATTCATTTTTAAAAAGACACACTGTCACAAATACACACTGTCATGGTACTACAACTTAGGCCTACTTAAAGGCCTCCAGCCACAATACCCTAACTCCGATGGATCCCCAGCCTATGCATCCCCATAAAATAATATTACTAAATTCTTCCACTTAATTATATATATATATATTATCCAGAAATGAACAAAATGAAGGAAGAGAAAGTAAAGATGTTCTCAGTTTGAACCCAGAGAATATCGCTGCCGTCCATTTTTTGTCCGTTTTCAATTTTCTCCATTGTTTGAACCCTAATGCTGCTTTGTGCTTTGAGTAATGATGAATGGACCAATAGAAATGCTCTTAAATACCAAACTCTTATTTTACATTGACTTCCATTCAAAGTTAAGCAGGTTTTTGCGTTCTCACCATTTTGTTTTTTTCTTTGTTGGACAGCGACAATATGTGAGATAAAGACCCAGACAACACTCACTCAATATATATATATATATATATATATATATATATATATATATACATACATATATTGTCACAGTTGCGCAAAAACCAAAGATCTCCATGGCTGTGTTGACTTTTTGACACAAGGTGAATCTAGCAGTTTCTTTACACTGTTAAAAATGTCATGTTAAATGGACCAATAGAAATGCTTTATTATTACTTCCATTTACTTCAATTGAAAGTTAAGAAGGTTTTTTCCTCCACCCGTAAAGTTGCCATTGTGGATATAGAAGGTTTTGATCCGATGGCGGCGGTATACGCACTGATGAGAGCGTACACACACTCAGAAGTTTGTTTACCAGCTTTAATGTCGCTTATTTCACGCTATGGAGGCGAAACGCTTTGAGCGAGGCATTCTGCCACCTGTTTCGTAAGAAGTTCTCTGCAAAGCAAGCATTCATTCAACAGGGATCTGTTTAATGAAGCTCCTTCAGTTCTTGCTGGAATAAAAGTCCTTCATGAAGGCGTAGTATCCCAGCGGAGGGTTATTGCTGTTACTGTTTTTACTCGTCTTTTTTAAAGCCTTGTCGAACTGCACGGATGATGGGAAAACAATCAGCATTTTAAAAAAAATAAAAATTCGAAGCCGGACTCGCCGGCGGGATAAAGAAAAAAGAAGCAGCCGACACTAGTTAAGACATTATTAAGGATCTTTTCATGGATTCGGCGAGATGTAAAAACAGTAACCTCATTATCATCGCAAAGGTATCGCAGACAATCTGACGGCAGCCTGGCAAATGAAGCTCCTCCACGGGGGAAGCTCTTTTTTTCTTTTCAAGCGACACTCCAGATGCGTCATTATAAAGGGTCATTAACTATTCAGCTCCTTCCTGAGGTGATTTATGGGCCCGCGCTCAGTGGAAGCTTAACATTAAGGCATAAGATTATTCAGCCGCCTTGACAAAAAATTCGCAAGGATACTTAAATACTGTACTTCATATAGCTGACAAGACGTGGAGGCTTTAGAGGAAGTGTAAAGCGCTCACTACGAAAACCCAACGGGCTTTTGCTGGCCGGAAATACAACCGCTTTCCCCGCTGATCCTCCATAGTATATATTCATGAGTCACTGCAGTAAATAACAAATCACTGCAATAACACCGAAACGTGTTGAGCGGTGCGTGTGGTGCGCTCCCCCTCCACCATAGCAAAATGTGGGCTTTTCACTACGACGGCTGAAGGACAGTGGGTGAAATCCTTCACTATCATAAAGATACTTTCACAGCAACTTTCACAGTTAAGCCTTCCTAAAGGCTTGGGCAAACCCTGAGCTTGTTGCACATGCCTTTACCTGTGTGCATGGGCGCGATTGCTTGCACCACATTGCACTTGTGTCTGATGCACGATGCATTATTAAGCCAAGCTAGCCTTAGATCGCCAGCACCTTTGTTGTTTTTGTGTCTTATCTCTTGGCTACCTTCAGAAGACTCTCTGCTTTCTCTCCCTCTCATTCTCTCTCTCTTCCTCTCGCACTGCCTCTCTCTATCGCACCTGGCTGTGTTTAAAATTTAATACCATCTCGCAGCATTCATTACCGCTGTAATTGCCCTGGCCCTTCATTACATGCCCTTGCCTGTATTTGGCGGACTGCCGCCAACGCTAGGCCCTAATTATGTGATGGTAATGATTTAGACCAGAGACAGTTTCCGTTAAACACTTCAGTCTTGTTGGAGCATTATTTAATGTCGGACGCAATGATCGGCAGTTATGAACTCAAATGTTGCTCCGGCGCTCAAACTGATGTCAACGGCTGTGCTAATGCTAGCGCTAAATGCTTTGTTTATTGCTCTGGCTCAGGCCGTTGCCAGAAATGAGCACAGAGCAAGGGGCGTCAATGCCAAGATCTGAAGTGATTCTAGCAAAGTCAGCAATGCTGGATCAAACAGAATGAAGTCTTACGGTGCTGGATGAAGGTGTTGGATAAGGGTGATCAACAAAATGAGGTTTAGCCCAGCATGGTGCTAAACATTTGCTAAATAGTCCTCTACAGAGTGCTCGTACTTGGGTTAGGGAGGTTAAATGAGGTTGATGAAGGATTTCTTTAATAAGACATTGTAATTTATTGATGTGCTGGTCATGTTGGTTGTGCTGGTCATTAGGGCTGAACCACTTTTTCTTTTTTTCCCCAGATTAATCATAAGAAATTGTTTTTTTTTTTAGTTGAAACCAATGTGATTATGCTGGTCAACCAGTGTGGTCATGATGGTCAACCAGCTGGCTAATGCTGGTCATGCTGGTCAACCAGTGTGGTCATGATGGTCAACCAGTGGGCTAAGGCTGATCATGCTGGTCAACCAGTGTGGTCATGATGGTCAACTAGTTGGCTAATGCTGATCATGCTGGTCAACCAGTGTGGCCATGATGGTCAACCAGTGTGGTCATGCTGGTCAACGAGTTGGCTAATGCTGATCATGCTGGTCAACCAGTGTGGTCATGATGGTCAACCAGCTGGCTAACGCTGGTCATGCTGGCTTTTTTTCCTAGTCATGCTGTTCAGCCACCTTGGTGATGCTGGTCAACCAGCTGGTTATGCTGGTCATTGGCTGCACCAATTTTTTCCCCCCAAGTTAATCTAATATTCTTTTGTTTGTTTGTTTTTTATTTGTCAAAACCAATGGGGTCATGCTGGTCGGCCAGCTTTGTATTGCTGGTCGATCAGCTTTTTATTTTTAGTCATGCTGGTAAACCAGCTTGGTAATGCTGGTTGTCTAGCTTGGTCAGCTTAATTATGCATGTAGACCAGCTTAACCATTAAACCCAAACAAAAACATACCCTATACTGGTCAGGAGCTAAACAAATCAACCACCTTAATCAGCATGACCGGCTTAAGCTTGTTTTGTTTTGTTTTTTCAGCAGAGATGCAGCAAATTTATACTCCAACTTAAATTTATTCACTTTTTAAAAATATTTTATTTATTAGATGCTCAGATTATTAAATCCTACAACGGTTGCTATGGAAGAATACATCGCAGATGGGGTAGAAGTTGGCCAGCGTCGTGAGGAACAACTCGAAACTCTAAAACTCTTCGGTTGAGGGCCAGTTTGAAATCTCCTCACAAGGACATAGTCACATGGGCATTACCCAGGTCTCAAGAAAGGTCAATCTGAATTCCATTGTCCCCTGGTGCTCACTGGGGAATGGAGTTCATGAAGTGGCCAATTCTTTTATGCAAACCTGAGCACCGTCTACCACCTTCTGAACTGGTATTGATGACAAAACCATCACTTCAATGGCATTAGAGAGAGTCATTGACTCATTTATTCATGGAAAGTCCCAGAGAGGAATGCTGTTCCGGCCCAGCTCCTCTGTCCTGCTAATTACGTGTGACAGAATGCATATACTAGCTCGTTGGGATGCTAATCGTTGGCGATTCGATCCAAATTACGATTTGGTGGTTTGCGATTTGATTCAGGAGTGGTTTGGTTTAACTGAGAAAGATTTGATCTTATTTGATCTCTGGAGTGCTGCGAGACTCATTCTAACCCTATTAGACTCTTCTGCAAACAATGACATTAATTATGTATGTGTGTGTCGTTACAGGTGCTGACTAGATAATGACTGTTTGTTTGATTTAGCTGATAATCAGAGCAAATATTAAGACTTAGGACTGTTTCATTCCTTTCAAAAAGTCTGATTATATTTAAATAAGGGGCAAATGCATTCTCCTAAGCCATTTCAATTTGGTTCAGGCCCCTGTTAGTAGGAGAAGAATCAATGCCGTTGAATTGTCAGCAGTTTCAGCTTGACACATTGCCACACCCGAACTGGCACACCTCCATGACAGTCCTTCTTTTCTGGCGTTTGCAGAAAAATGGCTAAAAGGCATGCAAGGAGGTAGTAAGCTTTTTGTGGGAGGTTAGGCATGTGTCTCTTTCTTTCAGAGATAGGCGGGTTCCTACTCATTATATTAACAATCGAATAATCTACTAATTATTTTGACGGTTTGATGGAAATTCTGGTTGCTAGGACACAACCGTCCAGTCAGCTTGGGTTTTGCTATGCCAACAAAGAGGAGAGATTGGTGGAGTGTGTTCATGTTGCCTGCAAAGTAATCATGTTCGTAGTGCAAGTAGTGTAGCATTTTTGCATCCGAAAAACAGCATAAATGTATTCCCGCTAGTAATCCCCCATTTTTATCAGCTATATGTACAAGCAAAACCCTTGTATGTCCAAATTGGCAACTTTACAGGAGAAAGTGTCGTCTCGGTTCTTCTTCCTCTGGAGATGGACTTGTTATTAAAAAAGGAGAGTCTGTAACCACCGTCTTTAGTTGTAACAATGAAATATTTTATTTCAATCAAAAGAACAGTGTGGAGAGAGTCTGCCAATTCTGAGTGCCCCTCGGTCTCTCTCTCTCCGACTTAGGAATACCTTGAGTCTTTATACCCTACTTCACGTCATATTCTGTTGGATTGTTGCCATATATGGAATGTTTGCATTTCATCCATAAGGAACAATCATTAGCCCCCACTATTACATACGTGGTCCACAGCCACATCTGGACCGCGTTTAAATCAATGTCATGTTCACCCAAAGGGATGTCCAAATCTAAACAGCATCTTATGTTTGTTCAATTCATGTATATTTGGTCAAGAAACGGGGCCCCCTTTCTTTTCTACATCTACCCTGTGTGGCTTACCATATCACTCCTCAACTCCATACCATTCCTACAGGCCTATGAACATCTGCATAGCCAATGAATATACTACAAAAGAAAAAACCTTCTGAACTTTCAATGGAAGTCAATCTAGAAAGACTTCATTCATTCAGTTATTTTGGAGCATTTCTATTGGTCTGTTCATCATGAAATTATTACCACCATGTAAAGAACTGCGGCATCTTTTAGCACCTGCATAAGCATTTAACCCTTCAGACTAATACCTGGTATAACCTCTGTTTACTGCACTTAACCGCTTTAAGCTTTGCACACTAGAAGAGATTTTCTCCCATTCTTCACAGCAGAATTGCCCCAGGTGGGAACGTTCGGTTAAAGACCCATCCCTGATTGGATTGTTTGTGCAATTATGAGTCTTTCTGAGGATTAGTCTCACATACGAGGGCGTAGGTTTGATTTTGACATTTGGTGGGTATGTAAAAGCAGCCTACGGGGGACCCCCTGTAGCTGAAGCTTTTCGCATTTATGATAATTTAATATGTTTGCATTTGTGATCATTTATGGTGACTTCTGACTGTAGCGTCATGTCATCTAGGGCCTTTATTTATAGATATGGTTGCTGAGATTGTATTTCCATTTCCATTTAAGGCATTTAACAGACGCTCTTATCCAGAGCGACTTACAAAAGTGCTTCACTGTTTTTAAAAAATATCTAGTTTGCATAGACTAGAATCCTAAAGATACCTCTAAGCTTAGATGCTACTAAATACAGAAATCAGTATGGAGACCACAATACTCGACACTTCGCCCAAGTACTCTTGGAAGAGGTGGGTCTTCAGCTCAGCATTTGAAGACAGCAAGCAACTCTGCCGTTCGGACACCCAGAGGAAGTTTGTTCCACCACTTCAATGCCAAGACAGCAAGAAGTCTGGATGCTTGTCTTCCAGGGATATTAAAGGATGGTGTGTCAAGCCACAGGAAGCCAATGAAGAGAACGCAGCAGAGCTGTTACATGGGTTACATGTATGTCCATTGTTCACTGAGCAGATCAATAAGTTAGGCTAGTTAGGCCACGCAAAAAGACAGACTGAGTGGCAGTGCTGGCGTTCAGTGTAACTGCCGCTAACACACAAAACGAGAAGAGCTGTTGTGCGACTTTTTACAGAATTCTGAAAGCTAAAGAGAAGAGAAGCTAATGGATTGCTGCAGTTCACAGAAGCAACTGGAATCCAGGCCCTGAAACATGTGGGAGCTCACGGAGTGGTGAAGTCACACAACAGGTGAAAACAGGTGGGGGGAAAACCAGCCCACTGTAGCTGTAAAGTGCAAGTAAAAGGGGAAAGCTAACATGCCTGGATGAAGCTGTCTACTAAATGAGCCTGAAAACAGTGGAAAACACTCCTAAGCCCATCCACTTTGTGCACTTTGTGCTCTCAGATATAAGGTTTTATTGTGTAAACGGGTGGGATTTGAGCATCAGTTAGCTGGACCTTCCTGGCTACACATCGCTGGACCATTGGTTCTTGCACATTTGGCTGGAACAGAGATTTGCACAAATTCAGTACTTCTCCACATTGGGATGTGGTGCTTTTCTGTGGTCTGCATGTAAAGCCTGGCTCCTTGTGGGAGTGGTGGTCTGAAGAAAAGAGAGAAGACGTTGGAGGTGGGCATGAAGTTTGTTGAAACCGGGATAGACTGAGGTGTGGGTATATAAAGGGGATGAAGACCTGGAGAAGGAGGGGTTAAGGGCATGGTCCCCCTCCCACAATTTAATCCCAAAACCCTAAACATAACCATAGTAGAATGTGAAGTTCTTGCCATTTCTGCAGGAGCCTCTGTCCATCAATCTTTTGTATAAGGGATCCCCATACTGAAGAGAAGTAGAATGCTGTGGCAAAACTGCAGTTTTCTCAATTCTTCTTTGAGTACGCGACAAGCTTGGTAAAAGCGCGGCACCAGTGAACGGCAGCTCTTCCAACAGGAGCTCGCGCAATTGTTAGTCTTTGTCATTTCTTGTGGTGTACTGTAGTGGTGTATGTACGAATCCAAGTCCAAATAGAGAGCAAATAACTGCGAGTGTTTACTGCAAGATCTTTGTACGAGAGGTTTTTAAAGAAGGAGAAAAGGACTTTTAAACATGTTCTTACAGCCTCCACATGGAATGCAGTCGTATTCTGCTTCACCATTAAGAGCAAAATGGTTATCAAGCGGCTAATTATTCTCTCCCCACCGCATTCGCTTGAAGAAAAGAATCTGCCGTGCTTAGCTCTGCAGCTGAGCACAAAGGCCTTGCCCCTGAGAGCCAGGCAGTCGAGAGAGGAATTCCGTGATAATCGCCATGGCCTCTCTTTCCAGACTGGATTACAGTCAATTGCTGAAACTGAACTAGCCTTCTCCTTTCAAACTTTATTTCAGGAAGGCTTTGAACTGAAACGCTTTCATCATACAGTCTGCAAAGTGAATATGGTGTAAGATAATATTCCTGTCTGATGGCTGAAAATGTAACAACAGCCCCCAAAAAGCTTGCTAAGTGCAAATCACAACTATGGCTAAAACTGCAGTCAGTTGCAATCAGTGAGCTTGCAATCAAAAGCTTGTCAAGGGCAAGCTGGACAATTTCACCATACTGTACAATACACAGGCTGGACTTACTACAGTAAATACCAGTAAACAGTCACTATTAGAGCAAGGCCTTCAGTTCAGGTCATAAATGTTGAAACTCATGCTAGATGATGCTAATTTATACTAGTTTCCCAATGGAGATTTTAACAGTGTGTTAGCAGTAAGTGACTACTGGCCCTTCACTGTTGGGGAGAGGTCTCCCCAAAGTGGGGGAAGGCCTGTTGTCTCGCCTCAAGCTAAAATAGAATTTCTGATTGGTTCTGCCTCTGTGTTTGACTCTGTTGTCTCGCCTCAAGCTAAAATAGAATTTCTGATTGGTTCTGCCTCTGTGTTTGACTCTGTTGTCCCACCCCAAGCTAAAATACAATTTCTGATTGGTTCTGCCTCTGTGTTTGACTCTGTTGTCCCACCCCAAGCTAAAATACAATTTCTGATTGGTTCTGCCTCTGTGTTTGACTCTGTTGTCTCGCCTCAAGCTAAAATACAATTTCTGATTGGTTCTGCCTCTGTGTTTGACTCTGTTGTCTCGCCTCAAGCTAAAATTGAGATTCTGATTGGTTCTGCCTCTGTGTTTGACTCTGTTGTCCCACCCCAAGCTAAAATACAATTTCTAATTGGTTCTGCCTCTGTGTTTGACTCTGTTGTCTCGCCTCAAGCTAAAATAGAATTTCTGATTGGTTCTGCCTCTGTGTTTGACTCTGTTGTCCCACCACCAGCTAAAATAGAATTTCTGATTGGTTCTGCCTCTGTGTTTGACTCTGTTGTCTCACCTCAAGCTAAAATAGAATTTCTGATTGGTTCTGCCTCTGTGTTTGACTCTGTTGTCCCACCACCAGCTAAAATAGAATTTCTGATTGGTTCTGCCTCTGTGTTTGACTCTGTTGTCTCGCCTCAAGCTAAAATAGAATTTCTGATTGGTTCTACCTCCGTGTTTGACTCTGTTGTCTCGCCTCAAGCTAAAATAGAATTTCTCATTGGTTCTGCCTCTGTGTTTGACTCTGTTGTCCCACCACCAGCTAAAATAGAATTTCTGATTGGTTCTACCTCTGTGTTTGACTCTGTTGTCTCGCCTCAAGCTAAAATAGAATTTCTGATTGGTTCTGCCTCTGTGTTTGACTCTGTTGTCTCGCCTCAAGCTAAAATAGAATTTCTGATTGGTTCTACCTCCGTGTTTGACTCTGTTGTCTCGCCTCAAGCTAAAATAGAATTTCTGATTGGTTCTGCCTCTGTGTTTGACTCTGTTGTCCCACCACCAGCTAAAATAGAATTTCTGATTGGTTCTACCTCTGTGTTTGACTCTGTTGTCTCGCCTCAAGCTAAAATAGAATTTCTGATTGGTTCTGCCTCTGTGTTTGACTCTGTTGTCTCGCCTCAAGCTAAAATAGAATCTCTGATTGGTTCTGCCTCTGTGTTTGACTCTGTTGTCTCGCCTCAAGCTAAAATAGAATTTCTGATTGGTTCTGCCTCCGTGTTTGACTCTGTTGTCTCGCCTCAAGCTAAAATTGAGATTCTGATTGGTTCTGCCTCTGTGTTTGACTCTGTTGTGCCACCCCAAGCTAAAATACAATTTCTGATTGGTTCTGCCTCTGTGTTTGACTCTGTTGTCTCGCCTCAAGCTAAAATAGAATTTCTGATTGGTTCTGCCACTGTGTTTGACTCTGTTGTCTCGCCTCAAGCTAAAATAGAATTTCTGATTGGTTCTGCCTCTGTGTTTGACTCTGTTGTCCCACCACCAGCTAAAATAGAATTTCTGATTGGTTCTGCCTCTGTGTTTGACTCTGTTGTCTCACCTCAAGCTAAAATAGAATTTCTGATTGGTTCTGCCTCTGTGTTTGACTCTGTTGTCCCACCACCAGCTAAAATAGAATTTCTGATTGGTTCTGCCTCTGTGTTTGACTCTGTTGTCTCGCCTCAAGCTAAAATAGAATTTCTGATTGGTTCTACCTCCGTGTTTGACTCTGTTGTCTCGCCTCAAGCTAAAATAGAATTTCTGATTGGTTCTGCCTCTGTGTTTGACTCTGTTGTCCCACCACCAGCTAAAATAGAATTTCTGATTGGTTCTACCTCTGTGTTTGACTCTGTTGTCTCGCCTCAAGCTAAAATAGAATTTCTGATTGGTTCTGCCTCTGTGTTTGACTCTGTTGTCTCGCCTCAAGCTAAAATAGAATCTCTGATTGGTTCTGCCTCTGTGTTTGACTCTGTTGTCTCGCCTCAAGCTAAAATAGAATTTCTGATTGGTTCTGCCTCTGTGTTTGACTCTGTTGTCTCGCCTCAAGCTAAAATTGAGATTCTGATTGGTTCTGCCTCTGTGTTTGACTCTGTTGTGCCACCCCAAGCTAAAATACAATTTCTGATTGGTTCTGCCTCTGTGTTTGACTCTGTTGTCTCGCCTCAAGCTAAAATAGAATTTCTCATTGGTTCTGCCTCTGTGTTTGACTCTGTTGTCCCACCACCAGCTAAAATAGAAATTCTGATTGGTTCTACCTCTGTGTTTGACTCTGTTGTCTCGCCTCAAGCTAAAATACAATTTCTGATTGATTCTGCCTCTGTGTTCGACTCCATGTTGTCCCACCCCAAGCTAAAACAGAGATTCTGGTTGGTTGTACTGCTTTGGTTTGTGCCTATAAGTCAATGTCAGTGTGGTTTAGGGACAGTAGATTTCTATCAAGCAGCAGAATTCCATTCAGCTGTTGACTTTGAGAGAATGGATTCTGAATTTATTTGTCAGGCTGGATTAGAACCTTTATCAGGCCGGTTCCGGTCCACAGGCTGTACGTTTTCCACCCCTGGTCTAGATCATTGACTATAAAAATTTGAATATTGTGAAAACGTTCATTTTTAAAGACATTAGCGTTCAGTGTAAAAACACAAAAACATCAAAAACGAGAAGAGCTGTTACGACTGACTGACAAAAAGATTCAGCAGGAGTTCAGAGCTCTTCTTTTACACACTGTTGAAAGTTAAAAAGAAGAGAAGCTAATGGATTGCTGCAGTTCACAGAAGCAACTGGAATCCAGTGACCGAAACATGTGGGAGCTCACTGAGTGGCACGCTCTGAAAACAGGTGGGGAAAAAAACAAGCCCACTGTAGCAGCAGATTTAGCGGCATTTTAAGTTTGACCTGAATGACCCAGTCTACTAAATGTGCCTGATAACAGAGGACCATCCACTCGACTCTGTGCTCTCAGCCATGAGGCTTCATCCTTTTAACCCCGTCTGATTTGAGCATCAGTTACCTGGACGTTCCCTGCTACACATCGCTGAACCATTGGTTCTTTAGTAATTTGGATGGATCGCTGTCGAGTCCAACTGCCTTAAACTTGAGCAGATAATCACTTGTTTCATTCCTGGTTTGGCCGTTGCAGAATGTTTTGACACTCAGTCTGGATAAAAATGGGCGTGTTCCAGCCAGAAAGTGCAACTTTATCAGTCTGTTAAAGTGCGCTAGTGAGCCCGTTATACAGAATTCTGATTTCCAGGATACTGTATGTAATTTGCAGTCGTCAGGGTAGTCAATATCGATATGCAGGAGAATCCTGCGAGTTGTGGCAGAGGTGGATCTCTGTAACAGTGGTAAATTACATTAATAATAATCAAAGAATGGTGGTTCTAGATAATTGGCTAGTCAGTTTCTGTAACTGTAACAAAATAATAGCTACGCTTGCACAATCAATAGAAATTAGTAACAGTAAATAGTAATGCTATTTATGTGGAGAACTACATAATTGATTTGTCCTTTCAGTCATTTTGCTTTGTTAGTTAATACTTTAACACTTCAGGCTTAATATCTCACCATCTGACTGTGGGTAAAGGTTTGCTTATTCATAATGGATAAAACCTAGAGCCCAATTTTAGTGATCTTGAGGTGAGCCGCCAACCGTGCACCGCGCAGCTTGATTTAGGGCATCAGTGAGTCTTTGCTATCGCAATGATGGAGAAAGTACGTCTTATGTGGCTAGAAAGGCGCAAAAGGCATGTACTAAGTCTCTTAATTAATCGTGGGTGTGTTTTGGGCGTAACGTGCAATAAACCAATCAGCATGTCCCTTGCCATTCCCTTCAAGAGCCAGGTGCAGTCTGACTGTTGACGTCTGCCTAGGTTGTTTTCCGTCTGTGGAGCTCCTGGGTTTTCCATTGCCAAGATAGCGATACCCCAGAAATTTACCTGAACACACCTCATTTCAAGACCCCCACGCCCATCTGCGTAGATATATTCACAAGCAGTGTTGCTAATTAAACTACACAGGCGGAAGGCATTGAAATAGACTGTTGATGGGGTGTAAGATAGCAGTGAGCAGGGTGTAAGATAGTGCCCCCAAACTATATATACACTATATATTGACTTGCTTTCTCACATGTATCTATTATCTAGTGCAGAAATTGCCAGTCTTGTCCACAAAGCTGCAGGTTTTCACTCCAATCAAGCAGAAGCACCTGATTCCACTTGTTAAATCAGCTGATTCCAGTCTTCAAACACTTGTTTGTGCTTCTGATTGTTGCAACACCTGAGACGAGATGAGAGTGACCTCTGATCTACTGCATCAGTGCAAGCTGCATGCTTCTGTCTCATGAATGTAAGTTAATAAAAAAGGTAGATGCTAGAGGTAGATGTTTGACATAGTTCTGCAGGACTGGGCTACAAACCTTCTAAACCTATGTCTCCATCTTAGCTTAGGATCTCTTTCAGTCATGAATGACTAAATTCTAAAAAGAGTGACTGTGTTAGTCTTGATCCTCATCATTGCCTCGTTGAAGGGCTTCCTCAGCATTAATCTTACTCCACAATATTTACCATTAGACCTGTTATGATAATTACATTATTGGCTTTATTGTGCAATATATAGACATGACCTCAGTCATTTTTGCTGACCTCAACCTTTTCGAACTTTTTCCAACCTCCTTCAAAAATCTTTACAGAGCTCAGCGTGGAAAGCAGTGGCAGAGTGTATCAGAATCAGACTCTCTAGGAATCTGTCTGTGATGGGTTTAGCAAAGCAGAGAAGGAGCAGAGCGTCTCTTTATGCTAACACCACATCACATTACATCACTGACTGGGCAGACTGAAGACCAGCACTTACTAAGCTTCATTCTGGAGGACATTAGCAAGCGCCCTGAACACCACAACTAGCTCAGAGACACGCATTGCATTTCCACATTAATCTACTCACCAAGACCCGACCCGTGGCAGCTGGAACCCAGGGCATCTGGGAGGTCTGGATCTCAAGAGTGAAGACGGTCCCATATGAGCTCCACCAGATGTTCTCCAAGATGTAGATCATCTTGTCTACCATCCCTTAGCAACACCAGTGGATGCCTGTGGAACGTCACTGGAAAGGAGGATGCTTGTAAATGCATATATGTATGTAGAGGTTTATTTGAATAAAATTATAATGTTGTTCTTGTATTTATTAATGTGTTACATGGATAAACACCCCCCTGGCAATAAATAGAGGGCTCCCCCTCTCAATCTCCACAGAGAAAATAGGAATAATTGCCTCTTAGACAAAAAAATAATGGTAATTTAAGTACAAGGATAAAAAACTGATTTACCTCCTGGCTGTATGCAAAGTCTCTCAATCTCGCTCGCTCCCTCTCCCTCTCCCTTTCTCCACTACTGTTCTCAGTGTGCATGCACTTGTAGTATCCATACAGCTTCATCATATATTTAATATATTTGCAATATTTAACAGTTCAACAGTGTGCAGTTTGTAATCCTTTATTAATTATCTATTTCAGATATATGGAAAGCATTGTAAGACTGGTCCAGTCAGGGCCATTTCATATGTTCCAGGCCACCAATCCATACCCTTATTGCATGCAGGTGTAACATCATATGTTTTAGAGGTCAGAAGCCTCAGCTGGTTTGGACACTAGAACAATAAGGCAACTCTGAGATTAGAAAAAGCAAAGAAAAAAAATCATATACAGGTTTATTTGTTTCTGATATCTCCTGCAGCAAGACACAAACATTACTTCTCAGTGTCTACCTTGCTTGTCCCAGTGGGACGTCTTTTTTTGTCTAGGGGGTAATATTGTTTCTCCCACCAGATAGAATTTATCCCAGTGCTCCTCTGACCCCTAAGAGTCTCTGCCATGAGTTGCCATATAGTTCCAGCCCTACAGCTCATAAAATCCCTTCCCTGGAACCCTAGAGTTTTAGCCTTGAACGCTAGTGTCCCAGATCAGAGGTCCCCAAGAGGTGCCTGGAAAGTCTCACTGAACTTGGGCGCCTCAAAAAGTCCCATCTTTAAATGAATATCTCATCCTTCTAGTGTCCCTAGCCCTAGTGTCTCTACTATCCTAACTCTAATGCCTATAGAATTCCTTACAATGTCCTTACAGTCGCCTCTGGTGCCCCAGCCCTAGAGTCTCTACAGTCCTAACCCCAATGTCTCTAAAGTCCCAGTTCTGGTGCCTTTAGAGTCTCTACCCTAGTGTACCTACAATCCTGGTTGTAGTGTCCCAGTAGATCTAGCCGCTGTGTCCCTACAGTGCTTGACCTAATGCCTCTAGAGTCCCACCCCTACTCTCCCTTGAGATCTAGCCCTAGTGTCCCTACAGTTCATGCCCTGATGCCTCTTGTGTCCTACCTCATAGTGTCCCTACAATCCTAGCCCTAGAGTCACTACAGTTCTGGTGCCTCTGGAGTCCCAGGTGCCTTTAGAGTCCATACTCTAGTGTCACTACAGTCCCAGCCCTAGTGTCCCTACAGTCCTGGTTGTAGTGTCCCAGCAGATCTAGCCGCTGTGTCCCTACAGTGCTTGACCTAATGCCTCTAGAGTCCCACCCCTACTAGAGATCTAGCCCTAGTGTCCCTACAGTTTATGCCCTGATGCCTTTCGTGTCCCATCTCGTAGTGTCCCTCTTGTACAGTCCTTCTCTAATTCCTCTAAAGTCCCAGCTCTAATGCCTCTACAGTCTCACCCCTAGTGTCCCTAGAGATCTAGTCTTGGTGTTCCTACAATCCTAGGCCTATTGTTGCTGCAGTCCTTACCCTAATTCCTCTATAGTCCCACACATAGTTGTCCCTAGACTCTTGAGTCTCAGCCCTAGTGTCCCTAGTGATCTAACCCTAGCATCCATACAGATCTAGCTCTAATGCATCTTGAGTCCCATCCCTAGTGTCCCTACAGTCCTTGTCCTAGTGTCCCTACAGTAAACACTCTAAATTCTAATGCCTCGAGAGCCCCAGCCCTATGTTTCTACAGTTCCAGGCCTGCTGCCCCTAGAGTACTGACGTCTCTAGAATCTCAGCCACACAGTCTTTGCAGTCTCAACCCTAATGCCTTCAGAGTGTCAGCCCTGTATATCTTACTGCCCCTAACATCGCAGTCCTAAAACCTCTGGAGTACAGGCTCTAATGCTTTAGAGTTCCAGCCTACACGTTACATTATTCATCTGTTATAACATGACACTCCAAAGCACACTGCAGCACTAAGCCTCTATATTGCAAGCTTTTCATACAGGATGATGGATTGAATTACAAGGTTTGGCTGATTAAACAGGATGGCTGACGAATGCCTGGTTCAATTGCACTATTACTATTAATAGAGAAGCCAGGCTGACATTTCTGATATAAATGTAAAACATTCAAGATATTTAAAACATTTAAGAGCACTTGGTCCAAATGCAAAATAAAATACAAGCTATAGCTAAAACTGAAGCAGGAAGGCTTCACATTAAAAACAGCAGGATGGACTTATTTTCACTTTTAAAAATAAAGGTGCTACCAAAGTTTCTTTGAACAATGCCAAAGAAGAACCACATTTGCTTCCATAAAACAGTGTTTCTCAACTCTGGTCCTGGAGGCACCTTTCCTGCACATGTTTGAGCTTTCCCTGCTCCCATGAGATGTGTGGTGTGAAATGCGTGAAGAATATTTTAAAAGTTTATAAAAAACTGGGGCTCAGGGTAAATTTATCAGTTTAATTCCCAGGTCTACTCGTTCATTCTCTTTAAACTATTATCTATAGTTGTCGTGATGAATTTACTCTGAATTGGCAGAGAAAAAAATGATGATGATTTTTCCCCTGTAGCCAACATGCTCATGTGGGGCTCACCTGGGCTAGATGGTTGAAGGTGGGCATGGGCTCTGAGGTGGTTTGTATCTAATGCTCTAATGCCTCTTGAGTCTCAGCCCTAGTGTCTCTAGTGATCTAACCCTAGCATCCATACAGATCTAGCTCTAATGCATCTTGAGTCCCATCCCTAGTGTCCCTACAGTCCTTGTCCTAGTGTCCCTACAGTAAACACTCTAAATTCTAATGCCTCGAGAGCCCCAGCCCTATGTTTCTAAAGTTCCAGGCCTGCTGCCCCTAGAGTACTGACGTCTCTAGAATCTCAGCCACACAGTCTTTGCAGTCTCAACCCTAATGCCTTCAGAGTGTCAGTCCTGTATATCTTACTGCCCCTAACATTGCAGTCCTAAAACCTCTGGAGTACAGGCTCTAATGCAATACATTTAAAACCTGTAGCCAACATGCTCATGTTGGGCTCACCTGGGCTAGATGGTTTCCAGGTGGGCATGGGCTCTGAGGTGGTTTGTACATACTTCGTACTTGTTATTGGGACCCAGTTGGGCCTCCCAAATGGACCACATTGTTACAGCAGACCTTAATCTCACATGGGTCCCATCCAGGCCCTATCTGCAGATGGGGCCCATGTTTAACCCCTCCTGGTCCCATCACTGACCCTGGTGGGACCCTGGTGAGCATTGATGTGCGAGGCCGGCACAGAACCAAAAAGACAAAACTTTCTGGTTTCCAGTTGGGCTACCCACAATACCCGGATACCTTAAAAGCTGGGAGGGACTTTAAAAAGGTTCTTTGTACTCGTAAAATGGTTCTTCAGGAAACCAAAAGTGGTACTTTTGTGGCCCCACTCAAGGAACCTTTTGTAGCACCTTTTCTTCTCCATTTTCTAAGAGTGTTTTTCAGAAGAATAAATAATAAGGCTGGCAGACAAGCTGGTCAGTCACTGATGATCTGTTTGTGGTCTGAGTGGGAGGCTATCTTCCTAAATCAGACAGTACCGCAGAAAAAAAAAGAAAGACCCCCAAATCAGTGCAAACTCTTCTCCCAAGCTCTGGTAAACAGCAATTTCCACCCCACTGTAATCAAAGACGTGTGACGCGCTTTGATTGGAGAGCAAAAAAGAAGAAGACATAAAAAAAACAACTACACACCAATATGCCTCTGTTATCCGTGCCATAAATAGAATAAAGTACTGCATGAAATGGCTGCCGCACAGGGAGATGCTGGACAGCATTAAAAATGGTAGGAAGAAACCACACACACACACACACACACACACACACACATATATATATACAGCCACACACAATTTTAAAACAACCGGGACCAGATTCAAACCCCTGGCTTTCTTCATTTCTTATCGACGCTTTGCAAGACATATTGCAACGATTGGGGGGAAGAAAAATAATAACTGAGAGATAGGAGCGCATTAAAAGGCTTTTAACAGAAGGCTTTTGTGGAAGCACTGGTCTTTTATGTGTGGGAACGTTGTGAGCGTCAGAAGGCCAAGGCTTCAGTTTAATGATTCCGATAAAGTGGACATGAAAGATTCTATTCCAGCAGTTATTTCTTAGTCTTCTTTGTCTCTCGGAGTGAGCGTTGTTTTGTGTCAATTTCCATGATTACCAACTCCCTGTCTGGTCTTTTAAGCTGCTGCGCTCCTCTCTCCGGCTGTCTGAAGCCGGCATTTGAGTTCCAGCTAAGAGGAAGCGCTCAGAAGACGACACGCAGCAGATTCATTAGGAGAACGCTCTTTGATTGGCTACCAGTTGTGGTAGATCTTCCACAGGCATCTACAAGAACATTACGTTCTTCCAGAAGACTCTGGAGACATGACGACAGTATACCGAACTTAGAGGCAGGGGGCGGAGCCTACCCCCGGCCACCCAGAGAGAGAGACGTGACGTCGCTTCTGAAAGCAGCAAGAAAAGCATGTAGGTGGAGGTCTTTTAACACGGGTGGAGGATGGTGATTGGCTGAAGAAAGGTGACAAACTTTTGCGAGAGCTTTCATATACCCATCATGCCGGAGATGTCTTACTAAGGGCAGCCCAAAGCAAGCACTATGTATCCCTGTCTTGCATGGAGTTGTGATGGAGGGGCCTCAAGAGGATGTGAGGAGTGAGGAAACGATGGAAAGAGAAATCCTCTCGGGTCTAATGGTGAATACGCTTTTTTTTCCTAGTGACTTACTCACTCACTGATAGCCAGTAGTTCCTTATCTCTCGGCCGGGCCCGTTCCCTCAGTTCATTTCTCGTGTTGATGTCTCGCAGCCATGACATTCTATCTTATCATTGCTCTTTTTTTTCCTTCATTTCAGCGTGGAATGATGATCTCCTGATGGCTCCTTGAGTGATGACTCTGCTGACAGTTCCCTTTCTTGGGATTTCTTTGTAGTGCGATAACTGAGAGTTTGCTGCCGAAATTATGTCAAGTCAGAGTTGGGAACACTTTACAGAAGGGAAGCGTTCACAAGGATACATGAGCCCCAGGTCCAAGTCAGGTCCAAAAGTATTTGGACAGTGACGCAATTCATTTGGTCACCACCAATGGTTACATTTTTACTCAGTTCCCCCTTTTTTACAGGCTCAAAAGTAAGTAACTGGATAATGAACTAATGAACGTATGAGCAGTTTCATGGTCAGGTGTAGCCTAAGTTGGAGGTTAAAGGGTCTGGAGTTAATTCCAAGTATCAGATTTACATTTGGTGGCTTCACCGAAGCTAAAACCTGTACAAACACGAAATAAACCGGGGGTTAAAATGTTGACCTGACTTGATAGCAGTACAGGTAAGTATAATGAGTCTTAGGCCACAAGGCCATAAGACTATATTTTAGCTCTAGCTTTGTGAGTCTTCACACAATCTGAGCTGAGTATCCTGTGTTTGAGCTAGCCCTAGGGTTTGCCGCACCCCTGCATCACCTGAGCTGAAGCATTACACTCTGTAAGGGTGTCACCACTCATCACAGTGGCATATCATGGGAACTGGCAATATGTGGTCCAAAAAGGTGTTGAAGCAAGTGAAGGGGGCCATCATTAGACTGAAAAAATCAAATCGGACCTATCAGGGAAAGCCTAATCTTGGTACATTCCTAAAGATCTGGTACATTCCTAAAAAGAAAAAAATGCCCTGGCAAGCTCAGCAACCCCTGGAAGACCAGGAAAGATAAATGAACGCAGTAGAAGTAGATGTCCGTAGAATTCCTGCTATTTTCCTTGAAGGAAAAAAAAACCTTCACAACATCTAGTCAAGTCAAGAGCGCTCTCGAGGATCACTGTCAAAGACTACAGTCAAGAGACACATTCAGGAAAGTAAACACAGAGGCTGCGTCTGAAATGTAATACATGCTGTCTAAATAGGAAGTACTGGAAGGCAGGAAGGTACAGGAGCATGTCGGAATTGAATGTTTGTATAAAAAACTGCCTCCTAAAGATTCCTTACCTTGCTGATTTGTGAAGGCAGTGTAGAGGTATCTTTTGCTGCCTTATATATCCCTTGATCCTATGGGTTAGCGCCATCTGGCAACAATGGTGGAAGCAAGCAGCAGTCTATACAAACTATTCACAATTATTTGCTCTTAATATTTTATTTTATAGACGATTTTTGGCTTTTTATGTTTAATGTTTCCGTATCCTGGCAATGCCGCGACACATTGTGGTTGGTGCGGCCTACAGATAACACCACTACCTGCCACTGAGCTACCACACCATGTTAGAGACTGGGGTTCGATTCCCAGCCTGGGTGACTATGCTGCGCTACACCAATAAGACTCCTTGGGCAAGACTCCTAAGACTCCATTAGCCCACCTCTGTAATACGAGTAACTAAATTATGTAAAGCTGCTTTGTGACGACAACAGTTGTAAAAAGCGCTATACAAATAAATTTGACTTGACTTGACTTGACTTTCGCCTTTCCATTTTGTCGGCTGGCTGCTGGAAGGAGAGGTGATGGGCACCGGACGCGAGCGGCGATGGGGCACACAGGGCAGCCGCTCCCCCAGCTTCAGCTTTAGCTTTAGCACTCCAGGTTGCTCAGACTTCAAGAGAGGACACTGCCATGTTAGCCTTGTGATTGGTCACTTGTAGGACTGTCCATTTTACATCAAGAGGAGAGCAATTCCAGTCATCAGAAAGTTTTTAGACTTTTGTAGACTGGGAAGATCTTCATAATTTACATTTGGGGTCCCAGAGGAACCAGATTACCTTTTTAATTGGAAAGGAATCTCAGATTTAGGTTCCCAGGGGCTTTAAGTCAAATGCCTGAGTCTGTTGCGTGGTTGAGCAACATTTCACTGACTAAAGACAGAAGGGCCCACAAACAAGCCAGAACTGAAGGCTGCTGAAGTAAAGACTTGGCAAAGCATCTCAAGGGAGGAAGCTCAAAGAATTTGCATCCACGTATTCAAAATATTTGTCCAATTATTGAGCCTGTGAAAATGAAGGGGCTATGTGAAAAAAATGGCTGTAATTCCTAACCATGTAATGGGTAATCTGCGGTAGCAGTAGTAGTAGACTTATTTCTATAGTGCCTTTCACAACGGATGTTGTCACAAAGCATATTTTTACAGAGATCTTGGTCCAAGCCTTTTTTGAGCAAGACCAAAGCAACAATGACAAAGAAAAGCTCCCTTACACTGGGAACAAGACTCCAAAGGGAAATGCATCCTCTTCTGGTCAACACTGAAGAGAATAGCAAATTACAGACCAACAAAACTAAATGGACAGAGAACGTGCTGGTGAAACAATCATATGTACATCAATGCATTATCTAGAGTGGTGTGAATGACCCAATGGCAGGATCCAAAGCAGGACAGCATCACAGCAGGGAGCAGGGTGGTGAAGACCTGGGATCAGGCAGTACCGGGACAGGACAGTAAGAATAGGGCATCTCAAAACATGGGAAAGAAATTGTGGCAAATATTAGAGAGTTAGTTAACACAGTGGGAGAGCTTAGACCAGGGGGTAGGCAAGCAGCAGCAGCACTTGATGATAAAAAAACAGAAGACCAGAAGACTCCAGAAGACCTCACTCCCTCTTTCTCCCCAGGCCATCACACCAGCATGAGGAAGATGCTCATGAGTAGCATCCAATCGCAGAATAATAATCATGAATTAAATTTACACAGTTGCGATTAAATCACATAATCTTTGAAATAGTCCGTCAAAGATCTAGAGGGCTATTGATTGTGTTGGACATGAACAGGCTGCTAAAGATAGGGAAACGTGTTCAGGGTGAGCACACGGCAGGTTTAAAAGAAGCAGGTTAGCAGTTTCTGCAGGATCTGGCAGTTCATGAAGCTAATCAGAGAACATGACAGTCAGGAGTTCAAAAGACTGTGAGGCTAGGTGAGGCTTTTCATCAAGGCAGACGGTGAGCGGCACATACAAATGGGTTCAAAGTGAGTAAGCAGGTTCACAGGGTCGGAGGAACACACCATTGAGGGGTACAACATCAGGATAGCCCACAGTAGCACACATACAATAAGACCAAACAGTATATTTGACAAGTGGCTGGTGAAAAATTACAGGTGTTTCAAATAAAATGCCCAGGGAAGAGGTACAAGGGAAAGGTGCCGGTAAGGGAAAGTACAAGGCAGGTTTTTCTAATAAAGTATCCATTGAGTGGAAGCACAAGGCAAGTGTTTCTTATAAAGTGGCCAATGAACGGAAGCACAAGCTAGGTGTTTCTAATAAAATGGCCAGTAATTAGAAGCACACAGCAGGTGTTTCTAATAAATTGGCCATTAAGTGGAAGTACAAGTTAGGTGTTTATAACAAAGTGTCCAGTTAGTGGAAGTACAAGTTAGGCGTTTCTAAGAAAGTGGCCAGTAAGTGGAAGCTCAAATAGTTGTTTCTAATAAAGTGGCCAGCGAGTGGAAGTATGGGGTAGGTGTTTTAGTGAAATGATGGCAAAACTTACATTAACAGTTATAAAAATCTTTCCCTTCTCCTATGAACTTTTCATTTTGAGGATCGGCTGGTATGACTGTGATGTTATACGGCTGAACGAAATGGAACCCTGCCCAACTACTGTTGTAAATGAAAATCCAACAGTGATTTGATCCAGCGGAATTCAAACTCCATATGCCCCCTTTGCTACCCTCTATTATATACCCGGCATTGCTGCATTTTTTCTCGTCAAGGTGATTGCAGAATGTTTGCAGCCGGTATAGTGTGTGCCTGATACCCCACGTCCAGGTTCCCATAGCCATCAGGCTCTTTGAGCCCACGCACAATAGAAATCTTCAACCTGGCCTTTCGCTTATCAGTGGGGAAGAATGGAGGACTCACTCTGGATTATGTGACTGAAAATTCCCTGAAGGCTCCCATTCATGCGCTGAATAAGTGCCATGAGAGTGTAGTCACAGTTTATTGACCTCCTGCTAAGATGTGAAACCTGGTTTCCCTTTCATTGCGGGCCAGACCCCTGCAGGATCTTTTATGTGTTAGCGTTCAAAATGCTCTGATGGAGTGTCAGGAACACAGGGCACGTTCGGCCTTTCAGATGGGATTGTGATGGATGCTAATGAGTGGTTACTGTGCACGGTAAAAAAAAAATAAAGTTAATTTAATTAGACCACTCATTTCCATTCAATCACACAGAGCCGTTAGCATACATGGGCTTTGTTACATCAACACAAAGTGGTGGCAATTAATGACGATGTAATGACACAGTACAGTGCAAAAGTCAGGGAGATCCTTCACCTTTAATACAGCTCCCGTTCTTCTTAGGAGGCTCACTTACAGTGTTTCTGCGGAAATTCTTCCATATCTATGACAGCTCAGTGGAAGTGGAAGGATGGACAGAAGCACCTGTGGATGTTTTCATATTTATTGCTAACGTTACTAAACTACAGCTCACAAAGTAATACATTACATTTAATAACACAAAAGCATCCAGAATTGTGGAGGGAAATTGGCCCTATTTTTCTTTAAATACATTTTGCATTTATTTAAGTTTTAAAATGCAGGCAATTTCAAAGTCTTTTCATTTTAGTGATTTTTATTGCACAGTTTTCGAGCTCAGTAAAGGTAGTTTGACAGTGGATATTCAGTGGATATCTTGAAACCTCCTCCGATGCCTGTTACAGTGGTTTTGGCTATTTAATTAAATGTTAATAAAAATGATTTTAGTTTGATTTTAGTTAGAAAATGTCATTTAAGAGATTTTAGGAGAGTTTGTGACTGGTTTGTGGTTTGAAAAGGTAACGAGAACTGATCAATAAACCAATAGATAAACGTATTAAAATATAATTGGTCAATTTGTCTTTTACATTATTGGAAAACATAGAAAAATGTAATACATTCATCATAGTTCTCATTTTCATTTGTTACTTTTTGGTTAGCTCTCAGCAATCTGTAAAAGATTGTAGGAAATATTTTTTGGCATGGTTTTCATTAACAAAATGAACATTGGTAAATGCACAGATGCAGTTTCTCCAGGCTACTTATTTTGCCACAGAGTAAAACACGCTAATATTCCTCTTACCCATTTTTTTGGCTAGTTTACGACACAAGAACCCACAAACCATTGCATAGCTTTGACACCTATCACAGTTGTTCATGTCTGAGTCTTAGCAGATAGTGTTGCTGTCCTATCCCTGTGCCTTCTTAGCTGAAGAGATTGTAGCTTTTAGCCTAGCCCCTCTCTCGCTTCTCAAGCCTTACTGCTAAACAAAAGCCGCTGCTTTTCCTTCGGACTGTCTGATGTATGTTTAGCTCCAGTTTGGTTCAGCTGAGGTAGTCCAGTTTGACGGAGTGGGCGACGTAAAGAAGAGATGGTGAAAGCTGGCTCGTTAGCTGTCAGCTTGTCATGCTGTCAGTCTGATGGGTTTTTGTTTTGAATTGCTGTAAGGAACTTGTAACAGTTTTTTGAGCTCCAGTCCTGTATTCCTTCATCTTCCTTGGGCAAGCACATGATCCTCTATCTAATCTCCTTAGAAGTATCTCCTGAAAAATTAAGAGCTGGTGCTTAAAACTCAATAAATTAAAGTTTCCTCTGACTTGTGCAGCAGTGTATGTTCAGCTCGTAACCTCTTAGTTGTGTTTTTGGAGTGGGTTAACTAATAAATCCATCATTTATATTCTTTAGAGAGGGACAGCTGAATTGAAAAAACGGTCCTTTCAGGAAACACACACTGTACGAATGGTGCCTTTTGGTCCGAGCACGGAAAAGGCCTCACTTTCATAACTCCTTTTCAAGGAGCCAAGAATATCTCGGCCAAATTTCCCTTCATTAATGCCACTTGAGAAACTTCTCCAAAGCCACCCGAGCACTTTGACTTTCCCTTTGAGCTGGAAATGCCTGCCGAGGTACCCTGGCAACCTTTGGAAACTCTACAGGGAGAGTGTCCCGAGAGCTGGCGGCGCTTCAGGATTCTTTCAGCCGCTCTCAATCAAGCGAAATGATTTAGAAAAGTTTGATTAAATCTTCTGTCATCGTTTAGGATTTAGAGAGGACTTCGCTCGGGCTGTCAGAACCCGTTCAGCCCTCTGACCCAATTTCCCCTCTGGGACACGAGAGACTTTATTTATCCCACCCTGGGGACCATTACTCACGCCTGACACGCAGGGGATAAAAAACAGTGCATTGTGAGGGCCCATGGCATCAACACAACTTGTCTCTCTGCGTCGAGATAATGAATAATATTGAACAAGAACCCTGAGCCAGCAAAAAGCCTGCAATCCTCTGTGGTTCGTATCAGCATGTGAAGAAGCATATGAAAAACTGAGGGCTGATCGGTCAGACTGACAGTTGTCTGTTATCCATTATCCCAAAGTCCTAATCCTATTTGCATTTTTTACTCTTACTCTTGAGGCATCCTAAGGCCTGGGCATTTGGGCTATAGGATTGTTTTGTTTTTGTATTTTTTTTTTTACATATATAGCCTTGTAACTTTGGGATCAATAAAAACATCCATTTAAAAAGTGTTGGCATATTAGACCACAGTCCACTGTGGTTTCATAGGTTTATAAGATTGAAGACTTCCTTTTTGCTGGCTTCTCATTTGAATTAAGCTAGCAGCTACAGGGATATGCATCAGATAGTCTAGCAGTTGAGTTATGACAGTACAATACTATACTACTATACTATACTATACAATACTAACCATCACTTTTTTAGCATTCTGCAGTAGCAACATTGTTCCCTACTCATACCCCAGTTGGGCTTTTAAGCTGCGTTCACACAGCACAGTGTATTAGCATCTGAATATATGATCATGCTAGGCCAACAGGGGTGGTAACACACAAAGTTTGATGTCAAATTCCTCAAGAAGCAACATAACAGCCAAAACAGACCTAAAAACAACTCCAGACTGAAGCACATTTTCTATCAAAGATTTTCTCACGGTATTCAAACAGCACCACTCTGAAACTCTTATAATCTCTCACACAAAATCATAGCCTGTTTTGTATCTGGAAAAGAGCGTGAAATCTGAAAAAAAAGTTTCACCACAGTGTAATGAAATAGAAAACCAAGCTGTTAGGTGGTAACAATTGTGTGCTCTAATGTCTAATGTCATGTTTTTCGAAAAGTTGTAAAAGTTGTAAAAGTTCTATATATATATATTTATATATATATATAATGTATTTAATTCAATACATATATTATTAATATATTATTAATATAATACATATATTATAATATTAAATATACAGAACACATGACAAATCAGTGGAGTTCCCCCACTACGTCCGATGGTGCGCTAGTGTTTGTTTGAACTGGTTTGCACTCTGGTGGAAAAGTTTCCCTCTTCTATCACACACAGCGGCTTGATTGACTATGCTTCACTGCGTGTGAGAGAAATCAATATGGTAAATGCGCAGGCCTGGAGAAATGACTCAATGCCAGCCTAGATAGGCCTTTATTACGCAATTACCATAAACTGACATTTCATTTACAATCTCTTGACGTTGTATTAACTGACAGAGGGGATCGCTGAAAAATCGGCCCAAGGAGGCTTTTGGCTGTCCCCGAGTTCAGGGAACGCAAAGCACCAAACTGACCTATTAGAGCCAGCATTTATACAATTAACCATGTTTGCGCACCGCGGCGGAGGAAAATTAGCAGAGTGCAGACCATTACCGAAGAGCAAATTAAAGCCCTACCTTATTTTGGAGGTGAGGCCGCGAGCCCGAGAAAGCCTGTTTTGATGTCTCTCTGGTTGTGAATCACCAAGAGAAAATAAATGACCCGGCTGAACACAGAGGAGGAGGCAGTAAGTGTCTGGAAATAATTGGCCTGCTCGTGGACCATACACAATCCATTGATGGGAACTGAAGCATTTGTAATGCTTTCAGGTGCAAACCGCTGTGATCTGCTTTTCTGTTGTTGTTGTTTCCCCTCATTCGTATTCTGGCTGAAAGTTGAGGACTTTCAAACCAAGTAAATTCCGACTTCCATGGCACAGAGCCCAACTTCAGAAGCAGAGGGGGAGCTTGGTGAACTCGGTGGGACCAATCCGAGGGGAGTGATGGAGATCTTCATGTCGAGAAGTTAAATAGAGGCGCACAATTGCCGGGACTCCCTTGAACCGCAGGCTTATTACTCAGTCATTCCCTCAGTCTCATTTATAGCGGATTCCTGGAAGCAAAGGTATGTGAATGTCCTTTCTCCCAGAGGAGGGGATGAAGGCATTCCAATCAGCCAGTTATCTGAAAGAAAGTTTGTGGTGCTACAAAATACTCTTAAAAATAAAGGGGCTTCAAATAGCAGGACTTTGGGCCGGAGTTCAGGTGGCTTCTGCTTTGTGATAGGAAGCCAGTCCACTTGTTTTGATACGTGGAGCTAGGACTGAGAGATTGCAGGGTTAAGAGGGAGGGGACAGGGTGGTGGACTTGTTGTAGACATGTGAATAAGGTAGCGATGGTATTTATAGGATGCTAGAGTGTGGGGAGGGGCTTTAGGCATGTTCCTCCTCCCAAAATGTAGTTGTTTGCACCTGGCATATGCTTTTGGTGATGATCATGTTCAGATATCACTTGTCCACATTATGTAATGGTTCTTTACCAATTGAAAGGTTCTTCCCACTCATATTCACTCGTAGTAACCTGGGAACAAAGGTAAGAAATAAAACTGATCTGCAGAAGTAGGCCTTCAGCCTGATGGCACAACCAGTGCGTCTAGTACAGCTCTCCCTCTCATGCATTATTACCTAAGCCATGACTGCAAACTCATATGGTAACTACTAGGAAACCAGTGTGTAAGTTATGTAGTTTGGTGAATGTGGAGCTGAAATGTGGGTCCACATACAGACCCTTGCTGTTTTATGGCGTAAGGAATATGCTGAAAGATCATTACAGTGCCTCGCTTTCATTAATTCAGCAGTGCACGTACTGAAAAGATAATGAGACACCTCTGGGGTTGACCATGTCTCCCTGGCACTGGGGTACATTTAGGATTGGAGCAGATCTTAGGTCTTTTTTTTTTGTAAAAAAAAAAAAAAAAAAAAAAATATATATATATATATATATATATATATATACAGTACAGGCCAAAAGTCTGGACACATATTCTCATTCAATGCGTTTTCTGTATGAATGAACACATGTGGAGTTATGTACTTAACAAAAAAAGGTGAAATAACTGAAAACATGTTTTATATTCTAGTGTCTTCAAAATAGCCACCCTTTGCTCTGATTACTGCTTTGCACACTCTTGGCATTCTCCCAATGAGCTTCAAGAGGTAGTCACCTGAAATGGTTTTCCAACAGTCTTGAAGGAGTTATCCAGAGGTGTTTAGCACTTGTTGGCCCCTTTGCCTTCACTCTGTGGTCCAGCTCACCCCAAACCATCACCATTTCCTAGCAGCTATTTGACCATGAAGGCCTCCTCTTAACAGTTGTTCTAGAGATGGGTCTGCTGCTAGAACTCTGTGTGGCATTCAACTGGTCTGTGATCTGAGCTGCTGTTAACTTGCGATTTCTTAGGCTGGTGACTCGGATGAACTTGTCCTGAGAAGCAGAGGTGACTCTTGGTCTTCCTTTCCTGGGTCGGTCCTCGTGTGTGCCAGTTTCGCTGTAGCGCTTGATGTTTTTTGTGACTCCACTTGGGGACACATTTAAAGTTTTGGCAATTTTCTGGACTGACTGACCTTCATTTCTTAAAGTAATGATGGCCACTTGTTTTTCTTTAGTTAGCTGATTGGTTCTTGCCATAATATGAATTTTAACAGTTGTCCAATAGGGCTGTCGGCTGTGTAGTAACCTGACTTCTGCACAACACAACTGATGGTCCCAACCCCATTGATAAAGCAAGAAATTCCACTAATTAACCCTGATAAGGCACGCCTGAAAACCATTTCAGGTGACTACCTCTTGAAGCTCATTGGGAGAATGCCAAGAGTGTGCAAAGCAGTAATCAGAGCGGGTGGCTATTTTGAAGACACTAGAATATAAAACATGTTTTCAGTTATTTCACCTTTTTTTGTTAAGTACATAACTTCACATGTGTTCATTCATAGTTTTGATGCCTTCAGTGAGAATCTACAATGTAAATAGTCATGAAAATACAGAAAACGCATTGAATGAGAAGGTGTGTCCAAACATTTGGCCTGTACTGTATATACACTTGCCCTTTTTTATATGAGAATATGAATGATAACACAAAAAACATATTTAAAGCCATATTTACTGTATATATATATATATATATATATATATATATATATATATATATATATATATACAGTAAATATGCTACATGTCCAAATATTTGTGGACACCCCTCTAATTAAATGCATTCAGTTACTTTAGGTTGCATCCATTGCAAATAGAGATGTGGAAATGCAAACACACACACTTCTAGAGAAGTACTGCCCATAGAAAAGCACATTTTGGAGCAGATAAACATGAGCTTATTGCCACCATGTCTATAATGCCATGCCAGGTGTGGGCTAGAGGAGTATGAGCACCCCCAGCATTGAGCTGTGGAGCAGTGGATCTCTGGAATGATGGATGAAGCTGAATCCAATGCTTTTGGGTTGAGTTGGGGAGTTGGGGATGAGGTAGGAGGGTGACACTCTTGTCGCTGAATGCAATCAAATCCTTACAGCAATGCTCCAAATTAGAAGTCTATCCCTGGACAGTAGAGACAGTTAGATCAGAAATATACTCAACTTGATGTGCCTTGGCATTGAACCATGTGCCAACCACTCACGTCCTTCCTGTGCCCACGGAACACATTTTCGGTATGGCCACAATGCAGTGCTGCGCCTCTTGTGTATTTGTGCATGCAGGTCAGCAGTGGCTTTGGAGAAATCCTGAAAAATGGACAGGTGTTTGGTAGGTTTCTGGTGAGGAGAGTTGGAAGGAGTTTGGGAGGGCTCCAGTTTGTTCGATTTTTAATTAACATGTCTGCATCGACAAAATGATCAAATTGATGAAGATCAAATCCAATGAGCAAGCCAATAAGTACACAGTTGCAAACAAAAGGCTCTTCCTCATTATTATGGCCTACTGAATTTTTAGTTACCATACATGATCATACATATTATTGAATATAAACATGGTATTGCCTCTCTTTACTTTAAATTAGAAATTTAAAATGTGGTACAACTGGAGATGTTTTTTTATTTTCTTTTTTTGGAATTTCTGAACGACAGACTTTCTTCAAACTCATCTGCTAAAAGAAAATGACTCAAATCTGTAATTAGTCTCGGGGTGGGTTGGGGATGTGAATTAGCATACCTTTGAACAACTTATCAAATAATTGTAGTTTTGTGAAGCCTGGGAAAGATGTGTGGTGTTATGTAGGGTGACTGTCTATCCTCGAATCTTCTGAGGGACGTTGTAGATGACTCTCCATCCGCTTCGCCATATCTCCACCACAAATTAAGTGCTAGTCTCCACCAGCCCTGTGCCATTCATCTCGGCCCTTTTATGTTCCCGGAAATCAGTGGAACGCTCTGGCGCCCCAGCATCGACAGTCTCATTTTTGTTGTTAAAACGCAAGGCCTTCTGGAGGTTCATTGCCTCCTTATTTGAGCATGTGAGAAAGGTCTCTTAGTGTAAGGCTGCTGGATCTTCTGGGATGTGGTGTTGTCGCACCATTAGCACGACTTAAATGGCCTGTATCATGGAAAATGAATATCCTGATTTTTTTTTTTTTAATTTTTATAAAGCTCTGATGTACCATGTCAGCACTGTTCAACTTTCAGAATGTTCTGTTCAATGGAGTCCATACAAGGAAGCTAAGCCACAGCCTGTTTTGAATGGATCATGATTTACCCACCCATTACCTGCCCATTCATACTAAGGTGATGCAAACTGATGTTTCTGCCGACAACCAGTCCATCTTTTTCCTGGACTTTAGACTTTCCTGTGATCCAATTTTGGTTTCCAGTTAAAACATTTGCATTCTCCAAACATTTGCATTCTCCTTGTACAAGTCATCTGGTCATCTAGCATCACACCTGCACCAAACCAGTATTTTATGTATTCTCAACACTGGTACATTGGTCATCTAGCATCACACCAGCACCAAACCAATTTTTGATGAGTTCTGAACACTGATATACTGGTCATCCAGCACCACACCAGCACCAGAACCAGCACAAATCAGTATTTGATGAGTTCTGAACACTGATATACTGGTCATCCAGCACCACACCAGCACCAGAACCAGCACAAATCAGTATTTGTTGTGTTCTGAACACTGGTATACTGGTCATCCAACACCAAACAAGTACAAACCAGTATTTAATGTGTTCTGAACACTGGTATACTGGTCATTTAGGATCACACCTGCACCAAACCAGTATTTGATGAGTTCTGAACACTGGTATACTGGTCATCCAGCATCACCTCTGCACCAAAACCAGCACAAATCAGTATTTGTTGTGTTCTGAACACTGGTATACTGGTCATCCAACACCACACCAGCACCAGTACCAGCACCAAACCAGTATTTGATGTGTTCTGAACACTGGTATACTGGTCATCTAGCATCACACCAGCACCAAACCAGTATTTGATGTGTTCTGAACACTGGTATACTGGTCATCTAGGATCACACCTGCACCAAACCAGTATTTGATGAGTTCTGAACACTGATATAGTGGTCATCCAGCACCACACCAGCACCAGTACCAGCACCAAACCAGTATTTGATGTGTTCTGAACACTGGTATACTGGTCATCTAGCATCACACCAGCACCAAACCAGTATTTGATGTGTTCTGAACACTGGTATACTGGGCATCCAGCATCACACCTGCACCAAACCAGTATTTGATGAGTTCTGAACACTGGTATACTGGTCATCTAGCATCACACCAGCACCAAACCAGTATTTGATGTGTTCTGAACACTGGTATACTGGGCATCCAGCATCACACCTGCACCAAACCAGTATTTGATGAGTTCTGAACACTGGTATACTGGTCATCCAGCATCACACCTGCACCAAACCAGTATTTGATGAGTTCTGAACACTGGTATACTGGTCATCTAGGATCACACCTGTATTTGATGAGTTCTGAACACTGGTATACTGGGCATCTAGCATCACACCAGCACCAGTACCAGCACCAAACCAGTATTTGATGTGTTCTGAACACTGGTATACTGGGCATCTAGCATCACACCAGCACCAGTACCAGCACCAAACCAGTATTTGATGTGTTCTGAACACTGATATACTGGGCATCTAGCATCACACCAGCACCAGTACCAGCACCAAACCAGTATTTGATGTGTTCTGAACACTGGTATACTGGGCATCTAGCATCACACCAGCACCAAACCAGTATTTGATGTGTTCTGAACACTGGTATACTGGGCATCTAGCATCACACCAGCACCAAACCAGTATTTGATGAGTTCTGAACACTGATATACTGGTCATCCAGCACCACACCAGCACCAGAACCAGCACAAATCAGTATTTGATGTGTTCTGAACACTGGTATACTGGTCATCTAGTATCACACCAGCACCAAACCAGTATTTGATGAGTTCTGAACACTGGTATACTGGTCATCCAGCACCACACCAGCACCAGAACCAGCACAAACCAATATTTGTTGTGTTCTGAACACTGGTATACTGGTCATCCAGCACCACACCAGCACCAGAACCAGCACAAACACAATGCTTACATTTACCAGCAAGCCTTCCTGTCAAAAAGAATAAACACTAAAAATGACCTTAAATCTGTTCTCTCGTTCATGCTTCTCCATTACTATATGTTTTTTTTTTATTTAGCTACACACTGCAGTGAGTAAATGTGCTGCTCTAAGACGAATTAAATCATTTGGAATAGCTGTGGTACCCAATAACAGCACAGGTTGCACCTGAGCTTGTATTTGAAGCATGTGATAATAAAGCGAGTTGTATTTTGCTGCATTTGCAGTTCATGCTACTTAAATTCTACTATGTCCAGAACTGCGGCACCACGGTAGATCCTATTGGCTTTTCAAGAAATTGGTGGGTGGCAGAGTTATTGGAGTGGAGGATGAAAATGATTAAACATTGTTGTTCCTGGCTGTCTGGAAGAAAATAGCAGCCTTTCAAAGGATCCACACATCCGAAAAGAGCAGCTGGGGTTCATTTTTTGCTGACATCCCTGAGGATTTCAGCTCAAACCTACCAGGTCGTTTCATGCATTTCAACCAGGACTGCTTTTTTTGAATGAGGCATAACACAGGGGCTTGCCAATCACAGTGGAGGTCATTTACACCACTGTGGGAAAGTCCATCCTAAACTCCATCCATTTCATCTACAGTGAAAACTGGTAGTCACTTCTCAGTAGATATTTCTGAGGAGGTTAGATACAAGATAATCCACTCGGACAAGGGGTTTTAAATGGGGACAATTTAAGACCTGGTAGACCACCAAAACTGCTCGGTTTTGTTCTCAGAAAAATGGACAGCCCATCCCAGTTCAGACCTCAACACTGTTGAATGTGCTCTGGACGACTTTGGCTTAGATGGTGATGGCATGGGTAAATGTATATAGATTGCGAATCAAGTCAGTGGACTGAGGGATTGAATCCAGCCCTGACCCTCCTTGTCTGCACCCCACAGGCCCACAGTGACAGGAGGCTCTTTAAAGCAGTAATGGCTATTTATAAGGCAGGATAAATAGTTTGCTCAGAGCAGCAGCCGTATTGTTACTGGTAGATTAGAGAGAGGAAACACGTGTCAGTCCAGACAAGCCGAGCCATGTTGAGGAAATGGCCACTCTAGAAGGGCCAGATTCACAGCCTGGGTTTAGGCCCGTGTTTCAAGTGGAAGAAGGGAAGGAAGGAAGGAAATTGGCTTTCAGGGAGGAAATTAAATCAGGCCGAGGCCACGGAGCCCGAGATACATTAGCACATATTAACAACCGTGATGTCATTTTTAACAAGACTGATTGTGGAGGTAAAAGATTGTCCCATCATTTCTGTGACCAAGTGCTGGAGTCGTTTGTGGTTACACCTCAATTGTTCTGGAGACCTGAGGAGCACATGGAGACACCGCAAACACAACCATACTGCATCAAACACAATGTAGCTCTCACACAAAAGCCTTGTATCTCCAAAATGTTCTCTTTGAGAGCATCGGTTGCCCAGTGACATTGCATCAGCAACAGTTCGAAAAGAGGTGGTGGCTGGTTGAGCATGTGTCAGAGAGGCATGTGTCAGTCCTCACCCTCCCAGTGTCGGGAGCTTTACATGTGATAGGGGGAGAGTACTAACAAGTGGGTTAGGTCATTGAGATCAGAAGTTCTAGAAATACTCCCACCCCCTTCTGGCACCAACAATCATGACGTGCTCAAAATCACTGAGATCACATTTCTTCTATATTGTGATGGTTTGTTGTGAACCTTACCTGAAGCTTCTGGCATGTATCTGCATGACTTTAGGCACTGCACTACTACCACATGATCGGCTCATTAGATGATTGCATGAATAAGTACATTTATCAGTCTTTCTAAGAAGGTTCTTATAAAGTGCATTAAATTTTCCATCCTCCCATTTTTTTTCTATTCAGTTCATTCAAGTATATGAATCCTTTCAGAGCTTCATTTTTTATTTGGCAACCTTGTGTGTGTGTATGATGTGTGTGTTGGTGGGTGTATGTGTTTTCCCAACTTCACAATTGCAGTTTAATGGATCGCTGATGGATGCATCCACACACGAGTAGATATGTCTGTATGACAGGTGAGGAATTCAGTTTTTCTCAATGTGCGGGAGACCCTGTCAATCAGACCACCCCTCCCACAATACAAAGGGGTCTTCTGGATTCCTCCACAGGCACAATCTATACTCTTCATATCACGCTCCATATCACACAGCCTGAACACACACACACACACACACACTTCAGCCATGCAGGAAGCACGAGCTGAGGAGAGCGCTATATGCTACAAGCTACACAGGACCTAACTCCACGCTGAAGAAACAGCCTCAGTACTTCAGTGAGATGATGTCTCAAGTAGAGGAAAAAGTAGGCCAAAAAAAACACAACCTCAGTGAAAAGGTATCAGTTTCACAAACTCTTCCAATACTGAGAACTTCTTAATACACCCAGCACCTCTCAGCCTGGGAACTGAGGTTTATTAGGTGCTGTTCTCAACAGTTTTCACTCTAAAATAAAATTCTGAAGCTGAAAAGTGAGAGGCGTGAGCAAATGCAGCCCAGGTGCTGTCAGTCATGGAGTAGAATGAAATTAAAGCCCCAAAAAAGACTATAGAAACAAAATGTGAAGAACAGAAATGAAACTGTTCAAACTCTTGTTCATCACATTTACCCACATGATTAGTCATAGCAATAAAACCACCTGCATAATAATTTGTAGGTCCCCCAAGCTCTGACCTCCACAAGACATCTGAAGGTGTCCTGTGATATCTGGCAGCAGATCCTTCAAGTCCTGCAAGTTATGAGGTGGGGCCTCCATGAGCATCAATGAGCTTTAGGCACCCATGACTTTGTCTGTCGCTGGTTCATGCACTTTTGGTAGGTACTGACCACTGCATACCAGAAACACCCCACAAGACCTGCCTGATGTTTTAGAGATTTTTTGATTGAATTGGGAACCCACACCCACGGTCACCAACAGCGGCCACAGAGACCAGCCAAAGCTCTAGACCACATCGAAAGACACCAGCAGCAGCAGCTGTGGTGACCAACCAAAGCTCAATGCCACATCCACAGTTGGCCAGCAGCCACTGAGTCCAGCCAAAGCCGATCGGTACACCCACAGTCACCAACAGCAGCTGTGGAGAGCAGCCAAAGCTCAATGCTATGCCCACAGTCACCAACAGCAGCTGTGGAGAGCAGCCAAAGCTCTACAACACATCCAGTCACCAACAGCACCAGCAGCAAAACCTGGTGCTACACCTACAGCCACTGACAGCAGCCACAGAGATCAGCCAAAAGCTACACCTACAGTCACCAACAACACCCATGGAGAGCAGCCAAAGCTCGGCATGAAACCCATAGCTGCTGACAGCGGCCTCAGAGAATGGCGAAAGCTTGACACTCGAAAGCTTGAACCTCGCCTCCAGTTTTGTGGAGTAAGGAAGGTGACTGGGAGGGTTCTTTCTCCCTGTTTTTCAATCAGCTGACACTTTTGAAAGAGAGCGGAGACAAGACAAAGGAAAGCGGGACGGCAACAAGCAGAAAAGAACGACAGGGAAGCTGAAAAGCTTGAGCGAGACAAAGGGAAATTTAAGAAGTGCTGAAAAGCAGCAGTTTAGAGTTGTGTTGAAATGACTAAAATGAACTGAGAATGTCTGCTGCCATCTCAATCATCCACCTTTAAAGCTTCCAGTGTCCTTCTTCCCTCCCGGGGTATTGTATTGACCATGACCATGGAAAGGTTTGACATGAGCCTATTTCAGATTTCACATGGGTACAAAGACTCCATAGCAGTGGGCTGTGGAACAATGGAGCACATCCTCACCGCTACATTCTAATGTTCTAGCATCTTGTTGTCTCCAAACTTTTGGACATACAGCCCACATTAAAAAGGAGGGGGTAAACTAAGAAAAGAAGCTTCAATGACCTTCAAAATTCTGCCACTTTGTTTTTTTTCTTCTTTCTCTTCTAATATCCGCTAATCTAAGTTAAATAGCAAGCGGTACGTCAATACTCCCGAGGAATGCCGCTTTCACACCCTTTTTGAGCGTGGGCGGATGCAATGCTGTATCTTCACGGCCGCTCTTTGAATGTCAACCCGATTGAAGCGTCTCAGTGGGGTCGCATCAAAACTTCACAAGTAAAGAATCTCAAGGCCTCGAGAAATGGGCCACAAATCCACCGGAGGTGGGAGGTGGGGGGGTGTGGGGGTGGGAACGCACTAGGGATTCGTCCATGTACTGCTCACTCTGCCGTGGGAAGGTAAAGGCCAATGGCCATCTGCACCAAGTGTGTGCGAGGTGGCCATGCAACCACAGGGTTAGAGCCTTGTCTGACCGGTCCACTGCTCGTGATGAATGGCCGGTGCGTTGATCCAGTGCCGTTTTCCCCCCGAAGTCAAGCTCTGTCAGGCTGCAGTTATGGTCCTAGGCCTGGCCTGGTCTTGCCTTTTTTTATTTTTATTTTTTCTCGTCCACCAACCCCATCCCGTGCTCTTTGCCTGTGCCATCCCCCTGCTCCCAGTGTACCTGGGTTCGCTTGTTCTTTGAACCGAAGATTTAAGCAAGTCCTCAGAGATGCAGAACTTTAATCTTCGGCTCGTGGAAGCTTCATCCTGGAACCTTCCACTCACTTTATTAAAGGAAGTCAGCGTTCTCGCTCCGTGCTCCGAGCTCTGCGCTCCGCTTTGGTTCGGGCTCAAAAACGAGACTGTTGCAAACGCGGTGACTCACGTCAGAATCTAAAAGGCTAGATGAAAATGATCCCGAACAATGTTATTCCTATCTATCTTGGAAGTTTGACCGAAGTGAATCCATCCCTGATTCTGCTTAATTCAGCCCCCGTTAGATAGAATCGCCTCAGGAGCGTTATCTTTTAGGCTGAAGAGGAAATCAAACACAACAAGCAAGTATTCTCAGGTAATTATGATGGAAAGAGATAAAGCAAGCCTTCCAACAGTTTGACATGACTTTCACCTCCCATTATCTCTGGCTTCAGCATCAGATGATTCATGCTTGGTATATGCTTAGTGCTAAGAGCAGAACGCCTTGAGTTTAGATGGATGTGCATTAGATGTGCGGGTTGCGCATTTGCTAAACAGCACAATCAAAAGATCACTATAGGCAGCATCACTAAGCCAAATGTCCATCCAGATTTCAGGTCAGGCTTTGCGCTATTGCCAAGTAGCTTCAAAGAAAACATAAATCTAAGGCTAGGATAGATGTTTTAAGCCAGAGGCTGAGCACAGATTGACTACAGTGATCACAAGCCAGCTTTAAGATCTTGTTCGCTTGGTATGCATAAGGGAATTCAGCAACAAGTACAGTGGGTCATAGAAGAAGGACTTCATCTACGATTGCAAAGCAGGACTTTCCTGCATATAGGACAAAAGACAGCTAAATGATATGGTGCTATGGCATCTTCCTAACCCCTGTTCGTTTTGTGGGGTGAACAACACTATTCTTTATAAGTAGTTACAATGGTAGATGTCGTAATTTGACAGTTCTGTGTGATGAATCAGAACCGTTTAGTCAGAATATGAGTAATAATTACTTACTAACCATAATAATTAATAACTAACCATAAAATAACTTAACCTACCCCTAAACTTAACCATGACCTAACCCTAACCTAAACTTATAACCCTAACCATAACCTAAACGTAACCCTAACCCTAACCCTAACCTAAACTTATAACCCTAACCATAACCTAAACGTAAACCTATAACCCTAACCTGAACTTAACCTAACCCTAAACTTAAACTTAACCCTATCCATAACTTAAACCTAACCCTAACCTAACTGTAATCTATCCCTAAACCTAACCCAACCCTAAATCTAACCCTAACCTAAACTTAATCCTAACCCTAAACTTAACCCTGCCCTAACTCTAACCACATCCTAAGCTTAACCTTAACCCTAAACTTAACCCTAACCTTAACCCAATCCTAACTCTAACCATACCCTAAACCTAACCCTAACCTTAACCCAATCCTAACTCTAACCATACCCTAAACTTAACCCTAACCTTAACCCAATCCTAACTCTAACCATACCCTAAACTCAACCCTAACCCTAAATTTAACCCTAACCCTAAACTTAACCCTAACCCTAACCTTAACCCAATCCTAACTCTAACCATACCCTAAACTTAACCCTAACCTTAACCCAATCCTAACTCTAACCATACCCTAAACTCAACCCTAACCCTAAACTTAACCCTAACCTTAACCCAATCCTAACTCTAACCATACCCTAAACTTAACCCTAACCTTAACCCACTCCTAACTCTAACCATACCCTAAACTTAACCCTAACCCTAAACTTAACCCATCACTAACCCTAACCATACAAACTTAACCAAAACCTAACTGTAATCTAACCCTAAACTTAACCCAACCCCAAACCTAACCTAACACTAACCCTAACCATAACCTAAACTAAACCATAACCTGAACTTAGACAGAACCATATCAGACTGTTAGAATCATCCATTCATTCCTTGGTATTACCGGGACCTGTAAGTAGTAGCAGTATGGTTTCGGATCTGTAACCACTCGCTAAGCGGGCCCTTCAGCTCCACTGAGTATCAGACAGCTCAGCTCAGCTGCTGTTGACTAACTGCTGAGCTACCAACACACTGTTTATGTCTGAGAGCGAAGTCGAGTGACTGGTGTTAAGACCGGTTCTGTCGTGTTTGGACTATCTAGCTATATTTATCTAGGTAAGTTAGCCAGCACACTAAACACCACAGCACAGAGAGTGTTCCAGCTAACTGAGGCTCAAATCACACACATTTAGAGGATAAAGCCTCATATCTGACAGCACAAAGTCCAGTGAGTGGTCTTAGGAGTGTTTTCAGCTGTTTTCAGACACATTTAAAATCCAGGTTTGCTTGATTCTCCCTTTCAAACAAACTCAGCACATCCTTAACTCACAACTATGGTGGGCCTGTTTTTTCCCACCTTTTTTAGAGCGTGACATCACCAATCTGTGAGCTCCCACAGCTGTGTCTGTCTTAATTGAACATGGGGGATGAGCTTATTTGGCCGTGAACTAGATCAGACACATTAGACATGTCATAGTTTTGAAAGTACCATCCTAATTTTGAGATTTCAGAGACCGCGGTTTACGGTTTTATGCTTTTCAACCCTAGGTGTGCTTTTCAACCCTAGATTTTAGTAGTACAGCATAAAGGTTATGTGATTTAGGTGAGGGGAAACCCCTAGGAAGGCTGTGTTTACCTTTCAGAGAGCCAACTGACCTCACATCAGCTACCTGCTGTATGCTAGGCAAACGGTCAAAAGCTGTAGGCTCACCACCAAGGAAGGTTTCCAGAAACAAACCTTGGAACCGCTCCCCTGAACACCACTAAGGCAGAAAGCACGGCGGTCAGGGGGCTGTATTTGGGCTGGGGAATTACTGCTCATAGACACACATTACATTTTCTCATAAGGCAGCCGCTCGGGTGACATTTATCCAGGACTCTGAAGCAGGCCGTTCTTCCCTTCTGCGCAGCTAAATGTCATTCACATTAGTTTCACACACCTGTGTCCTTTAAACAGCCTCACTCATAGCATAAGAACGTCCTCCATGTACGCCTTTCAGTACATGGTAAACAGAGTGCTAGGTCTTAATTAAAGTGCGCCAGAAATACACAGTACATTTCGTACCTCTCGTGGCGCATTTGTTGTGTGTTTGATCCAACAACAACAAGAGAAAAGGTGCTCATTTCCTCTCTTTAGTGTGAATTCTGTGAATTCTGTCACATTTGGCACTTTTGCTTTCTAATTAACACTAAATAATAATAGCAGACTAGGAGCATTCGCTTTGCTGGTTAGAGACCACTTTCAGATCTTTGTGCAGCACCTACTGATTGAGACGTCCTCCCAAGTTGACAATTTGACTTCTAAATCTCCTCGAAGTGCTAAAGCCGGCTCTGTTCAGACAGGTTCTTCTGGATCCTGTAATCCGTTACAGTGGAAAAGCTTGGAGTTATGACATAACTGAATTTTGGGAGAGGTTTTGGGATAAGGACCACACCCCAAACTCCTCCTCCTGGCCCTGAAGCCCCTTATATAACCCTGCTTCTTAGTCCAACTCTGTCGAACAAAACTTTGCACCCATCTCCATCCCCTCTCCTTCCTTTCTTCCATCCCTCACTACACAAACGGGGGGTCCAGCTTCATGTGCAGTCCACAGGAAAGGCAACCTGGACTCCAAGCCCATGGTCCGTACCATTTGTAAAAATTTCAGCCATAAAAAGAACCCGCGCTGTTGTGGTTTGTCGTAAGTTTTGGGCTTTTAATGATGCATATGGAGCTAGTTGAGTGCTAATGGCGCCCCCTTGTGCAATACACCTGAGTGTGTAATAAGGCTTTCTGAGTTAAATCTGAGTTATATCCTCATTGAACCTAATGGGAATGACCCCCATCGGCCCGGATGACACTAGCGAGACGCGGTAGCATGGACTGTAATAGGTGATGGAAGGTGTTCCTTAAAGACGTTAACTGATCCACAGTTGCTCGTCAATTGCCCTGTACCTCGTCTTTCCCCTCCGGCAGCAATGGCCTGTTGGGCTCCACTGTTATGCCATTGGGAGGAACTCAGTGTGCGAGAAGACCCTTGTTGGTACACCTTCACTACGTCGGCTCTAGAACGTCCTTTAGAGTTAGCATTTGTTTAGCATCGCTGCCGCAGCAGCTGCCAGCTGCCTTGCCCAACATTGCAACCATGGTGTTAGCATCGCTGTTGCGGTGACTGCAGCGGTAGCATCGCTACCATGCTAGCATTGTTTATAAGTGTGTCGTTCAGACATAGGAGACATCCGTACGAGACCATAACTGTGAATGTGCTCTACTTTTTATATCAGTGTTAATTTTTAAATCCCGGAGTGTGTGCCAGGCTTTAAAGAAGGTACGCTTCACTTAACTGCTGGGTCTGATTTCAGGGAATGCTGGCAAGGCTATTCCGACCAACGGATGAACAAACTAATAAGCGTACAGAGAAACTGGAGGACGAGCAGACAGTTGAATGGCTGCTCATCTCCTCTCTTCAGTGCAAATTCTGACACATTGTCAGTTTTGCTTGCTAATTAGCGCTAAATAATAATAGCAGAGCAGGAGCGTCGGCTTTGGTAGTTACAGGCTACTTTCAGATCTTTGTGCAGCACCTACTGATTGAAACATCCTCCCTGATAATTTGACTTCTAAATCTCCTTGAAGTGCTAAAGCCGGCTCGGTTCAGACAGGTTCTTCTGACTGCTGCCGGCGAGCCTTTCGATTGTCGCTACAGGGGCTCCCTTGCTTTGCGTAAATTACCTTTAGTTAATAATTGCAGGGAGGACTTTGTGACTGCTTTATGTCCCAGAGCTCGGTCGCCCCCTTTTTAAGGCCCGGACTGTCCAGGTAAATAATCCTAGCACTGGGTTCTCCTTGAATGGCGAAGTACGATCGTAAATTAGCGCGCTAGAGGCCTCCCCAGCTTTATGCTCGTCTCTAGCGCGGGGTGAATTGTGGGCCTTGAATTTATTAAGACTTTAAAAGGCCACGTCCAGTTAGTCTACAAATTGTAACCCCCCGTTCGTTCTGCGGCTCCAGACTGCACTCGACTGTCCACCGAGTGACCTCCTCGCTGTAGTAGAGTCACTAATTTACAGTGTGTCCCCTGCGAAACCGCTCAACTTCTCAATGGGTGATTTATGTCTTATTGATTCGGGAAGCGCTTACAAAAGAGGCCCTGGGAACGACTCGAACCTTAAGGCCGCTTTTTCGCGAAAACTGCGGCGCTCTCCAATCTGCTAGCCATCTGCTGGACAGAATGGTGCAGCAGATCAGTCCTTAATGATCAGAGAGGAACAGAATGTCCAAATGCAAACGAATTGCAGTGACTATGAAAACCAACTGGTTGGACTGTTTTCTAGAGGTTTCCACTCACTGGCCCGATGCCTGATGCACATAGCAAGCATCAAATGATTAATACGCCCATGTGGTACGTCTTCAGCAAAGTCAAGCGCAAACAAGGGAGCGACTGTTCCATCAGCTCTGTCTTCATCTTCAGGGCGCGCAGATAGATTCAATGTTAAAAGTACGTCAAAATAATCAAGTGCACAGCAGAAGTCTGCCAAAAAAAGAGGAGGTAATCTGGGCAAGCGTCATTAAGAATTGCTGGGTGAATCCCATCCGCGGCCTGATGTATGGCGCTGGGAAAATGGTGTGGACAGGAATGGATGAGAGACGTTCGGAAGCTTAAAAGCCATTAATCCACCCATGTACGATTACACCTGGAGGAGCCGCCTCGTGCAAAGTCAAAAGGTATAGCCAACGTGTTGCTCAGCCCACTGTACAATATCCCGAGGTGTCCTTTCCCGTCCTATCAGTTTCCAACACGTAAACGACGGTCATTCTTCTCCCTGAATCGTGCCATTCTGTTCCCAGCGCTCAACACAATCATTCTTCAATACATCACGATTTAGCCTTTTAGAGTAAAGTCTCACACCAACCAGCCATAACATTAGAACCACAGACAGGTAAGAAACCAGTGATATCTTCATGTACAGTGCCGTCTGTAAAGGCGTGGATATATTAGGCAGCAGCTGAACAGTCAGTTCTTGAAGGTGATGTGATGTTAAATGCAGAGGCAGGTCTTGTGGGGGGTTTCTGGTATGCAGTTGTCTGTAGCTACCAGAAGTGAGCCTTGAAAGGATTGCCAATTGACCTGCGACAGGGTCACAGGCAGCCAAGGCTTACTGATGCTCATGAAGGCCCCAGCTCGCAAATTACAGGACTTCAAGGATCTGCTGCTAACATCTTGGTGCTTGGTAGTAGGTGTTTCTAATAAAGTGGCCAGCAACTGGAAACATGAGGTAGTAGGTGTTTCTAATAAAGTGGCCAGCAAGTGGAAGCAAGAGGTAGTAGGTGTTTCTAATAAAGTGGCCAGCGAGTTGAAGCACAGGGCAGTAGGTGTTTCTACTAAAGTGGCCAGCGAGTGAAAGCACAAGGTAGTGGGTAGTTCTAATAAAGTGTCCAGCAAGTGGAAGCACAGGGCAGTAGGTGTTTCTAATAAAGTGGCCAGCGAGTGAAAGCACAAGGTAGTGGGTAGTTCTAATAAAGTGTCCAGAAAGTGGAAGCACAAGGCAGTAGGTGTTTCTAATAAAGTGGCCAGCGAGTGGAAGCACAAGGCAGTAGGTGTTTCTAATAAAGTGGCCAGTGAGTGGAAGCACAAGGCAATAGGTGTTTCTAATAAAGTGGCCAGTGAGTGGAAGCACAAGGCAGTAGGTGTTTCTAATAAAGTGGCCAGCGAGTGGAAGCACAATGTAGTAGATGTTTCTGGTCCTTGAGCAAGGCCCTTTACCCTCTCTGCTCCCCGGGCACTGGAGTTGGCTGCCCACCGCTCTGGGTGTGTGTGTGCTCACTGTCTCTAACACACAGGTGTGTGTGTGTGTGTGTGTGTGTGTGTGTGTGTGTTCACTACCAGATGGGTTAAATGCGGAGGACACATTTCGCTGTACAGTGTACACTGTACAGTGACAAATACATGCACCTTTACCTTTACCTTTTAATAAAGTGGCCAGTGAGTGGAAGCACAAGGCAGTAGGTGTTTCTAATAAAGTGGCCATTAAGTTAAGGTACAAAGTAAGTGGTTTCAGTGAGTGGAAGTACACTCGAGACCCCGCTGTGTGCTGAGAACTGTTGCAGTTTTGTCCGCTAAATGGTTTTTATTATTTGGCTGCACCAGGGCCTGAAAATAGGCATATTTTGGCATGGACTTCATTGTCATCAAGTGATCTCGCCATTCGCTCATTCTCATAAAAATAAAAAAGAGAAGGGAGCAGTCAGGGTAAGCATAAATTATCTGACTGTGTATGCAAACGGCTCCAAATTTATGCACACACAGAGTGTGTGAAATGCAAATGGCTCTGATTACAGTAAAGCATACAAAGTAGAGTTCAGAGACAACATTTGGGTCTATAAATCCATATTTGCAGCGATTGTTGTTCCTTGTTAGGAAGACAGTGTCAATAAAGACAGGGGACTGCTGTGCGACAGGGCCCAGCTGCCGGGATGGGTTTCACTCAAGTTTTTTAGGAAGTTATTTTGCCCCACGATCAAGTATCAGCCAATACCCATCCGATCCAATCTGACCTGATCTTTGAGTTGGTATAAATAATCCAGCCACACAGTTGAACACAGATAAGCTGAGCTGCTGATTAATCTGTTCAGTAAAATCCCTTTATTTTCAGAATCAGTTTCTATAATCAGACTTTCTGGACTGACTGATTTAGTTTAGTCTAGACTTTTCTTAAAATCACTGTTTTATAGTGTTTAAATCTTATAATTCAGTCTGACTCTCCTCCCTGACCAATCAGCTCCCAGCTCCTTTAACAAGACTGCAGTCTAATCACTTCCTGTGAGTGTGTGTGTGTGTGTGTGTGTGTGTGTGTGTAGTGATACCTACGCTGGACTGATATCTATTGTTGTTGATCTACTGGTGTGTAATAACTGGTTTATAGTGGGTGGATGTGATGCTATGTGTGATCTGGTTTCTATAACGTATGTGTGTGTATTAGCATTAGCGTTAGCCTCCACTCGGTTCTGAATGGGCTCTTTACTGCTGGTTAAAAAACAGAGAAAGGTGAGCGGTTCTCCCGCTGGTAAAACAGAGTGTTTCAGTGAGAGTTTTATAAAGGGTCAGATATTATGGTGCTCTTATGCCTTTTTGGGATCAGTTCATCTATTCACAGTAACAATATTTGGACTAAGGGTGCCCAAACTTTCACATGCCACTATTCACATGATACATTTTGAAACTTTAATAATGCTGATCAACTACTTTTGCGTTTTGACTGTGACTCAATCTTCTCGCCTCTCGTTAGGACTTGGTCTAGACCTCCACTAGTCATTGTCTTGATTCCAGGTGGTCTACAGCCTACAGCCTTACTTGAACTATTATCCTACAATACAGTGAAAGTAGTTATGCCACAGGCTCTAGATGCAGAGTCCAGATCAAAGCTGCAAAAGAATGGCGGTCTTACTGAAAGGTGAAAAATCTCTGCATTGGCTTTTCCCCTCCTGTTAGAGGCCGGTGGTCATCCCCATTCCTCTCACGTTGCTCTTTTTTTCCCTGAAACTCCTTTTCAACATCTCTGCTTTTTTTCCACAGGACAGGGGGGTTACCATGGGAAATAGCCATCTGAGAAAAAAGAAAACAACAGCCGTGATCCCCTCAGCTACAAAGGAGCACAGCCCGATGGGGTGTGTGTGGGGGGGTGTTGGGGGGGGATCAACGCATCAGGCCTCCCTCCTGCTCGACTTCATTCCCTCTTTGGCTCGGATTTGCGGAGTATCCAGGTTTAAGTGTAGGTGTGCTGGCTGCAGTGCTGGAAAAGGCACTGGAGGACTAATTAGCTGGACGTATATACCTTAGCATGGCCCGGCCTCTATGACGATCAATACAGTAAAAATCAGCGCCATTACGGCTGTAATTCAACTCAATGATTCCCTCTGTTTCCTTGAGTTAGGCTAATGGTCCGCTTTATTCCGCCTCAGGAAAGATGCGGAGAAATAAATACTAGCTGATGAGCTGGGGTATTTAAAAACATTGGCTCAACCATTGTATTTAATTATTACATACCAGGGAGGTAACCATGTACATACAGTTAAAAAGGGTTGGGAGAGTAAAAATGGGGTTTTAGTAAGGTTTAGTAAAACGGTGCTAACGTTAGCTTCTCTAAAACGCACGCCTGAAACTGGTGGTCTGATTCTGCTGGTCTGAATCTAGTGATCTGTAACTGGTGGTCTGAAACTGGTGGTCTGATTCTGCTGTTCTGAATCTAGTGGTCTGTAACTGGTGGTCTGAAACTGGTGGTCTGATTCTGCTGGTCTGAATCTGCTGGTCTGAATTTGCTGGTCTGAATCTGGTGGTCTGATTCTGCTGTTCTGAATGTAGTGTTGTGAATCTGGTGGTCTGAATCTGGTGGTGTGATTCTGCTGGTCTGAATCTGGTGGTCTGATTCTGCTGTTCTGAATGTAGTGTTGTGAATCTGGTGGTCTGAATCTGGTGGTGTGATTCTGCTGGTCTGAATCTGGTGGTTTGACTCTTGTGGTCTGATTCTGCTGGTCTGAAACTACTGATCTGAAACTACTGGTCTGAAACTGGTGGTCTAAAACTTCTGGTTTGATTCTGCTGTTCTGAAACTGGTGGGCTGAAACTGGTGGTCTGAATCTGCTGGTCTGATTCTGATAGTCTGAATCTGCTGGTCTGAAACTGCTGATCTGAAACTACTGGTCTGAAACTGGTGGTCTAAAACTTCTAGTTTGATTCTGCTGTTCTGAAACTGGTGGGCTGAAACTGGTGGTCTGAATCTGCTGGTCTGATTCTGCTAGTCTGAATCTGCTGGTCTGAAACTGCTGATCTGAAACTACTGGTCTGAAACTGGTGGTCTAGAACTGCAGCTGGCTTTTCGGCTCTGCAGATAATGTTGAGTTCATTGGATGCCATACCTTAAGGGGCAGTAGTGGCTCAGCAGTCAGAGCACCGCTGAAACAAACAGCTTAGACCAGAAATGTATTTATTTTGTAATTATATTATATTATATTTGTAGCAGGGCAGTATGTAGGGCAGCTGCCTTTTTAGATGTAAGAAAAATGTAAAAAATGAGTGTTTTAGAAGGCTTGATTATGTCAGTGGAGATATATAATATATTTAGATATCTATATATATATTAGACACTGCAGCGTCCAGCAATATGCTAGCTAGCGAACTAACTATGCACAGCAGTGCTTACCTTCAAATGTTCCTTTAAAAGCTGAAAGAACATTTACTGCTGTGAAAGCAGAATTTCACACTGGGCAGTGATGTTCCTTCATGAAAAAAAAACTTCATTAAGTTCTTGGTGCACAATATGCTGGGATGGCTTAAACTTTGCCACAAGGGGGCGCTGTTACACTCAACTAGCTCTGTGTGTGTCATTACAAGGGCAGAAAAGGCCACGGCAGACCGCAACAACAACAGCAGCATCTCACAAACACGTGTTCGCTCACTCCTTTAGAAAAAAAGCTTGGTAAGAGTAGTGATCCTCTTTAGGCTGTAACATTATCCTGGTTGTAATCACTGTGTTTTGTAAATGTACCTGCAATCGAATGACTTACATTTTCACCACAACATTAACTGACATTACAGTTTCTGGTATTTTTTTGTATCCTGATTATGTAACCCGTTATGTAAATCCTGTTATATGTGTTTCGTTACTACCCAACCCTAAAGGCAACAGTACAGGGCAGAGCACACCAACCATACCTTCTGGGACAAAGCCCAACAGGCTAATGTTGGCAGCTGTGAGAGTTCTGAGAAAAGACCTTCCGTGGCACACCAGTCAAACACCACACAACACAGCTCGTCTGTGAATTATTCCCATCAGGATCGACCATGTTTGTGTTTTCCTCCATCGTCCTCTGAGAAAATTACAGACAGAATTACCTTGGGCCCCACTTTAGTGCTCTTTAGGCGAGCCATCAGCCACACACCATGTAGCTTGATTTAGGGTGTCAGTGTGTCTTTGCTATCATAACGGTGGAAAAAAATATGCCTTGTACAACTCGAAACACGCAAAAGGCATGTACTAAGTCTCTTAATTCATCATAGGTGTGTTTGGGTGTAACGTGCAATAAACCAATCAGCGTGTCGCTTGCCATTCCCTTTAAGAGTCAATTGCAGTCTGAACTTGGGGGTATTGCTATTTCAGTGGCACAAAGCTGGGCGTTGGACGAGCGTTGGGCTGCACGCACCTGGGTTGACAATTCACTACTACTACTTCTGACTGTTGACGTCTGCCTAGGTTGTTTTCAGTCAGTGGCGCTCTTGTGTTTTCCGTTGCCAAGATTTACCTGAACACACCTAATTTTGAGACCACCACGCCCATCGGCGTAGATATATTCACAGGCACCGTTGCTGTTTAAACAATGCAGGCAGAAGGCGTGAAAATAGACTATTAGCGGGTTGTGAGATAGCAGTGAGCATGGCGACGTGCCTTGTGCAGGGTGTAAGATAGAGTAAGATAGAGCCCCTACTGCTTTTCACTAACCACAGCAATCAACGGATAGTTTTAGACCCACTGCTCTGCACTGTATTTATTCTCCGAGCGCACATATCGGAGCTCCTCCAGGGGATGTTAAACTTTCTGAATCGCTAAAGACTGAAACATAAAGGCTAACCTGCTTATTTCTTCTCCACAGCACCACCTGCTTTTTAACAAAGTTAGCTACACCTCACAGAAGATGTCAAAGCCCCAGTAATATAACTATATATCCCCAGGAGAAGGCGTTTGAATAGTACTTTGAGTTTTTTGACAATAAGTAAGTCCTCCCTGTCCAAAAGGCTGCCATTATCACGCCTTACCCCAGCAGAAATACTAGATAAACAGCAGAATCAGTGAGCTGTTGGCTACGGTTACCCAGAAAGCATGAGCTGAAGTTATGGTCTGTTGGAAGTTATGGCCAACTGCCATTCATTCAGCATGTCGAATTCGACCAAACATTTCCAGACAAACCCGAACAAACACAGACAGCCATGCCCCACCAGCCCCACATTCGTGTTTGTTCGTGTGCATCCGGTCGGTGTTCTCCAGCCTTGAAATTCCTTATTGAGTATTTAAGTTGTTTTTGATGAATAAACAGTGAGTGTGTGACTTTGGTTGAGGTAAAATGAGCTTAGATGCACTTTTACAGGCCTGCTTACCACCCTGTTACTTTACCTCAGAGTGAAACGCATTGATTTAACTTATACCGAGGGCTTGTGAAGAAGAAAAGGAAAGCTCTACTCCAATTGGCTGCTTTATGGGACCACAATAGCATAGTTTTAACTGTGTAATAAAATGCTGTAATTGTAATTTTTCTAACCATAGCCCCGTCCCACAACACTCACAGTGCTCAGTCTCACAGTCAGAGCAGACCCACACCGCTCCACGTCCACCCTGCAAATGAACTGCGCATGCCCACAGCCGCCGCTGACCCCGCCCCCTGTCTCCAGAGCGGGATGTAAATAGAAATGCGTCTCAGAGAGACACGAAAATAAACCACTGCATTTAACTCACACAGTCTCAGTCACCCCCTCACCTCCAGACTAAAACTACAACTAAAAAAGAAAGAATATAAATATATATATATATAAAACTGAGGAACTCAGAGTCAGGCTCTCTTTTAAGGTCACTTTGCCGGAATCAAGCCCGGATAAAGGAGGAGGTTGAACGTAGAGTAGCAGTTCCACCCACATAACAGTCTTTAGATTATATTTGATATGCTGACATTTAACAACACAGGACAAAATTCAATTTATATAATTTACGTAAAAATCATGTAATGTGGGTCTAGACGAAGCATTAAAGTCATAGAGAAATGTTTCAGAATTATTTCAAGGGCAAAAAAAAAAAAGAATCAACATAAGAAGTTCATTTATTCAGAGTTCCTGTGTCGTTCTGACATATTTAGGGTGTTTTTACTTACTTTTTCCTCATCATTCTTTTATTCTACAGCTTCAAATACACGCAAATGGGAGCTTATGCAAATTAGGTGATGACGTCATTTAGCGACTTCTAGACAATAGCTACTTTCCTTACTGAGGAGTTGGCAACACTGTGTCCTCTCAGTGCGATGGGCTGTTAGCTAGCTGAAGAGCTTGTAGCCAGGTTAGCTCCAGTGGCTACTGCTCAGGAAGGCCTGCCTTCTGCAGGTAACAAGCAACAGCTGATAGCATTCAGCCTGATAAATAAGCCCTCATTTAATGTAGTTCCTTTATTTTAGCCTCTATTTAAGCAGCTAATAGCATTTAGTCCAGTAAATAAGCCATCATTTAATGTAGTTCCTGTATTTAATACAAAGGACAGTTTTCTCTGAAAGTGCAAATTGCAAATGGAAAGAGCGTGTGGTGTGAGAGTGGGCTTCAATTTATCGGGGGATGTCCTTTGAAGGTGCAAATTGAAGAACTGGGGTAATTTTTGTAAACACCTTCAAATAACAGCTTTTGTGGAAAAGTGTAATGTGGATAATGGGGATAATAAGTTATGAAAATGTTATTAAGTCACCAGCTGAATGTCACAGAGCAGCTGAAGGTGTGTGCTAAGGTGTCTAATAGAGCATTGCACAACTCCCGTCTCAACAGTCTCAAGCTCATATGGTGGACAGACCTTATGTCTGGGTGAAAGGGACTATACGGTATATGTACATGCACTTTGGAGCTGGCCTGCTGTGAACAGATTTGGGAAGGAAATCCTAGGCATTCTCGGTAATTGGGCTGGCTGTGTTATCCCGTCTTGTCATAAATTCTCTTCTTATTTCGGTAGGCATTATTACAGCACCTAGAGTAATCCTAAGCCACAGGAAGAGTAAGCGTGCACCGAAGTCAGAAGACTGGATGATGTTAACGACTGAAACAGTGGCATATGAATTGGAAAAATGTACTGGATGAAAAAATCAATTTCCCATAAAGTTAGCAGTAGATTCCAGCAACCGTAATAGCAGAATAATATATGTCTAATATCAGGGCAATTCTGTCATGTGTGTTTATTTAAAAAACAAACAAAAAAACACCTTAAAAATGTCTTTAAAAAAGAAAAACACACCTTAAAATGCATTTAAAAAAAAAATAAAAACTGTCATGGTGTGTACGGCCAGACAAATAGAGATGAACACTCGCAGGGATGGGATCAAAGCGAGAAGGTTTACTAACTAAAACAAGTACAACACAAAGGGGCATGAAACGTGGGGTGCAGCAACTAAGAGCAAAACAGTAAACAAACTCAAAACGTGGCAAACAAAATGGTGAACACAACAAACCTGGGACTGGGAGCTGAGCATGGAGAACCGGATGTAACGACGGGAGAACCAAGGAAGGGGCCAGAACTTAGAACCACAAGCCGTGCTTGGGCGACGGGGGGATAAACAAACCAAGGACAGAACGGCGCTTAGTAAACAAAAGAGGAGTAGCTGGGGAACCAGCCGCTAGACCGAAGGGCAAGGCCGACCTAACCTGACTTTGCAGCGTGCTGCCCTGAACGTAGGTCGCCTTGGAACCAAAACGGAAGCAAACGGAGTCAACAATGGCAGTGAACAAACAGGGTAAAGCTCCTTAAGTACTCCCAGTCCCAGGTGCAACACATGAACAAAACCATGACCAATGAATCAACACAAAAGAACATGAATCAAACTAATTAAACAGAACCAAACACACCTGAACACAAACAAGCCGGAAATGAGGAGGAATGTGGGCCTGTGGGAGGGTTATTGACACATTCTGTCACCAACACCCAAATCGACGACTCAAAAGAACAGAATAAGGCCCAGCAGGGGCTCTACTTGAGGATGCAGATTTTTAGAGGCTTGATTAGAGCCTTTTGGCCCTTGGCAATGCTCTTACCAGTCTATCAGTCTATCTAACTTTTCACCCTGGTTATATATTCCTATGTGTAGTTAATTCAGTAACTACAGTCGTGTGAAAAGTCAGGACACCCCATTAAAACCTTTGTATTTTTTAATATATTTAAACGGATGGACATTTGATCTTCATTTAAACAATACTGTTAGATGGGGGAAGCTTTTGATGGTTGCTGGTTTCATATGGTCTGAACTGGTCCTTGATGGTCAAGGCGGTTATTCAAGCGAAGACATACACTATGCTGGCAAACTATCCGATTTAGCTGATTGGTCAGCTTAGCTACTGACCAGCATATCAATGATTTCATTCCATTTAATGGACTAGGCTGGTCTGTTAGCATTGGCCTATATGAGCTGGGCATACTTGTGGACCAGTGTGGTCAGATTGGTCAACCAGCTTGTTGACTAGAGCAGCAGGGTTTTTGACACATGGGACCACTTCATCAATGCAGTTTGTACAGGACCTAGCGGCTACTGCAGTGTAGGTTGAGGAGGGGTTCAGTGAATCAATTTGGCAACCATGGCCTACTGTTAATGAGCTGTATAGGAACGCTTAGTATTAATAATACATTGTTTTACTTCTAGAAGATTGGTGTGAATGATCATATTCATCATTTATTAGTTATGATTGCATCATGCAGGTTCATCCCTACCGTGTTCTGACAATTATACAGTGATCTTGCCCCTAATAATGAATGCATTCAGCTACTTTAAGCTGCACCCATTGCTGACACAGATGTGCAAATCCACACACACAGTATAGTCCCTGTAGAGAAGTTTTGCCAATAGAATAGGACTCTCTGGAGAAGATAAACATGGCACCATGCCTCTTAATGCCAGGCATGAGGCCGACCAGGACATGGAGCCCCAGGTAAAGGGCTAGCTCAGGGCTGACACAGGGGGAAGAGCTGCAGACTGGTCAGAGCATGGTCAACGGCCAAATCACAGGGGCTTAATCAAGCCCTTTTGAGCCTTATTATGCTCTTTTGAGTTGGGTGTTGGTGACGGGATGTGTCAATAAAGGTCCCTTCAGGGTTGCATTGAACTCATTCCTGTCTGTCTCTGTGCTTGGCTGACTACTGGGTCGCCCGCTGTCCGCGACCCTTTCCCCTTTCCCTGAGAGACGTGCCACAAGGGGTATGAGCTGTGGAGCAGTGGAGCTGTGTTCTCTGGAATGATGGTTGGTGCTCCATCCAATACTTTTGGGATCAGTTGGGGATGAGGGGGGTGTATGCACTCAAATCCTGAATGCACTCAATTCCTCACAGCAGTGCTCCTCCAAAGTCTAGCAGAAAGCCTTCTTCCCTGGACGGTAGAGACAGTTACTCCAACAAAAGCAGGATCAACTATGCTGTAATATTTCCTCGATTTTGGAAAAGAACCAATGTATAATGAGGTGTCCCAATACTTTTGTCAATTTTGTGTATCTTGCTTTGATACACTTTCCCATGGGCTCTTCTATGGGAATTATGGATTTTACATCATTGCACGGCTGTATAATAAATCCTTCACATTCAGGCCTGTGCGCTCCAACCCATGCTAAACATGAACAGGCAGAGGAAAAACAGTAGTCACGGTACTCCGTCTCAGACATCACACCATTTTTATTTTCTCTATTATCCTTCCACTTACTGATTCTCTCTCTCTCTCTCTCTCTCTCTCTCTCTCTCTTTCTCTGTAGTGCAGACATGCATACAAATTCCCGTCCTCTCTAATTCTTCATCTTCCCCTTCTTCTTTTGTCCACAAGCATAAACACACACCCTCTCTCGTACACACACTCTGAGGTTTCCTTTGAAGATCTCGCTCAGATAGACAGGTCTTGGCCCGCACCTCCGACCTGAGAGACAAATAAGCTATTTACTTTCTCATCACTTGGCTGGCTGTATACACAGCATGTCAATCAGACAGCAGAATGTGAGTGTGTGTTGTGAGTGTGAGTGTGTGTGTGGGGGGGGCAAAGGAGAGGGCGTTTATCTGAGCATCTGGGCGCATGTCTTCGACCATGAATCTTGGTGACACTCGGAGGGTTTTATCGCCACACCCGATCCTTTTGTGATTCCGCAGCCTTTCCCTTTTTTTTGTGCCGATTTGATCTCGTGTGCTGACTTTTAATGTAATGTAATGTAATTGCAGCGTCGGTCACACAACTGCACAACTGACCTCAAAGGGGTTGGTGGGTGACCAGTCCAATTTACAGTACACAATTTGCCTCCTTTCCCCCCACCCCCCTCCCGAACTGCAATTCATGAATGAATACATGCTAATACACAATATGGACAAAAGTATTGGGACACCTGCTCATTGATGGTTTCTTTATACTAAATAAAGAGTTGATCCTGATGTTGGTGGAGTAACTTTCTCTACTGTCTCTACAGGGAAGGCTTTCAGCTAGATTTTGGAGCTTATTGCTGTCAGGATTTGATTGCATACAGCGACAAGCATGTTACTGATCACCGCTCCACCTCAACCCCAACTGCCTATGTCATCCCAAAAGTCCTTCCAGCAAAGGTCCAAACTCAACCAGCCGCCTCAAACATTTTAAGGTACAGCAAAATGTGTCCTCCGTAGTTTACCTACCTGTGGTAGTGAACACACACACACACACACACACACATTAGTGAACAAGGGCAGTGAGCACACACCCAGAGTGGTGGGCAGCCAACTCCAGCGCCCGGGGAGCAAAGAGGTTATCGAACCCACAACCTTCTGTTCTAACCACTGAGCCACCACTGCCCCTTATTTATGCCCTTATTTATCCCACATTTATGTAGCAATAGGTTTTGATAGATATGTGAACCACTAATACTGGAATTGGAATTTAAGCCAAATCTTTCAGCCCTACATGACGCGCTTGCATGTGTTGATGCTTGGTGCCGGAGCTTCTTTTTAACTGTAAATCCTATTTCTCCCTCCCTTTTATCTGGGACCGGAAGACTGGATCCACTTCCTGTATCCCTCTTTTCAAATTAAAGGCAGGGAATTGTGATCTCATGGGATTTCATATAGTTCTGAAACAGCGGAAACACTGCCAGGTTAATCCAGTTCCATTCAAGGACACCTTTAGAATCATTCAGGGTCTGTTTTGAGAAGGTGGTGCACCATGTCAACAAGATCCTGCAGCTCAGAAGCGGTGTTGGGAAACACAGCAGCTTTCAGATTTATTCGTTACATAAGCTCTTTATCCATTGAACGCCAATAACTCACCTCCGTCTGTTTTTTCCGTGATGTGGTTCTAGACGGATGCAGCCCGGGTAATCTGAATCCCAGACAGACCTTCCATAATGGATAGCGTATACTCTGTTCTTGTCTGAAGGCGGTTGCCCTTCGAGGCTTATGTTCTCCCAGCGCGTCACTCGAGTTCCTTCTGTATTGTTTAATAGCCTTTATACCTGCGAGGACACCTGATATGTCCATTAAATAGTCCAGTGGTTCCTGTGAGTGCAGTCTGTCAGCTGCTCAGTGGACTGAGATGGTAACGGCAGGGTGTTAAATCCCAGTCGCTTGACTGGAGCCAGCGGAAAAACAAGGGCCTTACTATTCCCATCTGTCGCCTGCCAGGACGGAGCTCTGCGACTGTTCTCATATCCACTGATAAATGTTTTTCATTATTTACTCATGCCAACATTCAATTTATTATGCTCTGTGCCCCTCTTGCATTGGATTGTTTGCGGAGAGGGATCGCACACAGCATAATTGTGTCCATTTCCATGTAGAGCTCAAAACCTTGCCAAAACTGGCCTTTTCACACGACACTTTGTATTCCAATGCTAACATTGCTAACACGCACCACTGACATCGCCGTCCATATGTCACACTGATATCGAACAACAATTAGAGCTTTTTGGAAAGAGGGCCTAGTTTTAGGAATCAGATTGGCTCATATCTTATTTTTTCGTGGGTTTTATGTTCTCTGCAGGTGCACTTATAACATTTGTGTGAGTCGATGTACCACAAACAGTCGTATTTTAGTTTCACGTCACCGCTTTCCAGCCTCTCTTTATCTCTTCATGTTTCTGTGCCATTAACACTGATTAACACTAACTGGTTGCCCTGAATGTTGCTTTAAAAGCAGTCTGAGTGGAAATTCTCCTCATAACTTTAGTGTGATAGGGCAGGGCTAAACCTCTGGAGGTTAATTTTGCAGTCTGGTTTCTAGACTGCAAAATTAGAGGCTGCAAAAATATGGAGGTTCATTTTGCAGACTAATTTCTCAAGACTTTCATTTCTATCCCAAAATGTCTTAAAGTATTTCTTGGAATTTTAACTTACTATGTAAAAAATAAAAATAATAAAAATTAAAAATATTTTTAGAATAATAATAAAACAATAATAATTTTTTAATTACATTTCCACATTATTCATTTTAAAACAATGACTTACTTTGTCAGAAATCGCTAACTTCAGTTACAGCAATTTGCAGTTGTAAAAGGCTGTGTTTCAGAAGAAGTCCTGGAAGATTCAGGAGTGGTTGTCACAGTCTTCTGACTTGAACCCCATAGCAAGTCTTTGGTGCAATTTTGGTGAAGAAGGGGGTTGCAGCAGCATTCCCATGATTATTAGTGAACTGAAGGCCACTGCCCACGAGGGGAGTACTGTATGTACATTTCCTGTGTTCTAACTGTGTGCCAGGAATAGACTTGCTAAATCTTTCCTAATACATAAATACATACAATACAAACATACATAAAAGATAGATCATTTAACTAAGGTCACTTAATTTTCCCTTTTACCCTGAATATAATCGCCAAGCTAACATGTCCATGTGGGTCCAGGATGGGACCAGGGCCCCATCTGGGTTCTACACTGTATACGGGGCCTAGACAACAAGATTAAACGTAAACGTAGTAAGATGTACTATAGAGCCCATTAAAAACGCAAGCACAAACCCACTCAGAGCCCATGCCCACCTGGAAGCCACCTAGCCCAAGTTCCATCCATGTGGGCCCCACATGAGCATGTTGGCTTGGCGATCAACTGCTGGGTGTTTGGAGTTTGCTTCTTTAGTCCTGAACTGGGTCTACACGGCTACTGTAGCTATCAAACAATGGGTGCTTATACTGCAGGCCCTGTTCATCACTCACTTGCCTCAAACTATGTGGAGATGTTTATTCAGAACTGTTTACTCCTCTTCAGACCTTTTCTCTGAAGGAGGGTCTTTCTGCATGTAAGAACCTGACTGATCAAACTAAGCTGACACTGAAACGTCCTGCCTGGTTATGGTTTATTCTGATTCAGAGCAATGTCCATCACCCGAATATGTACTGGCTTTTATTATGACGGGACTCTGGAGCTCTTTTAAAGCCAGGCTTCCACTCCGAACATTGGCAAATGTACACAAACATGCGCAGATAACACCTGATGCACCAGCTTAGAGAGAGATTTATTTTCTCTGGCATGATCTCTCTCTCTCTCTCTCTCTCTCTCTGTCTTTTTAAGCAGTATTGATACGCATACCAATTATCTCCTTTTCTAATTTTTCATCCGTCCACTTCTCTGTTGTCCACAAGCATGAACACACACACAGTACACACACACACACACACACACAGTCTTCTTTGAAGATGTCTTACAGACAGACAGGTGCTAGCTTGAACCTCCCACCCGAAAGACAAATAAGCTGTGCAGCAGACCCTTGCTTACATTATTTAACTGTGTGTACTGCTCTCCAAAGGGGCCATGTTCTGTATTTTTAGTGCAGTGTTTTATTTTACCCTAAAAGAAAGGCATTCAGCCACGTAGCATTTGAAGCGGTTTTATGGTATCTTTTAAATAATACAATGTTAGAATACTGTGTGTGCATTTCTGCCCAATACGTGGGCGAATAGTAGAATGTTCACCTGAGTGACTTGTGTTTAGTTGTTTCTAAACTTTGAGGTATAGAGCTATTTTTAGCCTTTTTAAACTAGCTGAGGTTATGAGCTCTCTAGATTAGAGCGTCTGCTAAATGCCTTAAATGTAAATGTAAATATTTTGACTGGTTGCCAAGTGTTGTTTCAATAAAAGGTCCAGGCTGAATGTATGGAATAAACTACTTTAATGATTTTTTTTCTTTTAAATAATTTAATTAGCTGAATTTGTATATAATTGATAATAATAATAATAATAATAATAATAATAATAATTTCATTATGTCATATGTATATTTTTCCTTTTTTCCTCACAATTTTGGTACGAACCCAACCGCACTAGCATTAGCAACGCTCCTAAGAAGTATAAGGACTTAACATGTCTCCTCCAGCCAGCGCCTCCTTCCAAAATGCTTCCAAGCGGTTAGATAACAGGGTTGTGGGTTCGATTCCCGGGCTCGGCAAGCTGCCACTGTTGGGCCCTTGAGCAAGGCCCTTTACCCTCTCTGCTCCCCGGGCGCTGGAGTTGGCTGCCCACCGCTCTGGGTGTGTGTGTGTACTCACTGCCCCTAACACATGTGTGTGTGTGAGTGTGTGTTCACTACCAGATGGGTTAAATGCGGAGGACACATTTCGCCGTACAGTGTACACTGTACAGTGACAAATACGTGCACCTTTACCTTTTTACCTTTACCTTTACAATGCAGCATCATTGGGCAGCCGACAGCCTCTAACTCAGTCCCCAACTCCGCCACACCAGCTACCATCGCTTTAAGAGTGATGAGGAAAGAGCTCCATCCACCCACCCAGAGAGTGCACAGCCCATTGTGCTCTCTCAGACTCCGTCCACTGATGGCAAAAGTGCTCAGGATTCGAACTTGTGACATGCAGGCCTTAGTGGGAGCATGATAGACCACTGATAGTCACTCTGAGCCCCCATAATTAACTTAATTCATTAAGATGGAGGAGTGGAGTTTGGAGTGAAATGGTTCATTGCAGAGAAACTTACTGACTTGATTGATTTCTTTGCAGTGGTGATAAATTAGAACCAGGTGTCACAATATCTACACTAGTATAACCTTTTTATTTATCATAAAAACACTAGTAAACCTATGCATGTGTTCTGAGCTTTATATGTAATAATATTTATGGTAAAATAGCAGTGAAGCTGAAAAAAAGGGACTATTTTACTTTACAATGATTTTTCCTTGCCCCTCCGCCATGAACGGATTTATTGTGATGGATATGTTGTAAACCTTTAATTAAAGTTAATCTAAAAACTATCATAAAACAAATCATCACAGTCATGAGACAGAATATTCATATTTATTTCATGTATCAACTTTCTCTGAGGGTGCTTTTAGAAGCATTAAACTTTTGGGACGTCTGGTTCCATTCCCCACCACTGTAAACAAGTCTGATGGAAAGCTTCTCAGAAATGGAGCTTTTCACATCGAATTCACACTGAATGACTTTACTCTTTTGGTTATCTGGGTTAATTGGAACTCTGCAGTGATATATTTGCTTCCAGCCATCTGGGCACACCATGTTTTTCCTCGTATCTTGCACTCCAACACTCCGCCTCGCTTTGACATGAATTAACAGCTAAAAATGCTGTAGGCTAAACGACCTGTCATATGTAAATATGCTCATGGCTGTGGCATCACAACCATGATGAATTCCGAACCATCTGTTACATGAGTTTCTATATAGGATAGGGAGGATGGAACACACTGAGGGGCAAGCTGGAACAGCTGCCATAAATGTCTGGTAGATGGATGCTAACACAGTTTATTTTCAATACACTTCTATGTTGTTTAAACCAGACAAGTTGTCCAACCTACAGTCAAAGGCAAAAGTTTGAGCACCCCAGGTCAAATGACATGTATTCTTTATTCCTTATCTAAGTGGATAAATAAAATAAGTGAACAAATATACTATATCAAACCTACTTTTACATAGGCTAGTGCACAGTTGCTCATTATTTGCTTAATTTAATATATTGGGAAAAATATAAAGCATAAAATGTATATACAAAAAGTGTACCAAAATGTGAATGTGAATAAATAGAATAGCACTCTAAATATGTTTTGGGCTCTGTAGAGATTTGTTACCTTACCTAAAGGAGTGTCCAAATGTTTGTGTGTGACTGGGAATACATAAAATATAAGCAGTTAACATTTACTTAGTATAAAATATTAAAATCGAAGTACATTTTTGATGAAATGTTTGATGAAATTATGTTTAGTGGTTTTGCATTGAATTATGAGGGGTGGGGGGTTGGATTCGTCTTTGGGTATGGATTCTTTGGAAGACTAAGGTATAACACTGTGATAAAGGTTCCCTATTGTGGAAAATTGAAAACTTATCTTGGCATAGGTGAATGATTAGAGTTCAGTACATGGAAGTGAAATACTGTGAACCTCAACCATTGTTGTTCCACCTTCGAAAGGAAATCCAGCAGCACCAAAACAGAGCTGCAAAACAGGCCAATTCCAAAACCTCAAAACTGTTACATCACAGTCTCAACTCGCTTTATACATGCACCAAAAATGTACATACACGCAGCCCACTAGAGAAAACTATTCGAAACCAGACCTTATAACCGCAGCTTTTCCTGGACCAGACCCCTGAAGAAGGAGAGCGTAACCTGGGAAGCAAGGCTAAAAGCTAACATTAACCAACTGGCTTTAAGCACCAAAACTGTGCGAGTGAGAGGGTGCTAGACGGGTGCTAGGCTAAAGTCATTGGCTGACTGGCTGGCTCTTCAGCTACATTTATTTGTTCTCCTGCCCAACAATTCAAGGGTGTGCTAGCTAGCATTTTAACTTGTGATTAATCATAATTAATTAGTAATTAGTCACAGATTATTGTTGGGATTAACACTATTAAATGTTTTAATAGGCCTATAAATAGGCCTAAATAGGCAAACACACAGTTGCTCATTAATTGCTTTAATATTTAATATTTTGGGGAAATAAAGCCTAAAATGTAGTATGTATGAAATCAAATCAAATCCAATTTATTTGTATAGCTCTTTTTACAACTGGCATGGCTATGAATTGTCATGTATGTACAAACATTTTACCAATTGTATGCTGAACATGTTAAGTTCAGCGAATAAATAGAAATTGCACTCTAAACATGTTTAGTCTCTGTAGAGATTTGTTAACTTAACTTTTTCTAAAAAACTAATTTCTAAACTTCGACAGCAAATACATAAAATATATGCAGTTAATATAATTTATGAAAAAAGGTGGTCTAAAATATTTAATTTGATAGTACTTTTTTGATGAATCGGTGAATAAAATCTGAGAATATTAGGCACACATTTATTTGTTTGTTCAAGTGAGCACTTTAGTTATTAACTAATCATAATTAATCACAGAATATTGTTGTGATTAACACATTTAAGCTTTTTAAAAGATTGACACCACTCATAAATATGTATATATGTGTATATATATATATATATATATATATATATATATATATATATAGGAAATTGGAAGAACAAACAAATGACCACCTTTGTATTTGCTGTAAAGTGCAAAAGTTTGGACACCCCTTTAAGTTGATGTGTGGAGGCTGTACCTTAGCCTGGCTAGCTCTCACTGTGTGTTATTTAGATGCCTCAAACTGACATTATGAGGCACCAAGAGGGAATTTAACATAGTATAGGAGTGAAATCTGCATCTGATCCACATCATTCAGTAATCAAAATGCAACTTTCCTGATCCAATAACGTTCATAATCCTGAGAAAGTCCAAAAAACGTTGTCCTGATAACTGTAAAGATTCACAGATCACACTGCTAATGGTGCTAATACATTTTCCAGCACATGGCCACTTGCTCAGCAGTGAAGTCCCACTAACTTTATTGGTGTGAATCTCTGAGCACTCTCTCTGCTTTTACCTAAATGTCATAATAAAAGGAGCAAGGTTGTTCTTCCAAAGCCTCACAGTGCCGCCTGGCTCTCTCTTTCAATGTCACAACATGCTCTCAGCAGCGGTGGCGTGTTTGCATGTGTTGTATGTGTTACATGTATGTGTTAGGCTACCAGGTTAGGTGGTTATAAGTAGTTCTCTCCCGCAGATGCAATCTGGTTGCTAAGTGCGCTTCACCCTTTCCTCTGTTTCGCACAACAGCTGAGCCCTGATGTGATGCCTATTGATTGGTGCGGCGCTGATGCTTTGCTATGACAAACCATGCATTCACAGCTCTGGTGTTTGTGGTCCTCTTTCCTTACTTATTTACATCAGAAACTCAAAAGACTCTAAATTACAGACACTTCTGTAGGCCGCAGAATGCGGCCCATTCGTTTACATCAGCGCAATTTAATGCAATGGAGTAGCTATAGTGACGTCCAGAGGGGCGGAGCTTCAGACGTGCCATCTGTTACTATAATTTCATTTCGTTTAATTACTCTTCCCTGTCGTTAGGGGGCCAGGTGGAGTTGTTTAGCGAAAGGAGTGGAGACACTTTAAAAATGGGCTTTAGAGGTGTACATTTTTCAGCACAAATGCTCTGGTTTTATATAGAAAGGAACCAGGGTGAAGCTGGGACAGTGATTCTTTGTTATGCGTGCTAACATCAGCAAAAAGGGCGGCCTAGCAGAGAATGCAAGCAGCCTATCGGTCCTGATCTGACTGAGAGCAAACTAAAGCTGGCAGAGTACTCCAAAAGAATACGAAGCCAGAGAACAAAGCGTATATAAACACACTGCCGTAAGTATACGTAGAAACAACGCCTTTATGCAGTGACCATGTGACAGCACAGTCATTAGGAGGTCTTTGTTGGTGATTACGACCAATCATTATCAGAGGAGGTCTCAAAACAAACAATGTGAGACAATGTGGGAGGTCTCACATTTTTGATTAGGACCAATCACAGTCCTGTCAGGGGGGTCCCAAAACAATATCATGGTAATTAGGAACAATCACTGTCAGAGGAAGGTTTTGCAGCAAATAGGCAGTAATTAAGACCAATCATGGGCAGGAGGAGGTCTCAAAACAAAAAAAACACAGGGAGTAGGACCAATCCCAGTCAGGGTGAGGTCTCAAAAAACAACAGCATACTGAATAGGACCAGTTACTGCCAGGGGGAGGTCTCAAAACAAATCAGTTGATGATAAGGACCAGCCATAGTCAGAAGGAGGTTTTAAAACAAACAAAGTAGTGATTAGGACCAATCACAGTAAGGGGGAGGACTCAAAACAAACAACACAATGATTAGGACCAATTTCTGCCAGGGGGAGGTCTCAGAACAAATACGTTTTTGATTAGGACCAATCACAGTCCTGTCAGGGGGAGGTCCCAAAACCACATTGTAATTAGGAACAATAATTAGGAACAATCACAGTTAGGGAGGTTTTAAGGCAAAAAATGCAGTAATTAAGACCAAACATGGGCAGGAGGAGGTCTCAAAACAAAACACAACAGTGAGTAGGACCAATCCCAGTCAGGGTGAGGTCTCAAAAAACAACAGCATACTGAATAGGACCAATCCCAGTCAGGAATAGGTCTCAGAACTACCATGGCAGGGATTAAGACCAATCACAGTCAATGTGAGGTCTCAGAACTACCGTGGCAGAGATTAGATCTAGTTATTGGCCTTGAACCCAGTTGTTGGTCACCTAGAACCTTAAGATCAACAGAAAAGCCAGTTCACCACTAGTCTCTCTGCCATGGTCTCTCATTCTCTTCTGTGTTAGAGCTGGTGCTGCTGTACCTGGCAAGAGCATCACCTGCTGGGGTCCCACAAAAGAAGGTGGCCAAGCCAGGGTAATCTTGTCAAGATGGACCCTGGTTCACAGTGCTGAAAATCTGGAGGTCCTGGACTTGTTGTCAGTAGACTGCCTCTCTCTACTCTGCAAGATGTACGTCTCTGCTATCCCAGGACTAGAGTACTGTTATCTGGTGACCACCTCATTTAAATGTTATTTAAATGGATCCAGAAGGCTGACATTGACTAAAATGTGAGACCAGTTGAGATCCAAGATGCACATAAAGTCGTTTCTGCTCTAGAGACTAGTAACTGGTACTCACCTGCCTGTCGTGCTGGACAGTTATCCCTCGCTAATCTGCTCACATAGCTGTATGTGGATTCATCTGTCTCTGCCCACCTCCAAATTTCATTTAAATGATCAAGTAGTTGAGCGATTCAATCCAAATTCATCCTGGGAGTGTTTACACCTGATATAAACAGCCTACGAGAGAGATTTGCCCCGTCCCTGCCAGAGTCTACAGGTACTGGTGCCAGCCGTTCTGACAATACAGTCCCACTGATCCCCATAGTGCTGCTTGGCATTCAGGAGGGTGACACCATGCTGCCTATCACCAGAGTACCACATGGCCTTCCAAAGGGCACCACCATGCCGTGACCTGTTTTGTCAGCACCCCGAGTGAAAATGAGTGGATCAGAGCATATCATAGAGTGCATCAACAACGTTGCCTGGTGTCCTGGAGGATGCCAGCATGCCATTACCTGCCCCAAAGGTACTGCTGGCACCTTATGGCAGAAGAAGAGGTTAGGAGTACAGACTGCGACGCTATGTGATACGACTTTTTCTAGCATTTGCATTTGTTACACTGTCATTTTACCCTCACATGGATGTGTCCTCTTGAGGCCCTGCTTTATTTCCTTGAGAGTTGCACAGTCTGTCCCCCAGCCAGCACCACGAGGTGGATAATGAAAGTGAGGGTAATGAAAGTGTTGTTGACATTTATAACCGTCTCAGAGTTTGTTCATAACTACCTATTTAATCTAAGGGAGTGATCCTTGCTGTCTCTCCTAATGTTGTTAGATTTCACCTAGAGGCTTGAGAATAAATTCGGAGAAACGTCGGAGAAAAATGATGTTTACAGCATCATGCAGCTGATTTGGAGGCGGCTTCCGTTTATCTCAGCTCACCTTTTAATACCGTGATATCTCTTTCATTTTCAAAATTAAGCTAATTTTGCTATCATCCCACCCTGAGATATGGATGGGAGATGTCATAACACACCTACCCAGCCTCATTATTTCAGCTGGATAGTCTTGTTTCCTCGTGTCTGGAATTTAAATACAGGTTCACAGGGAGCTCCCGCTACTGGCTGGACTCTGGGTCCTCTGGAGGACCTCTTTCAGTTTGTATTCAAATGTTTTTCGCTTTAGCATGGCAAAAAAAAAAAAAAGGCTAGAAGATGGCTAGAAGAATCCCACCTCCCGCATCTGGGCTCATTACTAATACCCCATCTCCTGCACTGAGCCAGGATCTTGCACTAGATTGGAAAGTAGTTTGTGGACCCCTGGACTGGCTGGCTAGTAGGATCAATGCTCCTGTGCTGTAATTGGCTAGTAGTACCTTACCTCCTGTGCAATATTTGGCTGGTAATAGACCTCTGAAATACCTCTCATTCCATGACATAGTAGCCCATGTTCAGAACTCTGGGTCAACACAATTTGTTCTCTGTAAGAAGAACTCCTATGGTGTCCATTGCTAAACAAATGTTATAAGTATGTTATAAATGCGTATGGTACTTAAAGATGATGCATAAGGCATCCATTCTTGTTGGACATGATCACCGCTATCATGCCTGGTGCTAAACAATAACAATGGTCCGAACTAGGAGTACACCCAGCCCTCTAGCAAGAGCCCTAGTCAAAGCTCGCTAGCTCTAGTCAGTTTTCTGAGACAGGCTGCACATCACATACAGACTCTGATAGTTTTGGAGTACAGGTTGCTATGTGAACCAGGCCTCACGACTGTGGCTTTTCCCCGTACCAGTCAAAAACTTTCATAGAAAAAGCAGGGAAATTAAGCCGGTGCCATGCTATGCTAAATCCCCAGCTGACCGGCTCTAACAATTTTTTTTTTCCAACATTTGCTCCCTTAGAAAGCAAACTGGAGTGTCTAATAATTGGCAGGGGTCAACTCTATGGAAGCGAGCAGGTGCTAAGTGGGTTCTAGGCTAAAAGCTAACACTGGCTGACCAGCTACAATTGTTTCGGCTGTATGTAACTGCATGACAGCAATACTAGACAGCACAGTAATAAATGCTATCCAGAGTATATATATCCAATATATCCAGTGTATATATATATATATATATATATATATATATATATATATATATATACAAAGTCTATGTATAGCCTTATTAAATGTTCACAGGCCCATATAAATGCCCAAACAAAGCTATGCTATGCTACACTATGTGGCTCCTGTGATACACTATGTGGCTCTGGGTGACATAACCAGTGAATCACAGCAAAGCTCATCAAATATCAAATTACATAACCAGCGAATATCAAGTGATATCAAGTGACATAACCAGCGAATCACAGCGAAGCTCATCAAATATCAAATCTCCTTAAAGGGAGATTTTGAGACAAAATAACTGCATTTGAGCCTTTTTTACCCAAAAATACGAGAATAATACTTTAAAAACATCTGTAAATCCTGCCTAAATGCATTCCTTGGCATTTTTTGTGAAAAGTGTCCCATAAACATCAGGTTTGGAACATTTTTTACCTCTTGATCTTCTTAATGGTCATTCATTTTCCTCATAGAAAAAACCTGCTCAGACTCACCTTAATATAACTCCTTATATGGTCATGACATGACTACAGAATGACATGCCTTCAGAGGTCTATGTGCAGTAGTAGGATCTCAGCTCCTGCGCTGTGATTGGTTAGTAACCACGCCCCCCTCCATCAGATTGCTAATGATAATGAACTACTACCCAATCTCCGCGCGGGGGCGGGGCTTGTCGGAATACGGGTGGGAAAGGAGCGTCAGCCTGGCTGGTAGAGACTCGCGGAGAGAGGAGAGAGGGGAGAGGAGAGAGGAGGCAGGCTCCGGGCGCAGCATCCCGTCTCACAAACATGGATTTGCCGCTGAGAAATAACCGCGGAATGCTCCTAGGACTTTCCCTGCTGCTTTTCTGCCACGTCCGGGGGTCGTCCGGCAAAGGTGAGACCACGTCGCTGTCTCCTTGTCACTGTGTCCTGAGGGGGTTTGGAACAGACGTCAGCAAGTTGCTTTCTGAACTTTGCTGCCTGAATCAGCGGCGCTGTGTGGTTTTAATGGTTTGCTGCAGGAATTCACCAAATCCCATTCAAACCAGTCTGAAGCTTCACGCACAGTAACTGTGGGACTGTGGGGGGCTTTTTTTTTATTTTGTAAATTTTTTTATTATAAGCTCTTAAGTGAGGTTTGTTTTTCAGCGCATTCATTTTAATATACGCATTTAAATGGGCGCGTGGACGTTTAATTTGGCTACATTGTGGCTACTAGTCGCCTACGGGACTGTTGTTTTAACCGGCCTGTGCTGAGAAAAGCTACAGTAAATAAAGTAAAAGCTCACACAGTGTATTTCTTTACGTTTCACGAGCTGAGCAGAGAGAACCAGAAGAGCAGCGGGGCGGGGGAGGACCTGCTGCCCGCTCTGAGAGCTCACGGGCCGGCGTAGAGTTGGAGCGGAGCGCTGCTGCAGCTGCTGCTGATGCTGCTGCTGATGCTGCTGCTGATGCTGCTGCAGCTGCTGCTCTTTTCATTGGTCGGATTTTCTCTCACAGCCAAGTTCGCCGTTCCGGGGCTGGTGATGCTCAGCAGGGCTGCATTAACACTTACAGTGTTGGAGTCACTCCATACCGTGGTCATTTGCGCCCACAAGGACCAGGAGTGACCACAGTAGGTGTGTAGTAGTCGAGTTAATGCGGTAGGGACTGTGTGTGACACTGCTCACTTAGCCCGGAGTGGTCCACAGACCTCCCTGTTTGGGGAGGGCTGGAGGTGTTAAGTCAGCACTGTGTTGAGGCAGCTGTATGTTCTGATTCAGCCCTGAACAATAGGAGATTCAGCTATATAGACTAGGTGTTCATTCAGTCATGGTGTTCCTTCAACAATAAGTGTTAATAAGGGGACAGCCATGTCTGTGGGACTCAACACTATAGGCTTTAATTAAAGACCCTAGGTTGGAGCTCAGCACTGTCAGTGTTAAGTTAGGGGGTCATCCCATCCTTAACTCAACTCTGTAGGCATTCATTCAACACTGAAAGTGTTAAGGCAGGACTTTTAAGTGGACAGTCAACCCCAACACTATGCATTACTTAAACACTGGCTGCGTTCAGGCATTCTTAATGTGTTTGTGGTCATTTAACACTGTAGGTGTTAAGGCTGTATACGCTGAGTGGTTGTCGGCCAATTCTGTGGGGCTCTAGTCAAAGCTGTAGGCAGTAGTTAAACACTGCAGGTCTGAGTTGAACACTGGAAGTGTTCAGGCAGGGCTTAAGTAAGTGTTTAGTCAACAGTAGGTGTTAATACAGCGCTCGTATGCTGTATGTATGTAAGTGTACATTCAACCCTATGGGCCCCTATTCAACACTATATGCATGACTTAGTGTTCAGGAATGGCTGTAAGTGTTTACCCAGCTCTTAATGTGGGTGGTAATTGAACACTGTAGGTGTTAAGACGGTGTATATCGGAGTTCAACGCTGTGTGTTAAGGCAACGATGGGTGGTTGTTCAACACTGTATGTGTACGTCCAATTCTGTAGGGCTCTATATGGCAGTATAGGCATTAATTCAACACTGTAGGTCTGAGTTCAACACTGTGTTAAGGCATCGCTGTACATGTACGTCCAATTCTGTGGGGCTCTATACTCTGTCTGTGTTCAGGTAGGGCTGTAAATGTTAATCTAACATACACACACACTTAACCACATACACACACACTTAACTACACACACATGTTCATGTTCAGGGAATACTATGTGCAATATCCCACCCCCATGTGCAATTAAGAGTCTTTTACTGTAAATATTGTTTATTGCTTTTTTAATTCTTATCTATATTGTGTGTATATAGTGTAAATTATTTATTTATCTAAATTTTTGTAACTGAGTGTCCTGCTATCCCTTTCTGCTGTTACACTGTGAATTTCCCCACTGCGGGACTAATAAAGGACTATCTTATCTCATCTTAAATATGTCTATTGAACAATAGGTGTTACTTGTTAATGTAAGTGTTAAGGCATGGTATTCAACAGTTGGTGTTAATACAAGACCGTAGGACACTGTAGATGGTTATTTTAATACTGTAAGTGCAGCTTAACCCTAAAAGGACTTAATTCAACTCTGTTGATGTTAATGCAGAACTATTTACCCTATATTTTATATAGAACTGTATTGTATATTGTGTTGGTGTTAATTACGCCCTGTGTAATAAGTGTTGAGGCATGGCTTTAAGTGGTTTCTCATACTCATACTGTAGTTGTAGCCTCACCCTAATAGGACTAAATTCAGCACTGTTGATGTTAACGCAGGACTCTGTGCCGTGACGTACTGGTGTTAATTCAACCCTGTCGGTGTTAATGCAGCACTGGAGACTTGCCCTCTTATTGGTGGCATTTGGCTTCAGGTCAGTCCGCACCATATGCTCTGATTCTTGAGCACTTCCCCTGCTGTATCCTCAGAGCATGTTAAATGCCCTCTTCAGTCAGCGTTTAGGAGGTGCGTGCGGTGGTGATGAGGCTCCCAGCGCTTCGGTGCAGAGCGTCGTCAGCTTCTTCAGACGCAGCACTGTTTTGCCACTGGCATTGATTCTGAAAGTGAGAGAAGTGTGTCTGCCTGCAGTGTGCGTTTCTATTATTGACACGAGGCTAATAAGAAGCACTGTAAGCATCTTTCTAACGGCTCTGATTGCAGACTCCGTCCTAGTCTGCTGTTTGTTCATGCTTTTGGCTGCTGAAACGAAGAATAGACCTTACGCATGTCTGTACAGTGCTAAACACGAAGGTGCTACAAATGGTTCTTTGAGTGATGCTGTAAGAGAACCAGTTTCATTAAAGCAACATTATGAAGCATTTTTACATTAAAACAACAGCTTCAACATCATAGTGATGCTTTACTGACCATGATATGAAAAATATTGTCCCTGTCCTTGATGCGTCAGACTCGGCACGCCGCTAACTGCACTAGGTCACTTGGTGAAGCAGGCAGGATGCTTGTGAGAACTGTGTATTTTACCTCCTCAGCCCACATGTTTCTTTAACTTTCTCTGGCAGTTCAGAAATGCATGTGTAAACGTGTCCTTTGGGGGTGGGTCACAGCGTGAATTCCATTTCCTGACTGTAGGGGGAGCAAGACACCCATGAGCAAGACATGCCAATTTTTGCATAATGCTGCTTTAATAGTTATGTATTTATCATAGAGATGTGTGAGCGTGAAGAACCTTTAAATCGGTAAAGATCCTTTGGATCAAGTGAAGGTTCTTTAGACCTTTAAAAGATTGCATTATGTGAACCCCACTTGCAACATTTGTAGGTATAGGGCTAGAGCAAAAACGTTGAGGGTTGGGGTTCCTGAGGACAAGTTTGAGAACTGCTGCCTTAGACTCTTAAAAATAAATGTGCTTCAAATGGTTCTTTGAGCGATACCATGGAAGAACCACTTTTGGTTCCATGTTTGTAATAGAGATATGTGAGTGTGGAGAGCCTTTATATGGATAGATCAAGTAAAGGTTCTTTAGACCATGTAATACATGGTTCTTTATGGAACCAAACTGTTCCATTGGTATTGCCATTTGAAGCACCGTTATTTTTACAAGTGAACAGTACTTGTGTGTTCATGTGTTTAGGGAAGCAGTAATGAAATTCATCTGTGTTGTAATTGAAGCAGATGGCTCTGAACTTCAATGTGCCCCGAAGAACTAGCAGCGTGACGGATCCGATTCCATTCCCCCATCGTTAAAAAACCACTCTGGACGGAATGGCGAGCCTTCGAGATCTTCAGGAGTTCCTTCTTTCATTTTTTACGGCTGTTCAGAAGAGCCGCCCCGCACCCAGGCTGGAGATGCTCCTGAGGCCAGATAAGAAACAATACTTTGTATGGTTTCAGGTCAAGGCAGTTGAAATGAGCTGCTCAAGAGGACGAATGGCTCGCGGCACTTTAAATGAAAGTGACCTCGCCTGCTTTTTTTCCCCCTCCTTTTTCCGAGGAGCTGGGTTAAAGATGCTAAGATATTCTGGTGCTCGTTGCTGAGGGTGTCAGAAAGCAGGACACGGAATCAAAGCCTTGCTATATTTTTGCGGATCCTCCAGAGGAGGGCAGCCGAAGAGGCAAAGCTCACAGTAGCTGAGCCTAAGTTCACAGCTGGAGCCTAACGTTTTCTGTTTACTGCCTGAGCCAAGTGACCCATTTCCCCCCCCACCCCCCCCCATCCTTCACTGCCCAAAAGGGCCATTCACATGAGGCCCCCTCCACATTAAGGTGCGGTTTAAGATTATTTTAGAAACGGACCTACTACTGTGTGCTTGTGGGAGATAGCAAGTGCAACCTACTGGCCTGGGAACTTGTGCTGCTTTCAGACACGAGTTTTCTCTAACTTGATTTGGTCCTTAGACCAATCGTGAGGAGTTCCACATAGTTTATTAAGGTTCCAAATAGTCTTGGGCTTCAATCGCTCTCATTTAATTAAGTGCCAATATTATGCAAATGAACACCATTAAATTCCCTTTCACGTGTCTTTTTAATTGATTTACCTTTATGTAGCCATCCCCGGTTAAACAAACTGTTGTGTTACACTAAAAAAGGGTTCTTTGTCTTAATAGAATAGTGAAACATTTTTGGTGCTTGGATTGCTAGGATTGCTACAGTGCTTTCATTGTTATTGCGCCATTAGCATCGCTACCACCCCAGCTGCCAGCCTCGTCCAGCATCGCTACCGCAGAGTTAGGCACAAGCCGCAAGGTCCCGACCCCTTCACATCTAAAAATTAGTAAATATATGGTCTACATCTTGAGGCTCTGAGGGCAAGGCTTGAGTCTGTTACCAGGCAGGGTCACATGAGATGGTACATTGATGAAACATAATGGAGCTCATTTTAGGCCACAGTACCCTTTTCACAATAAAGAGCAGGTATTTAGGGCCCAAACCCCCAATTGTTAAAACACCATTGACGATTCTATGGAGCCGATGACGGTACGACAAAACTAGGCTTGCCTGTTTTTTCTTGTTTTAAATAGGAACCCAAAAGTGGTTCTTCGGTGGCCTCGCTCGATGAATTCTTCATATTTGACGAGCGCTTTTGAACAAAAATGAAGCGAAAATAAATCTGGGTTACTTATTTAAAGTACTTTACTATTACCACCAGTGTACGGGCTGCTGGCATTCTGTTCACTTCCCTTCTCAGCCATGAGGAAAATGGCACTGATGACTCAGTTCAGACCATTCAGATTACACAGAAAACTCCAGTGTCCCCGACTTCGTCGTCCAACTTCAAAGGGTGCTCCCGTAGTGCGTCCTTGGTGGGAAACTAGTTTTTTCCAGATAAAACCCAAGACCATTTGAAAGTGCTATTAGCTGCAGCCCATGTGGCTGTGTGGTAAGTAGTGTGGGTTTGATTTCAGCTGATGGCTACTGTCATTGTGTCCTTGAGTGAGACTCTTAACCTCATGTGGATAGGCACTCAGCCCCATATGGATATGTCCATGCAGTGTTTAATGTGAAGCAACATTGGGAATGGCATCAGCTGCAGCTCTGTGCAAAAGTCAGTGACCACTGGTTATTGGCTTAACGAGCAGTCTTGTCCAGCAGCAAGTATAAGTTCTTGAGGAGCAACATTACGCAGGAGTTTTACCTTCAAATAGCTGCTTCAGAATCTTGTTGATAGTATGCCGACTACGATGAGTAGAATGGCGTCTCTGTCATTGCTGTTAGGGCAGCCGTGGTCTGAGGGTTAGAGAAGCGGCCTTGTGAGCAGAATGTTGCCGGTTCGATCCCTGAACTGATAGGAAACCACCCAAGAGCCCATGGGCAAGGCACCTAACCCCCCAACGCCTCCCAGGGCACTGCATCCAGGGGTGCGAACTGTTCCCTAGTGTGTGTTTGCTCACTATTGTGTATGTATGTAGCCTGCATGTCGCCACGCTGCCACTGCAAGGCCCTTAAGCCTGGGCAGCAAAGGCTGCCCACTGTTCCGGGCATGTGTCCTCACTGCACCACTCTCATGTGTTCACTGCATGTGTTCACTGCAAGTTCCATCTGCGTCCAACACAAATGATGAATGTTGTTGTCTTTGATGCAGAAAAATGAAGAGCTTGACAGCCGTTTAACTTGAGGTGAAATAAATGAAGGGTGGCTTCTGACCTTTGCCATACATCTAAAGAGCAGACGTCTGGAAGAAAGTCAGGGATGTTACAGCGTAGAAGCAGGTGCATGGCTTCATGTAGGCCACACTGGGGATGACTAAAGTCCTCCAATTAAACAGCTACTCTGCTACAGAGGACCGTTTCATCTTCATCTGTTTACCTGCCTGCGCCCGAGCCAGCCCACATTCATGCAAATCAAGCGAGCTGCCTGACACCAATGTTTCTCCTTCACGTTAGCAACACTCGGCGCACTGCGGTGGATTCTTCGGAGAGAGAAGCGGGCAACGGGGTTGTCGGTTCCGAGCGGCGTCTCGCCTTTTCGCACTTTTCCTTTCTGCGGTAGCGAAATTTTAGGGAGTGCTTATCTGATCTGGGGAGGACTTACTTTCACTCCTCGCGTTATCGGCGCGTTCAGGGGTGTTTATCTCTGTCGAAAGCCGGTCTGGAGGCAGCCAAGTGCTCAATTTAATCACCAACTGTATGGCGGCTTATGGGCCCGACGCAGTATCTCGGGCGAGCATGTGTTATGATAAAAGTTAGTCGCCGGCAGAGTGGCGGAGCGAGAGGCTCTGGCCGTAATTGTGAAGTATGTTGGCACGGCCGGCTAAAAGCGAGCAGCAGAATCAATTACACTGCTGGAAAGGGGGCGGACAAGAGGAAAAGCCAAGAGAGGTCTCCGCTTTGGCCGGCTTTCAACTCCGTCCGCTGCCGTCCGCCCAAAGATGCCGTGGGAAGAGCGAGCTCCTCTAAAGGCGAGGTCTAATCTTCGATAAGCTCTTCTGTGTCCTCTTGTTCTCGTCGGGCCGTCCAATTTGCACCATTTCATTGTTAGCTGTGGGAGGCACGGATGAGGTTGACTCTTGGACTCTTAAAGAGCCCAGATGCTGTTTTTCTTGTTTATTTTTTTTGGTTCTTTGACTTTGTGTGGGTTTGTTGGTTTTTAAATGATACATATTCAGCTCTTTTACGAGACCAAACTCTCTTATAATTAAACAGGCTTTGCTTTATGGGCCTTTATTGTGCCTTTAACCCTTCTGTATACTCCCCTTGTCCTAAGAGTCAGAAATGACCCAAAGACAACTTTTATGGATCATGGGCATAACATGGTGTGGGTTGAACAGCTGAATATATGCAAATGCTTTGTAGTTTCTACTAATATGGGCTTTGTTTGGCATGAATCACTGGGACATGAATAATGCTGTTGGTTGAACAGGTCAATATATGCAAATACGTTGATGGCATCGCTCAAAGAACCATCAGAAGAGTCTTTATTTCTGAGATGTGAGTGTAGGGAACCCAGAGTGTTTTTTTATGGTGTTCCTATTCCTCCGAAAGATCCTTGTTTGCCTTGTTTGGAGGTGCGGTTACATTATGTGGAGGCTGTCTAAACCTTAAAAGTTCATAAAGTTCTTCACAACAGATTTACAAAGACAGCTCTGACATTCTTTTTACTAATAGCTTGTTTAGCTCAGTGGTTCTCAAATGGTCCCCAGGGAACCCAACTTGCAACACGTATAGATGTAGGGATAGAGCAAAGATGTGGACTGTCAGAGATATTCTGGAGACAGGCTTGAGAACTACTGCTGTACATTCTTGAAAAATGAAGGTGCTTCAGATGGATCATTCAGAGATGCCATAGAAGAGCCACTTTTGGTTCCATGTGGTCCCAAGAACCTTTTGTACCTTTTGTTTTGGTTCTGAGGTTCTGTAGACCTTTACAATGTTCTTCATACTAACATGATTTCTCTATTATAAGGTGGGTGGAAAAGGGGTTCTTCTATGGCATCTCTCAAAGAACCATCTCAAGCATCTTTTTTTTTGAGAGTGTAGGGAACCCAAAGCGATTCTTCTATTCCTCTGAAAGAACCTTTGGCACCATCATTTCTGAGAGTGTATGGAAATGAGAAGCGGAGCGCTCGGGCAGTCGGCGCCAGCCTCGTCCGAATTAATCGCTTTTCAATGAGCCGGTTGTTTGCGTGGAAGGGAACATAAACTCCCCCCGAATAAGATCAATTTGCAGCGAATGCTCTATGTGTTTCTCCGCAAAAGCACACTGTCCATTATGATTCATGAGAGCATGGCGTCTCAAAGCGCCTGAATGAAGGAACTGGGGGGGAAGCAGGGAATAAATCACCCTCATACATCTTCTTTACTGTCATTTATGAAAATATGTGATTGGAAAGTCAAACAGAGAATGAGAGTGTTATGGAGTCAAGGTTACAATGGTATCAGCGGGGAACTTTTCCTTTTTTCCCACCCCTCTCCCTTCTCCGTTCCCTCCCCGGCCATGAACCGCAAGCCGGCACTCATGAATCTAGATTTATTAATACGCAGTGCAGTATTTAAGCAGAAAATTGGCCGAAAATTACGCCCGCACCTGTCAGTGACTTATGCCTCCCTGTTTGCTCTCAAGGCTGAATTCCTCAAAAGACTTGAGCACCTAAAGCCGGACACATTCATCTTACACAGCTGTCAGCGCTGATCGGTGATACAGGGGAGAGAATTCATCATCCAAACTGATTCTGTCTCACGGTATATACTGCACCTGGGAAAATATTTCCTTAGCTGCCAATGCAAAAGCCAGATTGGGAGTGTGTTTACCTTCTTATTTGTCATGCATTTCTGTCCACACGGAACTTCTGAACACGTTCTTTCTCTTGCTGGCAGTTAGTAGAACTAGATAGGGCGTTGAGGGCATACACCTGCCTTGAACACTGGTGAGACTAACCACTGTCATATAGGCTAGAGTTAGAGTTTAAAGCCATGCACACATACAGTATACACTGGTCTACGGTAGAATACATATAAATGTTGGACACAAATGGACATTTTCTACAACTGAATGTACATTTTTCTGTTGGACTCAATAGATAAAATCAATATTGCATTATTGATTATTGTAATAACGGTTACTGTTGTCGACAATGTCAATGCTGAATCTTTCTTCATAAATATTCTCTTTCTGTGACTTTAGCTTCTTAGGTCTCTAAAACACAGACGCTTACCCCAACAGTTCAAATAACAAGTGATTTTACCGCTCCGTAACCACGCTCCATGAGGTCTGTCATTTCTGGCTCAAGTCCGATCGACTCCAGCTTTAAAAACATCTGGGGCTGCAGCAGAGTCTGACCCGGTTGCGAAATAGGATTTTTAAAAGTTTCCAAAGACCCCAGGGAGACCCTGAAATTAGCATGTTAAAAGGTGGTTTGTACACTGGGCAAAGTTCTGAAGGCAGACCTTCAGATGTGACACACAATAACCTGAAGGGAACACAGAGAGGCGTCACTACGCAGACTGACTAAATTGATTACATTTTTTAAATAAATAATTTTACATGCTCAGCCTTTTGGTAGGAAAGGTAATCGTTTAGAATAATTGAGTAATCGTCAAAATAATTGATAGATTAATCGACTAATCCACAAAACAGTTGATTGCTGTTGGTGGCAGGCCTCATGCAACCAATGGTAATAAGTATTACACTCCTATCATTTCTAAGGTGTTTATGTTATACATGACCGGGTACACTTGGTGAGTGTTAAAGCAACATTCTGTAGCATTTTTACCTTCAAATAGCAGCTTCAAGATCATGTTGATGCTACACTGACCTGTTATAATGAGCATAGCGCCTCCGAGCTAGTCATGCTGTCACTGCTGTTATTACTACTGTTACTAATGTAACTTTGGTGAGGCAGGCAGGACAGCACTCTGTATATCTCAGCTTGTCCATTCCACTTCCCCACTGCTGGGGGAGCCCAGGAGCAAGAGATGCCAATTTCGCATAAAGCTGCTTTAATTGTTAAGTGTCATATCATTCTCAATCATAAACGTCCCAATCCTGCCATCAGCAGCCAGACCCCGAGAGCTCACTATTGCCCTTGCTCTCTCTGTGTGGATAGTGTATGCTGTTAGCAAGTTAGCAACATTCTATGCTAAGCTCAAGCTGCATGGCGTCTGACTATGGCGAATGCAAATGACTCACTGCAGCTAGATCTTTCCTTTGGCATGTTGACCTTAAACTTTTAATATTTTGAGTCTATGCTTTAAAAAAAGTGCTACAAAAGATTCTTTGAGTGATGCCATAGAAGAAGAAAGAAGAAGAAGCGTTTTTGTCATCAAGAGAAGCCTTTTTGGGTATTTTATAGGTTCTTCACACTCATACATCTCAATGACAAACATGGTTCTTTATGGAAGCAAACATGGTTCCTCTGTGGCCTCAGAACCATTCAAAGAACCATTTCTAGCACCTTTATATGAAAGAGTCTAAGTGGACCGAACATAAATGGATGTCCTGTTGCTTGTTTACCAGAACAATCCATTTGTGTGTTGTATTATTAAAAATATGACCTATATGAGAGTGCTTAACACACTACAGGCTTTTCTAACTTCCTCAGGGGGGCGCTATCCAACACCACGTTGGGTGTGACAAACTTGTGAGGGGGCTGAACCTCGAATGTCACTCCTGTGGGCGAGTGGCTACAGCAAGCAAAGTACTAACCATGACTGAGGTGCTTACTAGGAATCAACCTCAAAACGAGAAGAAATTAGGCTGAGATACATAGAAGTAGAAAAAATAAGCCAGTGTCTCTTGCTTTGCATAAGAGCAATAATGTAGAACAGACCTATTTTTTTGAATGTGCTGGCAGTGGCCTTTTATTTTTCAGCATTTCATGTCTTTTGATTTAATTAGCTTTTGATGGTTGTGCCCCTCTCAGAGTTGGATAACTGTTTGTAGTATTGTGTTTATTTAGTTTGATGTGGTGTGCTTGATCACTTTCACACGCCTACAGTCCATATGCGACGCTAACAGAGCTGGAAAACTTTAGATTTTTTGTTCTATGATGAGTTTCTGTCCTTTTCTGAGGTTCAGATCTTTTGCAAACGGATTGGTTCATGTCTGTGTGTCTGTTTATTTATGAATAAGATTAGAATACTCAAAGTATATCTGAAGTAGGGCTGTGGGATATGGTAAAAATACTATATCACGATATTCAAAGACACTCATGATACACAATATATATCACAATACATGTAACCACAGACAAAACACATCTTAAAAAATACTCTCAGATACTCTCCTGTTTGTAATGAAATTTGTATCACCGTAACAAAATTCATCACGATACCATAAAATATCATCATCATATTATCATATTGCCCAGCCCTAATTTGAATTTGGGCAGGCCAATAAAAAGTGGTTGAGTCTAGGCCCAATCATACAGTCACCATTGTATCAATGAATCTATTCGGAACACCCTCTATGATATAAGGTGCACATGAACCTCAGGTTAATTGGTAAAGTTGAACCATTACAGTGTGGAATACAGATTTTGCTGCCGCTGTTACAGTTTACAGTAATAATTCTCTATGTTTCAATGCAGAGCTGCAGTCTGAGTGAATGAAAGCTAGAATTACTGTTTAACATCAAAACATCTGATCCATGACTTAAAAGCCATGATCCGATCCCGACTGTGAGTTCTGTGATTCGTTACGTACTGCATTATATTATTGGATTAACCAGACGAGTACAAATAACCTATGTAATACTGATTTTAGTACTATAGGTGATCAGTCAGACACTGTGAGCGCTAATGCTAGGCACTAAATAGAGAAATTTGGGTAATTTAGGTAAGTCCACTTACCTTGACTTACTACTACCAGACATGTCAGGGCTAAAATCATCCACAGAGATCCTAACTAGGCTAGGATGAGTAAGGACAGAACACAATAATCTAATAAATGCTAAACTCTATCCTTACAGTGCAAGCCTATGCCCGATGTGCTGACTTACAGTTACAGTGATTCATCAACCTGATAAAACCGTCACATTTACCTGACACAAGCATTCTTTTTACAGAATGAAAATGACTATTTTAGCTTACTTATCAATCCTACATACCCTATATGTCCAAAGGTATCCAGACACTCCTTCTAATTAGTCAGTTCAGCTACTTTAAAGAAATAGTTACGTGATTTATCGTGATTTATCGCTTACCCCAGGTGCAGTTAGGCCAAGGCATGTAATGGACTGTCACCAATCTACATACCCATGAATGCCTCAACCGTCTCGAAACACATCATTTCTTTTTGGACAGACAAACAGACGTGGTTTAGAACACATTTTGACTTTCTTAGGTCTAAAAAGAGTAAGAAACTGATTGCCGATTGTTGAAGGGTAGGCAACAATCAGCACCAGGGCCACTTTTACCTCGGCACAGTACGTGGTATCATTTCGTGCACTGCAGTCCAGTTTGGAAGTGGAATAGGACCACACTGTTAAAAGTAGAAGATTCTAGAGGAGATTTTTGGAGGTGTATCAGTTTACAACTGTGGAGGAACCTCTTAAGGCACTTTGAGGAACCTGAAAGGAACCTCTTCCTTTGAAAACTTGGAAGGTTTTCTTGAAGCTTTCACATTGCACCTTAAGCGGTCCCTCTACAGTTTTGTGAAGAACCTCCAAACGTTCTGCAAGGATCTTTTAACAGTGTACAAGGCAGAACATTATGTGGATGATGATGTAGTTCCAGCTGTATCCTAAATCTTATAATTAAATTGCTCACAATGAAACTCCTATGTTTCCAGCCTAGCATCGTCAGATACCAAACAAGTCTTGGCTGATCAACTGCATCTGGGGTGATTATTCATGTGTATTGAATGCACCAAAAAAAAAACACCTATTCCTTTAAAACGGCCGAAATTACTGCTTAGAATGGGTGCCTGGATACTTTTGAAAACATAGGGCCAGTTTAGGAGACCCAGATTAAGGTTCTTCACTGGTACTGCAGTTTATTGCAGTAGACCAGTCAGAAGATCATGCTTCCCACTTGTGAAGTTGGAATTACAAGCAGGTCATGATCAAGTACTTTGTTGTTGAAGCAACATGAAAAATGGGCACTAATGAAATGTGAGCAGTACACGTAGTCAGTTTGCTATGGATGGAGTTTTGTACCATGCAGTTAGGGCTGGGCGATATGGTAAAAATATTGTATCCTGATATTTAAACATATTTTCACAATTTCACAGACGTGATCGCAGACAAAATGCATCAGTAGTGATGGATTTTTAAAAACTACCATCCAAACACTCTCCCATATTTAGTACAGTGATTTTTAATGAAATGTGCTGTACTTTATTCAGTTAAACCAGACTAATTACACTGTTTGTAATGAAACATGCAGCTGATCAGCGTTATGTAAGGACTGATCATATCCTCAATATGCCTAAAAAATCATATTGTGTATCACAACAGGAAAATTTATCATGATATGATAAAATATTGTCATATTGGCAAGCTCTGCATCCAATACTGATTCCGATTCTTCTCTGCCATGTTAAAAGGTTGAAGATCACATGAACTTGAGACTCGGAAACTTATTAAGATTGTTCACATCTTCTAAGTCGGAAACTCCGATTGCATGTGAACGCAGCATTAATCTGTCTGGGAAACTATCAGCTTTAATGTATCTAGGACTGAAGCACAAAAATAACATTTAAAAACTACAGTACTGTGCAGGTGTTTTAGGCACCTGAACACATTATTTCACAGCATTTCTCTCAGCAATAAGAGATTGTACTGTAGAAACTCCAGATCACACTGGATCAGATGCAGGTAACCATAAATCCAGTAAAAAGGAACAAGAATTTCTCATTTTGAAGAAAATGGTGGAGATCTTGTGAGCTAGTCTTAAAAACAAACCTGGCTTGGTTCCAGGTTCCTCCTGGAGGCCTCCAGCCAGCACAGTGTGGATGTGTTCAATTCCATCAGCAGCAGCAGCAGCTTAACCTCATTAAGCTCTGATTTACCAAACCAGGTGTTGGAGGAGAACTCTAAATAATACTAGACTCCCATGAGGAGAACTTTGGAGATGTTTCAGTGAACACAGTTCTGGTGAAACCACGACTTTCTGCAGGAATGTTATTAATATTAATAAGGAATTAAATACCTACTGCCCAGATAAGCAGCTTTTTAGTATTAATATTTATATTTAGTGTTTTATAAGTTTTGCACAGTACTGTACACTAAAATCATCCATTTATTCTGTAAAAAGGCAAAAAGAAAAAAGTATGTTTGTTTTCCTCTTGGAAATGTAATATATTAAATATGCAAGTATTCACTTTTTTTTTTACTCCCACCCCCGGTTATATTATATAGTGGTATTGTTGGGCTGAGTAAGGAGGAACAGCTGCAGGCATGGTACCAAAAATCCACCAAAACTATTTGCTCAGATTAGTGTTAGAAGTTTCAGAGCTGCTAGTCTGACCCCGGGACACAGACATTACTGAACAGAATTACACACCACCACCCTGCCAAGGAACAGAAAGCCGCTGCAAAGTGTACCAAGAAGGCAGGGAATACAGCAGACAGTACAGACGCGAGGCGGTACAGGAAGTTAGGGTGGACTGTCTGACCATCCCACCTAGCGGCCACCCTTCAGCTGTCTGCCGCTGCAAAGCTGTGTGGCACTCGGGGCTTGTATTTCATTTCACTCTCCAGTGCTTTCCCTCGGGACGGGGCTGTGAGGAAGACGGGCCTTCTGCCAAACTGTGAAGAGACAATTTGTTAGATGTTCCTGTGTGTGTGGTAAAGCTCCCTGGATGGATGCATGTGGGTATTTTATTGTGATGAGGGGTCTGACCGCTATGGCAATTATTCCACCATGCACATTTTCAGTTTTTCTTTTTTTTTTTTTGAAGAACTGATAACTAAAAAGTTCTGATAACTGATAATAGCAGCTAAGAAGTTAGTTTCAATAGTTATGGTTAAACGGTGCTTTACTGGCTGTTATGATGTAAGTAATTTCAGTGGTACTTTTCCTCAACTCAAATAGCTAAACATCAACAACAATTAATAATTATTATTATTAATATTGTTAGAAAGTTTTCAATTTATGTTTCTGTGGTTATTTTGTCCATCAAAATCCATCTGTTTGGTCAAACCAGCTTTATGTAAGCTTAATAGCTTGATTTGTATATTTGCTCCTGTGCAAAAGCTAACCTATCTAACCCTACTCACAAGCACCTGGTTATCCTAAGAGCTAACCTACCTAACCATATTTACTAGCATCCAAAGCGTCCGCTTGACCAGACTGCTTCATAACTGAGACATTTTTTTGAGTAAGGATGTTCCAGAGCAGACGTGTGGACTTTTGGGTGGATGTTTAAAAGGCTCCCCCTACAGGCGTGCAGTGTAATTCATGTCTACACCCCTACTGTAAATACAAATCAAACTTGGAATTGGTAGAAACTTGGTCAAACTTGGGAATGATAGAAACGCCATTCTCCCTGTTCCAGTCAGTGGAGCATCGACCTCATTCCAAAGTTGACCACGGCTACCTAGGACTCCCAATAACACACAGTGGTACCACCTCTAGGAGGGTGAAGATTGAGCCACATGAAGCAAACCAACCACATCTTTTCGAACTGCCGATGACTCAACATCATAGGACCATTGAACACGATTGGAGGAGAACACTACCTGCCAGTTCTGTTGGGTAGGATGGCACCTCCCTCTTCCTCCATCACTCAGAGCGATGCTAGCCAGAGACCACAATTGGCCTCAGTCTCTCTGGGCGGGTAGGATGACCCTGCCTCTCCTTCATGACGTCTGAGTTTACAGAAGAAGCCTGCAGTGGCTTGCACCGTGCTAGCACGAATGTTTGTGGCATTGCTGGAAAACAGAAAGTAAAGAACATTGGATGGTGCTAAATTTTAAACATCCACCCAAACGTCGACATGTCTGCTCTGACCATTTTTTTTTACATACCCTTAAAAGTGGAAGTAGCAAAGTACAGTGGATACAGTTGTAATTTGCACATTATAAGATAGCAGAGAGTAAATAGCCCATCAATTAAATTCATCCATGAAATTAAATCTAAATAATGCATATGATTTGGTTGTTTTTTAACATTGAGGACGTTCTTAACTCAAAACGTGTGAATTCAGTTTAATGCATATTTACTGGCCTAGCGACACTAGATCCAAAATCAGTCAGACATTTAGTAAAATGTGACGCTTAAAATGTCTTTCACTGCATCAGAGCATGCTTAGCAGTAGGAGATTAATGGACCCCCTCAAGTACACCATTCTAAAGTACTTCTGGAACTCTCTCTCCCAGTTTCTGCTTCCCAAAGCCATTTAATAGCATTATGAGAAACCAGTCCGAAATAATGGGCCTGCTCATAGGGAGATCCAGAACTACACAAGTCATAGAGGACACTGGTCTTAGAAAGTGTCCAAAGGATCATCAGCCGGAATCAGCTTAATTCATGGAACTGCGTGAATGTGTTTCTGACAGAACTACTTCAGAATGGATATAAACGTATTATCAATGTATATTATGTCTTAATACCCAATTGTAGTTTTTGTTACAGTGAGTGATAATCTGTGCCTTACAGCAGTGTTTTCATTAGAGCGCTGCATTCCCGCGGGACCCACCACAGCATCTTGCAGCACGGGGCTAATTTTCAGTGCTGCGAGTGGGAACGGATGGTTAACCAGCCCAGTGTGGGCGAGAGTGGGATAAGACATTTTGCTGGAGCTGGATGGACTTTTTTGTGGAAATGGGAGTAAAAAAAAATCAGTGCCGCGTAGAACTTAGATTTTATTACAAATTTCAAACATGCCACTAACAAGTATCAGAGGCATTTTTGCTGATATCACTGGAAGTCCTTGTAACCAAGGCTGACTGGCAGCAAAAAACAGCCTGGGAATTTGCTGTCAAGTGGCAGGGGGTCCTCATTATCACCTGTAGACTGCTTAAATATATCTCTTGTCTTTGTGGGGCTGTGTTTTGGCAAGAAGTCTGCGATTTCAATATGTTGATGTATTGCGAGACTGTAAGCAAGACAATATATTGAAGTTTTTTAAAAATCAAAATTAATTTTAGGAAAAATGTCTACTATTGTGGAGATAAAAAACACTGACCAGCTGCATGGTTCATTACAAAGAGTTATCGGAATACAGTTGCTATGTGAACCAGGCCTTATGACTGCAGCTTTTCCTGTTCCAGGGCCTGCAGAATGGATTTAGAAGCGAGCAGGGATCCATGCAAGGCAAACACTAGCTAAACTATCACCGTTTTTTCTTTCCATCATCCGCTCCCTTAAAAAAACCTAAAAGCCTAGTCTAGCTAAAAGCTAACTTGGCTCCGCACTCTTTTTCTACCTACACTGCCCCTGTGGCGGGAGGACATAATATTTGGTAAGACTCATCAGTAATTACAAAAATGATTACAGTGTTCATATTAACGTGTTAAAACAGAGCTATGCTATGCTACATGGCTCCTGTGAGCAATTACAGGAGCTGTAAACCAGCCAATCAAACCAGGTTGTTGTTATTATTTTTTTTTACAAGCCCTCTGTAAAAGAAAAATCACTGTCTTTAATTCTAAGGGCAAAATAACAGGGGGGTAAGTAGGCCTGTAAAATAGGCCCTTTCTGAGCATTTTCACCCTGACCAAACTCACAGGCTTACTGTTTATACATAAATACTCAATAACCTTTCTAATCAAAATAAAGTAATTCTAAATAGTGAAGTAACTAATCACATGTGGACAACACACAAACTGCACAAGCAACAGGGTCCTATATAGAATTACAATATTGATTCATTTTTTTATTATCTTTGTAGAACAGCTCACAAAAGAGTCATTTTACCAGGCAAAGAACCATTTAAGCATGCAGGTGGTTCTTGTTTTTGGCCTCGATTTACCAGTTTGTGAAGTTGATCTTGATAACAACCCCGTCACACACCCCCATATCCCCTCCCACCCTGCTCCACTGACTGTAATAAAGAGAATAGCGTCTCTAATGTTGCTATTCCGGGCCACCTCAGTCCATATACTTCTTTCACTTTCAGTGCCGGTTCAGTATCTCTCAGCTTGTCCAGAAATGCATGTACGAGGTGGCTTACACAGTGTGAGTTACACTTCCCAACTGTAGGGGGAGCCCAGGAGCAAGAAATACCAGTTTTCACATAATGCTGCTTTAAGGGGTTTCTAACAAAAAAAAAAAAGTGGTTAAATCACCATAACTCCCAGCCCTCCCAGCATTACTGCTTAATATTTTTACATAAGGAACACGGTCTAAATGAATGGTTGCAGGCCTGCTCCAGGCTTTCTTGTAATCGCTCACCCACTTTGATGGGCGTGCTGCTCTTCACAATTACGCAGCGAGAGAGTAATACGTCGTTTACATTCCCGACAGAGGCTAAGTAGTTGTTAAAAGAAGCGATTACAGCATGCGTAGCGCACGTTGACTGAATTTATGCTCGGCACCTCTCCCGTTCCCTGGGCGTCGGCCCGTTACAAGCCGGGATTCATCAAGCACTTTAAATAGCCTTGCCGTCAGGAATTATCATTTCTAACAGGAAGACAGATCTCATCCTAAAATAAAATCTCAACAAAAAAAAAAAAACGTCAACCGCATCACAGGCGCAGATAAGATGCCCGGCCGGAGAGCTTTGAAGCATCTCGGCGGCAGCATGCAGATGAGAAACACGTGGAGATGAAAAAGAAGCTTTGAGTGAGAGGACATTAATGGACTATAGGAAGAGATGTGCAGTTGCTTTGGTGCTACATACCTCCTGCTCTTCCTTTTCCTTCTCAACAGAAGATCCTCCTTAAAGAGGCGCGATATAGGGCCGAGGAATGAGATGGAACAGCTGCGCGTAAGTGAAATCTGTTGATGAAACCAAACTGTTTGATCAAGAACAGCGTTAGAAGTTTCAAAGCTGTCAGTCTAACCCCAGGACACAAACTTTACCACCCGCATTCCAGGCCCATCCCGAGAGCTTTAACTTGTAAGCTTCTGAGAATCTGAACCAGTGCTGAATAATGAATGGCACAGAAGACTTGGTGCAGTTTTTAGGCCAAACCTCTCTTTCTCTCTCTCCAGCTTTCATACTCGCTCTCTCTCTCTCTTTAAGACTGACGTTACAGGGGGTGGGTGTGCATTACACTCGTGGAGGAACTCCACGAAATAGAGCCGAAATATACATCAGCAGGTGAACCCCTCGCCTCCCCTGCCTGACCTCTGTATATTTTGAACGCACTAGCGATTTCTTTTGCACTTGCCAAGTAGCACTGGAGTATCACAGTATTAGGTTTAGCAATACTGTATCGATTGTCCATGAATTTTTTATGAATACTTTACATTGGAACATGAATCGTATCGCCAGGTCCTTGCCAATACGCGGCCCTACTGCCAAGTAATATTCAGCTAGAAACAGGCTTCCCACAGGTCCTAGAAATTTAGAGACTACTCCAGTCATGTAAACTCCTGAAAATTGCTAAAATTGTCCTGGAAAAGTTAAGCTATTGAGCCACGTAAACTCCTTGCAGACATGCAGTGTAACCCAGAACTTCTATGAACATTATCCAGAAGAAAAGGCAGCCCCCTAGTACAAAGTCTGGGTAACACCCCTTTGCCAAAACCATCCTGCAGGCCCCCTAGTACAAAATCCAGAAAAACGCCTTTTGCCGAAAGCATCCTGAAAGCCCCCTAGTAGAAAGTCTGGTTAACACCCTTTGCCAAAACCATTCGGACAGCCCCCTAGTACAAAAGCGAGGTAACGCCCTTTGCCGAAACCATCCGGAAAGCCCCCTAGTACAAAATCCAGATAACGCCCTTTGCCAAAACTATCCTGCCAGCCACCTAGCACAAAGTCCGTGTAACACCCCCTTGCCTAAACTATCCTGCGGGCCATCTAGTACAATGTCTGGGTAATGGCCTTTGCCGAAACCATAATTCCGGCCACACAGGTGCTGCCCCTTGAAGATTTCCTATAGCAAGAATGCGTCTGGAGAATATCTGGCTGTACCCTAGTTGTGTGAAAGGGTATCAGCAAAAAATATCTGGACCTGATTATTCCCAGGACCAATAGAAATGCTCCAAAATGACTTGAAATAAAATCATTTTACATTGACTTCCATTGAAAGGTAAGAAGGTTTTTTTCCTTTCCTTGTAAAGTTGCCATTTTGGAGATTTTGTGTGACAGCAGTGATACATACCAGAACCTGACATCAAAATCAAAGTTTCTGCAATTGGTTATAGTACTTTGACTCTTCCCCGTTCATCGACAAGGCAAGAATGCAAAGTGCCAGGAAACAGAACACATCACGAATAACTGCCAGTTAAGTTCGAGGGTAACCTATGTCCTTCCATAGCTCTCTAATAATGAGCAGTAATGATGAACAATGTGTGGTTCAGTATGAAACGCAGCCATGATGCATTGTTTCCTTGTTTTGGCTCATTATGCATTCCCATTCATCACATTGATCTCGCCATCCTCTTTCCAGCGGCCCTCGCCAAGTTAAAAGCACGAAGGCCGATTGATGTCGATGTGTTCTTTTCATCGTGTCATTATAACCACATCACGTGCCCCCTAGGTCGTCGTTAGATGCGACTCGGTGGCCTTGACATCACGCCTAATTGTTTTGCTATTGTTTAACAGAATCATTTCCACGGAGATGAAGGTGGCGCGGCGCTTAACTGCCAGGTGTGTCTGCTCAAAGATCCAAAAGCAGGGGATCAAACGGCACGTTGCTTGAGCGCTCCGCTCAGGAGCTGACAGCACCAAGCTAAGGGAGTCTGCACAGCTTCCGCTCAACTTTAAATATTAAATACTGTATAGGCAGCGTGAACCCGGCCACTCAACAGAATACCTATGTTTTTTACGAGCTACAGAAAGTTGTGGAAAACTCTGGACCACCTTCAGCAAGTGTTTTCAACACTACCAAGAAAGTTAGAATGGTGTGTTTCAGAAGTGTGAAAAGCAGAATGCTGACAGACAAATTAGTATGTAAATGATTTGAATATAGTAGAGCTGTGCACCTTCACTTCTTCATTATAACCATACAGAGTATTAGCAAGAAGCTGTACAGCTGTAATAATCGTAAAAAAAAAGACAAAATTAAGAAAGTCTAGCTGTGTCCAGAGTGATGAACAGAGCACTAGATGATCCTAATGGCTCATAATAAGTTATAATAAAACTGAAACATATTGTAAGTCATTATAATTTTATTGTAAAAGTGTTCTTTGAGCAGTGCCATAGAAGAACCACTTTTGGTTCTAAAACGAACCATTTTTCCAAAGGAGTTGAACCCCTTAACCCCTGAGTTTTAACCCCTTAACACTCCAAGGCTGTTTAAGGGGTTTAAATCGGTAAAGAACAAGGGATGTCCCGATCAATGGGACACAAAAGGGATGCCCCCCCCTCCCGATCCAATCTGAGTCTCTTAATGCTGACTGTCACCCCATACTGATCCAATCTAATCTGATCTTTATTCTAATCTAAATTCTAATCTGATCTACTTTGTTTGTAGTCTGTAGTGTTTAATATCCTACAGTCCAGTATGACTGACCGCCCTGACCATTCAGCTCCCAGTTCCTTTACAACTCTAATCACTCTATCAGCAGTCTAATCACTTAGTGCGCATTAGCATTCGCCTCTTCCTCGGTTCTCAATGCACAGTTCAGAGCTTGTGTAGATCCACAGAAAGGAACGTGGTTCTCTTGCCTGGTAGAATATTTAATTCCCATTAAGGTGGTTGGTTTGTAACCAGACGAGATTTAAGAGTAAAGACGGGATGCGTTGGATTATGCCTATGATCCGCTGGCGGGACGAAAGTGGTATTACAAACTTCTATTACCAGAGAATAGCCCACCAGTGTTTAGGGGTTAATGGAATAAAATATCATTGTCATTGAACAACTACAACCAAACTGGGTGTTTTTTTTGGCAGCGTGGACAAAAAATGGCAGAAAATAAACTTAAACATTTTCTGGAAGAGTAAAGAGTTGAAATCCTATTATGACACTCTTTACCTGCTGCTCAGTGAGCCATTTGTTGTTGCTGTGTCACAGCGTTTACAGCGAGACTCTGAGCTAATTCTAAGCTGAAGTTTTCCTCTTCCCCAAACTTTCCGTTCCACCCTAAATAGTGCAGCAGTGATGCTCTGCTGTTGAAACATACACTGTAACTCCGGCACTATTTAAGCTGGAATGTAGAGTTAGAATTAGAACCAGCTTTAGCTTTAGTTTTAGCTGCTAGGTGGTAACGTCACCTCACTTATCGGTCAAAATGAGCGTGGGGCAGTGGTGTCTCAACGGTTAGAGCACCAGGCTATTGATGACAGAGTTGGGGGGTCGAAACTGCCACTATTAGGGCCTTGAGGAAGACCCTTAAGCCTCTCCACTCCCCAAGAGCGTATAATTCCATAATTACAGTATATTATTCAAATACCTTGTTGTCGAACCCTTGTACTGATGCCAGAATGGAACGGCTGCTCACTCAATCAATCAATCAATCAGTCAATTGCTAAGTCAATCAGCCTTTATTGTGACTAGGAAATACACTGAAGGCGACCCTAATTTCTAATGTAGCCGTGCCTGACAATACAAACACAACAGACAAAACAGTAAAAGGCTACAATATATGGCCAAAGGTTTGTGGACAGCAGCTCGTCCTTTGTTTGTTTTGCCACAGTGATTGTCTCTGTCCCTTCTGGGAGTGCTATCTATTGGATTTTGGAACATTGCTGTAAAGTTGATTGAATTCATCCACAAGAAATGTAGTAGTTTTGCTACTCCAGCTCATCCAAAAGGTAGTGGATGGAGCTCTGTGGGGCTCTATACCCCTCTAGCCCATGCTTGCAATTGGCCATGATGACCTTAGGCTCAAGGACGGCCTAGAGCGGCTAATTCTATTGGCAGTGTTTTTTTTATAAAGATCATACAAACTGTGCACCTTAAAGTAGCTAAATTCACAAATAAAAGATGTTTTGGACATATAGTGTATCAGACTATCAAAAGTCTGTATAGTACACCTGATAATTTTACTGTTAAATTAATGCATAAATAAATACAATTAAAGACACAACCAAAAAGGACAACAGCGCAACCAAGAGAAACTAAAAGCAGCTGCAGGTTGAGTGGAAGTGGAAGTGTGACGAGATTAAAGGTTTGAAATCGTTGAACGACACGAGCAAGTGGAGCTTTAATGTGTCTTCTAATACATTCCAGCTCACTGAGAGCATAGTAGCTAAAAGCACATTTTCCCAGTTCAGTAAAAGCTCTCAGCACCTGAAGGGTAATGCAGTCACGGGAACAAGTCTCATCATTTATAATGAAAATGCTTCTATTTAAGGTGGAATGGAAATTCAAATAAAAAAGGCTGGCGGATAAGAAAGCAGCTGTATCCTCCAGATCGATTCATGTTCTAGATATTGGAACACGAACTGATAATAACATTGTTTTTGCAAGTCCAGACAAAAAGTACTGATTTGGTTATTATTTAAAAGTTAAGGGACATTTAGCAGGAGTGGAGGGGTGGTGCACTATTCTGTGACCTTTATTCAGTGTCAGAACTTCGCCAACAACCATCTAAACAAGCTCGATGCACTTTGGAAACACGTCCTGTGAACTGATGAAGTTAAAACAGAAAAAATGTTGGCTGTAATAAAGAAAGGTGTGAGGAAACAAATGGTGCAACATTTCATGAAAAGAACACCTCTCCAACTGTTAAGCACTGATATGGGTCGAGGTTTGAGCTTGCTTTGCAGCCACTGGCATGGAAAACGTTTCCTCTCTGAGAGGAAAGAATCCATTTCAAGAATATTGGTATTATTATAAAAGTACTGGATGAAGCACCATCCATCCTTCCAGAGAACACAGTTCCTCCACTGCTCCACAGCTCAATGCTATATATCCCTGTAACCCATGCATGGTAATTAGGCATGGCGCCTATAGGTTGATGTTAATCTGCTCCAGAAAGTCCTATTCTATTGGCAGTGCTTCTCTACAGGGACTAGACAAGCTATATATGCACATCTGTGTATATAGTGTGGTTATAGTGTAGTTGTCCTCAGGCAGAGTTGAGAAGTTTCCTTCTCAAACTCCTTCTCGCTTTATGACTGCTGGCCTCAGCTTGAACCCCTAACCTGCTCCTCGAAGCTGTAAACCTGCCTTAGACTCGTACTGAACTCCTTACCCACCACATTCTCATGGCTTATATCTGTCTGACACACTCAGCGCTCCAACAATAATTGACAGATTTTAACCCTCCCAGCTCCCCCATAGGGTGTACGTTTTAAAAGCATGTATTCCTTTAAAAATCTAACAAACGTGCTGATAAAATGTTAATATGATATACAGCTGTGAGCCAAAACATTAAAACCAGCCAATAACTATGACACATTAACACTCCCTAAACAGTCTATTGTCGTGGGCTTATTTTGAGCATCTCCAAAATGTGGGTGGCTATTAACTAACAGTGATCTGAGGGTCCTGGACACCCAGGAATCATTTACATTTACATTTACGGCATTTAGCAGACGCTCTTATCCAGAGCGACTTACAAAGTGCTTTGCTATTTACCCAAGAAAAGCCTTAGCTAGTTAGAATAGACTAATAATTCAAAAGATACCTCTAAGGTTAGACATTGCTAAACACAATACAATAAGGCGTCCATAGAACTATTCGTCCAGGTACTCTCTGAAGAGGTGGGTCTTCAGTTTGCGTTTGAAGACAGCGAGCGACTCGGCCATTCGGACACCCAGGGGCAGCTCGTTCCACCACTTTGGTGCCAGGACAGAAAAAAGCCTGGCCGCTTGTCTTCCGTGGATTTTGAGGGATGGCGGGTCGAGCCGAGCCGTACTTGAAGCTCGAAGGGCTCTTGGTGCGGATCGGCTTTTGACCATTGCCACCAGATACGGAGGGGCTGGTCCGTTCTTGGCTTTGTAGGCCAGCGTCAGGGTTTTGAATCTGATGCGGGCAGCAGCTACAGGAAGCCAGTGGAGAGAACGCAGCAGTGGAGAGACATGGCTAAATTTTGGGACATTGAAGACGACCCGTGCCGAATCATCACCGTTTGGGGGCAAATAAGGCTATCCCATCTGGGTGGAACCAACAGAAGGACTACTGAGGAATAAGTCTCAGAAATGTTTAATCAAGATTATAGGAGGCATACCTCCCAATACAAAGTGCATCACCCTGCAGAACAATCAGAGGGCACATGCTAACCCCTGTCCACCATCAGAAGTGCCTACTATGGGCATCTGGACTAGACCTGGAACAGTGGAAGAAGGACGCCTGGTCTGATGAGTCTTGTTTTCTTTTTGATCACTTGGATGGTAGGGCTGTGTATGGGCAAGAATCTTCTAGAGTACTCCTCCTGCAGACTACTCTGGACAGTGCTCATGCAACCAGCAGCAAACAAACAAAAGAAACAGCAGAGTTGAGGTCCACAATCAAGAAGTTGTAGATAATGTAAGCGAGAGCAAACGGCAGCATGTCTCAGCATGTCCCTGTTCAGAAGTACTGCCAGTAGATTGGAGCAGATAAACGTGACCCTATTGGCTAGAAAAGTATAAAGCCCCCCAGCATTGAGCTGTTGAATGATGAATGATGGTTGGTGCTCCATCCAGTATTTTTGGAATGAGTTGGTGAGTTGGGGATGAGGTTTGGGTGGTGATCATCCAACATCCTGACCTCATCAACCACAACAGTGTGGAATGCAGCTTTACTGCTGCTGTTACTTTTTACAGTAATAATTCCCTCAATCTGGACGCAGAGCTGCAGTGAACATGTGGATAAACCCTTTACAGAGCCACACATCTGTAGCGCCATCACTCTGGTGTGAGAGCGGAGAGGAGAGTGTGAAGCATGGGAATCTCATATGGACACGGGTTAAGTGTAAAAAGGAGGAAATCTTCACGCCAGTCAACCCAGAAACGTTACAAACGAGGTGACTGGCCGGGTGGTGATCATCCAACATCCTGACCTCACTAACACTCTTGAATGCAGTCAAATCCTCACAGCAGTGCTTCACAATCTAGTAGAAATGTTATGTTCTGGGGCTGCTTTGCTGCATTTGGCACAGGGTGTCTTGAATCTGTGCAGGGTACAATGAAATCTCAAGACTATCAAGGAATTCTAGAGAGAAATGTGCTGCCCAGTGTCAGAAAGCTTGGTGTCAGTCGCAGGTCACGGGTCTTGCAACAGAATAATGACCCAAAACACAGCTAAAAACACCCAAGAATGGCTAAGAGGAAAACTGCACTATTCTGAAGTGGCCTTTTATGAGCCCTGACCTAAATCCTATTGAGCATCTTTGGAAGGAGCTGAAACATGCCGTCTGGAAAAGGCACCCTTCAAACCTGAGACAGCTGGAGCAGTTTGCTCATGAGGAGTGGGCCAAAACACCTGCTGAGAGGTGCAGAAGTCTCATTGACAGTTACAGGAATCGTTCGATTGCAGTGATTGCCTCAAAAGGTTGTGCAACAAAATATAAAGCCCTTCGAGCTTCAAGTACGGCTCGGCTCGACCCGCCATCCCTCAAAATCCGCGGAAGACAAGCGTCCAGGCTCTTTTCTGTCCTGGGACCACAGTGGTGGAACGAGCTGCCCCTGGGTGTCCGAACGGCCGAGTCGCTCGCTGTCTTCAAACGCAGACTGAAGACCCATCTCTTCAGAGAGTACCTGGACGAATAGTTCTATGGTCGCCTTATTGTATTGTGTTTAGCAATGTCTAACCTTAGAGGTATCTTTTGAATTATTAGTCTATTCTAACTAGCTAAGGCTTTTCTTGGGTAAATAGCAAAGCACTTTGTAAGTCGCTCTGGATAAGAGCGTCTGCTAAATGCCGTAAATGTAAATGTAAATCTATAAAGTTAAGGGTACCATCATTTCTGTCCAGACCTGTTTCATTAGATTTTTATTTGTTAATTTTCATCGAATTTTTTATTTATTATTACTTTTGTCAGATTCAAGTTATTTCTGTGACCATTGTGGGTTTTTCTTTCATTAACCGAGGAGTACCATTCATTTTGTCTGTGTGTATATCAATAGGTATTGGTATCAGGCTGATATCAGTAGAGGATATGCTGGATTCCAGGACATTGGAGAGTACTTAACTATTTAAACGGCACTACTTCCTCAGGTGAGAGTAATCCAGCTCAAATAGGGCTTTAATCGAATATCTTGCTCAATGAGAATTTCTCTAGAGGGTTAATATCAGTGGCTTATCTTGCCGTTTCATTCGTGGGGGGGGTAGTTCAGTGTTTGAGTAGTTTTAGCAAAGTTTTAATCTACTTTTAGAAGCTCTTAAATTAAGTGCTTTAATTAAAAACAGCTCATTTGGAAGCCCAGTACTTTTTAAGAAGGATCAGTCCCATCTCTGGCTAAACTGGGTTAAAATGGAGGGTTTCTGCTGTTCCCCAGGTGCGAGTAAACCCATACACATATGCTCTACACCTCCTCCATATTTTCATTTCCACTGCCGTAGATTGCATCATCGCATCAGTAGTCACCTGACCGAACTAGCGTCCACACCAGCGCCCCACGCGGAAGCAGTCCTTTTCTGCTTTACTGCTTTTCTCCAGGGACATCACAGTCCGTCTTGTAATCTGAATGTTAGGCTCAGTGTCTGCCGCAGAGTCTCTGGTGCTACCCCTGTCTCGCTAATGAAGAACCAGAAGAGCTGGCTAATGAACTCCCTCATGCTTTGAATGTTTATCCACGGCCTGTTTTCAAAGACATAATCTGCAGCTCTGACTCAGCTCCGCTGCAGTTCACTGTTCCTCAGCGAGAAGGTGTTACAGCCTGATGCGTTTCGGATCAGCCACCGTGGACCCTTCCCACCCCCCCTCCCCGGTTCTCTTGAGTTTCCCCAGAAAGGCATTATTAAAAGTTGTGAGTGGATTTCTGCAGTCTTTTGTAAATGATGGATCGCTGTCATTAGCGCTCGCTCTCACACGCTGTCATTTGGACGCTTAGGTCAGTCAGTTATCCCAGTAAATTGTAAAATCAGACACCATGGAAGAATAATAGAGGCAGGAGCGTGCATCCCTGCCGGGACGAGGCGCACTCTTATCGATAGCGATTGAAGATGCTGTAGGAAAGAAAGGACGTCTCTCTGAGCTTGATGGAAAATGGTAAATCCCACACATGACACATGGATGTACCTCAGATTCAGCAGAGCTGGACTGAACAACCAGTTGAAGAACACAACATATTTACATTTCCACCTAACTGTCCTCCTAAACCCCTCCTGTGAAGGCTGTCTAGCATCTCTGTTCTAACTATGATGAACTAAATGGAAACTGAGTGGTGTCGCCTTCATGTCTAGACCAGATCTATAATGGTTGATTAGATCTTTTGGTCAAACAGCGAAAGCCTCTTTCTTATTTGTTTTATCGTTTGCTAAGGAAGCTAAATGGTCTCCCCACTGGAGGCAGACATGATTTGGGTTCACCTGTAATTCTTACAGTGCTTACAGAGCTTTAAGAGTTGTGTTTTAAAACCAGGCTTTTCAGAGTGATTTTACATAGCACCTGATTACCAGCCTTAAAAAGTCTTAAATTTATTAAAAATCAGTTCGGTCTTGTTGGCTGTTGGTAGGATGGTGATGAATACACTCCTAAGGCTGTACAGTAATATTGCTTCATATCTAAGGGGCAGTGGTGGCTCAGCGGTTAGAGCGCCGGGATATCGATAACAGGGTTGTGGGTTCGATTCCCGGGCTCGGCAAGCTGCCACTGTTGGGCCCTTGAGCAAGGCCCTTTACCCTCTCTGCTCCCCGGGCGCTGGAGTTGGCTGCCCACCGCTCTGGGTGTGTGTGTGTACTCACTGCCCCTAACACGTGTGTGTGTGTGAGTGTGTGTTCACTACCAGATGGGTTAAATGCGGAGGACACATTTCGCTGTACAGTCCACACTGTACAGTGACGAATACGTGCACCTTTATCCTTTATCCTGTATCACCAAAAAGTTGCTTGAACCCTCTGGAGTCTAAGGGCATTTACTCGATTTTTTATAATTCATTTAAAGACACTTACATATTAGATAATACGAGAATACGAGTTTCTGAGTTTCCATTGGTTTCACACAAAACCAGGTACACATTAGTAGGGCTGTACCTAACAATATTTTTTTGGATTAATCTAACAATAATTTTTTCTAATTTTTTCTAATTAGTCGATTAATCTGATAACTATAATGTGAGTGTGTTTTTTTATAATGTGAATTATTATTTTTAAATAATTAAAAAAAATCTTTTAATGTTGCAATATTTTCTTTAATCGTCTTTTCTTAAACACATAGAATGCACTTGAAGGCACTATTCTGTGACAAAAAAGAAAGTGCAACACATTTAACAATATAACAAAATATATAAAATAAAACAAAAAAGTCACTTCCCAGACGAACACTAGAGCAGTTTATATATAGTTTATATATATATATATTGAATATATATTCAATTCCACAGCTCCTTGTGTTCTTTCGACTACAAATTACTACACACACACACACATATATATATATGTATGTGTGTGTGTGTGTGTGTGTGTGTGTGTGTGTAGTAATTTGTAGCCGAAAGAACACAAGGGGCTGTGGAATTGAATAGCCTGCGCTGTAGGGGGTTCAGAAGCACGACTTAATGTATTAAAGGGAACCTTAAACGTACATGATCTATAAATGGTTAGAAGACTGGCGCTCTGACTGGACGTTTAGAGAAACAAATGACACATAGCCTACATACCTCACGCATAAGAAAACAGACATTTTGTGGACTATATGTTGGCAGAGAGCCATTTGAGAACCCGTTATGTGTATTATACAGCTCCCACGGAACTGAGAAAAGCCTTAGGTATCTACTCTGGGTGATTAAGAAACTGAGTGAAATACTCCCACACTTTAGATGCACGCGGGCAATTCTTTTGTAGCTACAGCTTGCTTTCCAAATAAACCCATGCTTTCAGTAGACACGGCCATCTTTGTGACGCATCAACACACGTTATGCAAATCGACGTAATTCTGTAATGGATTGTGATAGTTGGTGACGTCAACACAAGCGTTTCTTGCACTAACTAGGAACAGTTCAGGAAATAAACTATGAAACATAATTTTTGTCCAGTTTTCTGCACTGAAATTTGGGTATTAGCTTTATTATACCTTCTAGCAGTATATTTCTGAATCAACTACAACTCCCTTCTTCTTTCTAATTGTATATAAGAATTCTTTATTTTTATTAACAGCTATATAGTTCAGGTTGTACAGAACAACCTTATTATTATCACTTGATACATTCATCTGCAACTACACTGAGTTCATATTTTCAAAAGCCCTGATTCCAGACTTTTGAATGATAGTGAATATTCCAGTCTTCCACTTACAGTAATCCCCTGTGAGCCTCTGTACAGAATAATATTTGTAGTGTTGTAAGTGTTCAGTAGTTGATCATCTGTATTTTGGTTGCGTTGTACAGTTGTGCACCAGCAGTCTGACCGCTACTGGGTTGGCCTTGTTGTTTTTTTGAAAATGTCATGATTTGCTCTCAGCCTTTTTACAGAGAGCTTTGGGTGATAGGATGATGACTTTTTGTAATCCATTAAATTGTTTATTTGTGCTCTGTGCTGTTTCTGTTTTTTTCTTTAGTTGCTGATGTCTGTAAGTCCATTAAACTTGATTAGTTGATTGTCAAAAAAAATCATTGTGGTGAATCAGCAGTGATTAGTAGGTAGTTTTTAAATTATCCTAGAATTTTGTTTTTTATTTTTAATTAACGGCCTGGTGTACACACATATGAATTATATTATTTTATATATATTATTAGGATATTGGAGTATTTGTTCTCCTATTTAGCAGGGGAGTAATTATCTACAAAATTTAGAATGCAGTACAATACAGTGGTGCTTCAATTTTCTTCTCATAAAGCAAACATAAAGAATGGCTGAAAATGTATATTATATGAATATGAACATTTCACATTATAAAAGTACAATATTTCAAAAATGTGTGCTTTATAAAATCCCCACTGTAGGCCCTAAGATAAGCTTACATACTAGTTACAAGACAGCTATCCAGTATAATACAGTACGACACTTTATACTGGTACACCTACAGATCATTTTTTAAGCTACAAAAACTAAAAGCCTAAACTACAATACAGTACCAAAAGCCTTTACATTCAACAGTCATTGTCACACAAAATCATTGTTGTCACACAAAAACCTTAAACTGAATCTGGCAGTTGTTCTTTACATTGTGTCATTGTGTTGTTTATTACATTGCAATTTCAAACAGCGGACCTGTAGAAATACTCCAGAATTACTTGTAATGATATCTTTTTACATTGACTTCTACCAACATTTAAGATGGGGTTTTGTCTTTTTCTGTGATGTTGCCATTTTGGAGATATGAGGTTTATGAGGAGTAAATAATAGCTTAAAAATAAATTAATAAATTCACAGCAGGCATCCATATCATGTCACCTCAGAGTTCACCAAATGATGCTGCTTGTCATATAGCTAATGAATCTAGAAGAAATCACTAACTTCATAACAGCTAATTTCAGTTCATTCGCGCCATCGCCAATATACTTTATTAATACATCTAGATCACCTCCAGAATGTATTTTAAACTACATTTTAACAAACATTTTAAAAATATGATTAATGGCTAAACTTGACTTTTGTATTTAGGGGTGGTACTCGGGTCCTTGTTCAGAAATGCCAACAAGTATTCAAAGCCTGCAAATAGCTTTGCCAACATTTTTAAAAGTTGTTTCAATGCGACTTTTCTTGTTGAAAGGCTCTAATTACTTGATTATTCATGAAAATAATCAATAGGTTACTTAATCACTAATGTAATTAGTGCTGTTAGGCCTGGCTTCATGTAGGGCAACTTTATGAAGAAGAGATGTTAGTGTGAAACCCCTCTTTCCTCTAGCTTTTTATTGATGTTAGGTCAGCAGTAATGTGTAGAGCTGTGTGTTCACACAAAGGCAGGGTGTCAGAAGGTGTGAATAAAGCCGTTACACCTTCCCATCACTCCCTGTTTTGCGTCAGAGTAAACCAGTATAGGCATCGTTCACAATTCTTCAGGTCTGTGGTGGAATACAAAAGCTGCATGTGGTGCTGCATGGTACTGGTGACATTAAATATTTTTCACTATCACTGTATAAATATTATTATTAATATTAAGATTATTTTGCCTAGTAAATATTGTGCAATTTTTTTTTTTCATTTAAGTACCGAAGTTTACACGATCATGAAGAACATGTGATTTCCACAGAGCAAACGCAGCAGTGGCTGTATGTTCTGCATGTAATGGCTGTATGTGTGAAAAAATTAGGAAACCCCACAACAATATTGAGAGAAGGAGGTAATAAAAATGGAATCATTTGTGAAATGTTATTAATAGAAATGCATTTTTCTTGTGAGGAAAAAATGAGGACAGCCCCACATGTATAATTACTTCAAATTCCTAAACTTAGGAAATTAGTGAAGCCTGTCTTATTTAAATCTCAGCATTGGATTGATTACAGATGCTTGATTGTTGAAGTGAGTGATATTGCCATCGTGAGCTCTCTGAGGCCTTTAGAAAGAAGGTCGTATGTGTATATGAGTCTGGGAGAAGTTTTAAAAAGATCATCCGGAAGTGGAAGGCTTATGGAACTACTATTAGTAGTGGAGGCGGTGGGAACATTGGTTTCAGTCAATACCATAAGTAACGTACTCCACCGCAATGGTCTCCGTTCCAGAAGAGCCCGTAAGGTACCTTTACTTTCAAAGCGCCATGTCAAGGCTCGTCTGCAGTTTGCTCATGATCACCTGGAGGACTCTGAGGCAGACTGGTTCAAGGTTCTCTGGTCTGATGAGACCAAGATCGAGGTCTTTGGTGCCAACCACACCCGTGACGTTTGGCGACAGGATGGCACTGCATACGACCCCGAGAATACCATCCCTACAGTCAAGCATGGTGGTGGCAGCATCATGCTGTGGGGCTGCTTCTCAGCCACGGGGCCTGGCCATCTGGTCCGCATCCACGGGAAGATGGATAGCACAGCCTACCTGGAGATTTTGGCCAGGAACCTCCACCCCTCCATCAAGGATCTTAAGATGGGTCGTCATTTCATCTTCCAACAAGACAACGACCCCAAGCACACAGCCAAGAAAACCAAGGCCTGGTTCAAGAGGGAAAACATCAAGGTGTTGCAGTGGCCTAGTCAGTCTCCTGACCTTAACCCAATTGAAAACTTGTGGAAGGAGCTGAAGATTAAAGTCCACATGAGACACCAAAAGAACCTAGACAACTTGGAGAAGATCTGCATGGAGGAGTGGGCCAAGATTACTACAGAGACCTGTGCCAGCCTGATCAGGTCTTATAAAAAACGATTAATAGCTGTAATTGCAAACAAGGGTTTTTCCACAAAATATTAAATCTAGGGGTTGAATAATAATTGACATTTTTATGTTTAAAATGTATTATAATTTAACTGGGCAACTTATATTTTTTGTTTATAATATTTATGCATCTGTTAATAAAGGCTGCTCTTGTTCAAAGTTTGAAGGCTCTAACTTGCTTGCAATTTGTTGTATTTGCAAAATCTGGGGGTTGAATACTGCTTGGAGGCACTGTATATATAACGAGAGAGAGAGAGTCTGTAACACTATGTAATGAGTGATATACAGCATTCATATAGGGCACTCATGTCTTAACTTTATACATCACAGACTAAAGCCACCGAGTTTAAGATTTGGAGCTGAGATTTTATCAAACGTGATGACACTTCCTCATATTCCAATTATCTACTCATTACCAGAATTACCTGGTACATGCCCACTTTAATTATCTTATGTCCTCAACTATGAGTTATAGCCTCGGAGTCTGAGGCAAGATTGGGCAAAAGAGACTCAAAGCTAAAAAAGGATAAATCATCGCCTTCATTAACTTTCATCATCAGGAAGATAAGACCAGAAAAAGTCCTCTGTGCCCAAGGGTGTGTTTAAAACCTGACAAAAAACTCACCTCTGGAGCTGTTTGTGGCTAATGTAATCTTCTAAGCCCGAGTTCCTTCACTGCATGACTAGCACTGCCTTTTCTGGCAGAGCAGCACTTCGGAAATGGAAATTAGCTTTCTGTTTCACGAAACAGGAACCTTGACGGCTGCGGCTAAGGATGTGCGATACGGCAAAACTATAACTTTGGAATGGATACCTTAAAGCCAAAGTATGATGTGCAGAAGCAGAGCAGAGAGCGTTATGAATAAATGAATAATAGCAAAATATTTTTGATAGAATTCAGGTAGTTTTTCTACAAACCCCTCTACAAGATTCATTAGTCCACCAGACTAGTTTCCAAAATGTTTCAGGCTTGTTTAGATGTTCCTTTGCAAACATCTGACGCTACATTTTGTGGCGAGGACACAGGAGGAGGTTTTCTTCTGATGACTCCATTAACTCCATTAAGGTCATGTTAGTTTAGGTGTCGCTGCACAGTAGAACAGTGCACCACCACTCCAGAGTCTTCCTAAATCTTCCTGTAGGTGTTTTTGTTTCTTCTACTTATTTAACAGTAACACGGTAACAGACATTTTGACCAGGGATGCCCAAACTGCATATAGCATTACATTTGGGGAGAGTGTGCACAATGCATATTCATATTTTTATTATCATTGTGTTCGTATACATTTTTTAATTGAGGCATAGTTTGAGTGTTCTGAGCAATGCTACAAAATGCAGTTTATTTACTTTTTATACTAAATTACAAATGATTCTTTTATGTTATATCATGTTATTTTTGCTGATTAGGCTTTTGTTTGATTAGAGTTTAGGCAATAGGAACATATTTTATTGTCAGTGTGATAAATTACATCCCAATACATATTTCTGAGGTAATTATGGGTTTCATAAGTGGATAAAGAACACTGTCCATCTTAGTCTTGTTTAATTAAATTTGGCGCAGCACAGTGTATGACCCATAAGGATATTTATTAGTAGTTGTAAGTGAGACAACAATTGTTTTTATTTTTTTATGTACCATCTTATCAAGTAAAAATGACAAAAACACACATACTTGTGCTGTATCAGCCACCCCTATTGTAGATACTTTAATAAGTCTGGTTCTCCTGACAGCAACTTAAAAATATCAAAATGAACTAGAATAAATGAACTAGGGGTGGGCAATATGACAATATTTTATCGTATTGTGATAAATTGTGTTATCGTGGTACACAATAGGTTTTTTTTAAGTATATCGAGGGTATCGTCAGTTTTTACACACAGTGTAATTAGTCACTTAATTAGTTATTGGATAAAAGATTCAGATTCTGAATCACTACAACCACTGTAGTCAGTCTGGGAGAGTATCTGAACAGTAGTTTGTAAGAATCTGCCGCTACTGTTGCATTTTGTCCATGATCACATTTATCATGATTAATATTGTGTATCGTGAAAAAATCTTTCAATATTCTAATAGCACATTTTTATCAAATCACCCAGCCCTAAAATGAACAGTGTAATAATAAATGATGGTACCAGTCAAAGGGTTAAGTTATAAACTGAACTGAAAAGAGATGATTTGGTCATTGAGGTTGTAAAGGCTATTTATTTATATATGGTTTTGCTAAATGAGTACATTTGTATGAATTAATAAATAATGTACATTAACACACTACAGCTGCATGGTTTGAGAGGTATTTCCACACTCTCACACACACACACACACACACACACACACACACACACACACACCCAGCCACAGTCCTAAAACTTAGGCCTACTTGAACCCCACACCCCCAGCCATGACATCCTAATTATGGTGCATACCCGTGTGTCCCCAGTGTCCTCTTTTTTCAAAACTAAAATAGGGTCACCCTTGAATTTGGGTCAGCAGATGCTTTTAAGATGATGATCAGCTCATATTTCAGCAGGTGTGTCCAAACACTTGACTGTCACTGTATATAAGTGGCATCATGGACTCCAGCCAGCTGTTAGTTACTACAGTTTAGGCTGTTAGTGTATGCTAGTTGCTGTCGTTTACATGTGCTCTGCATTGTAAGCATTTTAAATATTTATGATGAAGGTGCCACAAAGGGGAGTGATGCACAAGAAGAACCATTTTTGGTTCCATAAAGAACCATTTTTGTAATATAGACAAAAATCACCTGAATTATTTGTGCATATTTGTGTATAATTGGTCTAAATCTGCTGTTTTCAGAATATATGCAGTTGTTTGGGGTTTTGTGAGTACTGACTACCACTGATACACATCATCCAGCAACTAATTTCTGCTGAATATTAAGCAGGAGAGCAGTAATAGAGGATGAAAAGATAACGAGTCGGTATGTTTGAAAAGTGACAATAATTGGTTTCGAGTCAGGTGTAGTTACTGAAGTCTTTAACAGCATAGGGAGTAGCTCACAAGTGGCCAAGGTTCCCCTGTTCAAACAGAAACTTTGCTGCTATGAACTACCAGTAAAAGCAACTGGCCTCCAACTGCAAACTACAGTTAGGTACTGTGCTAAACCACTGTCCATTTCAGTGTGCACTGAATACGTGAATACAGTGTTTCTATTTGTTTATTGGTCAGTTATTCTAATGTATCGGCATCATGCTATTGGCAACAGTTCCTTCCCGTTTCGGTTGTTTTGTTGTTTGTTCTGTGTATACCACAGTCTCCTAAAATGATGAGAATATCTCCAAATATTTCAAAATTACGATGTGTCTGATGTGTCCATCATTTATGTGCAGTTAAGAGAGCCACAGGATATGGGAGCTTTAGAAAAGTCACATGAAAGGTGTGAAAAAAAAGGCCCACCGTACTCATACTTAAAGGTGCACGTATTTGTCACTGTACAGCAAAATGTGTCCTCCACATTTAACCCATCTGGTAGTGAACACACACTCACACACATGTGTTAGAGGCAGTGAGTACACACACACACACCCAGAGTGGTGGGCAGCCAACTCCAGCGCCTGGGGAGCAGAGAGGGTAAAGGGCCTTGCTCAAGGGCCCAAAAGTGGCAGCTTGCCAAGCACGGGAATCGAACCCACAACCCCGTTATCGATATCCCGGCGCTCTAACCGCTGAGCCACCACTGCCCCTTGTGAGGTTAACAACGTGCTGAGTTCGATTAAAAGGGAAAGCAAGCAAACCTGGCTAGACCAGTCTACTATAAGTGCCTTTAGAATAGTCAAAAACACTCAATTTCTTGTAAGTTCATTTACTCGACTTTACTCGTGCCCTAAACTTGTGTGATTTGAGCCTCAGGTAGCTGGAGTAATGCCAGTGCTGTGGTGCTTAGCGTGCTAGCTAGTGCTTATTTAAGCTATTTAAGAGTCCAAACACATGGCATAGCTGATCTCTTTTCATCTTTCCGTTACTCTCAACACCATTCGCTCGAGGCCTTGTCTTCTAAACTTGTGTGATTTGAGCCTCAGTTAACTGCCTGCTAGCTAGTGCTAGATTATGTAAGCCTAGCTGGCTGTCTATTAGTTCAAACATGACACTACCAGTCTCATTTCGCCTTCCATCTTTCTGTTATTCCCAACACCATTTACTCGACTTTGTGTCTTAACTATGAGGCCTTGTCCTCTAAACTTGTATGATTTGAGCCTCAGTTAGCTGGAGCCCACTCAACCTCGAGTGGGCTACAAACCCAAAACCAATCGATCTGAGTGATCATCGTCTAAACGTTTCTAAGTGGGGTTTCCGTCAGCTAGTATCACGGCCGAGTTCTGTGGTGAACAGGATGTTATCATGCTAACTACGCTAATGCTAACCAGCTTTTCTCTCCTGATTCACAGCAGTGTAACATGCTGTTGTCAGACTGACGGTTGAACATGGTGTTTGCCTGGCCCGTGAACCTGTTTGATTGATTTGCCCATCTTACGCTACTCCCAACCCTCATTAATACCATATCCACCATATTCCACCACGTTCACTTTCACGAGTTTCAAGAATTGCCAATCTCTTCGTTTCTAATGGTTTACGGTTCGTATCGTATTACAAATGAATACAGTCTGAGGTAGGCTACTGCTGTGGAGGCTGATCGTAAAGGACCATAAAGTGGCTAGCTGTGCTAACCCAACATTCAAACAGGCTATTTAACGTTATTTAGAGCAGTGTTTCTCAACCCTGGTCCTGGAGGCCCACCACCCTGCACATTTTAGTGGACTCCCTGCACCCCTGAAACTCTGAAAGCGCTTGTTAATGAGCTCATCAGCTTAATCAAAATCAAATATTCGGGGAACACAACGAATTTGAGAGCACATTTAGCAGTACAGCGAACCACTGTCGGTAAACGAGTGGATCCCTCTCAGCTCACTCTGGAACAAGTTCACACGCCAAAGTTACCACTGACCTCAACTCGTGCAACCAAAATAACTCAGTCAGTGCTTTACTTTGAGAAATGAAAAACTGACAGACATACGACATACTACAGCAGAATGTCAGCCTTTAAAGCAGGATCTAAAAATATAATATATATTATAATATAATTTATTTACTTAAGGAAAAATCCCTATTATAATATATATGTATATGTATATATATATATTTATATATATATATATATATATATAGAGAGAGAGAGAGAGAGAACTGTGAATTTCTGTTAAACTGTTAAAACAGTAGTAGTATCTTTTGGAGATTCCAACGTTCTGACTGCATGAAAAGTAAACATTTTTACTCTGAATTTATGCATGTAGTGGTTTGTTTTTATTACTATGACAGTTTCCTTAAAATTAGATTAAAAAATCTTAAAATATCGCCTGGCTTAAAGTATCACAGTATATCGCAATATATCGAATCATAACCCCTGTATTGTGATACATATCGTATCGCCAGATCCTTGCCAATACACAGCCCTAGTCATGTCACTCATAGAACCATGAAAAGACTTTTTCTTTTCCCATTGTTTATGAAACTGTTTGACCGTGTCTGCACTGACCGGCGTGGGAGAGCGAGGGGAACAAGCACTGTTTTTAATCGCTGTGTCTTGTTTTCATTATCATTCAAGTGGATTGTTAAGTGTTATATTTTGACATTTAATTGTAGACCTAGTTAATCCTTTGGGTTTTTAGTCGGAACCTTTTTTCCCTCTCAGCGAAACAGCAAAAGTACAATATTATGACCATTTCTGGCTGAAGTGTTGAAGTGGTGGTCCATCCCTATTCTCCACAGCCTTATAACCCCCCCCCTTTGTTTCCTGGTCATTGCCAGCGCAGAGCAGAAAGCTGCAATGAGTATTGACCAGCCATGTTTTCAATATCGGCTGTGAAGTTACTTTCAGGACTACTCAACTCTGTGCTCTGAGATATAAGCCTTTATCCTCTAGATGTGTTATGAGCCTCAGTTAGTTGAAACACTGTCTGTACTGTGGTGTGTAGGCTGCTAGCCAACTTACTTAAGCCTAGCTGGCTGGCTGTCAGTCCAAGCATGACATGACCTGTCATTTTACGACTTTCTGTCACACCCAGCTTCACTCACTTAGATGCAGGTATTTCTGTGCAGTTTTTGACCATTTTTGGTCTCACAGCCCTTCTTCGTTTCCTGGGTTCATGCAGAGCATTTGTGGTAATTGCCAGCACAGAGGAGCCAGCTGCCAAACATTCATGCATTCATGCACTCAAGCTGCAAACCCAACCATAGTGGCGGTATAGTAGCAGCCTCTGTCAGTATTCACACACGGTCATTTCTCCAGGAGCTCCTTTGCCGTGGCTGCTCGTACCTGAGGGTTTTCTTTAGCACTAGTGAGCTGCATGGGGATCTCTAATACATCGTCCCCGCACCATACCCACATGCTTTAACACCGTACCCAGAACCGCCCACGTTCACTTAGATGGTATCTCCATATGAGGCCGGTATTTCAGAGTTCTGACACATATGATGTGTCTATTTCTGTTCCAAAGGATGCACTGTTAAGTTAATGCCAAGACCATTCATTCTACTCTGTACTCTCAGTTATGAGGATTATCCTCTAAACGTGTGGGATTTGTGCCTCAGTTTGCTGGGACACGGTCTGTGCCGTGGTGTTTAGCCTGCTCAAACGAATCGCACCAAGGGTGAAAAGGGCGAGTCCGATTTAACCGAGCTAAAAGGTGCTCAGAGAGTCTCAGAGGGCCTCAAAAGTTACAAATCACAAAATGTTCCCCTTGCATCATAATGTTTCATTTACAGGAATGCTAAACTGCTGTAATCCTTTTTTAAGAGTAAGAAACACCTTAACAATGTTCTTAATAATTTTTCTTTATATAACAATACGGCAGTCATGTGGGTATTAAATCCGCAGCTAATTTTAGGTGTAAAGTATGAGTCTTTTTATTAATATTTTCATTAACTTCAATAATATTACTTCAAGGCTTTACGTTGCTGCTTATTATTCAGTCGAAATGCCTTGCAATGCTATCTAAACACGTTTTTACCCCACAGAGGAATCCAGACCTGATGTTCCCAACATGGGTTTTGGTATAGATGCAACCGTCATGAAGTTTTACAGCATATTCCAATTTCGTTTCCTTTAAATCCAAATTGGCTGATTTTGTAGTTGTGGCTGCAGTATAACAGTAGCGCAAGATAGCTAGTCATAAAATTGCTATACAGATTGACTAAAACTGAAATAACAAATTGGAGGTTTACAAGTTGTACCTTTGGGGGATAAAGGGGCAGATTCCAATCTTCCAGTTCTGATTGTTTAGCTTTAAGTTCAAGGCTTTTAAAATAGGCAGAAAACAACAGTAAGGATATCAGGTTTCTATGAGGCAAACCTGGAAAACGCTGGATAAAGAAGTCAAACTCTGAGCTAATGGCAGATTTATAAGCAGTTTGTTAGCAACAGTTGGTAAGCAGTAATTGGAAGACAGTTAGAAAATAAGGTATGGGCCAATTGCTGTTCCTCCTACATGCTTAGACTATAGAATTGATCAGCGAGAATGCCAAACATGCTTGCAGACTGGGGAAACCACCTCACTGAACCATTTCCACACTATATAAGCATTTATCAAAGGTCGACCTGTGGTGAGGGGCAGTGAGACCAAAAACCTTTCTGTCATTTGTTATGTATAATTCTGCTGGTGCCAATAACTAAATATATTAAGAACATGCATATCTGGGGCTACATTGACCTGGACTGTCATTACAGACATATATAACATTATACTTGTATTTAATTATACACTAATCATCAGCCATAACAATAAGACCACCTTCCAGATATTGTGTTGCTCCCCCTATGTTGCCAAAACAGCTCTGACCTTTCAGGGCATGGCATCTACAAGACGTAAGCAGCTGCTCTGTTCCAGCAAGTCCCAGCAAGTTCAGTAAGATGAGAGGTGGGGCCACCATGAGCATCAGTGAGCCTTGTGCACCTGTGACCTTGTCTATCACTGGTTCACTGGTTCACTGGCTGTCCTTCCTTGGAGCACTTGTGGTAGGTACTGATCACTGCATATCAGAAAAACCCTATAAGGCCGTTAATGTTCTGACCCAGTCGTCTAGCCGTCACAGTTTGACTTTTGGGAGCCATGCTGCCAACGTGTTTTAGGTCCCTAGCTGTAGCATCCCTAAAAATCAGGGCTGAAATTGTGAGGCGTGCACTTGCCATTGCTGCTGCTGCTGCTGTTGCTGCTTCTGCTGGTAGAAATAGTTCTTTATTTTCTCCATCATTATATTTTAGTACCTCGACTAATTAACGAAACAACACTGATGTGGATCATCGGAAGCCAATTACGCTAATAGTGTCTGACACTACAGGCGAAGAGGTGCTGCAGTCTGCTTAACTGGGGGAACTCCACAAAGCAGCAATACTGCGTACACTAATTAATACATACAATAAGACAATTATTCGGAGCACTCGAAGCTTGTGAAACAGTGTATGTTTTAACTCGCGTGTGTCCTCAGGTTAACGACCGCCGCTGAAGTAATTGCGTTCCGGGCCGCAGGGACAGTGCATTTTCTATACAGAGCAACTGGGGAGCGTTCCTTGAAGAGTCCTGTCAGTGGACGTGCTTTACTGCGGCCATAAATTTCAGCCTTATCAGTAATAAACATGATGGTGCATAGAGCTTGAAAAGTCTCCCTCCCAAGTGCTGAAATTATAGCCCATTCATAAGGGAGTCTGCGCTGAATGGACAGCGGCTCTCAGCTGCTTTGGAGATACGGGAGGCGTATCGCTTATCTGTGAGGTTAAAAGATGCGTGTAATAGCATATCTCACCCTAATATTCTAGCATTGTTAATGGAAGGAGGCTAGAAGGAGGCCCAGTTAGTCTCTTACAAATGAGCTCGTACTGCTCGCCGTTAGCGTTCATTAATTATTAGCCACATTAGCATTTTTGACCACACATTATTCCTTTAATGATGAGTCTTTGTTAAGGATTGCCGTTAATGAATAAATGCTAAATTATCTTTACACTGCTCTCTGCCATAAATTACACTCCAAACACATGTGCAGTCTGACCTTTTTTTGGCAGCTGGGTAGGAGATTGCTCCTTTGTTCTTTTGTTTGAGTGCCTTCTTAGGGGTGGGCAATATTAAGATCCAATATAATTATACCTGAAGACTTTGTGATCTTCATGACAAACGATCCACATTATGGATGGGAAGTACTTTCAACACTGTTACAGTGTAACACTGTTTCTATGAAAGTGAGTACTCCCATGAATGCACAAAGGCAGTGTTGCCAACATTTTTCAGAAGAAAGTAGCTAAAGCCTGTTTGTGAAGTCACTAATAACGCTAGATGGCGTAATTCCCTAATTTGTAGGAATTTGTAGCACAAATTGTATATTGTATATTGGTTGTTTTAGTGCTAATCCAGTTCCGAGTCTTTATTTTAACCACAGTGTTCAGGCCACGAGTGTTGACAGCGGAATAAGGTCATGCTGCTGGACGATGTATCAGAGTCAGGTACTTAGAACTTTCCTCCGATTGTCACCAGTTGTCGGTTGGCGTTGCATCGTTGGCATTTTGGAAAAAGAGGTGATGGCTGGCTGGGCACTTGTTGGAGGAGGAGTGTGCCCCAGTGTGCCCCTGTGGCTCCCAGTGTCAGAGCATAAGATCATCACCAGCTGACCCGGAGTATACAAAATGTTAAGACCACACAAAGGTTAATGACAACATTTACAGTGTGCTGAAAAAACTATGTACCAATTATCACATTTATCATAATAACAATATCTAATGCTGCCATATTGCCCAAACCCATTGCTGAGAATAGAATCAGATGATGCCATCCCATGCTTTGCTAATCTGTGTTAATCTCTGTTTTCAGAGGGCTGCGACAGTCCACTGGTGTCCAGTCTGCCCCAGTCTGCGTTCAGAAGCTCATCTCAGCTGTCCAACAGCCACGGGCCTGGCTATGCGAAACTAAACAGGAGAGATGGTGAGTGTGGCATGCAGGTGAAAAGGTCAGCTAGCAGCAGCATAGAGGTTGGTGCAGTAGGTACTAAAGCTGGACAGTGAAACTGGTTTTATTGGGCATTGCGACGGTGACGTTTGCAATACGGAAATTGTAGAAAGCTGCAATATGCAAATGATCCCAATGACCAATCGTAGTTTCAGACAGTGTTGCTGTAGGTGTTATGAGAAATGAAGATGTTCACGTAATTTAATACAATTATATGCATTTAGAGATCATAGAGTAATCACTGATGTCTGAAAGCTAATCATTGCATTCATATATTGCATATTGTGGCTGTGGCGTGTACGTTTACGTGGCTTCTGTAGAATCTCACCCTGCTTGATTTTAAAATGGTTTTGGATCTGTAGCCCTCTCACTAAGCTAGCCTTTGCTTAACTAGCTTGGCTACAGCTCCACCGAGTATCTAGATTAACTGCTGAGCAACCTGATGAGAGCACAGAGTCAGAGAAAGGGTCAAATGTGTTTAGGCTCGGTTCATTTCTAGACTGGTTCATCCTTGCACAGACGACCCCCCCCCACCCCCCACCCCCTTAGGGCTCTCTTAAGTGCACAAGGGGGAATGAGCTTATTTGGCCATAAACTAGATAGACACAGAACAGAAATCTGACATATCAGACACGCCGTAATTTCATCCTTGTTTCGAGATACCCTTAACATTTTTTTAAAAGCCCTCATACCAGTCAGGACCCTGTGGTGGGTGAGGACACCATCAGCTTCTTTGTCCTTCTGCTAATGCTAAAACAGTGCTGGTGTCTTTGTTGTGCCTAAACCGCAGCAAAACAAGGATCAGTTTTTGGAGTTTGCTACAGACGTACAGGGTACGTCTCCCCACACGCCACACAGATGACTTATAAAAAAATACATCGCTTTTTTTAAACATCTGCTTCTTTTTGAAGCTTCTGCCACAGCCGGCACATGTAAAAGGGAAGAATTTGCCGATGCAGCACTCAACAACTCTCTGCCTCTTTTAAAGAGCGTAATTTTGAGGCACTAAGTCGCACTTGACCCCGGCAGAACATCCGAGAGCGTTCGCGGGGCGGCTAATCAACTTCCACGTGATTCAGCTGTGTTTATTGTTTAAGTCCATTTGTGCCGAGCCGTTTAGTGGCACTCGGTGACTACGACTCCCTTATTATCCAACATTAGCACGAGGTGTGGACATTTGCTGAACAGCAGTAATAATTCCTTGCACTCTCTCCATTTACAACAGTGCAAGGCCTGCTTTGCATTAGCATCGGATAATGTACAGGCCGTGCTGCATTAAGGAAACACGCTTCAACATGCGTGTCAGAAAACAGGGGATGGGGGGAATGACTCGAGTGGGAGGAAGGTATGATTATTTTCGCCGGAGGAAAGCGGCCTTCAAAAGGCAGCTCCAGCTTGATTTCCGGCCAGAATACCGTTTCTGGTCACGATTAGCGAAGCTGGCTCTTTTATTTTCTCACAGAGCGCACACAGGCTCCACGCAGGAGGCTTCACTCCCCACAGGACAGAGCGTAGTGCACTTCAAAGGCTGGGTACTGAAGCCAGGTCCTATATTGATGCCTCTGCTTAAAGGCTAGGTTGAAAGAAAGGAAAAGGAAAAGGAACGGTAGCGCTCAGACTTCGGCCAGAGGAGTCTATTAATGCAGTGCTAAACTCTGCACGCATTCTGCCGCCATCGGAATGAAGCGAAATCAAAACTAGTGTCTCCTCTTGGGGCCAAAGTGGATTTGATGCAGTGTCAGGGAAAGAGCCTGGATAAGAATGGAGACTTTCGCCTTTTCATTGAATCCGTAAGAGGTTTTGAACACATCTGGGTCACGACTGCCAGTTCTTTGTAAATGTAAGAGAGTTCCACCTCGATATATATTTATATATTTATTTTTGTATTTTTTTCATCACAATAGAATGGAGTTAGCCATATCCACGGGATAAAAGTACCACTTTCAGGATGATTGTATATATTTAATTCTTCCAGCTTCTTTTCCTCAGGGCTGCCTCCACTTCACTCGGCGAAACAATTGAAAGGAATCACAAAAGGCTCTAAAAATAGCCTATCTCTTAACTTTGATACTTCCCTTTCAAATTGAATCCCCTGCTTGATCCACTTCTCTATGAATCTGTTTTATTTTCTCTTCCAGTCTAAGAACCCGCCCATATGAGCGTTTTTCATGGCGGGTGTCCGCTAGGACAGAGCGCCGCTTGTGCACTCATCCCGGCAGGCAAGTGAGGTGCACGCACAGCAGGTGTTCTCAAAACACATTTACCAGATTTCGCCGCACAGAGCCCAATTCGCAGAACGCGGCCTACCTGAGGACAAACCGCAGCAGAGCTGGTCGCGAGAGTCTAGCCAGGAGGAGAGCATCTACACCTCACTTAGGCTTTGTTAGCAGTGATTTAACAAGCACATTGATGACGCACCATATGGTAATACTTTAGTGGCTTCATTAAAGCACTGGTGGTGTATTTCTTTTAGGACTGCTGATCTCCAGATGAACTGATCTCCAAAAGGCAAACATATTAAGCAACATCACTAGGTTACGTTATTTTGTACAATTTGTAGAGAGAAAACAAAGAAAGGAGCGCAGGCCTTGTCCACACGTCCACAGGTATTTCAAAATAACAAAACATTTCCATGTCCAGAGGAGTTCAGAGGAAGTGAGCCAAATTTTGTGCAATGGCGGATGCAGCCCAAATAGTGCTAGCAAGTCATGTCTGTGTTGCTTAGGCATGCTCTTAACAGGGCCTAAACAATACCTCTGTACATGTGGACTAGGCCTAAGAGATTTGGGCCCCCAGATGACCTATACCAAGGTCTCAGACCTTAATTAGACCGTTTGCGCTACAGCTTTTTTACAGTCATGGTTAGGAAAGACGAGGTGATACAAATTTCATAACTTCATAATACTCTGACTCCTCAAACCTTGTCTCAACAATCAGCAACAGTTTATCATGGTCATTTTATCATGGAAAAAAAAAACTAGCCATTTGCTCAGACTGTGAGAAGTGGCAGTTAATGACGGATGTCAGGTTGAGATACGGAGTGCACTGTTCTACTGTGCAGCAACACCTGCACAAATATGACCTTCATAGAAGCTTTCCTGTGTCCTCACCATAAAATTCACCAGTTTTCAGCATTTTCAACAGAACGTCCAAACAAGCCAGATGCATTGCTGTGATTATATTAGAAGTGATGCAATGAACTGATATTAACTAGGTTAGCTTAGGTCTGGATCACTCCAGCTGATTCCAAAGGTATTGTATAGAGTTCCATCACTCCAGAAATCGGAGTGTCTACAAACCTTTGGAAATGTAGAGTATTTACATTATAGGCTGTTTCTCTGAACTCATCAAACCCCACTGGATCAACAAGATAAACATGCAAATCCGATTGCTAATACCATGCTAATTCTGCACACGCCACAGGCCTTCCACAGAGTCAAGATCGCTCAGAAACGCTTCCCTCTACGTCTACCGTCAGGCATACCATTATGTACCTGTTTTATCAGCCGCTATTACTCTGCTATTAGTGGATCAGCAGGTTTATTTGCTGTCTCTCTTGGGTGGCTGAGTGGAGGGTACAGTGAGAGGCTTGATTAGCCTGGAAATTTGACGGCGTATCTCTGTGAAGGCATCTACCAGCTGCTAGGCAGTGGAAATTAGGCCTAATCCTGATGCAATAAATATACCCTTTGAGACGATTATTCATATTGGTATAAATATCCATCTCGCAGGCATGAATTTTCAAAGCTTAGGCTACATGCTGTCTTATTCACACATAATCCTCATATCCTCACGCGAATGTGGCCGGTTCGCTTAAATCTTGGTGCCGTTGTAGATTTTCTAAGCGGCTGTTTAAGATTGCTTCACTGCTTTGGCGAGCGATAATAGGCATCATTTAACATTTCTAATAATTTCATCTAACCAGCTGCGCTACACAGAGGTGACTCAAATGAGTTGAAATGGGCTGCCGGTGAATGGGAGCTCTGTAATCAGTCTGATAAAAAAAAAGGAAAGAGATACGATTAGATCCTGGAATGAAATTAACTTCTAATCAAATACCTTCTGTTAATGAACTTCACAGAGGTGATCGTACAGAATTGGGTCTACATTCCATGGCGTTGACGCTCTCGCCGACATTTCGTTCAGAGGAAGGTAATTGTCCTAAACGAATACCCAAGTCAGTGCCATCTACCAAATCCTATTTGCGGTACATGTGCTTCATCAGAGGCAGTGCCCCTTTTACTGTTAGGCACTTTGCTTTTATTAGGCAGTTTTTCCTGAATCCCCCCTCTCCCTCCGGATCCCAGGCTCATGCAGGTGGAAAAACGGTGAATTATTGATGAGAGCATGGCCAGTTCATTAGACGCGCATCTGCTCTTCATTGGAACGCTGTTTGCCATGCCAGACTTGCGTCAAGGGTGATTTGCCTGCTTCTGTAAAAGGATAATAGGCAATAATGCTTCTATTCAAGCTCCTGTTCCGGGTTTACTGTATCGCATGACGTTCTGGTAAATCTGCCTGTGTGACCAAACACCATCCAATGTTTCTTCTGAAATCAAGGATAATAATAGGCAGTTTGTCCCTTATTTGCTGCAGTGACAGCCTGAACTCTTCTGGAAGGCCTTCATACTAGATGCTGGAATGTTGGATCCTGAACGCCACTCCAACTCAGCCCGAAGGTATTGAATGGAGCTCCTTCACCCAGTTCCACTGTTCCACAACCCTACTGAGCATTGTGGTGGCCTTAGTAAGATCAGGCACATTCTGGATCACACATCCCACTCCAACTCATCCAAAAGGTATTGGATTTAGTTGTGTCACTCTAAAGAACCCACTGTTCCACAGCCTAATACACAGGGCTGTGTAGTTATACCCCCTACTGACCATTAGTAAGGTGACCTTAGTAAGTTGGTGTTCTTAGTAAGATCAGACACCTGTTAGTTCCGGATCACACATGCCACTCCAAATCATCCTATAAGTATTGGATTTAGCTCTGTAATTTTAGAGAACCCAGTTCCACTGGTTCACAGCCCAGTACACAGGGGGGGTTATACTCCTACTGACCATGGCGACCTTATTAAGTTGGTGATCTAATTAAGATCAGAACCCTGTTAGTTCCGCATCACACGTGCCACTCCAACTCATCCCAGAGGTTGAGCTCCCCAATGCATGGAGCTCCATCACTCCACAATGCAGGGCTTTATACCCCTCCTGAGCATGAGGGCCTGGGCAAGGCTGATGTGCGGCTCCCATTCTATTGACCGCCCTCCTCTGGGAAGATCACACAGCTGTGTGTGCACAATTGAACACCTGTGACAGCAGTGTGTGCTCTTCAGAGTCGCTGAATTCATATATTAGAAAGTCTGGATAGTTTTGGACATAAGCTGTAAAAGATGTTGGTTAGTTAGTGATAATAAGAGCATAGTGGAGTTCAGTATTAATCATTTATTACTTACATTATTACTACATCTGCTCTTCATTGGAACGCTGTTTGCCATGCCAGACTTGCGTCAAGGGTGATTTGCCTGCTTCTGTAAAAGGATAATAGGCAATAATGCTTCTATTCAAGCTCCTGTTCCGGGTTTACTGTATCGCATGACGTTCTGGTAAATCTGCCTGTGTGACCAAACACCATCCAATGTTTCTTCTGAAATCAAGGATAATAATAGGCAGTTTGTCCCTCATTTGCTGCAGTGACAGCCTGAACTCTTCTGGAAGGCCTTCATACTAGATGCTGGAATGTTGGATCCTGAACGCCACTCCAACTCAGCCCGAAGGTATTGAATGGACCGTAGCACCGTAATGTTCTACTTCAGGTGCAAATTCTGAATGTTCAATCAACACTACGTTTGTGTTGCGTGATGTTTCAGAACCCCCTTCCCTGCATGGTTTAGTAGTTTTCTGCTGTAACACACTACACACCTTCATCTCAGAAAGGGCTTAGGAAGCTGGATCAGGTGTGTTGGGAGTAGGATAACCAGTAAAACATGCAAGACCAGGGTTGGGAAGCACTGCTTAAGAAGAAGTATTGTTTTTTTTAGTTACATTATTACTTTCTGCATAACTCACTACGATGTCCTCAAAATCCATAACTCCAAGGATTTTAGAAAGAGACGTCCTTTCCACATTTGTCAACCACCCCCCGCCAACCCCCTTGACATGGGCCGACATGGGCCACGGCTTCGGTGATTAGCCATTGCAAATTGCCCTTTGTGTGTTTCCCACCGGCTTAGAGATTAAATGTCAACGGTGGTTTACGTGTCCTGGATCGGGTGATATAATACGACGATATGGACGACTAAATGCCTATCAGGAGCGCCGGTCGGCCGCCCTCGCCCACGACCCATCATTAACCCTAATTGCTTTGTTCATTTGCCAGAGCAGCCTCTGTCCACTCTGGTCAGAAGGAGTGAGAGAAAAGCAAGACTTTTGCCTTTATTTCGTCCGACAGCCGCGCTGTGATTGAGCTCATTTGGAATGAAGTTATTACACTTTAATCAGGGGCCTTTGAAGGGCCACTTAAAACCCGACTCTGCTTTAAGCAGATACTTAAACAGAAAATAACCGTACGCTCCGAGTCTCATCATCGGGAATGATGTCACCAGCGTGCTGCTGGACTCAAGGAGGAGAGAGCATTTTCACAAGTATTGATATTTCGTTTATCATATTCGTGTTCATTTAAACTCAATACTGTCATTGAAAGCAATGCAAACGCTTTAACTAGGCTACAGCCAATCTCTCTATCTCACTCTTCTATCAGCCATTTAAAGTAGAGAATAGTTTGACTTCTGCTGACCTGATTACATATGGAGAGGTCCAGCTAGGAAACGCTAGGCAACAGCCTACTAGACTATTAGCCTCCTTCGCTGTAGCTCTAGCTCTCTTCCTTTTTTCTGTAAATGCAGCACTTGATTGGTGACCTTGCAGTTCACTGCCCAGTTCAAAAAACTGAGAGCAACTAATGGCTAGTCTAAAGTGCGACCTTTTACAGCACTAGGCACTAGAATGTTAGCTTGAGGCTAGAGTTGTCTTGGCGCTAACTTATTAGTGGGTAAAGCATTAGATCAGGATACTGAATACTGAATCTGACCTGTATTATAGATTGCCATCCCAAAAGCTCAACATTAGCCTGCTTTATCCGTTCACAGCTACTGTTGATTTTTGTCTGGGTCACTACCCTGGTGGAACACCCAGTTCAAGTGTCCAAGTTTTAATCATCTAGCTGATGATGGTTTGAGGTTAGGCTGAAGAATTCCTATTGATTATGATTCCAACCACTTTATGCAAAACAGCCCCAGAGCAGGATGGTACCACCACCATGCTTAACAGTTGGTAGAGTTTTTTGGGTGGTTATCATTAGTCCATCAAATGTTCAAATCTTTCTCTCATCTGACCATTAACCTTTCCTCCATTGTCCATGTGATTCAGCTGCAAAAAAGGGTCTTTGTTCTTGCAACCAAGCTTCTCAGGCCATGGCGACATAGTGACACTGGTGTTCCAGCAGCTTCCAGTTTATGGCAGACCTGTGTCTTGGTGGTTCTTGGGTTGTTCCTGACCATCCGAACCAATTTTCTCTTCTAGCTGGGGTGTTTTCATGACTTGTGGAAAAACACCTGGCTACACCTCCATTCCTGTCTTGTGTATTCACTTCTTGAACAAGTGTTTATTGTGTTATGATAATCTGTTGACTCATCTTCTCCTAATGATCATCACGTTCATCATCATTGAGGCATTCTGCCACAACTTTTATCACAATCGTTTTTCTACATATTACTCAACTCTAACGTCACAGATATGATCCTAGTTAATGGCTAATGGCCATTTCACCCTTGAGCGAGGCACTTAACCCCAAGCTGCTCCAGAGGGACCGTCTCCGCAGTTGGTTAATGGAAGTCGCTTTGGGCAAAGCGTCAAGCGTAATGACCAAATGTAAATGGTGGCTACTGGACTGTCCCATAAGCTGCTTTCTGCGGCTACACATCAGAAGGAGATCTGGAGGTGGAGTGAACGGCAAAAAAAGGTCCCAGGGTGTTGTACATACCTTAGCTGACTGATAGTGTGAGGTGCTGTTGGATCCGATGAACATTAGCTTTTCCTTGGAGTGTGTCGTCTGACACCGCATTGCATCATACTGACCCTTAATAGCAAGACCTGTCTTCTTTGGTGACTAGCTGAATAGTTCTATCCTATACAGTGTCAGAAAACCTGTCCTTTTTACTACTGATTATGTACAGTATGGTCAAGCGTGTTTATTCTCACACATTGGCCAAATGTTGAAGGCTGCTTGTCTTCCACATTCAGGGCTTTTATTGTGTTCTTACCTGAACTGGTTAGAAAAAAACTCCAGCCACCAGTTCATCAGAGTTACAGTGATTAGTGATTGGCCCCGTTTATGCAAAGGGAATTTTCACACCCGAAAGTCCGGACCAGAGTCCGAACTGAGGTTTGGATATTTGGGCCAGTTCGCTTTGGTAGTTTAGCGAGTGCACTAAAGAACTTTGCTATTTCCCATCAGAAGCTACGTCTCCCTGTACTTGATGTTTTGAAGAAGAGCAGTGCGTCGGACGTCGGCGAGTTGCCTTTCCAGATGTTGGATTCCGCCTGTCTGTCTGTTATTTTGGGTGGGACCAAACTAATAAGTCTGAATGTCCGGATCACACAATGTATGTTGTTTTCTCACTACTGGTGGAGTTTCCTACAGCCCCAGCAGCATCTTTGTTAAGTTGAGGGGGATGTTGTTGCGAGTTAAGGTACTGAACCAAGCAACAAGCTTGAATGCACATATTAGTTGTATTACTGATTCCTGGAAAGCTGCTTTGTGACAACGGCAGGCTAATTTAGAGTTACATCAATTCCCCATTTCCCCATTTCTGCTCGGATTGATATGTATGAGTTCTCATTTTTAGGGCATTTTCACACATGAAAGTCCGGACCATGGTTCAGGTGCCACGTCCCATCATCATCACCTATGTAGGCGGTGTCCCCCTGTGCCTGGCACTGTTTGGTTTGTACAGGGTCACGCATTCGACGTCTGCATGTTGTCAGTTCGGCGTTTCACCTGGTTTCATCTTACTGCTAATATTACAACATTACTACAACGTCAAGCATAAAACTCCAGACTACTTCCACATCACCAAGTGAACGAGCTCATCGTCACTGACAGATATTTTTACATCTTGTTTGTTGGGTGATGACAGCATGCCTTAACGTACTGTAATTGGTCCGAAAGTTTGAACCATTCGGGAAAAAAAAGCGCTTTCACCACAAACGAACCGAATCCAACCATGCTTTAGTTTCATCTGGACCCAGAACACCTTTTCTGGTCACATTTGATAAAACAGTTCTCAGAAATTGCCAAAATGCACGTCTCTCTGGGCATCGCCTTATGAATGTGCGTGACTGACAGCCCTCTGTCACTAGCGAACAAAATGTGTTTACGCTGCCATGACACCACACACAGCCTTGAGACAGAGAAGTTGCATTTTTAGCTTGGATTGCGGCTGTCATTTCACACATTTTTAGAGTATAATGAGGTTCGGATATCTGTTTTGTTTAATGGGTGACGATAGCCTGCCGCACCTTCCTGTAATTGGTCCAAAGGCCACCGATCGCCATTGACAGATGCAGTCGTCCCCATGTTCTCCTGATGCTCATTTTTACTATTTTTCATCCGGTTCTTTTTCTTCCTCTGTGTGTTTAATGGGTGACGATAGCCTGCTCTAACTTCCTGTAAGTCCAAACCATTAAACCCAAACATAGTTCAGTTGATCCGGGCCGAGACCACTTCTTTTAGTTGGACCAAATTTTGGTCCTGTGGCCTGTGCACCCTTCACAACTTCTACTTTGGTTTGGACCAAACTGAAAAGTCTGATGGTCCAGACCAAACAAGGCAGGTGAAAGCACCCATAATAAGGCATTGTGTGGCTATTATTACTATATAAGTATGGTTAGCATAAAATGGACATATTATCCTGTTGATTTTCCGTCCTCTTATATCCATCCTGGTGGCTTTGTAATTACTGTCTCATTTAATTTCTGAATTATTCAAACGTTTCTCAAGCAGGACATTGACTCTCTAGCAAAATCACTCCCCTAGAATTCATCAAGATAGTTTTCAAGATAGACACTTTAAGGTGATTTTAAGTTACAAACTGGTCGATATTTGCTGAGAATCCCTCTGGTAAGAGCTGACAGCCTGTAAGAAGTGCAGGACCTGGGCAGGCCTTTGGAGAAGAGCTGAAAATAGAGGACTTGCAGAGCTTTGTCACTTTTGAGTAAGATCAGGGCCACTGCACTTTCTATAGCTTGGATGCTGAAGCTGATTTTTAAAAACCTGTTTGCAGGTCTGGAGCTTCTGCCTCTTTCACTTCGTCTCCCACTTTCTATTCCGCTCTCAGTAATGAGTAAAGGTCAATGTGTTTGCTCTCTCAGCCCGTTTCAGTGTCAGCGGCGGTGTCGGCTACTGAAGTACTTACGCTTGGCCTTTCGCCGCTGTCCTAAATGCCAAAACAGGCTTGTTATTCCACCATAAATATAACTAACCAGTATAAACAGTGAACTCTGAATGAGCTGTGCATTCTAATAAGGGCTGCTATTATTCTGGAGAACATAGTGACGAGGTCAGTGCCATATGCAAATCAATGGTTAATGGACTTGTCGGCTGCCGAGTGTTTTAACCTTTAATGTGATGGATTCGCATAGATGAATACAGCGTTCTGCAACGTCTCCTCGCTTTAATAATTTGTACAGACCTATTCTAAAAACTTGTGACACACACTGGAAACTATTGACACGTTGGAAGTAGGGATGTCCCAATTCGTTTCTTTGTCCAGTAGTTTGAGTATGTCTGAGCTTTGTTTTCTTTATTTATAATACAGCCATGAAATTTAGACAACATGTGCTTGTTAGCTAATTAATGCTGCAGTAAAATGGCTGTAGTATATGTGAACATGGGACCTTCTGCATTGATTTTTGATTGGGTTTTCATTTACTGTAAAATGCTGCAGAGAAATCCATATGGCTGGTGACAACCCGCATAAATAAAAATAAGTCGTGGCCTTGAGTTAGCAAGGTGTGGGAGTGAAATCCTAAATCATGGCCACTATTTAATTATCTTGTTCCCACGCCCTATTAAGTCATGGCCACGATTTAATTATCTTGTTCCCATGCCTTATTAAATTGTGGTTATGATTGAATTATCTCGTTCCAGGCCTTATTAAGTCATGGCCATGATTTAATTACCTCATTCCCACACTTCACTAAGTAATGGCCATGATTTAATTATCTTGTTCCCACACTTTACTAAGTCATGGCCATTGTTTAATTATGTAATTCCCATGCTTCACTAAGTAATGGCCATGATTTAATTATCTTGTTCCCACACTTTACTAAGTCATGGCCATTGTTTCATTATGTAATTCCCATGCTTCACTAAGTAATGGCAATGATTTAATTATCTTGTTCCCACACTTTACTAAGCCATGGCCATTGTTTAATTATGTAATTCCCATGCTTCACTAAGTAATGGCCATGATTTAATTTTCTTGTTCCCACACTTTACTAAGTCATGGCCATGATTTAATTATCTCATTCCCACACTTCACTAAGTAATGGCCATGATTTAATTATCTTGTTCCCACACTTTACTAAGTCATGGCCATTGTTTAATTATGTAATTCCCACACTTTACTAAGTCATGGCCATGATTTAATTATGTAATTCCCATGCTTCACTAAGTAATGGCCATGATTTAATTATCTTGTTCCCACACTTTACTAAGCCATGGCCATTGTTTCATTATGTAATTCCCACACTTTACTAAGTCATGGCCATGATTTAATTATGTTATTCCCATGCTTTACTAAGTCATGGCCATGATTTGATTATCTCATTCCCACACTTCACTAAGTATTGAACATGATTTAATTATGTAATTCCCACACTTTACTAAGTCATGGCCATGATTTAATTATGTAGTTTATGTAGTAATTATTCTTATTAAGTTGTGATTACGATTTAATTATCTAGTACTCCTGTAAACACTCTGAACGGATGGCTTTAAAATACTTACAGTGCCTTTTGTAAATGAGTCAGGTGTTGGGTATTTTCTCTGGTGATGTTCTGCCAGGCTTGTACTCCAGCATATGAGCATGCTTTAGGATTAAGATCAGGTCACTGACTTGGTCAGTCAAGAGTTTTCCAGTTTAAAGGCTTAGCACTCCCACTACCATGCTTCACAGATAAGGTGGAACACTTCTGCACTGATAACTTCCATTGCCTAATTTATCCTTTATTGCCTAATTTACATCCATTTCTACAGACCAGATCTAAATTGTTAACCAGTTGACCTGCCAGTTTACTGTCTACCTTTGTACCATTTGAGATCACTGGACACTGTATCGTTTCAGGTTATTCACTGGACCTGTTACTGGACCGTACTTTGAGTGAAGTGTGTGTTGATTTAGGCCTACAGTTTGCACAATGTTAATTCATTGGGGTGTAAACTTCCTTTGCTTGTTAGCGACTTTAGCTTCATAGCTTGTAACCTCAGACACCAAATATTGTTTGACAAACTGCTAGACGTTGGAGGAAGGAGAAAACTGCAAGTCTGACTCTAAGTTGAACCTTATTTTTTTGAATTAGCAGGCCTGTGTTTGAGAGAGAGTGAATTACGCTGCTCCTCAGACTGACCCTGTTTAGACTGGCCCAATTCTGCACATCCTCCTGATCTCTGCTGACCGCACGGAAACGGCTCACACTCGGCTCAGGACACCTCCCTATAGATCCTGAGAACTCCAGCTTGATATCTTTTCATCCTGGTTTATAAAAAAATCTCATTCACACCATTTTCCCTTTACCTTGAACGTCATCGACTAGCCAAGACATGTGTGTCCATGTCCAGAGTTAGCTTCGGTTAGTGTTGTTAGTTCTTCTGTAGTTTCTGATTCTGTAAGACATTCTGTTCTGGTCTGAAAAAGGAGACAATTAAAAGTATTAGGGCTTGTGTGTACAAGCACAGGTGCATGACAAAATACTGTATGACTAAATGTGACAGCAATGTGAGCCCATAATGTGTCTCAAATGAATGTTTAGTGTGCTAAGGCTGCAGCTAATCATGCATACTGCACATAAAAGTGGCTGCTAATTGCGCTGTATTTGTGAGGAGCAGGGCCTAAAAGGTGCAGTGAAACAATAGTGCCATCAGCAAGCTCAGGACAAAAGCAGAAAATGATGAAGAGAAAGAGATGCTACTAATGAAGCACTTTCCCACCCAACCAACCCACCCACTCAGAGGCGTAGTTCTTCTCCGGCTAAAGAAATGGAATTTGGGAAACAATACCATAGATTGTGAAGGTGTATATTACGGTCAATCCAGGCACGTTGTTCTCCACGTGTTTTCATATACATAATCCTGAGAATATAATAACAGTACAGAAAGTTTCAGCGAAGCTTATTGAATATATTTGCATATATAAAGAAGTATTTTGGGCCAAAAATCTAACTGGCATGGTTTACCTCTTAACTCAGATGCTGTTGATCAGCAATTGACATTGGCATTGGTATTTGGTGTTGTCATGGGACGATGGGACGAACACTCGAAGAGATAGAGGCAAAGCAGATTTATTAACAAAATAAGACAAACAAAGGGGGGCAAGTGAGGCAAAAAGGCAGCAAAACATGAACAACAGTGATCAACAAAAACATGAACGTGGCAAACAAGAGGGCGAACCCAAAACGAACCTGGGACTGGGGGTTGAGCTGGGGGACCAGCTACTAAGCAAGAACGGCTAGGCCGACCAAACCTGGAACCACAACCACCGTCTATCTGAGATGTGGGTTGCCAGTAAGTCCTGGCCGTGAGCGAGCGAGCCTCGTGGATGACATAATGACCTGCTCCTGAACGTGAACTCTGAGCAGAAGCTGGCCTCAACACACTTCTATAGTATGGGGAACCTCTCGTGAAACCTCTCAAGGTCCCAAACAATCTAATTCTCGGCACAGAATGGCGGTGTTGAGGCTTCTAAAATACCCCCCAATCCCAGGTCAAACACGTGAACCAAATGAATATGAATCATGAGCCGATACCAAACACATGAACGTAAACAAGGCGGAAGCCCTTATTTGGGCCTGTGGGCGGCGGCTCGGAATCGCCCCGGGGGAAGGCGCGATACCGAGGGGCTGACAGGTATGTCTTTGGCATCTTCAGTTTCGAGCGGGAGATGCTAGGCTAAGGTTGTTTCCATGGTGTTTAGATGCGCAAAATGCCATATAGAGGTATCACTAGCAATGCTAATCTGGAATTTTGCCATAAAACCTAGATTTGCCATAAAACACTGGTAAAGGATCATCAAACCAGTTGTGGTGAACGGCAAAGTCTTTAGCTAGCTGTTGTTTTTTTTGCAAATGTTTTGAAATAGTGTACAGTTATCAGACTGTTTAACTGGAATGCGGTCAACTCGGGAACTCATTCCCAGCTCCATCATCTGGCTTCCGAGGTAAATGGAACATAGCACTAGACCGCCACCAATCTTATCTCTGTAAAGATATGATCTAAGACATAGGGATGCATCGATCCGATTTTTCTGTTCCGATACCGATACAGATACACAAACTTTGCATATCGGTCGATACCCGATACAGATCCAATACCATTGTTGAATTAATAAACCATATGCCTCACAATGTGGGAATGACTTAAAGCATCAGGATTGACTTAAACTTTACTTTTCTACTTTACTTACTTTTTAAAACAAAATATAACAAATTAACACACTAAAAAATTAAATAAAAGTACTAAATTGCTATTTATTTGTCACTAAAATAAACAATGGTGCTGGACACAGCATTTAAATTCTAAATAAAAAAGAGGTCAAACTAAATATATATAAAAACATCAAATGAAAATAAGTAGCTTCACATTGTCGAACACAAACAGTAATGAATCTTATTTTAAAATATTTCGCATTATTTACAATAAAATCTAGCAGCTGAACCTGAGAATAAATAAGTAACTTGTCTAAACATCCAAGCAGTAATCAAAAATTGAACATGTAAGCATTTAGTGCAGTCTCACACCAACAAATTAAAGTGAAAGGATCGGTTCCATGGATCAGCCTAATTATCCGATACCTGATCCAGCTAAATTTGTTAATATCGGGACCGATATCCAATCCTAATATTGGATCAGTGCATCTCTACTAAGAAAACCTCTCAAGTATTTCTTAAAATTCACCCAGAGTTTTTATAAACATAAAAATATACTTCTTCACAGAGCTGAATGGTGGGACATTTTGTGCGACTGGTACTCTAAGCTTTGGACAATAAATGGAATATTTGCAGTCCAGAAAGTGAAATAGTTTTACAGAGCTGGACGTTATGCAGAAGATAATGTACTTCCGAAAATTTGTTAATAAATGATGCTTTTGAGCATATATTTACAATAACAAGATTGGTGACAGTCTTGAGTCCAGTGTGTCTTAGTAACATTAGTCTAGCATCTTCCAGTGTAAACTAAAGAAGCACAAGTCAGAAATCAGACATGTCTTGGTTGATTGACTGCATCTGGGGGTGAGGGGGGGCCATTTATGCTTGGGTTCTCCACTGATTTAGATATCATGGCATTTATAACAGCCTTTTTATTTGCTTTGTTATGTTTATGAGGCGCAGCCTTTTTTTCTCTCTGCCACAGAGCCAAAGCGACACGCTCGACTGCCTAACAGGGAGGCCGCAAATAACTATTTCTGGGCCCCCGAATCAGCAAGGTTGTAGAAGTCCATCCCTTCTAGGGCAGGATTTAAAGGTCTCCTACAGGGAAATCGACTCTGTTAATACACCGAGGCTGCATGGATTTGGAATGCCGATGACACCACACAGTAGAAAACCTATTAGCTGGCGTAAGCGTTGACAGAATTGAACTGTCTTTTGAACGCGCCCAGAAAGACGGTCCTGTCGGAGTTGGGAGGGGGGGGGGTGTATGGGGGGTGCTCAGTTTCATCATATTGTCACATTTCATATTTCATCTCTTATGAAATGCTGCATTTATCTGCGTACACACAAACATGCACTGGAGGTGAATAATAACCCCGTACATGACGACTGTATAACAGCTTGCGCCTTAATGAAATATGTTGATTAAATCTTAATCTCACTGCTTCTTAATCATCTGTTAAAAGATTGCTTCACCATTTTTGCGCAAACGCCGGGGGGAAAGCGGGGGAAATTGTTTCCTCTCCACACAATCCCTTGACAGATCGCCTCCAGATAGGAGCGGCGCATAATGCAATCTGTTCAGCTCGTCTTCGCTGCCTTTCACCTCTTAGTATGAGAGGCATAGAACAAGAATCCACCGCTCTTAACCTGCTGTTGAAATTTTTATAGACCGGGCAAGGCTTGAGTGACGCTCTGATAATGTTTTAGGAACTTTAAAAATGTTTCATTGTAACCAGACTAAGAGCTGGGTGCATTTACATTTATGGCATTTAGCTGACGCTCTTATCTAGAGCAACTTACAAGGTTACCCATATTACAGAGGTGGGTCAGCGTAGTGTTAGGAGTCTTGCCCAAGGACTCTTATTGGTGCAGCGCAGCATAACCACCCAGACTGGGAATCGAACCCCAGTCACCCACGTGGTGTGGTAGCTCAGCGGTAGGTAGTGGTGTTATCTGTTGCACCACACCAGCTGGATGCAGGTGTCCAGTGTGGGTGGTGGTGGGGGGTGGGTTTATGTAGCTTACAGAACACCTATTTTTTTTGAAGTGTTGAACACAGATTGATTTGTGTTGATGTATGTGTTAATATTATATGTGTTTATAAAACTTAAAAGGTGTGCCCGTGTGCCCTATTTAATGTATAATGCACTAGGGCTGGGCAATATGACGATATTTTATGGTATTGTGGTACATTTTGTTATCGGGATAACATTAAACTTTTCTAAGCATATCGAGGATTCTGTTAGTGCTTAATAAACACTGATCAGCTGCAGGTTTCATTACTAACAGTGTAATTAGACTGGTTTAATTAGATGAAGAGCAGCAGATGTTGAATAAAAATCACTATTCAGTACAAGAGAGAATCTGAATAGCAGTTTATAAGAATTTGTTGCTACTGATACTGATTTTAGTCGTAATAAATATCGTGTATTGTAAAAAAAGTCTTTAAATTTCGTGATATAGTATTTTTACCATATCACTCAGCCCTATAATGCACTACTTTATGGTTTCAACATTTTGCAGCAGTGTCTAAAAACAAACTCCTGAATTTTGCCACAACTTCTGTTACCAGAGAATAGTCCCACCAGTTTTTACAGTCCCTGTAGTTACTGAGTAATACACCTTAGTGTGCAATAAGAAGTTAAACCTGTGCTTAAATGTTCCATATACAGTATGTATATGTATATGTTTATATAATGTATGTTTTTATAACGTAGGTGTGACCGTAACTGAAATTGTGCCCCATTCACTATATAGTGCACTGTTTTAGTTCCGCCATTTCGTAGCGGTGTCCGAAAACGTATAATAATATATTCACCGTAATTTATAGTGTACACTTAACGAACAATGTACACTAAACTAACATGGAATACCCATAATCCATCACTGTGTTTGGTTTGAATATTTGCGTGCAGCTTCCCTGAGGGAGAACAAAGTTCAGACTGGTTATGTACTGTTTACGTGTTGCCAGATTGGACAGTTTCTAGCCAAATTGGGTGGATTTTGCAACACTGACATCAGGGCCCTTTATCAGGACTTGGGTTGTGCCACAAAAATCTATAAAGTTATCAAATTATTTTGAAAAATAAAATATGTTTTATACATTGTTAATATATTATAACAGTTCATTATTAGACCATGTTGGTGTGGTTTACTGTCGTTGACATGCTGGACATCAGCTGTTTTGATTGTTTACTTTTGGCTGGCTGTTGAAACACATTTGGCTGGAAAGCACTGTTGCAATCTGGCAACCCTCTATGTGACACTGCTGTCACCCATAAAAGCTGAAATTGCTCAGTTCCTTGTGGAATTCTGTTCCCTATAATAATGCTCTATATAGTGATCTGGGTTTTTGCATGCAGTGGATAGGGAATAGGGCACGGCTTCAAACACGACTAATTTCTCTTGCTCTCTTGAAAGTTTGTAAACAGTCTGTGATGTCACAAAAACCAACACAAAATTTGCATGCATTGAGCTATCCACAGTTTAGCTCCGCCCATTCATATTAAAGTTACAAGAAGTGTTTCATGTTTCATGTTTCATTCCCTACTGCTTTTGGAACGAGATGTAATACAGGGCAGTCAATCGGAACAGAGCTCAATTACATATGTCTGACTTTAAGGCAGTAACAGTCTGTATTATTCTTTTCTCCCAGCTTCATAGTGGCCAGTTCGCACTCACTGTCTAGATATTTCCCAATCACACGATGCTACCAGCAATGGGAGGACGAAGCCAGCCAACTGTGTCTTTCCAAACTGTTGCTGATGCTAACGTACTTTAATCAGCCATATGTCAACATAAAATGTTCTATTATTCATGATAATTGTCTAACCATTCATCATATTTTTTTTATATTATCAGAACGAATGTATTATTATACAAAGAAAAAACACTACATGTGTAAGATTTTATTTAGGTACTATCTAAATGTAATTTGGTGCCAAATAGGTTTAAGAATTTAAATGTAGACATTAGAAAAAAAAATTGTTATGTATTAAGTATTATATAGATTCTGGCATTGAAAATCTAAAGATATATTGGCAGTGGCAGGAGGGGCTGAATGGCAGGTTTGCTGAAACGTTGCTGATAGTCAGCTTAAGGCCACATTCTGACCATTCTGAGATGGTCTTAAATGGTGTTAAAACGTTTGAGCTTGTTTTCTCAAGGTCATTTGTTTTGACACACATTCAAATTGACAGACAGTGCGTGGCACTAATTAAGTACAAATCAAATGTATTGACTGTATGTTAAGGCGTCACACAAGGTTCAATTTTGGGTTCAGTATTATTCTTTATATATATATATATATAAATGAAACTCCAAAGCACACCTGTATGCATTTGTACTGTTCCTGCTGCAATAATAAAAAGCTGCAGTGCTCTTCAGTGCCCTACAGGTTATGTTTTTTAATGTCAAGAAGAAGAATAAGAAGTTCATGCTGTTTTCCAGATCTACTCAAAATTATTCTAGGAGTGTAAATATCACTATCCTGAGAGGATTTAACGTTAAAAGAGTCACAGACTATGAGTGCCTTGGCACATAGCTGGATGATAAACTGACATCAGTATTGATGATTAAACCTCACATCAGTAAATTAGTTGGTAAATGCGGGCAGAAACCTTTAATTGTCTCTATCGAAATTAATATTGTTTCCTGATGTTGGCCAATTGTGCTCTCTCTGACTCCAGATGCTGATGACAAAGTGGGATTCAGACCCCCAGGCCATGTAAACTATGTATAAATGTTGAGGTTTAATATTCTATACTCTGACCGTAAATGTAAATTCTTGGCTCTGTTTCTTAGCCTAAACTCTTATCTTTGTGATTGATGACTAGCACTAAACTGTTCATCATGGTATAGTCTCTAACTGTACAGCAGCAAGGTGAAGCTACCTAATAAAGATTCTTAATAAAGGGGCTGATGAGTGTACTTCAGTATGTCAGTGTCTATCAGTTCTCAGGGTATAAAGTATTGAATTTTTACTTTTACATGTCGAGTCAAGTCAATCAGCCAATCAATATCTCCCCTGCAGGAGCTGGCGGCTGGTCTCCACTGGATTCAAATAAGTATCAGTGGCTGGAGATCAATCTGGAGCAGCGGACAGAGATCACGGCTGTGGCCACCCAGGGCAGGTACGGCAGCTCTGACTGGGTGACCAGCTACCTCCTTATGTTCAGCGACACAGGCCACAACTGGAGACAGTACCGGCAGGAGGACAGCATCGGGGTAAGTGGCGACAGCCCATAGGATGGCGCTTTTTAGCCAATGCTCGTGTAGACTTTTTATTGGGCCCAAATATAGCTGGAGAACATTCTGTTTAAGGCCTGACCTGCACTTGACCCACAGTACCAAGTTTAGGAACCAAAATGTAGCTCAATAAAAGTCTGAGTGAACCTGACTATGACCCAACTCAACCACCAGCAGCTGGATATAGAAAATTTTATAGTCCTTTACCTTCTAGCATAGCAGGGCTGTGAGAAGTATAGAGAAATTGTACTTCAGGTGAACAGTATGTGTATATTGCTGTCATTTCCAAAGGAAACACTGTGTGAAATATTAAAAATGATACAAAAATAGAGTTACAATTACAATAAACGTCCAGCATGATTGATTGACCGACATTGTAGGACTTACCTCCCACACTGATTTGCCACTGTTACAGCAGTAGTTCTCATTTTCCAGACCTCAACTCGATCTCCACCTTGCTTGTTAACTGCCAATACCTTATATACATTACAAACATGATAAGGAGTGACATGAGAAATGAGTGAAACAGGCTCTGTGCAGGTGGTGCTGTCGACCCTGTTGTGTCTGCTTACTAAAAACTCAAATGGATGGATGAATTGACTGACCTCAGCATGACTAAGATAAATCATGAAGCTGTGTGAAAACTCCCAGACCTAATGGATAAGAATTCAAATCTCAAAACGTGAAAAGATGACCATGAGTCAAAATTTACATTAATAGGCTCAAAGTGGTCCAGGGGTCCAGTTTGAATTCCGGGTCATGCTGCTTGCCATCAGCAGCCAGTGTCTGAGAGAGCACAACTGGCCTTGCCAATGTCCTCACCACATCACTCCTAGTGTAATGTTGGCTGCCACAGGTGTCTGTTAGCTGTTGTATCGCTTTCCTCCGAGCGTGCTGCCTACCTAGTGATGCTGCACCAGCTGCAGTTCAGAAAGAGGTAGTAGATGGCTTCACATGTGTTGGAGAAGACATGTGTGAGCCTTCACCCTCCTTGTGTTGGGGGTATTGAACAGGGATTGAGTAAATGGTCTTCCAAACTGGGTAGAAAATGGTGTAATATTAGAAATTGAAAATTATTATTACAAAATCAGCATTACAGAAATATAAAATGATTAAACTAAGGGCTAGCATTTATCAACATAGCTGTCAGCAGTGTCCGATTAACATGTTATCCTGCTCCAGTGTCTGTGAGGGGGTCCACTATGGCAGTTCTCGCAGCTTAAAGATGAACACAACACGTTCTTATCTAATGTCACTGTGACCTTCTTAAACACAACAACCAGTCCTTGAATCTTTAAGTGTCTTAAAAGTGTCTCTGGAAAGGTGAAAGAGAAGAAATGAGTGGTTGGAAAAAGGTCTTCTGGCCTGTATACCACTTTACCCCATGCAGAACAGGCATGTGCTGGCCATACCGAGCAGAGGTTCCGAGCACTTCACTCAGAGAGCGTGTTGTCTCGCAGTTCATAGTCTTTTGACCCCAGGACCTCTCGCAGAACAGCAAAGCAGCTTCTCTGCCACTCAGGGCCACGTCTTCTCACAGCAGTCATCAACAGAAAATGCCCCGACCTTCACAAGAGTCCTATAATAGCACAAACAACCTTCAAGGCTTTGTGCCCTTGTCATTGTGACAGAACTAGACAGAGAGTGTGTATTAAACATCCCTCTGAATTATTAAGTAATAAATTAGAAAAAGAATATAGCTACATTTCTAAAACAGTTCATTACTAAAAAAAAGTGCAGTTCCTGAAGGAAACTCAGAACAGTTGCACAGATAAAGTGGTTCTCACAGGTTGCTATGGTACAACACAGGTGGTTGTTATGGTGGTTGCTAATCCATTGCTATGGCATAGGTGTGTGGTAAAATATGCGGTACCTACAACATTTGCCCAAAAGCTAATTCTATAAGTTTGGCTAATAGAGATGTGTAATGTTTGTCTAACATCTAGGGTGCCAACTTTTGACCAAAAGATGTTTGAGGCAAAAGCTCTTTCAAGACATTTGGCTTATAGAGTGGTGTCTACAAACTTTTGGCTAAAACATGGATGCCAAAACTTTAGCTTAAAAACGTATCCAGTACTTTTGGCCACTAGAGCTGTGTCTACAAACTTTTGGCCAAAATGTGGGGCCTGAAAACATTTGCCCAAAACATGGTTGGTCCAAAAGCTCCTCCAAGCACAGACAGTGCTGGAGGGCAACGGGGAGAAGGGAAGCTGTGAGCGTTCTCTCAGCTGATGTGTCGGGAGAGTGACTTCCAACTCACCAATCGGTTCATAAAGCCTAACTCATAAACTACACTATTAGTATTAATTTTGCCTAATTTGGTGTCTGTAGCTCGAATGATGGGACTAGTAGAGAAGTCTTAATGTTTGGTTAAAAGTTTATGGACAAAATTTAATGCAAAAAAGCCATGCATTCGAGACCACATCACACAATGGGCAGACCATCATAAGGCCTTGAGTATCTCCAATCATCGGTTTACTGCTGTTGGATTAGAGTTATCATTAAAGTGCTTGCTAGAGTCGTCTTTGCACCCAGACCAGCTGATTACCAAGGCCTTCCAGAGTTGAAGTGGATGTATTACAGCAGGTATACACTAAAAAAATGTCGAGGGGAGAGTACTCCAGGACCAGCGTGGAGAAGCACAGCCCTACTTCAAGCATTGTTTCTGCGTAGCCCTGTGTCGCGAGCATTGGCATAAAAAGATGATGAAAAGGGCCATTTCCATGAAGTGCCCATTTAAATAGGCTCTCGTGGAAAGTGGAGCGCACTCCAAAGCGTTTAAAGTTGGTCCGTCGCCTCCAGTAGGCTGTGCCGACTTTGACATTGACGGTAAATAAAAGTTGCCCGGAGCTGGCTTCAGGAAATGTAAATGGATGTAGCGTGCGGCACGGCGCTGAGGGAATGTTCCAGCTTCACATTTCCATTACGGCTTTGGGTGGGCCGCTTCGTATGAAATAAAACGGTGCGCAGAGCGCTCCCGGTTCCTTCCAAATTGAAAGGCGGCAGGCTTTCCAATCTCCCCTTGATCTTGCGGCTGCACGACGGAAAACCAGCGTAGCAGGCCTGGGCTGAAGTGGACGGGAGCCGTAAAAGTTCGCCCGTAGTGCGTGCCGTGCCTTTTAAGCCAACCTAATTGCCACAGTCAATCAGAGCAGGTTTTCTGTCTTCACCGATGCTGGCAGTCATGGGTTTTTTTTTTGCCTGGAACGAAGAGGCGCCTCGAGTTCAGGTGCTAGCCTTTCTTGTTATTGCACGGCTGCTCCGCTAGCGAAAGGCTTGCGGCGGCTAATGCCAGAGGATTTGCACCTTGACTCCCCGGCGCATTTCAGGAGGGCACTTTAAAGCAAATGAGCAGCTCTTCTCGGGCTTCCTCAGCAGGAAACAGTGCAATTTGTTCGGCTTAACGCTCCACTTCACCAGACGCCTGATCCCTTCAAAGGCGCCGAACACGCTACTCAACCCGGAATTAGGCTGCGCTAAGGAAGGCGCATTTGCGTTCGCATCAGATACTATGTGGAATAAATGAGAGATACAAAAATAAATAAATAAATAAATTTAAAAAAAAAAGATCAACTAAAAAGTTTGCATCCAAGCCTCACTCTTTCACCTTTTCTTTCTTTTTCCTGTAAATAGCAGCCGTGGCCCTCAGCTGGAAGAACATCAGTGGGCCTTTTTTTTTTTTTGGTTCCCTCCGAGTTAAGTTGGGTCTTATTGATTTCCTTTAATACAGGCAGGTGATTGGGAATGCACAGGTCACTCTTCATGGTGGAAATGTTGGGCCTGAGTAGTAAACAGGTCCTGTGTTTATTGATCCCTGGCAGAGCTGTGAAGCTGTACTGCCCAGATTACAGGTGGGCCTCAGTTACAGCTTCACGTTATGGACATAAAATGCGATGTTTGATAAATTGGATATTGACGCAGTGACGATATGAGAGGACGCAAATCATGATGAAAATAGTGCTCCAAAATATAGGCTCAAAAAATGATATTAATTATCATGTGTTTTATTAATATAGCCCCTTTCATTCAGGGCTATGTATGCCATGTAGAGAGGGCTTAAATTTTTATATGTTTGATAATACATGTGTGTAATTTTAGTTAATATTTAATTAATATTACCTTATTACATATACTTATATGTAATTCTTAAATAAATATATATTTTTGTATATTTTTACATAAAATATGTACATATATGTAGTAAACATCAGTAAAATATCAATTAGTTCATTATCAGTAGTTCAAATATGCAAATATGTTGATTAATATCGTCCCTGTCATGCAAAAACCTTGTGTCTCCATTTTTGCCACATTTGCTTTGTGATGTGAATCTGGCAGTTGTTCTTTACATTGTGTCAGGATTCCAAAATGAATAACTGTCAAACCGTGGCAGTAAAAGACTCTAAAAGACTACCATAAATACATATATCAGATAACACATTACATATCTTTTCAGGAACAAATACATTATTTCAACATTAAATAGTCCTGCACTGTGTTTTTAACAGAAATCACTGTTTAGAAAATACATTACACTTAAAAAAAATGAACCGACCTGATTGGCTTGAATGTTGGATAATCATGTCTTCTATGCTGCAGTCGTCACTCTCGCATTACCACAGAATTATACTGCCATTTTTTGACAGATAGTTATTTTATTACTCAATGCACCCCGTATAAACCCTAATACAAACTTCCATGACCAAAAAATAGCACCAAAAGTCCCTGTAGTTAGAATACATATGTAAATAGGTGTCCCTAAGGCTTTTTTAAGTTAGTGCAACTTACTAAAGAGTTCTTATAAAAAAGAGTTCTTGAATGTAAAATGTATTGATGCCAAAAATGCATTCTGTAATATCTTCCACATGGGGACCATATAATGTACAGTGAAATTCTGGCAACCACAGCTGCAAGTATTGTGTTGTAAATTTCCTTTTTTTTTTTACATTGTGGACCAATAGAAATGCTTTACAATTTTGGAGGTTCTTGCATGACTTCAACTGTGTTATTTGAAATGTCCTGCCAGCTTCTGGTCACCTTCAGAGGACCAACTTCAGAGGTCTGTTTGGTCAGATCAGGTCAAGTTCAAGACTTCAGAGAGAACTGCTCTTTGGATTTGACTGCAAAAGACCTTGATGTGGATTTGGGCTCTCTGTTCAATATGACCTTCATGGAAGAGTCATTAGAAGAAAACTTTTTCTGTGAGTGGGTAGCAGCGCAGCAAAACAGCACAAGGATCAATGAAGAATGGGCGAAAATCCCCCAAACAAGAACTGAAAGACTCTTAGCTGCTTCAAAAGCTGTTAGTCATAAGTATGGACCATGCAGGGTGTCCAAACATTTGCTTCAGGATATTTTAAGACTGTTTTATCAGTAATGAAGATCTTTGCATGTTACTCAAAGCAGTTGTGTACTTTTCTCATGCTTTGTATCATCCAGTACAGGCATTACTTTAGGCTTTTGGGGCCTTTTATTGCTGATGTTGTTTACCACATGTAGTCATCTCCGTATGTTAATGGACCTGGCCATGCAGGAGCAGAGCAGTATAGAACATGTAAGATTCATCACCATTCATTGCCTGCATCTATGCACACGAACATTTGACAAATGCCAGGATTCTAGCGTGTGCTGGCAGTTCCTATGCACAGCTCACACACACACATACATTGATAAATGAGCCCTGTGGTCTGGCAGATAGATTCCAGGTTTGATTTATAGACTGAACGAGCATGTATAGGCCGTACTGTACCCCATGTTTGTTGTCTAATGCCTGCAGAAATGTGTAATCAAATCTCAGCTGTTGTAACTCAGTAAACTTTCTCATCTTGTGTCCCTTAGGCTTTCTCTGGGAACACCAACGCTGACAGCGTGGTGACATACAAGCTTCAGCAGCCAGTGTTTGCTCAGTTCCTGCGCGTGTTGCCTTTGGATTGGAACCCCAACGGAAGAGTCGGGTTAAGGCTGGAGGCCTACGGCTGCCAGTACAGTAAGCATGGCTCGGATCCATTTCACCATAACTGATACCAATGAAACAAAATAAGCAAATACAAATGTGCTATTCAGCTTCTTAGCACTAACGTTAGCTATCTGGTTTCTGGCATTAGCCAGCTAGCGGAGGAAACAACTGTTCAAACAGACTTTGAGGTACATCATCCGAAGAGGGTATAGTAGTCTTTAAACTGCCCAAGGACTAATATTTCCTCACACTTTTAAGATGCATCATCAGAAGGGGCTTTCTCTAATCCTTGAGTTGACCATGCCACTTAAAGTTCCACCCGCTTTTAGGATACACTATCAGAATGGTGGATTTCCCTAATCCATAAACCCCCCAGAGCACTTATAGTTCTTCCCACCTTTCACATACGTCATGAAAAGGACTTCATACAGAGAATTAGGGCTTTCTAACACTGTTGTATGTACATTTGAGACGTTAGGAGATGTTTGTGAATAGCCAGTGGGCTAATCCGCTTGCCAGAAGAGCCACAGTGTTAGCATATTTCTGTATTTGATATAGAAAAGCAGAAAAACACTGAAAACAGTGGAAGTTTCCAAATGACAATGTGCAAAAAATGTTTTTCTGCTTTTCTAAATGAAAGAAAATGATAATTTGAGCTATTTAGCCCCATTTTCTACCATTTAATAAGGAATTGCTTGGGTGTGACTTGTAGAGTCATTTTTTTCATACAAAGCAATAAGAAGAGGTTCTTAAGAAACTGGCTCACAGCTCCTTCAATCTTCCAATCTTCAAGATACATAATCAGAACGGGGTTGTCCTAGTCGTACCCTCTGATGTTTGTAGTACTTTATACGATCTAGAGCACTAATGGTTCCTCCTACCATCAAGATACATCATCAGAAAAGGGTTGTCCTAGTCTTAAACCATCTGGGGTACACTTATGTCCTCCCACCTTTAAGATACATAAGCAGACTAGTGTTGTCAGTCTTTAAATTGTCCAGAGCTATTACAGTTCCTCCCTCCTTCAGCCGTCATGGTAACAAGGGAATGTTCCCAGTTGTAGTTCCTCCAACCTTCAGGATACATGATCAGAAGGGGACTGTCCTGGTCTTTCAGTTGATCAGAGCACTTACAGTTCCTCCCTGCTTCAACGTACATCATGAGAAGTGCATGTTCCTAGTCTTAAATTAACCAGTGCATTTATGCCTCCTGCCACTTTTAAGATACATCCTCAGGAGGGTTTTTTGGAGTCTTTAAACTATCCAGAGCACTAATGAGGGGTTGTGCTAGTCTTAAAACCGTTTGGTAGACTTAATGTTCCTCCCACCATCAAGATACTTCATCAGACATGGGTTGTCCAGATCTTTACACTGACCAGATCAATTGTAGTTCCTTCAACCTCCAAGACACACCTTCAGACGGGGACTGTCCTAGTCTTTCAATTGATCAGAGCACTCATGTGGAGTGCATGTTCCTAGTCTTTAATAACCCAGTGCATTTATACTTCCTGCCACTTTAAAGATACATCCTCAGGAAGGGGCTTTTGTACTCTTTTTGTACTTTTGTAAACCGTTCTACCCAAGTTTGAGATACATTGGGGACTGGGGTTGTTCAAATCTTTAAACCGACCAGAGTAAGTATAGGTCCTACAACCCTACAACCCAGGATTCTTCATCAGAAGGGGCATTCCCTAGCATTTCTACTGCCGAATCTCATTCTGCTTTAGGATCACTGTAGAAAGCAAGCCGGCTTGTGTACAACGGATATAGCAATGGTTACATTTTTCTCTTGGCCATCTGTAGCATATGGTTGATTACCACAGATAATACCTTCGGCACATTTCCCTGTATTTACTAAAAGAACAGCAAACTCATTGACTCCACACACACTTATAATAGAAGCTAATGGACAGGTGTTTCAGCCTCTTCAGCATCTGCTCATTGCGTTCTATTAAGTGCTTTTTGAGTCAACAGGTTTTTCTGTTCTGTTCTAAAGCACAGGGACATTAATGTTGGTGGTAATCTCAGCCATGTACCACAGATGCAGCAGATAGAGATCAGATTGAGAAGGGCTGTATTACATGGTCACGATTACAGCACATTATCGCTGTCACACCAAAAACTTCTTGTTTCAACATTCACTGTCCATTATATCCACTCCACTCATCATAGAGAAGCACTTTGTAGTTCTATAATTACAGTCTGTGGTCCATCATAGTTACACTGCATGCTTCATTAGCCTCCTTTCACCCTGTTTTTCAATGGCCAGGACCCCACAGGACCACCACAGAGCAAGGCAGGATTTCTCAACACTGCAGTGAAACCGATTGACATTTACATTTACGGCATTTAGCTGACACTCTTAGCCAGAGCAACTTACAAGGTTACTCGAATTATAGAGGTGAGGCAATGTAGTGTTAGGAGTCTTGTCCAAGGACTCTTATTGGTGTAGAGCAGCATAGTGACCCAGACTGGGAATCGAACCCCAGTCTCCCACATGGTGTGGCAGCTTACTGACAGTTAGCGGTGTTATCTCTTGTGCCACACCAACCATTGACATGGTGGTGGCGTGTTAGTAGTGTGTGTAGTGTGCGCTGATACGAGTGGATCAGACACAGCAGTGCTGCTGGAGTTTTTAAACACCTCAGTGTCACTGCTGGACTCAGAACTGTCCACCAACCAGAAATGTCCAGCTTCCAGTGAGCACTGATGAAGGAATAGAGGATGACCAGCACTGCTGTGTCTGATTCACTCGTACCAGCGCACACTACATACACTACTAACACACCACCACCATGTCAATCGGTGTCACTGCAGTGCTGACAATGACTCACCACCCAAATACTACCTGCTCTGTGGTGGTCCTGTGGGGTCCTGACCATTGAAAAACAGAAATAGATGGACTATAGTCTCCAATTATAGAACTACAGAGTGCTCCTAAATTGGAAGTGGAGCTGATAGAATGGACATTGAGTGTAATGTCATCGCTGATCAGTGTATATACTTTCAACAGCTCACCATTCCAGTTCATCTGAAGGTAACAGTGCTGCATTTGAGGGGAAATACATGATGCCAAGCAGTAACGCCAGTGCTGGAAACAAGAGAATTTCTACTGATTGTTCCCAAAGAGAATGTGATTTACTCTGCCGCATCAAAGGGGCAGTGGCATCTGATGAAGCTCCAAATGAATTCCAATCTGCCCCCCCCCCCCCCCCCATGTGTTCCCAACACGAAACCAGGCATGTGGCTAAATTTGGTCTTTTTGACGTCTTATCGCCAAAGAACAGCTCTTCTCCACTTGACTCTTTTCAATCAGGCTGCTGTTTACACGGCTGTTTTATGTTTTGTTGTACACAAATAATATATATGATTGTTTTTGTGTTTTTCCCACTCCCTCTGCCGCGCTACAACTGGAGGGAGACGTATTGTTGGCGAAATTAAACTGGATGGTTCATTCTGTTCTGATACTTCCAGCATTGTTAGCATTCGGCAGCGGCGCGGAGATAGAGGCTCGCGAAGATGCAGACCAATTACTCATCTTGGTGTATTCTCACTTCTCTGCTATTTTTGAAATCTATTCTTACGCAGACACGTATATGTCCTGCATTGATTGGAATCAGCCCATTAGCTGACCCCTGACAAGCTGCACCACATCCTGCCTCCATATAGTGCCTCTTAAAGCTCTGGTGATGCACATGCTTAGACTGGGGTGCTTAACGTGCACGATTGACCCAAACGCATGTTCAGAATGATGAACCTGGATGAATTAGAAGAGTAAAGCTGTAGAGTTCGCCTGGGAACGATGCAGAAGCTGTTAGATTCTGCAGTTAATTGGAGGATCGGTCATTCAATATGAGGGAGCAAAGGCCAGGTGACCTTATCAGCCTTATTAGAATCAGACACAGCATGATATGCCTTGTGGATTAGGGTCACACCTCTGAACTGTCTGAATTGTCTCTGACTGTCCACTATTTGTGTAATTTAACCCTGTAAACTCCAAAGAACAATTGACATACGCTGTATGTTCAAATGTTTGTGGACACCCTTCTTAATGAACACATTCAGCTACTGTTAGAGGGGTATAAAGATTGAGCTGTGGAGCAGTGGAAGAACTGTGTTCTCTGGAATGATGAATGATGATCCATCCAATACTAATGGGATGAGTAGGGGAGTTGTGGATGAGGTGGGGCGATGACCATCCAACATCCTGACCTCACTGAAGCTCATGTTGCTGAGTGCAATCAAATCCTCACTGTAATGCTTTAAAATCTAGTAGAAAGCCTTCTTCCCTGGACAGTAGAGACAGTTACTCCAACAAAAGCAAAATAAACTCTTTTTTTTAATACCCTTGATTTCAGAAGAAACAGTGAATGAGCAGGTGTCCAAATACTTTTGTTTATACAGTGTATATATTATTTAGTTTGATAGTATGAAAATGATCAAAGGTATCTTCAAAGCAGCCTATTCACAATCTAATGAGTGCTGTCAAAACCCTTCATACATAGTCAATCCTGATCGTTAGCGGAAGGTTAAAAGTTAAATGACATTTTTTTGTTTGTATATTGTTTGTATATATATATTTCTAACGATATTTCGGACTTAGTCAGACTTACGTAGTATGTGTAATTATGACCCAGTGTTGATTTTTTGTAACTCATTATGCCCCAGAAAAAGAACAAAAGAGTTAATAAAGCTCAATATTGACATGACAATCTTATGTAAATGTCCTACCATAACTGTGTTTTCTTAAATTAATTCTATAAATTAAAGGCAAGTTAAGCATCTACAAGCATCTACAGAGCACATGCAGTGGGCTATTCAAAAATTGTTCTATTAACCGTACCATAGAAAAAACACTTTTTGTGTCAATAAAGAACCATTTTGTGAGAGAGGTGTAAGTGTGAAGAACCTTTACATTGTTAAAGAACCTTAACTTCCACTTTTTTGCCCAATTTTTTTTCCAATTTAGCTTGACCAATTAATCCACCCACCTACTAGGACATCCCCTATCGCTTGCAATGCCCCCGACACTAGGAGGCTGTGGATAAGCACATGCCTCCGCCAACATATGTGAAGTAAGCCATCGCCTCTTGTCAAACACAGCCAATGCAGCATCTCCAGGCAGTCATTGCTATCAGAAGAAAGCGCCGGATCTCCGGCTCTGACGCATCAGCCAGCATAACTGTCAGAGTGATGAGTGGAGAGCGTAGCCAACTGTGCTCTCTTGGGCTCTGGCTGCTGATGGCAAAGCAGCATGACCCAGGATTCGAACTCGTGATCCTTAGGCCACAGTGTTAACATCTTAGTCATCTCTTTTACAACCATGTTTCTTTTTGGAACCAAAAATTCCCTCTAAAAATCTTCTGTGGCATTCCTCAAAGAACAATTTGTAGGCCCCTTTATGTGTAAGATTGAAGACTGCACTACAGGAACTTTTTAAATGCTCATAAAATCTAGTCTCTATTTGTACTACAACAACAAATAAGGTGCTGATTGCTTAGAACACACTTTCACCAGTAATTCTGCTTGTTTCAACAAGCCGGGAATGAGAAATAAACGATGTGCAATTACACCATGCTTTCACCACCCAAAACCAGTGTTCACCAAGTCTTAAGCTGCTGCACTCCCATCTCATTTTATCACGAAAGGTGAGAGACTTTCAAGTCAATAAGCTGCATTGATTGTGGAATGTTTGCTTCTGCTGTGTTGTTTGCAGAATCCGACGTGGCCAGTTTTGATGGAACCAGCTACTTGCTCTTCAGGTTCGATTCGCCCCCCGGCCCGTCAGCCAAAGATCTGCTTACCGCGAACTTCAAAAGCCTGCACCACTCTGGAATACTGATTCACATGGATGGCCAGCATGGGCACACACTCACTTTGGAGTTGCTCAAAGGGAAACTCCTTCTGCATCTTCGAAAAGGTAGTGTTGCACATGATTCTTCACATCTGTTGCTCGCTACTCCTGAATGAATTTATTGGTAACGCCTCCAACTTTGGAGGTACGTGGAGGTTTAAGGTCAGTTCAATTCGTCAGGCCTCAGAGAAATCGGCCCAGGTAGTAGTTGCTAGCTCTTTTTGCGTGGTGTGTTATTTATAGTTGGGAAATCTGTGGTTCTGGGAGACCTCCATAGGTAGCAGGGCTGAATCAGTGAGTCATTTGTGAGGACAGTGTGTGTGTGTGTGTGTTTTTTGTATGGGGGAAAAAAGGTCATATTGTGATTGTTTTGCTAGACTGTGGCCCTTTCCCATCACTCGCACTCATACCCTCACAACCCTTGTTTGCACATACCTTCTAGGTGTGCAAGGCTGTAGGGTGTCCCCTTTCATTACATTTCCTCATTAAGGGTGCTCACGAGTGCCCACTATGATCACTTGATGCTCCCCTCTTGTAAGTCTGCACACTGTTACTCATGTTCCACTGCGATAGAGAAAATAGAGAAAAGGTGAATGGGACCTGTTACCTTTTTCTTTATCAAGATTGACATGGGTTTGGGTCATGAATCAGAAAATAGTGTAAGTAAGTTAGAAGACAAGGCACTTATCAACATGTGAAAACCGTCAGTTTAGCAGCAGCACAACGAAAACAGCAGCAACTTTTACACCCAGCATTGACTCAAGTGCGGTATTGAAGGTGCAGGTGAAGAGACGTGAGGCAAAGTGTGACCCCATTTGTGCTTTAAACTCTTTGACGCCTTGAACACTCACGCCCCTTTTACCCGTCCTTCGACAACTTTGTGGAAGTGCACTTCCAGGAGGGGCTTAGAACTTAGGGTGAGTTGGTGTCATGTTTGTATTTATGGTTTTATCAATTACAATAATTTACCCTGTGAAAGTCTGTTAACAATGTTTTTGAAGATGCAGGTCTACCCACACAGGCTCTTCATAACACACTCGTAAGTGTTGAATAATGCTATGCCAGTAATTGCAAGATGACATAAGTGGCCTTAAACTGAAGTGACAGAAATTTGTCTCATTTTTAACACTGCTCTAAAGAACTATTCCCATGGGTGGAAGGTAATGGAAGCTAAAGATGCCGTGGAATGACAAGCTGTGTTTATGGGTGAATAATGAGGGTTCAGTACATGGAAGTGACAAGCCATGAACCTCAAACACTGTTGTCCCTCCTTCAAAAGAAAATCCAGCACACAGAACCAAAACAGAGCTAAAAACAGTTCCCAGTGAGCAGGAATCCGTGCTAGGCTAAAAGCTATGTCAGCTCGCTTAAAAACAAACTTCCTTAGCTGAACCAAACAGGTGCTAAACACACATCAGAAGGGAAATCACTGCTTATTGTTAGTTTTTTGTTTTTTACCAGTAAGGCGCCAGAAAGTCAAACCCAGGGGCAATACTAAAAGCTAAAGGCTACAATCCCTTCAACTTGCTAAAAGCATATTACTCTGAAAGGATACAACCAGGGCAGCAACACTATCCAGTAAGACTCTGGAGTAATTACAGTGGTTTTGTTGTTGCAGTGTTAAAACTAGGCTTTAATGTGTGGCTTTTGCGAGGCGGTGCTGGTGCTGTAAACCAGCCAATAAAAACAGAGCTTACCGCTTTATTTTCATGAGCGCTCTGTAAAAAGAAAACCAGGGTGTTTCATCCTGAGGCTAAACAACAGGGTTGTGACATCAGGACAATTTTCACACCAAGCAAAGTTACATTTACTATTTAGACACTAAACAACAACCTCAAATGCTCAATAAATACAATAAACAAATCTTTATTTATAATAAAAGGCACCTTTGGGGCCTAGTTAAGAACTCCATATAACAGTTTTACTGGTTATATTTCTGTTGGAATTGGTATTTCTTGCTCCTGGGCTCCCCCTACAGCCGGGCAGTGTAATCCACACTTTGAGCCATTCTTGAAGGACGTACTTTACACATGCATTTCTGGACAAGCTGAGAGTTCCAGAACAGTCACTGAAAGAAGCATGTGGGAGTGGGAGTTCCATAGTGCAGTTAGCAGCATGCCAAGTCTACAGGCGCTACTCTATCTATCACAGGTTAGTGAGGCTGTTATTGTAATCATAGCTGGAGTCTACAAACACTCCGGCAGGTCAAATGAGATTTTCCTTGATGTTTCTATTAATATCTTTGTGATCAAACATTTCCTGAATCTGTAGAGTCTGTCCTTTCGATTGTCCAGATTGCACATGACTCACATCCAGAGTTACAAGGCTGTGAAGACGAGTCGAGACCCTCATCTTCTGCCTGACTGGTGGATTTGTGTGTCTGTCATCTGCCTCTCATCTGCAATTGGTGGAGTCGTGAGTCCAGCTATGGTTTTGTGTAAAACTGACTAATGGACACTCAGAAGCTCGTTTTCAGCCTCTTTTCATATAATCATGTAATTCATATGATCCACTCTGAAGTCGGACCTCGGTTTTTAGGTTTAGGGTCAGATTATCTCTACACATAGTGCTCTAGGTCACATGAGGTCTCATTATAGAGAGACATTCTGATATATATAATGTGGGTATTATCTTATACACAAGTGCCTTTGAAGGTGAATTTAAGAAGACGAGAAAGGTGAGAAAGGCAGACCACGTCCAGTTCCAGTTTTTTGACCACCACCAGTCTTGAATACGTCGCCGAAGCAAAGTAAGGCTTTATTTTAACCACAATTATGTCTCGTTGGCGTGGTGAGCGGTCAGGATGCTCCCAGCACAGACTAAACACTTGCAATTGGTTCGAGACTCTTTCGCATATTGCAGTCACGATTAAAGAGCACTATGCCGGGCATTCATGCGAGAGTGTGAGAGAGACAAGCTTTCAGGTGCTGTCCGCGATCAGGGCTGTCGTAAGCGCTGGCTTTCGGCTCAGCCTCTGAGAACGCCATCTGTGTGCATGCGGTGCAGGAGCCTCTGCCAGACTCACACAGCGTGAGCCCGTCCCCAGAAACGCTGGCTTTAGCTCGTCCTGGATCCAAAGCTAGCGTGCCATAATGGAGATATATTCAGCAATGCGCCGTCCTTGGCGCCGCTGATTTGCAAAAACAAACAACCTCATGAAATGTATGTAAATGTGACAACACGACATGATTATGAAACCCTAAGAGCGAAATGAACAAATGCTCATTAAGGCCCGATAACTGGCTTAATAGACGCACCAGTACTCACTCCTGTTGGCCAAGCGGGGCGGCCTTTGCCAGTGTTTGGCGTCATTGAGTGCAGCTGAATTTTGGGGCATGCTGTGAGATATCATTCAACTCCAGACACAGACCTCAGACTAAATAGTGAGGCTATATAGATGAAAAGCCCATTGAAAAAGCATGTAAATAACAGACACTGTTCAAAAGACCAAAAAAAATAAAAAATCCCAAAGCCGCATTATGTAGCAATTTGACCTTAAAATAGCAGCTTGGAATCATGTTGCTGCTCCACTGACTTTAATAGAAAGAACAGTGTGTCTGTCATTGCTACTCCAGGCCAGAAAGAACTTGGGTGGAGCTGCAAGAGAACCTCTTAACAGAACTATGGTATGCTGCATAACCACATTTGCATAAAATCCTCTAATATTGCTCTACTGCCTCAGTTCTTTCACTTCAGTATCTTTCAGCTTGAAGGGCCGCTCAAAGCAAGATTTGTATTTACGGCAGTGGTGTAACAGTGAATTACACTCCACAACTGTAGGGGGAGGAAAATATAGCAAATACAAATTCTGTAATGCTGCTTTAAGCTTGCCATCAGCAGACGGAGTCAGAAAGAGCACAATTGGCTTAGCTTTCTCAGGGTTTGGTTGATGGCATTCCTAGTGTGATGTTGGTCAGCACAGGCGTCTGTTAACTGCTGTATCAGGGCTCTCGGAGCTCGAGGAGACATGTACTAGTCCTCACCCTAGTGTTGAGGGCATTGCTAGTAATGGGGTGTTCATAAATAAAGGTTGGGAAATTGGCCTTCCAAATTGGGTAGAAAATGGGTTAAAATTAGAAATAAATTATTATATTATAGGCTCTCATACTCTAACTACTGTTTAGGGCTGCTTCCGCTAATCAAAACCGTCAATAATGAACAGTTTCAAAAGGGGACAATTAAAATATCATGAAATATGACAGTTGCCAGCATCACCTAATTGTTTTTTTTAGCCATTTACCACCACTTATTACCCAAACCATATATATTCTCCACCTATCATGTGCAATGCTCCCAACACTGGGAAGGTGAAGACCAGCATACACCTCCTCTGACACGTGCACAGTCAGCCACCGTCTACTTTACCGAACTGCCGCCGATGCAACATCATGGAGCAACCAACGCACTTGAAGTAAAGGATTGTGTCCTCTGATGCATCAGCTCGCAGACGCCAGTGCCGGCCAGCATTGCACTGGAGTGATGTGGGGAGAAAGTGCCATCCACCCACCCTGGTGAGAGCTAGGCCAATTGCACTCTCTCAGGGCCCCAGCTGACGATGGCTAGCAGCATGACCGGAATTGAAAATAACAGCGATCCTCTGGTCATAGCGATAGCTCCTTATTCTGCTGGACCACTCTGGGCGCTATGCATTTCATCGTGAGTTTGAGCCTTTGGAGATGCTACAGTCATCTGTGGCCAGGATTCCAACACTTGTTATTGGTCTCGCTCTCCCTCTCTGGGTGGCCCTCCAGTAGTTTATGCAAATGTAAAGCACTTTGAATGACCTCTTTGCATCAGATGCGCTATACATACAAACCTGCCTTGCCTTGCCTTGGCTTGCCCCCTTCACAGATTGCGATTCTAGGCAATGTGGGAATCTATCTATTTGCTGAAAAAACATACTTCTCCCCCAAATGATGTTGCATTAGCAGCAGTTTGAACAATCTGGTGAGAATTATGTGGACGTACTTTCAAACCTTCACCCTCCCGGCTTGGTGTGGGATAGTGGTAGACCATGTGTGTGGAATTGATTTCGAAAAATTAAAAGGAATTAAAATGTGGTTTATTTAGTAAATATTAAATTAAAATGCCTCTAATTTTTCTCACAACATTTCATATTTCATATCAGCTCTCTGAGTGCAGGTCAGAAAGAAATGGACTGGAAATTTCCTAGGGACAAAAATGAGTTTTATTATGAAGGATTGCATGTTATTTCAATTGGCAAGAAATAAACACACAGACACAAAGGCTACTTTGCGGACTCTGTCAAAGCAATTATCACGTCCCGTCTGTGTTCATCTCTCGCAGGCACAAAGCTCTGTTTCGCAGTGTCTGTGTGTGCCTTCATGTCTTTGTGACCAAATGTAGCAGCTCATAGAAAGAACCTCAGGCTTCTCTGGCGGCTGTCTTTGAAGTCAAATGAGTTTGGCAGGCAACGAAAGAAAGGCATCTACAGTACCAGCCAAAAGCATAGACACACCTGATTGAATGCATGTATTTTGTTTCAACTTCATACCTAAAAGTATGTGGACACCCTTTGAAATTAGTTGGCTCAGATACTTCAGCCCCATCCGTTGTTAACAGGTGCAGAAAATCAACAGTCGTGCAATCTCGGAAGACGAACATTGGCAGGAGGATGGGTCATACTGAAAAGCTTGGATGACTTTTTGAAAGCCACTTTTCCAACAAGTGATGTTCTGAAACTGCTAGACCCGGTCAGCCGTAAGACCAGGTTGCTATTCAACAACTGTAAGACCAGGTTTCCATTCAACAACTGGAAGACCATGTTGCCCTGCAACAACTGTAAGACCAGGTTTCCATTCAACAACTGAAAGACCATGTTGCCCTGCAACAACCATAAGACCAGGTTGCCTTGCAACAACTGTAAGACTAGGTTGCCCTGCATCAACAGTAAGACCATGTTGCCCTGCAACAACTGTAAGACCAGGTTACCCTGCAACAACTGTAAGACCATGTTGCCCTGCAACAACTGTAAGACCAGGTTGCCCTGCATCAAGAGTAAGACCATGTTACCCTGTAACAACTGTAAGACCAGGTTGCCATTCAACAACTGTAAGACCAGGTTGTCCTGCAACAACAGTAAGACCAGGTTGCCTTGCAACAACTGTAAGACCAGGTTACCCTGCAACAACCATAAGAACAGGTTCAACAGTTAGCAAAAAAAAAAAAAAACAGGTAGCAAAAACAAGGACACAACAAGAGGTGGGGAAGTTTTTGTTAATATTATCTTAGGCATCTCCAAAGGCACATTTAGAAAATCTGCTCAGTTAGTTCTTACCTCTAGACTTCTTACCTCTAGGACTTTTGGTTTTGTCTTAAATATGTCAGTGTGGAGGCAGCAAACTTTCTGCTTTGGTCTATTTCCAGAGAAGCAAGAAGCAAGCATAATCAGTGTGCTGAAGTATTATGATTAACTAGTGGAGCTCAGTGTTAGAAGCCTCTCTGGGGTTATCTAAGAAGAATGAGAATGGAAATTATCCCAGGGATTGCTGTGAGGGCATGTTAATATGATAAGTAGGTAGGTAAGGAACTCAGTATAGTCTAAAGCAGGTGCAGAATGTCTACGAATGAGATTTTAGGTAACATCTGGCCTGGGGTAAGCCAACACCAGCTAGTCCTTAGAAAAGGAAGTGATGGTGGACTTTACTTTAAGTCTCCATGAAATTCAGCCAAGGATTTCAATCTTATCTGTAGATTAGGCTTCTTGTCCCCACAACAAGAGTGGCTCACAGGCAGATGATTGAACTGGTCTAGACAGCGGGTGAGCAGGAACACCCACCCGATGAAGGTTGAACTGGCACCAGAATCAATCCGTACAGGAGGGAAAGTTAGCTTTTCTGGAATCAGCTGTTTTTCCCAGCTGTTTGCTTGGGAATCATGCTGTGCACAGCAATCCTGACCGGACAAACATCTAACATGTTCTAGAAGAGTGGAGGCTGTTATAGTGGCAATGGGAGCAGATGCAACTCCCCATTAAAGCCCATGGTTTTGGAATCACGTGTGATGTTTATTTTTTCACATTATTTTGCCATTAATGTCTAATAGCATTTTTATCTAAAGGCTTAGGCCTGAAATTAGTTTCTAACGGTTATGTGCATTTTCTTTCCAAAGCAAACCCTTTTAAAATGAAAACAACAAGTAGTTTTTGGCCACCGCAACCGCTCAGCATATGTGGAGCTTCCTCAAGCCTGCTGGAAAAGCATCCCAGGTGGCTCCTCATGACGCTGCTTGAGAGAACGCCAACAGCGTGTAAAGCTGCATCAAGGCAATTGGGGACTACTTTGGCGAAATTTAAAATAAAAGACAGTTTGGCTTTGTTTGAAGAGAAATGTTCTGTATAATTGCAGTACACCCCTAGTTACATTTTCTATTACTGTGAAGAGTTAAGTGAGTAGAAGATGAACTCATGAGCTGAGTGGCTCAGCCGTCTATTACGCTGCCACGATGGCCCGCGGGTCATGAGTTGGAATCCCGAGCAATGCTGCTTTGCCATCAGCAGCCAGAGTCAGAGAGAGCACAACTGGCTATGCCTTTTTTTCATGGGGTCGGTAGATGGCATAGGTAGCAATGTTGGGGTGGGACCATGCCTAATGGTGTACAGAGCCCCCCCAGCATTGAGCTGTGGAGCAGTGGAATTGTGTTCTCTGGAATGATGGTTGGTGCTCCAGACAATACTTTTGGGATGAGTTCGGGAGTTAGGGGTGACGTGGGCTGCTGATCATCTAACATCCTGAGCTCACTAATGAATGCTCTTGTCGCTGAATGCAATCAGATCCTCACAGCAATGCTCCAAAATCTAGTAGAAAACCTTCTTTCCTGGACTGAGACAGTTACTCCAGCAAAAGAAGAAACAATGAATGAGCAGGTGTCCCAATACTTTTGCCCATGCCAAAAATTAGGCATGTGTTCTCACAGGTGGTTTTGGATAGTAACTATATAACCCATATTTGGATTATAGACATCACATGACAACTCCTGGTTCTTACTGGTGGATTTTCTCTAGAACAAGTAATTCTGTGAGTAGGTGTCTGTAGGTCTGTCTGTAGTATTCTGAAAATGAACAGAAAATATGCATTCTTGCTGAAAGCCCCGGCCATATGCTGCATTTAGTTAGATCTCAGCATGTGTGTTACTGCGCTTTCAGAGCACCATGCTGCAAACTGTGAGAGGTAAAAATGATCACTCAGCTTACGGCTAGACTGCACCCGTTCCCGCTCAGTGCATTCACATGCTCCTCTAGCATGAGCAGACCACAGCTGCGACTCTACTACACTAACATTTAAAGGGATACTTTCCGATTTACATGCATTTTCACTTTACTTTCACTTTTACCTTCATTGTAGCCAATCTGCTAAGAGCTGTTTTGCTGTCTGAAGTTTGCTTCTGTAGTTTTGTGCTGGAGTTATTTGTCTTTTTCCACAACAGCAGGTCACATATTACACTACTGTTCAACAGCAGCAGGTCAAATATTACACGACTGTTCAGCGACAGCAGGTCACATATTACACTACTGTTCAACAGCAGCAGGTCAAATATTACACGACTCTTCAACGACAGCAGGTCACATATTACACGACTGTTCAACGACAGCAGGTCACACATTACACGACTGTTCAACGACAGCAGGTCACATATTACACTACTGTTCAGCGACAGCAGGTCACATATTACACTACTGTTCAGCGACAGCAGGTCAAATATTACACGACTCTTCAACGACAGCAGGTCACATATTACACGACTGTTCAATGACAGCAGGTCACACATTACACGACTGTTCAACGACAGCAGGTCACACATTACACGACTGTTCAGCGACAGCAGGTCACATATTACACTACTGTTCAGCGACAGCAGGTCACATATTACACTACTGTTCAACAGCAGCAGGTCAAATATTACACTACTGTTCAGCGACAGCAGGTCACATATTACACTACTGTTCAACAGCAGCAGGTCAAATATTACACGACTCTTCAACGACAGCAGGTCACATATTACACGACTGTTCAACGACAGCAGGTCACATATTACACGACTGTTCAACGACAGCAGGTCACATATTACACTACTGTTCAGCGACAGCAGGTCACATATTACACTACTGTTCAGCGACAGCAGGTCACATATTACACTACTGTTCAACAGCAGCAGGTCAAATATTACACGACTCTTCAACAGCAGCAGGTCACATATTACACGACTGTTCAGCGACAGCAGGTCACATATTACACGACTGTTCAACGACAGCAGGTCACATATTACACTACTGTTCAGCGACAGCAGGTCACATATTACACTACTGTTCAACAGCAGCAGGTCAAATATTACACGACTCTTCAACGACAGCAGGTCACATATTACACGACTGTTCAACGACAGCAGGTCACATATTACACAACTCTTCAACAGCAGCAGGTCACATATTACACGACTGTTCAACGACAGCAGGTCACATATTACACGACTGTTCAGCGACAGCAGATCACATATTACACGACTGTTCAACGACAGCAGGTCACATATTACACGACTGTTCAACGACAGCAGGTCACATATTACACGACTCTTCAACAGCAGCAGGTCACACATTACACGACTGTTCAGCAACAGGTTACATATTACACGACTCTTCAACAGCAGCAGGTCACATATTACATGACTGTTCAGCGACAGCAGGTCACATATTACACGACTGTTCAACGACAGCAGGTCACATATTACACGATTGTTCAGCGACAGCAGGTCACATATTACACGACTGTTCAGCGACAGCAGGTCACATATTACACGACTCTTCAACAGCAGCAGGTCACATATTACGCGACTGTTCAACAACAGCAGGTCACATATTACGCGACTTTTCAACGACAGCAGGTCACATATTACACGACTGTTCAACAGCAGCAGGTCACATATTACACGACTTTTCAATGACAGCAGGTCACATATTACACGACTGTTCAGCGACAGCAGGTCACATATTACACGACTGTTCAATGACAGCAGGTCACATATTACACGACTGTTCAACGACAGCAGGTCACATATTACACGACTGTTCAACGACAGCAGGTCACATATTACACGACTGTTCAACGACAGCAGGTCAGATATTACACGACTGTTCAACGACAGCAGGTCACATAGTACACGACTGTTCAACAGCAGCAGGTCACATATTACACGACTGTTCAGCGACAGCAGGTCACATATTACACGACTGTTCAACGACAGCAGGTCACATATTACACGACTGTTCAACAGCAGCAGGTCACATATCACACGACTGTTCAACGACAGCAGGTCACATATTACACGACTGTTCAGCGACAGCAGGTTACATATTACACGACTGTTCAGCGACAGCAGGTCACATATTACATGACTGTTCAGCGACAGCAGGTCACATATTACACGACTCTTCAACAGCAGCAGGTCACACATTACACGACTGTTCAGCAACAGCAGGTTACATATTACACGACTCTTCAACAGCAGCAGGTCACATATTACATGACTGTTCAGCGACAGCAGGTCACATATTACACGACTGTTCAACGACAGCAGGTCACATATTACACGATTGTTCAGCGACAGCAGGTCACATATTACACGACTGTTCAGCGACAGCAGGTCACATATTACACGACTCTTCAACAGCAGCAGGTCACATATTACGCGACTGTTCAACAACAGCAGGTCACATATTACGCGACTTTTCAACGACAGCAGGTCACATATTACACGACTGTTCAACAGCAGCAGGTCACATATTACACGACTTTTCAATGACAGCAGGTCACATATTACACGACTGTTCAGCGACAGCAGGTCACATATTACACGACTGTTCAATGACAGCAGGTCACATATTACACGACTGTTCAACGACAGCAGGTCACATATTACACGACTGTTCAACGACAGCAGGTCACATATTACACGACTGTTCAACGACAGCAGGTCACATATTACACGACTGTTCAACGACAGCAGGTCAGATATTACACGACTGTTCAACGACAGCAGGTCACATATTACACGACTGTTCAACAGCAGCAGGTCACATATTACACGACTGTTCAGCGACAGCAGGTCACATATTACACGACTGTTCAACGACAGCAGGTCACATATTACACGACTGTTCAACAGCAGCAGGTCACATATTACACGACTGTTCAGCGACAGCAGGTCACATATTACACGACTGTTCAACGACAGCAGGTCACATATTACACGACTGTTCAACAGCAGCAGGTCACATATTACACGACTGTTCAACGACAGCAGGTCACATATTACACGACTGTTCAACAGCAGCAGGTCACATATCACACGACTGTTCAACGACAGCAGGTCACATATTACACGACTGTTCAGCGACAGCAGGTTACATATTACACGACTGTTCAGCGACAGCAGGTCACATATTACATGACTGTTCAGCGACAGCAGGTCACATATTACACGACTGTTCAGCGACAGCAGGTCACATATTACAAGACTGTTCAGCGACAGCAGGTCACATATTACACTACTGTTCAGCGACAGCAGGTCACATATTACACGACTGTTCAACGACAGCAGGTCACATATTACACGACTGTTCAGCGACAGCAGGTCACATATTACACTACTGTTCAACGACAGCAGGTCACATATTACACGACTGTTCAGCGACAGCAGGTCACATATTTCACGACTGTTCAGCGACAGCAGGTCACATATTACACGGCTGTTCAAAGGCCAGCAGGGTGGTCTGTTCTGCAGAGGGAGCTGGAAGTAAATAAATATACATTTTTGCAGTAAAAATGAAGGTATTATGGTTGAGTACATGCCAGAGTGTTCTGATACTGTGTGTTCTGAAACTACATCATACAACACACACACACACACACACACACATAGATGCATGATAAGGGTTTAATGAGTCCTTTCGCTTCTTCCTCAGCTTTCGTATGCGTTAATATGCAAGCGTTTTTAGCCATCTCACCTTCATGTCTGTCAGTGTTTAGTAATTTTACCAACAGAACAGAAACAACTCAAGCTCATGAAAATACATACACTGCTCACATCTGTCCTCTAAAGGAGTATTATAGTGTACAGTATTCAGTGTGTTATACCTCAGTTCGTTTCGGCCCCCCAAGTATTACTCCGCCACATACACGTAGCCTTGATGCTAGCACTTACAAGTCAAAACCACCAGCCATAACAAAGCAGTAATAATATAAGAATAAAAGATACCTCAAAAGATATCTCTAAGCCTAGATACTACTAAATACAGAAGTCAGTATGGAGAGCACAGGACTCAACATACACTACACTCTGCCAAGTACTCTTGGAAGAGCAGGGGCTTTAGTCTGCTGTTCGGACACTGAACGTAAGTTCCTTCCACCACTTCAGTGCCAGGACAGAAAAAAGCCTGGATGCTTGTCTTCCGTGGATCGTAAAGGACGGCGGGTCAAGCTGAGCTGTACTTGAAGCTGGAAGGGCTCTTGGTAAAGATCATCTTTTGACGATCGCCATCAAGTACAGAGGGGCTGGTTCATGCTTAGCTTTGTAGGCCAACGTCAAGGTTTTGAATCTGATGTGGGAAGCAGCTACTGGAAGCTAGTGAAGAGAGAACGCAGCAGAGGAGTTGAACATGGCTGAACTTAGAGACATTGAAGACAACCTGTGCCGCTGTTTTCTGGATCAATTGCAGGGGCCTGATGGTGAGCAAAGGGAGATGGAAGGGAGTTGCAGTAATCAGGTTCTGAAATGACTAGAAACTGAACAAGCACATGGATGGCCTCTCTATAGAGAAAAGGTCAGATTCTCCGGATGTCGTGGAGGAGAAATCTGCATGACCGGGTCAGATTTGCAGCATGAGTTGAGAACGATAACTAAGGCTTTGTGCTTCTGCAGATGGAATGACCAGTGAGTTCTCAAAGGAGATGGCGAGTAAACTATTCATTAAAAATTCATACTGTGTTTTTGGAGAATTGATACAGTATTGCAACACATAATACCTCAATACATCAATATTTTGATATATCGATGTTTCCGTATATATCAACACTGATATATTGATATTTTCTTACAGCCCGGTTGCTTAATGCAATGAGTTATACTTAAAAAGCTACAGAAACCATGTCTTGGCGAGTCAGCTACATGTTGAGCTAATAGGAAAATTGTGTTGATTAGTCATGGCGGTATCACTTTCTCCATTCTTACATTTTCAGACGCATCTAGGATGTGTATCTTCTCTCATAATGGGGGCTTTTAAAAGCGGCAGAATGGGCCCTCGCAGTCTCTCTTGTGATAATGCCTGTGGTTGGTTCATGTATTTCATCTTTCTTTCTTGCCCAGGGCGATAATGGCTGCCCATTCTCCCTGTCTTCTTCAGGATGGGCTGGGGAGAGATTTACACCCCTGTGGGGACTCTTGGTGTAACAGCTGTTCCCCACGCTGTCTTTTTAATACTTACATTGCGCGTGACTTAATTTTTTTTTCAAGCGGTAACATTTGTAACAGCGGAACAACGTGTGAGAGCGAGAGCTGTGCTTTTAACCTGCCTGTGGCAGAAAGTTCGGCTTAACAACGGCCTAAGACCCTCATTTGGCCTTAAGGGGAAAAGGGCTTCTTCCTTGGCTCTTCTGCACTGTTTCTTTCTCTTAGAGGTTTTATGCAAGTCTTGTTAGAAAGTCCTGATTCATAGAAAGTCTTTCAGAACACAAACAAGGTCTCAAACCTTAGTTAGCAAATCAGAGGCCTGAGGCATGACCCCAATTGTAATTAGGAACTGTCAGCCGAATCAAGTTCCTACGCTTTATGATTTCTTTAAGCCCTGTAGTTTAAAACACTCATCAAACACAGGCTCCTCAGCTAAACAACTGATCTGAACTGATCCGAAAGTGGTGGCTTAGAGTGGCCCGGCGATCTAATTTGAATCCTGAGCCATGCCACTTTGCCATCAGCAGCCCGAATCCGAGAGAGCACAATTGGATGTGCACATCTAAGTTAACTCTCTTAAACGATGTTGACCAGCACAGGTGTCTGTTAACTGGTGCGGTGGAGCTGGGGACCCGGCGCCTTCCTCTGAGCGTTTTTGCCTGCCCCACACTGCCATGTGGGTGGCAGTCTGAAAAGAGGTGGTGGCTAGTTTTGCATTTATTGGAGGAGACACGTGTTACAAGTCCTTACCCTCTTAGTGTCAGGAGCATCACTAGTGCTAAGGGGAGCTACAAATTGGTGGGTTCATTGGCGGTATCAAATCTGAAAATGAAAAGCTCGGAAGGCAGGGGAAGGCTATAAGAAGACAACCTATCATTTTCAGCCTTAGATTTCTACACTGTGGAGTGTTATTAAGAAATGTCAGTTCAGGGGGAGCTTTGGAAGTCTAGATGAGATCTATAAGACTGGTAAGACAAATCAAAGCAGATCATCCTCAAATACAACTGCCAAGAACTTGTAGGAAAGTTTAGCTGAGTTATGAGGGTGCTGCACCGTTCCACTGTGCAGCATTGCTCACACACAAATAACCTTCATGAAAGAGTAAGAAAGAAACATCGAGAGAAGCCACACAACTTTTGGAATGCAAGTGGACTGTGATCACGTTCAGTTTCCCACACCTCCAAGGTTCAGTCTTAGAAGTCCAGTTATCCGAATCACCCCAAACACATCCAGCGATGTTGAGGTCTGGAATCTTGGGAAAACCAGCAATTTCAACAGTTTGATTTGATCAAATGTTCTTCGAATATGTCTGTTTCTTTCTTGCTTGCTTCTGGATCATCTCCACACCCAGACTTTCAGACTCGGCCAGTGTTGAGTCGTCTTCTCACAGTGGAAGGATGAACGCGGTCCATCAAAACCTGCACAACACGTCATGCTAACAGCTTCTTCCCCAGAGCTGTAGCGCTCCTCAATCACAGTGGTCACCTCCCACTGTAAACCTCTAAACTTACAACTGAACTGTACCAAACCGGACTGAACAGTTATTTGCACTCTGCCTATTTTGCACTATGACTATTTGCACACCTGTACAGATGTTCTTTTCTTTTCTGTAAATATATTTTTCAGCTCTTTATTACCTTTATTACCTTTAGTACTTTCTACTTTTTTAATTTATCCCCTACCCTATTTATTGTTTAGTGTCATTTTCCTTTAGTTTAAGACTGTGTTCTGTGTTTCTTTGTTACTTGTCATACGTGTTGCTCTCACCAAGACAAATTCCTTGTATGGGTAACATACTTGGTGAAATAAAGAGATTCTGAGATTCTGAACCGAAACATAATATGTGGATGTTTCCAGATCTGAAGCAAGAGTAAAGCTTGATTTTGAGAACTCCTCTCTTTTAAAGGAGCTGCTTAGCTGATGTTTTGGTGGTCTACCAGGTCTTGCGCTGTTGTTCTCTTGTCTCTGTACTGCTGAAAAATTGAACTCTGAAAAATGAATTACTCATATTTACTGGCTGTTTTTTACCAAAAATGAAAAAAATAAAGAGTGGTTTCTGACTTGGTCTCGCTACTGTAGGACATAAAGGACTCGTTCTTCGCCTGCTATTGTCAGTTTGATCTCACGTTTCATTGTGCAGACAGATGTTAGTTACAGAAAGGATCTGCTTGTTTACAGAGAGAGAACGAGCTAAATAAGAACAGACCTGAAGATTTATTCCCTGTATCCTAAAGCATTTCATTTTGCCTGCAGTTTACATTCATCAAAATGTCTGTTTGGATTGTGCTTCAGCGGCTCATATTTTGTCCCAGTTTCTTTACTGTCCCGCCGATATGCACAGGATTCAGATTTACTCTGCTCCGCTCCAGTAACTCTAACCACTGGTGAGCTCCAGACGCCTGTCGTGAATCAACAACCATATGCTAGTATTGAGTGCTGCCGGGACGTTGCTTGCTGATTAATTGAGTGACCCGTGTTTTGGGACTTTCTGCGTTAATAATCATCGTCAGCCAGTGAAGGTGGGCCATAAAGTTAGATGACAGTCATCAATCAGCATTTGTCCTTATGCCTGTGGCTCATTTCTTCAAAATACTGCCTACCTTGTTGTGCCTGTTTTTAAAAGGCAGGGGTTCACTGAGCGGAGGTCCACAGCTCTTCGAATTCTGAATGGAAAACAACTGAGTTCTTGTTTCACTCTCTGAACCCTGGGTTAATGATTCAGCTTTTAAACTTAATGCAGAAACTGTTGTGTTTTGTCTGGTAATCATTTGGTTTAGCATATCTTGTGGAGTCCAACAAGGTTCTATTTCAGGGCCTATGAAATTTGATGCGAATGATGTCAGTAATGCAGTTGTGAGAGTCACGAACTAAAGTGTGGGCTTACATACAGGGTCTAATGTTTTAATCCTAGATATACTACTTTTCAGAGGGTAGCAACAAGGCCAAGGTTGTTATTAATAGGTATAGCAGTAATTCAGTAATCTACAAAATATGTTGACCACCCAAGGCATCAGGGTTTTAAAATGAGCTGTTTTAATAGCTACAAAAAAGCTCTTCACTTGAGATGAGCAAGCTAAAAGCTCTTCACTTAGAATGAGCATCTATATTCATGCTCAAACTAGTCAAACACTCTTCTACCCCACAGGAAGAAACACACACACACACACACTGGGAGTGCGTGGCTATTTCAGGCTTTTTGTTTTTGATTTGTTATAAATTGGATCGGCTTCATTCTTTTTGCCCTCTGATTTTGTGCTGACGTCTGCCTGATAACGGTACCCATCAATATCTCTAATTAAAATGCTGTGGGCCCGATGTGCTAAGCCTTTTACATCAGTGTCAGGCACAAGCAGCACATTTTGGCCCATGTGTTGTATATGAAAGTAGTGGATAGTGGCCTAAACACACAATTTAAGCAGTAACACTTGAAAAAAGGTGAAACCAATGGCAGCAGCTACATGGAGGCCCTAAAGACAAGCTAAAGGAATATTTCCCAACAGAACAGCGCTATAGGTGATTCAGTACTGCAGTTTGGGCAACTATTCAGTACTTTTTCACTTTATTTAAATAAGTGAGCCTCATATTGACTGTGCATTTTGTTGCATTTAAAGTGTTTTCTATTATTAATAATAATAATAATACAGGTGTCAGTCCCTGTTTGCCTCTGCAGCTATTGCAGAGTTTGAGTTTGGGCTCCTCTTCTGCAGGCATGAGGCCTGGCTCCCGTAGCAACTCGTATTCCCATAACTAGAAGAGTCTGAAAGAATCGAGCTGCTCTCCAGTATCAACAGCACTATTTCTTCACCAGAGTTTGCCAACGTGTTTTACTGCTTCACCAGCTTTGACTACAGCCTTCTCCAGTGTGTCCAGTTTGGGAGTGTAAATATAAGTGTGAAGGCTGTTAGGTAAGGTTTTAGAATTGGCCTGTGTTCTGGCTCTGTTTTGGCTCTGCTGGATGTTCTTTTGAAGGAGGAACAACAGTGTTTGAGGTTCAGGGTCTGATTATTCTACTATGCCCAGATAAATACAGTGTTCCATTCTAGGGCACCTTTAAAATCCGGGTAAATCTGCTGGTGTGTAGAAGAAAGATGAGGGTTTTAACTATTTTTCTAAAGTATCATTTGTTATCAGGTACAGTGATACTACACTTTGATACTACACTTGGTATCAAAATCCAAACTCTGGTACTGTAACAACATTTACCTGGAGTTCTCTTCTTTATTTTGGGCTAAAGACTGACTGGTGAAGTGAAAAAAATATATTATCTTCATCTACAGTGGCATCTGTGAAGGGGTGGGATATATTAGGCTGAACACGAACAGTCAGTTCAAAAGGGCAGGCATAAGAATCTGAGCCACTCAGACAAGAACCGAATTGCGATGGCTAGACAACTGGGTCAGAACTTCCCCGAAACATCAGGGCGTTTCCGTTATGCTGTGGTCAGTACCTACCTAAAGTGGTCCATGAAAGGACGAGCTCGATGATGCGCTCCACTGAGGCCCCACTTTGCAATTTACAGGAATTAAAGGATCTGCTGCTAACGTCTTGGTGCCAGGGGTCTTGTGGAGCTGATGTCTCGAATGGCCAAATCTGTTAAGGGGGCACAAGGGAAACCTACACAATATTTGGCTGATCTGTGTATCTGCAGATACTGATCCTGATTCATTGACATTTTATAATGTCTGGTAATTTGGACAAAATACACTTGACAAGCTAAATAACAAGCTTTACACATGCATTTCTGGACAAGCTGAGAAATACAGAACTGGCATCAGAGTATTGTACATAAATTTGACCCGGTTATGTAAGGTAATGTCAGTTGTTGCGAGAGTGGATCAGCATACTTTCTGCAAGGTTACAAATGCAGTAAAACTTCTAAAGTGCAGAGCATAACTGGTCTCTCTGGGTGAATTGACTGGCCCTCTATCTTCCCCATCACCCCATCTACCCTAAGACGTTGAGAAATAACAGCTTCGAATAACCTGTCAATGTGTCTGTACAGATGTTAAAATCAGGTACCAGTCAGTGTGCTAGCGTATATGTGAGAGAGCAGATGTCTACGAGTAATATAGTTTGAGTCTATCCTGCTTGCCTCCAAACTTGGCAATAAACTGCATAAATCCGACATTAAAATCAAAATGAACCATCTCTCATGATGCACTCCATGCTTCACTTTTTAAAAAGATCCAAACACTCGAGGCGTATTGAGCGCATTCATTTGTTGTACGGTTCCAGGCCTTGTGGGACAGTGATGTGAAACGACAGCGTTTGAAAAGCCTCTCTTCTCCACACAGAAGCTTCACATATGAAAGTCTAATACAGGCAGCGCCTGGATTTTTGAATTAATGCTCAAACTGTGATTGATACCTTTTTGAATGTTTTGTTGGGGATGTGCACAAACGCACATTTCAAAAGTGCAGTATGTTGGAGTCCTTGTGTGTGGTTTGTAGAAGCAGTGGGGGTTTTCAGGATCATACAGAAGCAGGTTTCTTCGACTTTTCAGTCGTCGGCCTTGTTATTATGGAGAGTGGAATAGATGCTGGGAAATCAGAATGTTCAATGCCCAAATTTTAATAGCGATATCCGGGCTTTTAGTGTCATGTTCATTTCAGCTTTTTAGCTATTCGACCGAGGTAGACCACCTCCAGGGCAACTTGTGGGTGCACTTTTGAGTGAGTTCTGCATGCAGATCTGATTTTACCTAACTCTTTTACTCGGAACAACTGCAGATTCCAAAATCTTCAGTTCAAACAGTTGTACGTAAGTTGTGTGGTGCAGTGGATAACACCACTACCTGCCAGTGAGCTATCACACAGTGTGGGAGACTGCGGATCGATTCCCGGTGTAGGTGACTATGCTGCATTACGCCAATAAGAGTCTTTGAGCAAGACTCCTAACACCCACCTCTGTGGGCAATGCAGAAAACATTGTAAGTCACGCTGGATAAGAGCGTCACTGTTTATGTAAATGTACAAGTTATTGGGAAATGTAGCCACTTTGCCAAAAGTCTGGAAAAAGCGGTCTAATGCGCTACCACTTTGGACCAGAGGTTGTGAGTATCTGATAAAACAGCGCAACCCAGAGGTCTGAGTGGCTCAGTGGTCTAATACGCTATGGCTGTGAGTTCGAATCCCATAGCGACCGGAGCAAAATTGGTCATACTCTATCCAGGTGGGTAGATGGCGCTCTCTTCCCTCAACACTTAACACACAACTCCCTCCCCTCAACTTAAAGTAATGTTGACTGGCACAGGCATCTGTTAGCTTGTGCGGTGGAGCTGGGGACCCGACGCTCCGGAGGAAGGAAACAAAGGAAGGAAAGTTTAATGGTAGAGGAGACAAAGATTGAGTTATTTGGTCACAATGACCAACTGTTAAAGGTAGTGGTGGTAAATTGTGCTCTGGGGCTGTTGTTCTGCAAGTGGAACTGGTACATTGGACAAAGTGAAAGAGAAAGAGGACTACCTCAGAATTCTTCAGGATAACCCCAAACCACCGTCGTCTAGATGGTGTTAACTTGGACTTTGGTGTTTGGTGTTTCAACAGGACGATGACCCTGAACAATCAGAGGTGGTGGTGTAATGGATAAAGCAGGCTAACATTAAGCTTTCCTGACCTCAACCCTCAGGTTAGATTTGTGCCAGAAAACCAACGTTAAAAGTCTACTCATGCCATTAGGTGTGCCTTTCTAGCCAATCAGAAAGAAATTCATGCACAAGACAAGATTGTAGCCAATCGAGGAGGGCAGTTTACAAAAAACATGGCTTAAAAACAGCACGGGACTTTTGTCGAGGGACTACTTTATACATGCACCTCTTACTTTCTGCCCATAGAAAATCATGAATTTACCTTGAATAAGGCATTTTCTCAGTGCTTTGCTTCTCATCAGCTGTCAGATCAGTCCAGACATGCAACCCATATGGTAGACCATCAGCTTTTCCTTTACGGCATGTTTCGTACGGTGCAGTTGGATAAAAAGAAGCAGAGGTGCGTTCGTTCGCTGGCACAGATGGCAGATGAAAAAAGCGTGTGCGCTTTTGTGGCGTCCTCGTGCTGCGGTGACAGCTGTAAACCATATAGAAGGTGTTTATTTAGCTGATGGAAATATTTTGACATAGATTGTCAAATGCAAGGACACTTTTCTCCCTAATCAGAAAAGCAGCGAAGGGAGGAAAACTTTATTCCTACTTCGGTTTTCCTTCACGGTTCTTTTATTCTTTTTCTTCATCTTTTTCATTCTCATAAAGGGCCCGTTCAGTCTCTTTGGATTTAGCCTAGCATAATAAATGAATGATCCGTCTTTCAATCTTCCCACAAAACATTTCAAAACTAATAAAAAGGCTTCTTAGACACTTCCCAGTGTTCCTTAATAAATTCTCCAGGGCCGTGGAGGATAGCTGGAGGTTTCATTTTACTTTTATCCTGCCAGTTGCCAAGTCTTGCACTTTTGCACGCTGTGAAAGGGCTTCTTCTTGGCTCCTGTATTCCGATGCATTGTATTAAAACGAGCGAATTAGCGATGCTCATGGTGGCACGACAAATTAGGACTGCAAGATAAACCTTACAGAAAGCTTGTATCGGCACAGTTCCGCGCTAAACACGTCTTTAGAGGAGTGTTAGTTGATTTTCCCGTCCCTAATTCAAAACTGTGAAATCTGTAGAACTATTAATTAACAACATGTGTATTAGATTCCCTGAGACAACCTGCTTAAAAGACCGGGGCCTTGTCTTTGTCTTGTCTAGTCCTTATTGCCCTGTTTCTCCACCCCATCAGATTAACCCCTAATTATTCCACCCCCATCTCCTCAACGGCCCATTACTCTACCCCATCTCCTCACCGCCATATTACTCTACCCCATCTCCTCACCGCCCTATTACTCTACCCCATCTCCTCACCGCCCTTTTACTCTACCCCATCTCCTTTACACCCCATTACTCTACCCCATCTCCTTTACGCCCCATTACTCTACCCCTTCTCCTTTACACCCCATTACTCTACCCCATCTCCTCACCGCCCTATTACTCTACCCCATCTCCTCACCGCCCTATTACTCTACCCCTTCTCCTTTACACCCCATTACTCTACCCCATCTCCTCAACACCCCATTACTCTACCCCATCCCCTTAACACCCCATTACTCTTAACCACGTCCTCAATAGCTCACTACTCCATCCCATCTTCTCAACGCCACATAATCTCACCCCATCTCCTCAACACCCCATTACTCTACCCCATTTCCTTTACACCCCATTCCTCTACCCCATCTCCTCAACACCCCATTACTCTACCCCATTTCCTTTACACCCCATTACTCTACCCCATCTCCTCAACACCCCATTACTCTACCCCATCCCCACAACGCCCCATTACTCTACCCCATCTCCTCAACACCCCATTACTCTACCCCATCTCCTTTACGCCTTATTACTCTACCCCATTTCCTTTACACCCCATTACTCTACCCCATCTCCTTTACGCCCTATTACTCTACCCCTTCTCCTTTACACCCCATTACTCTACCCCATCTCCTCACCGCCCTATTACTCTACCCCATCTCCTCACCGCCCTATTACTCTACCCCTTCTCCTTTACACCCCATTACTCTACCCCATCTCCTCAACACCCCATTACTCTACCCCATCCCCTTAACACCCCATTACTCTTAACCACGTCCTCAATAGCTCACTACTCCATCCCATCTTCTCAACGCCACATAATCTCACCCCATCTCCTCAACACCCCATTACTCTACCCCATTTCCTTTACACCCCATTCCTCTACCCCATCTCCTCAACACCCCATTACTCTACCCCATTTCCTTTACACCCCATTACTCTACCCCATCTCCTCAACACCCCATTACTCTACCCCATCCCCACAACGCCCCATTACTCTACCCCATCTCCTCAACACCCCATTACTCTACCCCATCTCCTTTACGCCTTATTACTCTACCCCATTTCCTCACCGCCCTATTACTCTACCCCATCTCCTTTACGCCCCATTACTCTACCCCATCTCCTTTACGCCTTATTACTCTACCCCATTTCCTCACCGCCCTATTACTCTACCCCATCTCCTTTACACCCCATTACTCTATCCCATCTCCTTTACGCCCCATTACTCTACCCCATCTCCTCAACACCCCATTACTCTACCCCATCCCCACAACACCCCATTACTCTACCCAATGTCGTTATTACCCCATTATTCCACCCCACATCCTCAATACCTTCCTACTCCACCTCCATCTTCTCAGTGCCACATGACTCCACCCCATCGCCTTAACACTTTACTACTCCACCCCATACCCCTAACGCCCCTTACTCTACCCCATTTCATTAATGCCTCATTTCTCCTACCTACCTCCTCAATACCTTACTATTTCATCTCCTTAGCGCCACACAACCTTACCCCATCTCCTCAAAACCCAATTACTCTACCCCATTTACTCAATGGCACATACCTACACCCCATCTCCTCAACGCCACGTAAATTTGCCCCATCTCCTCAGCGCCCCATTACTCTACCCCATCTCCTCAACATCTGATTACTCCACCCCATCCCCTTAACGCCTCATTACTCTACCCCATTTCCGCCCCATCATTACACCCTACCTCCTCAGTACTTTACTACTTCACCTCCATCTCCTCAATGCCACATAACCTTACCCCATCTCCTCAACACCCAATTATAGGGCTGTTCTGCTCACAGTTAGGTTGCCACTTTCTTGGATCTGGCCTAATGCCTGTTTAAAGGGGCTGCGATGATGAAATGAATCGATTTACCTCACACTCGCAGCGCAGAGTGACATCATTACAGGTTTGAACATTGGTCTCCTGCATGGCGAGAAAGTGAGTAATGATACCTTTCTGCTACAACTCACAAGACAAGACACAACACTTGCACAGCTCAAATAGCACTCTGTAAAAACACTCCAGATGCAATGAATACTCTCACTCCCAGAGCTGTGTGTTAAATATGTGAGGCAGTAATTAGCTACTGTCACAACATGCCTGCACCACCATAAGGAGCTTTTTAGGGTGAAAATAAGTAAACAAATCCTCCACAGATAACACACGTCTGCACGTCTGAACACAATACAATAATAGTAAAAATAATATAGTGCAGAAATATGGTTCAAACATTTCCTGACTGTAGAGCCCATCGTTTGCCCATCGTTTGGATCCATTGCAGCCCCCTCACACTCTTTCCTTTTCCATTGCCAGATCATATGTGATTCACATCCGGAGTTACAAGGCTATGAAGATGAGTTGAGAAACTCGTCTTCTGCCTCTTGCTAACTAGTCTAACTAGTGGATTTGTGTGTCCATCATCATGCATTCGTCTATGTTTTATGTGAAACTGACCACTGGACACTCAGGAATCAATAAATCAATATATATATATATATATATATATATATATATATATATATATATATATATATATATGACTACAGTTTTGTCCCGGTTCAAGACTGTTCAAGATTTAAAGTTACAGATAATATCCGATTTTATACTATTTTAATTATTTTATTCATACATTGCCTTTCTGAAGCTAAGACTCTAGTAAACCCATGTTTTCACTATCTCACGAGAGATTTCACAAAAGACAACATTCTTTCTAGGTTTAGGGTCAGATTATCTCTTTACACAGTGTTCTATGTCACATGTGGTATATAATAGACTTTAATTATAATATATATATAATATATATTAACTGAGATTGTTCTGAACATTTTCATATAATCATGTGGGTATTAAGTTACATGCAAGTGCCTTTAAAGGCAAATTTAAGAAGATCTGCAGAAATCAAGAAAATGTCCTTTGACCCCATAGGGTTAAACCAGTGACCACTGACAGTGTAAGGCAATGAAGAGATAAGGACCTTATGGGGAAAGTTCTCATATTAAAAATAAAAAATGAAGGTGCTACAAATGGTTCTTTGAGTAATACCTTAGAAGAACCACTTTAAGTTGAAAACAAAACAAAACATGACTGTAATAGAGATGTGTGAGTGTGAAGAACCTTTATACTGGTTAAGAATCTTTACATCTAGTGAAAGCTTTTTAGACCTGTGAAGAAAGGTTCTTCACACTCACACATCTCTATGACAACCAGTAGGCCTCCTTCACCAATATTTTCCTAGGAACCGTCTTAAAGTGGATTTCCAACCACCACCCGACACCTCCCTTTTAACCCTGTCATCTATCATTCCTTGCTCCACAAATCAGAGAGGACAATGGCTTCCTATCACAAAGCAGAAGCCACCTGAACTCCAGTCTAAAATGCCTGTCCTGGCATCACCGTGGAAGTTGATAAGGGGGGGGATGTACCAGGTCCCCAGCTCCGCCACACCAGGTAACAGACACCCGTGCTGGCCAACTTCGCCATCTACACACACCTGGAGAGAGCATAGCCAATTGAGCCAGTCTCTCAGACCATGGCTGCTGTTGGCAAAGCAGCATGGCTCGGTATTCGAACTCACAGACCCCTGACCATAGTGGCAGCTCCGCCAAGCCACTCGGAGCCACTCGTAAGTGGGTTTTATGCCCATGGTTCTTTCTCCCACGGGACCAAACGTGGTTCTCCTTCTACAGCAATGCTCAAACAACCATTTTTAGCATCTGTAGTGCATGTATTAGTGGAACTGTCCTTGCTGGAAGATTGAGACCAAACCTTGAAGTTATACCAGAATACCTCATGGTCCGCCCAGCGGAAGGGCCGAGTAGCTCATTAATATTCAACAGAAATATAGTTTATCAATTATTAAACACCCACAGCACTACATATACCACTGTCTACAGAGGGGTTTCCTTAGGAGGAGGGAGGGGGTGTAGAGCGAAACAGCAACAACATATAGATAATGAGCCTGCCCTAACAGTAGTTCCATGTCATCAAGTTGACTTCATGATTTTGCTGAATAATTGATGTGTTTGAGGAGTGTGTGTGTGTTTGTGTGTGTGTGTGTGTAATACCTGTCACAGTCTGTAGCAGATCGCTGTTGTAATAAAACATTCTCGCCGTTCCGCAGCGATCTGCTGCTTAATGAAAGTTTAATAGAGGGACCATTGGCAATTTGGCCTTGAACAATGCTTTGAGGCAAATTCTCCTTGCTGGAATATGTGGGGGGGGGGTAAAGAGAGCTGCAGTCATTAGAGGCTCACTCGGCTTCATGTTTCATTGATCACTCCCTCAGTTCCTGCTAACATGCTGCAGGTTGCTAATTATTATGGATTGCTTGCTTATTGTTTTCTGATGTTGCGCACCTCCTGTATCGAGGAATGGCTCTCGCCTGCCTGTTCTTTCACTCTGTCAGTCCAGAGAAAACAGGGACCACACTCAAACGCGGTGTTATTTCCTGCAGAATCCTGTTTGTTCAGTGAATTTTACATACGGGAAATAAATGACAAGCATATTATTCACACTGTCATGCAAAAACCTAGTAAAGTCTCCAAAGTATCAGCTCTACAGGAGATGGAAGAAACCTTAGTTGTACCAGAAGACTCTGGAGAAATGAGGGCAGCAAATCGTACATTTTATCTTGGACTAGGACTGTCGATTGTCTTTGGCGTAGGCCCCGTCGCCCGCCCAGCGCCAGGTTTGCCATACAAGATCGTTAACTGGTCATCCCCAACTACTGCAGGCCATCTTGCTTCTGCAGGTGAAGTGAACAGGGAGTTCTCTCAGGGATTTTGTCTCTGTCCAATGAAAAATATGGTAACATCTCCAAAATAATGACTTCACAAGGGAAGGAAAAAAAATTCGGAACTTAATGGAAGTCAGCGTACAATGACAGTGTATTCCAAGTCATTTCGAGCATTTCTATTGGTCTGTCCATCCAGAATTATTGACGCAGTGTACAGAGCAGCTACAGGGTTCAAACCATATTTATTTCCCAGCACCTGAAACTGTTTAGGCTGATGTCTGAGAATGGCCTTAAATGTAGACTGCTTTAGGCAGTTTACAGAGTTATCAGACATTATATGGACACCACCTCAGACCCATCATTCTCCATTTTGCAAGTCACCTCCATACACACACCCATACACAAGACCGCGACAGGTGAAGACATGTTACTCGAGGGCTGGTAGGTAGGACACCCGTCACCCGTATAATTATATGCTACAAACATACATTTCCTAAACTGTTATTATTAAAAAATACATTGCATTTTCAAAGAGTGTAATTGCATTATCAGGCTGCTATTTCATTAAAATATCAGCGTCATAAAATCACAGTAATAATATTATTAATCGTAACAATTTCTGGAACAATATATCGTCCGAAAAAATTCATCGCACCAGGCGTAGACAGCCACCTGCCACTCCACATTCAACCAGTGCAGTTTAACCACCAGACAACCACTAGACATTTCCTTTGGTTTGCATGATGCAAATCTGTTACCATGGAAACTTGGTTAACCGTCACCCAGCACAGGCCTGCATTAAAGAGTTAAGAGAAAACCTCAGGCCTTATAAAATGGTTGTTTGCTGCTGCGGAGCACACCCTGAGGTGAAGCGGGAGGGCAGACTCTGAAGTGTTTTGGCCAGGAGTCCGGGCTGGCTTTCCGTGGTCAGTGTGGGAAGCTTGCCCCCTTTTTCCTTGTTAGAATGGAGGTCCGAAAAAGAGGGTATGTTTTAACTAAGATAGACTGTAAGGTGTGGGTGTATAAAGGGGATGAATATCTGGAGTTGGAGTGGTTAACCCCTTAATGCCCCAAGGCTTCCAATAAGGTGTATTACTCAGTAACTACAGGGACTTCTGTAGCAACTGGTGGGGCTATTCTTTGGTCATAGAAGTTGGCTTCTAAGGGGGTGGTCCTTCCCCCAAAAGCAAGTTACATTCTTTTTCAAAATTCTTAATTTGTGCTTCCTTATTGGAATTTTGGACAGTTTTCTTCTCAGTTTGGTCATTTCCAGTTTCCAGCCATAAGCTAGGATGCTGTGGCTGTAATTGCACCCAGGATTGAGCTTAGAGGGACCGCACTTAGACAGCTGTTCCAATCGGGAGCCCATAAATGTTGTTGACGTAAAAAAAAAAAAAAAAAAAAGACAACAGCACAGACCTGTCAGTAGGCCTGTCAGTAACAGGAGTTTTGGATTTGAACAGCTGTGTGGAAAATAACCTTGGCAAATGGAGAAACAGCATGTTTACCTTTTGTTTTACTTTGTGACAGTGATAAAGCTCCAAGCCCCACCCTGCGTTTTCTCCCCCGAAACCTACAGTGTGGCCAAATGTTTGCTAAGCGGTGTAGCAGAAGGTTTTTTTTTTTAGATTCACATTTTGAAGTCGACAGGTGTTTATAGGAGTGTAACAGTGCTCACGTGCTCTGTGTTTTGCAGGGAAAGGCACGCCGGGCGATTTTCACACCACCGCGTCACTGGGCAGTCTGCTGGATGACCAACACTGGCACCATATTAGCATCGAGCGGCTCCGCGGACACGTCAACTTCACGGTGGACAAAAATACACAGCGGCTCCAGCTCCCCGAGCACCAGAGTCACTTTGAGATTAACGAGGTGTGCTGCCACTGACCTGCTTCACACTCCTGCCCACTGCCCGCACTCATAAACAGCCTGCTCCATTTCCCTCCCTTCCCTCTGTCTGTTCCTCTCCTCTAATACCAGCTCTCTTTTCCTCTTCCTCTCTCTCTTTTTCATTCTCTCTCTCTTTCTCTCCCCTCATTTTCCCCCTTTTCCCCTTTCTTCTCCTCTACTCTTCTCTCTCCCGTTCTCTCTTTTTTCCTAACTCTCTCTCTCTCTCTCTCTCTCTCTCTCTCTCTTTTCCTCTCCTGTCTCTCTCTCTTCTCTTTGGTTCTCTGTCTCCTTCTTTTTGTCTCTCTACTTATTCCTTCAGTCTCCCCTTCCCTCTCTTTTGTCCTAACTCTCTATCTCTCTCTCTCTCTCTCTCTCTCTCTCCTTTCTTTTCTATCTCTTTTCCTCTCCTTCCACTCTCTCTCTCTCTCTCTCTCTCTCTCTCTCTCTCTCTCTCCTTTCTTTTCTATCTCTTTTCCTCCACTCTCTCTCTCTCTCTCTCTCTCTCTCTTTCTCTCTCTCCTTTCTTTTCTATCTCTTTTCCTCTCCTTCCACTCTCTCTCTCTCTCTCTCTCTCTCTCTCTCTCTCTCTCCTTTCTTTTCTATCTCTTTTCCTCTCCTTCCACTCTCTCTCTCTCTCTCTCTCTCTCTCTGTTTCTCTCTCTCTCTTTCTCTCTCGCTCATACTCGTTCTCGCACGCTCTCTCACACGGCTCACACTTAGCATAAATTGGCTGGGGTAAAGATGGTGGTGAGTGGTGCTCAGCTGGGTGTATTGGAGTTGATCGTTGTGTAATGTCCTTCGTTTCAGAAGTGCCTGTTTTCATCAGCCGCTCCCTGGCAGCTGCTAGATGACTTCCTGTTTTTAAGCAGCTCAGAGACATTAGTTTTAATTCATCGACCCGCGCGTCTCCTCGCTGCGAAGCGCGGCGTCAGGTCGACTTCGTTAAGCCCTAACGTTTTCATCATGATCCCGTCAGCGATCAGAATGTGTGCTCAGAGGAAGCGTGGATAATTTAACATCAGACTGTTGTTCTTTCACAAGATCAGTTTCGGCGGCGTGTCGGCTGTCGGGGCTCAGAGAGACCACTCCAGAAGGAACTTCCACGGCTGCCTGGAGAACGTGCTGTACAACGGTGTGAATGTGGTTGAGCTGGCTAAAGAGAAGAGAGTCTCCATAGTGGTAAGCAAAAACTGCCCACCAGTGACTGGAAATCAGTGAGGTAAAGCAGTATTGTGTGAGAACTGGTATGGTTTGCTCCTGGGCTCCCCCTACAGTCAGGGAGTGTAATTCACTTTTACACCACTTTTGTAAATATAAATCAGTGTAAAGTGTGAGGAACCTTTCTCCTCATGTAAAGGTTTTTTTATGAGCTTAAAGGTCAGGCTTCACACCCACACATCTCATAAACCTCATAAATCTTAATCTTAATGAAACAAAAGTGGTTCTTCCGTGGCATTGCTCAAAGAACCCTTTGAAACACCTTTTTTTTCCCTTATATTTCCCAATTTGGTGCTGCCAATTAACCCAGCCGTTCACAGCTCCCCCTAGTACTAACGATGCTTCCAGCACTAGGAGGGTAGGGACTTAACACAACCTAGAAAAGCGTCAGGTCCCCAGCTCAACCACGCCATCTAACAGACACCTGTGCCAGCTAACATTGCTTAAGAGTGATGAGGAGAGAGCAAGGCCAATTGTGCTCTCTCAGGCTTCGGCCGCTGATGGCAAAGCAGCATGGCTCATGATTTAAACTTGTGACCCTCGGGATGTAGTGGCGGTGCATTAGACCACTGAGCCACTCAGCCTGTGGTGAACCAGCCTGTGCTGTCAAGTCTTGCGCAGTTCAAGCTAGAGGTCTCAGACACATTCCAGCAAAGTTTCATAGTACAGTAGCACAGTTTCAGCCTTAAGTGGCAATGACAGAGACACCATTCTCTCTATTAAAGTCAGTGGAGCTTCAACATGATTCTGAAACTTCTATTTTAAGGTAAAATTCCTACATAGCATACATTTCTGAATAACGTAGAGAATATACAACATACAGACTCAACACAGGGATATCACAGTGGCGTTTCTCAGCGTGTAGCTCTCTCTAGCTGCAGTATTTGAACAAATGACCTCGCTAATTAAAACTACAGTATCATCTGTGTAACATCCCACTATGTCGTACTAGTCTACGTAAACTAGACCACAGCACATGGAATTATACCACACACTGTGCAGCGGGTGTGTTCTGAGCAGGTTGAGAAACCTTTTAGAGTGTGTTTTTACAGAAATATGATTGGAGGCAGTCTACGTCCAGTGTTTGTTAGCAACATTAGCCTAGCATTTGCCATTCTAAACCAGAGAAACACACATCAGATATTAAAATGTGCCTTGGCTGATTGACTGCATGTGAAGTAAGTGGTAAATCTTGTTAATGTCGTTTACCACCAAACTACTCCTTTAACGCTGGTTCAACTAGGGCTGCCTGGCTCATTTCATTTCCTGTCAGCGAATCTGAGACTGACCTCGTTTAAACATTTAGAATGATTCTACAAATTTAATAAAGTACTGAGTCACTGGGGACTTTTATAAAGCTCTGGAAACTACTAGCACTAGAGCCAACGACAAATCCCAGTTTCAATGTGTTCAAATCCAATCTGAATCCCTTTTAAACAAATTACATACACTATGTCCAAATGTTTGTGGACACCCTTTCTAACGACTGCATATCAGTCTATGTGACATTGCACCCATTGCCAGTATTTCCAATAGAATAGGACTCTCTGGAGCAGGTACACATGAACCTATCCGCACTATGCCTAATGCCAGGCATGGGCTAGAGGGGAATAAAGCCTCCCAGCATTGGGCTGTGGAGCAGTGGAGCTGTGTTTTCTATGGAATGATGGTGCTGCTCCATCCAGTACTTTTTTGGATGAGTTGGGAAGTTGAGGATGAGGTGTGTTAGTGATCATCATCCAACATCCTGACCTCACTAAGGCTCTTGTCGCTGAATGCAGCGATTTGCGTTGAATTTCTCACAGCAGTGCCCCCAAAATCTAGAAGAAAGCCTTGACTGGACAGTGGAAACTCCAACTGGTTACTCCAACAAAAGCAGGGCAAAGAAACGAGCAGGTGTCCCAATACATTTGTCCATATAGTGTATTACCATTGCTACATTTGCAAAGTTCTTTACAGCCAAACATCATTATCCGCTGTGTATTTTTCATGGAGCCGTGTACCACGCGGACTAATACAGAGCATCCGTACATTACTCATTGCTTGTTTTTCTCTGTTAGCTCTGTTCACTGGGGAATTAGAGGTTAAGCCAATTACAAATTCTGTTAATCATGGTCTTAATCAGCCCAGACTCCGTGTGGGGGAGCCCGATGCATAATTTACAAGGCAAACATCATAACTCACATCCTGAGTAATTTACTTTCAGAAATCTGTTTGCATGAGTAATGACTTGTGAACTGTGGGATGAACTGGAACTAAGACGTGTGTTTAGTTTTTTTTTATGCTCCACACACCGTTGATCTTTTCCAGGGAAACGTCACATTCGCATGTTCCGAGGCCGTCGACGTGCCGGTGACTTTTGCCAGTCCGGATAGCTTCCTGCAGTTGCCGTGGGCCGTTTCGCGGGACAGCGTGTCGGTCACCCTGCAGTTCCGGACGTGGAACAAAGGGGGCCTGCTGATGACCTCCGAACTCCAGCACCAGGTGGGAGCACTGTGGCTTTACCTGAGCGACGCCAGGCTACGGCTGCAGATCTACAAGGCCGGCAGGGTCATGGTGGACATCACGGCAGGTCCGAGCTCCTCTCTTACGTGAGATGTACTGAAGCTCAACCAGCGTGGCGTTGTAAATGAACTGGGAATCAAACCCAACTAAAGGCATCTTAGTGTTCTTAGTGTCTTAGTGACTGATGCTTTGGACAAACCCTGAAGAGCCCACAGCTGTTACACACCTTTGATATTAAAGAAAGGGTTTTTGTAGTTATAAATGTAGCAGCTTATTGTGTCGATGCCTTTTCCCGTTTTCTACATGTTGATCACAGGTTTGACGCTGAACGATGGACAGTGGCACTCTGTGGAACTGAGCGTCCGGCGAGGTCGCCTGATCCTGGCAGCGGACAAAGCGGACACCTCAACCACCACCACGTCCTTCCCTGTGATGCCAGCCAACCATATCTTTTTAGGAGGTAGAGTAAACCCCGATGTACAGGCTGATGTTAGCTGTTCTGCGCTAGCTTTCCTCTAGGCCCCAAAAACTCAATAAGTTTTTTTCTTTTTTTCTACCAAAGCAAAGAGTTGCAAGCATTAATCCATCAATGCCACACCATTGCAGCCTGTCTCTGCGTTCACCCAGCCTTCCCCTGTTCTTCGAAAACACAGCCACTCATTCATGGCTCCGGCTGCTTGGGAGAGAATTGGTCTCCCAGCGTCTCTTCCACTCGGTTTGCTCCTAGAGAGAGACAGAGAGAGAGGGAGAGAGAGCGAGCATGTGGTTTAATTACCTTTAGCTCAGTAATTGGAGGGAGCCCTAACGGCGTCTCGGCGCCGCACTGGGGATCATGTCAAAGCTCTGCTCTCGTCTCTGGCGTCTCGCGGCGTTTTTCGCCCTGAGCCGAAAGCACGCGCCGTTGAGGATCACATACAAAATGAGATTTGCCAGCGTGAGCCTTTAAATCATGCAAACACCCTTGCATTATATCGGGACCTGTGGTGATTTATGCTCAATTCGGAGATGGTCGGGGTGCCTGACAAAAATTCAGGCTTCAGGATAGTATTCGCTGTTGTTTTTAGCTGCGATGCTCACTTTTGTCAATTCTCACAGATAACAGTAAGCCGTTCAGTATCAGAAACCACATAAGAAAGTCTGGTTGAGATGAGACACGGTCTAAGGCAAGTATGTGAGTAGTATGTCAGTAGGCATGCAGTAGGAACGTTGCTAATTGGCAGAGTGCAAGCTTCCATTGCTTGTTAGCCACATTAGTCTTGCAGATCCAATGCAAAAGTAAAGGAGCAAACAAGTCTTGGCTGGGTAAATTAGATTTTTGCCAAACTGAGCACCAATGATAAACTGAAAATGGGAATCAGCAATGTTTGGCCGTGTCTTAAAGCATTAAGTTGGTGAAAAAACAAGTCCATAAGCCAAACAACACTAATACTAACACTGTTTCAGCCTTATTAAAAGCAGTGTTGAAGTAATAACATGTAATATCTTACCTTTACCCCAAATGTGATCGATCATTCACAGCATGATTGATGCCCGAAGTTTCATTTTCTAGTTTTACAAGGCCAATGGAAGCCAGTGGAAGCCAATAGAAGCTGAAGGACAACTTGGATGGTCCAGAGAAGTTAAAGCATTAAAGCTAACCCTAAACCTAACCCTAAACTAAAGGTTTGGGTTAGGGTTAGGTTTAGGGTTAGTTTTAAGATTTAGGTTAAGGTTAGGGTTAGAGTTAGTTGTGCAGCATTTGATTGAATCTGAGCAGAGAGTGGAGCTCTATACACTGACTGTCAGCAGTCACATCATCAATTAACACCAGCGACCCAGTTCCACTGCCAGCTACACATGCCCATGCTGTAACAGTGCCTCCACCATGTTTGACAGATGATATGGTATGCTTCTGTTCATGATCTCTTTCTTCCCTTCTTCATATTTACATTTAGGGGTTAACGTGAATTTGGTGAAGAAGGTTAAGGTTAGGTGTAGGTTTTAGGCTTGATGCAGGGTTAAGGTTAGGGCTAGGGTTAGGTTTAGGTTTTAGAGTTGATTCAAGGTTAAGGTTAGGGTTAGGTTTAGGTTTTAGGGTTGATTCAAGGTTAAGGTTAGGGTTAGGTTTTGGTTTTAGGGTTGGTTGAAGGTTAAGGTTAGGGTTAGGTTTTGGTTTTAGGGTTGATTCAAGGTTAAGGTTAGGTTTATGTTTAGGTTTTAGGTTTGATTTAAGGTTAAGGTTAGAGTTAGGTTTAGGTTTTAGGTTTGATTCAAGGTTAGGGTTAGGTTTAGGTTTTAGAGTATATTTAGGGTTAAGGTTAGGGTTAGGTTTAAGTTTTAAGGTAGATTCAAGGTTAAGGTTAGGTTTAGGTTTTAGGGTTGATTCAGGGTTAAGGTTAGGGTGAGAGTTAGATTTAGGTTTTAGGGTTGATTCAAGGTTAAGGTTAGGTTTAGGTTTTAGGGTTGATTCAGGGTTAAGGTTGGGGTGAGAGTTAGGTTTTAGGGTTGATTCAAGGTTAAGGTTAGGTTTAGGTTTTATGGTTGATTCAGGGTTGAGTTTAGGGTTAGGAGCAGGGTTACATTAAATAGGCCGTCATTTACATTTAGTTCAGAGTTCAGTTGCATTTAGCTAAAATGGACCATCCAAGTACAGTGTTACCAATACCTGGATACCACTGTATGAAGTGTAGTGTGCAGTAAAAGTTCTGGAACTGATTTCGTGGGAAATCGCATCTAGAAGCCGTTAACGGAAACCCTCGATATGCAGTGCAAAGAGGTGTTGATGCAAGTGATGGAGGCCTTCATTAAGCTGGAAAAAAAATCAGAGAGTATAAACAAAAAGAGTGGCCGAATTACAAGTCCACTCTTTAAAATAAGGGATGCACTGGCGAGTTTAACACCAGCAAAACCAAAAGACCTGGTAGACTACAGAAAAGATTACCAAAGCAGATGATCATAAAATCCATCCCGTGGTCCATCCTATCCATCTCTACTTTCTGCTCAGATTCAGTCAAATGCTGCAAAACTGATGGATGGATATCTAACAGTATAAATGGATAATGTCCACATGTGACTCCCATGCCTCACACTAATATAACTCTGCTCTCCAATCAGTAATGCCTCTGTAACTGTTCTCGTGACAGACAGTTGCTTATTGTATCTGTGTTCACTGCAGCTCTGCGTCCAGACTGGCAGCTGGCAGTGAAACTGAGTCAGTGGTGTTAATTGATGATGTGACTGCAGATGATCAGTGTGTAGAGCTCCACTCTCTGCTCAGATTCAGTCAAATGCTGCAAAACGGATGGATAATGACCTGAAATGTAATACCAAAGTAGCCCAAAGCTTCTTAAGGCAAAGAAACAGGATGTTCTTAAAAGGCTGATTCAGTCACCTGACCTTAAACCCAACTGAGCTGCTTTTTCTTTTTTCACTGAAGACAAAACTGAAGCAAAATGACCCCCAAACAAGCAGCAACTGAAGAGACTTCTCCTCTTACTACATCTGAACATTGGCTGGCTTTTGTCTTTTACCTTTTGGTCAGCACCTGCCCTCCTTTTGTATGTGTGTGTGTGTGTGTGTGTGTGTGTGCTAGCTGTTTGTAACCTGCTGATTCGTTCGGTTGATTTGGCCAACAGGATGTCCAAGCACGGAAGGCGACAGCGGGTGTAGGAACCCCTTCAACGTTTTCCAAGGATGCATGAGACTGGTCCATTTGGACGGCAGCTTAGTGGACCTGATCAAGGTGCAGCAGATGCTGATCGGAAACTTCAGCGACCTCCAAATGGACATGTGCGGAATCGTCGACAGGTACGTGCCGTTTTGGATCACCGAGCTTCCACCTCCAGTGTTTTTCCATCTCTGTGAATAGGGCATACTCAGGCTCATCATGCAGATATAATGTTGCACTTCATTAATTAGGCGACGCATTAGCAGCGAATATTAATACGACCCGCTAAGAGCAGGATACACAGATAGGCGCTGTGGGAGGGGGGTGAAATTAATTAATTGTACTTTGGTACTTTTCTCGTACAGTAAATGAAAGTAATCCGTTACTTTAGCTTTTCCTAGATTCCCACTCCATTTCCAATTCTCTCTATTCAGAAAAGCGCTGTCATCATATCTCCTGCCTCTACTTTCTCGGTATAATGCAAAAAAACCCAAACAAACAAAAACAACAAACAAGCATCTTTCAACTCGTCTCTAGAGGAAGATACATCTTGTTCCCAACCCAATCCCCCCTCCCTTCACCTCCACCCGTCAAACTTTCCTTTTGAAAGTTCCATGGGAACTCCGCTTGGGTTGATGTTCTTCCTCGACAGTTACAATTTATTTGTTGTGTGCTTTGAAGAAAGGTAAATAGATTACTTGAATCAAGCAATCGGCACAGAAGTAGAATCAGCGACAGGCACCATGCAACATCCCATGTGAAATTTGATGTTATTGTTCGGCGGATGCTGGAGTTTGGACATAACCATTGTGACACTCCCTGCAGTAATAGATGTCTTCGCTCTCAAAGTGCCTCCTGGTTTGGCCTCCATTTCGCCATTTAAAGAATTTATCTTCCTTTCCTCTCTCTCGCGCGCATCGCCTCCCGTAAACCGAGTTGAAATACAGGCCGTATATTAAAAAATAGCCTTTATTGCGGTCACTAAACGTCGTTGTGACATGCCAAGACCATCATCTCATTTCCTGAGTCGTTTTACCTCGGTGGCTTCGCCTTTTCGGTCGTTTGTCTTCATGCAACAGCTGCATTCAAGCAGATGGACTTCCGCTGGTCTGATCATGTTCAGTAACAAATGCTGTTCAGCAAAAAAGTACTGCGTTGTACTTCCACTCACTGACCGCTTTATGAGCTCCACCTGCTTTATTGGTCCACTATATAGGTGTACATTGCAGCCCATCTGGTGTGTCAGTGGCCAGCGTGGTATTTGGATAAGTGGAATCGTCTAAAGTGTGAATAGCAGGGGTGTGACGATAAGGATGGGTTGAAAATCTTACTTACAACGATAAGCTATCATATTAGTAGATTGTGCCACCACAGCAGATCTGACCATTTGAGGCATGGACTCCTGTGGTACTCTGTAAGTTCTGTAAACTGTGAGGTGGGGCCTGCATTGATTGCATTAGTAAGCCATAGTTGCTCATGATCCTGTTGCCTTTTCACTGGTCGTCCTTCTATAGAGCACTTTTGGCAGGTACTGAACACTGCCTACCCGAAAAAAAACTCTGACCGAGTTTCCCAGCATTACAATTTGGTTCTAGTCAAAGTGGCTCAGATTCTTACACTTGCCCATTTACCTGCTTGTAATACATTACTGTCAAAATCTGACTGTTCACTTGCTGAATTGGTGTTTTCACTTCATGCATTACAAAATCATTTAAGTACAATATTTAAAACACAGGGCCCTGGCCTAACACTCTAGCTTTTGTGTAAGCCCCACCCCTACACTAACACACAAGCCACAATATATCACATTAGCTCGAATCTAGCACACTAGCCACCAACTGACAGACTAGCCACAAGCTAACATAACAATACACTGTGATACAAAATATGCTGTATTGTTATCTTGTCAAGCTAGTTTTGTTTATTGTCAAATAATTTTGTCAAAAATATTGCTTCAAGCAACCAAAATGATCAGCTAGCGTAATGAGACAACTTATATAAGTAACAAATAGCTAAAATAATTAAAAACATTTAGAAATAACTTTATAATTTACATTTATGGCATTTAGCTGATGCTCTTAACAAGGTTACAGATATTACAGAGGTGGGCCAAAGTAGTGTTAGGAGTCTTGCCCAAGGACTCTTATTGGTGTAGTGCGGGATAGTCACCCAGACTGGGAATCTAACCCCAGTCTCCCACATGGTGTGGTAGCTCAGTGGCAGGTAGTGGTGCTATCTGTTGCGCCACACCAACCAGTTATAATATTCTTACAACGGTCAAAAATTGGTAAGTTTCTCAACTACACAAAGGTTATTTAGTAAAGCCAATGGTTCTATATAGAATCATGACGTCAACTCAAAGAACCATTTGTTTGCTTAAATGGTTCTTTACATGGTTCATTAAAGCGCACTTCGAGACCCTGTTGGTTTTTCTGTGGTAATAATGATTCTATATCGACTGCATTTTTCTACATAGCCCAAAAAAGGGTTCCATTACCCCTTTCCATTACTACACAGGACACCTTTTGGTTGTGGTGCAGAATTAAGGGGCTTATATTATAAAAAAATGGCCCGGGGGTCATTAGTCTGAATCCCAAGCCATGCTATATTGGCCATGTTCTCTCCGGGAGGGTAGGTGGCACTGTCTTCCCTTTATTCTCCCCATTACTCTTTTGTGATGTTGGCTGGCTCAGGCACCCGTTAGCTGGACCCGGCGCTTTCCTCCAAGCATAGCGGCTGCCCAGCGATGCCGTGGCAGTGCGAAAAGAGGTGGCGGCTGATGCTAAGGGGAGCTATGAATGGGTAGGTTAATTGGCAGTTGACTTCCCGTGTAGAAGATGGCAGTTATAAGGAGAGTTTCAGCCCAGACCGCTTTTAAGTGAGGCTCAACACAGGACACCCAATCAGAACAGAGCATTTTTCATGCTCGGTCAGCACAGTACAGTAAGAATACCAGCCTGTTTATTTGTATGGGTTATGGGTTATAGGTTTTAACCAGCCATTTAAAAAAGAGCACATGAACAAGTGGACCTTATTGGAATATAAAGTCAAATATAAGCAGAACACAGGATGTGGGCTCTTTAAGATCAGTTCATCTTCTGCAGTGTACCTCATTCATCACGGGTCAGTTTCTGACCACAGGGCCGCTGTTGTTTGGGTGGTGGACCATTATCACAGTAATGGTAATGTGTGCAGTGCTGGTACAATTCTGTCAGGCACAGCAGTGTTGTTGGGAGCGCTTGCGAGTGCTTCACCACACATATATCCAGCCAAGAGAAGCACTGTGGTCAGAAACTGACCATGGATGAAGGGCTAGAGCATCACGAATGCCAACTGTGCATGGACCCAGTTTTCTAACCGAACCCCACAGCAAGGTGGAACTGTATGGTACGAGAGTGTGTGTGGTCCCTGTTGTAACTACAGCATTCCATATTCGCTTGTTTATTTCTCCCATTTCAGGACTTCCCCAAATACAGTCTGCGATGATGAGCCTCTTAATCGTCATATGATATAATCTAAGAGGATCCATTGACTCGGGCCTACAACAAGACATCAGATGTGCTTGTTTTTTGCTTGAAGTCCACATTTTTGGGTCATTACAGCTCCTGGGCACAAGCATTTGGTTGTAAGTCATTTGAAAGCAACACAGAACAGAGGCCCGGCAGTTGGCTGGGACTTTTAGGAACGGAATATTTAAAACGGGCTCCGGATTCGAGTACCATTATTGCATTCTTGGGAGCGCGAAAGTTAGGCTTGAAATCATCCCAGCAGTTCTCTTCTCTCATTAAAGCAGAGGTTATTGAGTCTGCAGGCAAGAGAGCGGACGGGGGAGGTAGAGAATTGGGGGGGGGGGGGAGAGAGAGAGAGAGAGAGAGAGAGAGAAAGAGAGAGAGAGTGAGCAAGAGTGAGAGAGATGGAGGAAGGTTCGGTCTCCTCCGCATGACGCAAGGACCGAGATTCAGCTGTGAGGGTTATTAGCTCTGAAAGAGGTAACAAAAATAACAGTGCCGCCCATAACAGAGCAGTGCATTCTGGGACAGCCGAACGTCTTACAGTCGCGAGCCCACAGCCCCGGACAAAGGAGGCATTAGTGCGGAGCATGCTTCACTATCTCCAGCGGACCAGGCCTCCGTTCGCAACCTCCAGATCAAAGAACCCTCCAAAAAAGCGTAAAATGTATCGTCCACAAGCGATTCTCGAAACCACCGTAATCGCGTTAACACTTGGAAGCAAACGGTGGCTTCCCGGGTCGTTCCGACACTGCCGGGTTTGTCCTTTTTTGTTAAAAGGAGCAGGTTGCATTATGCTCACATTGTAACGGAAAGCCAATCAGTCCCCAAGCATGAGGGAGAATATCGCTCCGGCTCTGAAAGGGCTTGCTAAGACGTGGGGTGCTAATGCGTAGCCCATCATTCGCGCGTGGTGGCAAGAGATGTATTGTGGCGCGCTGAGCGGGAAAAATGTGATGAAGAGGTAACGTCCTGACAGCACTGCTGACTAAGTGATGTTGGGAGGGTGAATATTACCTCCGAAAAAAAAGGAGAGGGAATTCTGCATAGTCTACACTTTTCCCCTGGAGAGGCAGACAGCTATATGCTTGTCTGTTTCCCCTTATAGTTACGAGACCTCCGCTGCTAGCAGAGTAAATACCGATCGCCGTGCCTCGCTGTATTTCTGCAGCATGTCAAGGAAGATGAAGGAAGCAATGCATTAAAAGGCTGTCCTGTGAGGAGCTGTTTGTGTGTGTGTGTGTGTGTGTGTGTGTGTGTGTGTGCATATACACATATCAGTGCCTAAGTGTTCTTTAGGGTGGGTTAGCTTTTAACTCCTAGTGTATCATACTGCTGTCATTGCTGCACCAGTTGCTGAAGCCTCCCCCGCGCTGATCATGATAGCGTTCATTTCATTGTATTCATGATATAGTTAAGCTTGTCAAGGCATTCCTAAGGTGAAGAGCAGAAATAGAATCCTCATGAAGCAAAACTGTGTTCGTGTACAAGCTAGCTAGCAAGCAACAGATATGTAACAGTACTGTCCATCTATAGTCTTTAAATCTGGACCTTGAATCCAGTTTCCAGTCCTATATTTAGTTAATGTAAGGGGACGGTTAATGTAAGTGATTGTCCATGTAGTGTCACAGCTACCAAGGATTACAAAGTCCAGGACAGTTTCCAGTTTCAGGTCTCTCTGCTCATCAACAACAAGGCCAGGGGAGTACATCGGGCAGACGTTCTTCACCTGGTCAAAAGTTCCTTTGCTGATAAAAAGCTCAGAAAATAAAAAAATGACTAGATTTCCAAAAAGATGACACTTTCCTTTAATATTTTAAGCACAATTACTTTTTTATTTCCATGCTTTTTTTTAGGTTCAAAATACCAAAGAAAAAAAAGGAGAAGGGCCCGAAGCAAGCGTTTGGGCACCCGTCACCCTGTCAGTTCATAGTAACACTGTTCTTTGTAACAGCTAGGAGTCTTTCAGTTGTTAGTCATGGGATTTTCATCCATTCTTCTTTGCAAAAGGCTTCTAGTTCTGTGAGATTCTTGATCTCTGCTCTTTTGAGGTCTATCTCCAGATGTTTGATGATGTTTAGGCTGGGAGACGGTGAGGGCCATGATAAAAACTTCAGCATGCACCTTTTGAGGTAGTCCATTGTGGATTTCGAGGTGTGTTTAGAATCACTGTTCTGCTGTAGAAGTCATCATCTTTTCATCCTCAGCTTTTCTTTTTGTTTTGTTTTGTTTTTTTACAGATGATAGGATGATAGGATACAGATGATAGGATGTTTGCTTCCACAATTTGCTGTAATAAATGGAATCCAGTTTTCACTTTACCACTAAAATGACTGAAATGTTCCCTGTGCCACTGGCTGCAACACAAACCCAAAGCATGGTCTATCCACCCCATGCTTAACAGTTGGAGAGGTGTTCTTTTCATAAAATTTTGCACCTTCTGCACCTTATGTTTCTAAATTCCCCAGGCTTGTTTGGATGTTCATTCAAAAACTATGAGCAGTTATCTCTGCACGTTTTCCTGCTCTTCCAGACCTCAACTTGACCTCCACTGTTTCTGTTAAATGCCATTTCTTAATAAGGTAACAGCTGCCTGTATATGCTTTGCTATCTTCCTGTAGTCTTTTCCTGCTTTGTGGGCATCATCATTAATGTTCAGAGTGCTAGGCAGCTGCCTAGAGGAGCCATTGGCTGCTGATTGTTGGGAGCAGGTTTGTGGCATAAAGCCATAGCCCTAACAAGCTGATCACATCTCTTGCAGCACCCAAACTTTTGGCGTTTGTTTTTTTTTTTTTTACTCTAAAATTGGAAAATAGGAAATACACTTCATTTCTTACAACATTGAAAAGAATAATTTATCTTCATGCCTTCTGGAGATCAGTTCTCTAGATCATCTTCCACTTCAAAGTCATGTTTTTAATCAGTGTAAAAATGAATACACACACGAAACTGCATGCAAAGCCAAGAATGTCACTGCAGCCTGGCAGCTTGGACATTAGCCGGGTCACTAAACATGCTAAATTTGCAGGGCAGGTAAGACCTCATACTCATAGAGCCCCAGGTAGGCTCCACCGTACATCACTGGTGTCAGGAGCCGCAGCTGGCTGAGATCAACGTCAGCGGATGAAGAGAAAGCACAGCGCTTATGATGAACTAAGGCACACATCACAGCTATGCTGACATCACAGACTTCACGACCACTCCATTACCTCAGAGGCCGAGCCGCAGTCAGAGGAACGTGGCGGCTGCACCATCTGGCTGGAAATAATGTATGTTGGGTTAAATAATTTATGGTATGCTCCAGTGCTGGGTTTTCACCATGCTTGTCTGCCATTACAAGAAACTGCAGGACTCTCTGTCCTGTCATTAATTCAGAGGAGGGGAACTCTCCCTCAGCTGCCTCCCGCTGAGCCGCCTCATTATTTCTGCAAACGGGACCGCGCTCCTAGCGGAGTGTCCTGCCCTGGATGGTGTAACTCACGTCCATAAGCCCATTTGCACTAGAGCAGCCAAGAGACTAGAGTCCCATCCTCCTGCTTGTTTTTTATTATTGCTAATTGCCCTTAGCTCATTTAGGACACATTGCACAAATAGAACACCAAGGAATGTTCCTCTGGGAGGGGGATACAGGAGGGTCACTCTCTGATCGGTCATAAAGGACGCACATTCACTCATCTGCCGCTGTATGAGATCTACCTCGCTTATAGGTCCTTATTACACTGTGCATCAGGGATTTGCTCTTGGTAAATGGTGAGTGTTGTTACCATGGTGAGATCCAAAAACCTTTCTGAGACCTTAAAAAAAAGGTTGTGGATGCATATGAGTATGAAAAAAGATCCCAGGAGATCTATAAATCATCCATTCCACTGTCCACAAAATATTTATAAGTGCAGCAACTGCCAACGTGTCCAGGCCAGGCCATCCTTGCAAGGTCAGTCCAACAGCAGACCGCAAAATGTGTAAAGAAGTTTCCAACAATACTAAAATCTCACCACAGGATCTACAGGTAGCTCTTTCCACAGCTGAAGTCTAAAGTACAGCATCTACCATCAGAAAGGAAGGTGGTGACCTGCACCGACTAATCTTCCTATTAATATGTCCTCCTTAGGACAGTAGATTAAGAACAGGTGAATTCAGTGCTTGGAGGTTGTGACCAGCACTGTCTGTTCTAATGATCATATACAGTAGGTCTATTTATACTGCAAGTGAACTCAGGCATTGGAGGTGATGACCAACACCAACCGACCTAACTCCTCTTTATATTGTAGATCAAGGACATGTAACCATCCTGGGAGGTGGTGACCAGCATCGTCTGATCAACCTGCCTTAGAGTTCCTCTATGCACTGCACATCAGGGACAGGTGACATCAGTCCTGGGAGGTGGTGACCAGCACCAACCGACCTATCTATTTCATAGGTCCCCTATACACAGCACATCGAGGACAGGCGACTTCATATTCCTCATGAAGATACCTCTCAGGTATCGACTTCAGTCCTTCGGAATAGTGACCAGCACTTACTGATCAACTGATCTTATAGGTCTTTTACATACTGTAGATCAGAGCCAGGCAACTTCAGTCCTGGGAGGTGGTGACCAGCTTCATTTGGCCATTTTCCTGATCTAACGCACCTAATCCAACTCAACAGCAGCAGCTAAATGCCAGGTTTAGAAGTTGTGTTTGAGAAAACATGTGGTGTGGGCTCTAGCTTGACCACTTTAGGCCCTTGGCTTCTATGCACAATCTGTCAGCCACACCCTACCTCAGTCATCATTGGTTAGCGTTGGTGTTGGTCAACATTGGTGATATTATTTTCCAGCCAACATGCTCATGTGGGGCTCACATGGGAGGAACATGGGCTAGGTGGGTTACAGGTGGGCATGGGTTCTAAGTGGGTTTGTACATACGTCAAACTACTGGGACCCATTAGGACGTCCCGATACAGCCCACCGATACTAGTCTCACATGGCTCCATTGTAGGCCCCATGCGCAATGTACAACCCAGATAAAGAGTCCATGTTTGACCCCTCCTGATCCCATCACTGACCCTGGTGGGACCATGTTAGGCATCCATATATATGTGAGGCCACCTTAGAACTCATGGACAAAACCTTCTGGCTCCCAGTTGGGCTACTCACACAGGCCCCACATAGTATGCTGTATGGGTTCTTAGGTGAGCTAATCCCAACACAGAAGTGTTGTTTTTTTTAAGCATGTCAGTGACACAACTAGGTTGTTGAATGGGTCACCACCCAAAATATTCAGCCAAGAGCAGCTCTGTGGTCAAATACTGACTACTGATGCAGGGCTAGAGCAGGAGGATTTAATTCGGGTCTTGTTTTCCTACTCACACACACCTGATTCAACTAATCTGCGATTAATGAAGATTAATTGGTGAACCGTGATGCCTAGGCTTTCAGTTTAGCCCTCAAATGACAATATTCCTTCAAAGATTTTAGCCCTATTACTTCCAAAAGTGTAATATTTCAGTAAGGCAATTACTCCACAGGCTGCAGAGATTAAATGAATATGTCCGCAGTGTTTGGTTCTCAGAAACCATGAGGCCTTCTTTATCGGCTTGGGCAATTTAATGGAGTGTTCTCTGCCTGCTCTTGGAGAGCTACCTTCCCACAGTCTTTGATTCCAACCCTGTGATCCAACTAAGTACTGTCTTCGAAAGTCCTCGATTGGCGTAATGAGGTGTGTTAGATTTGGGTTGGGGTTAGAACCTGCAGGCAGACAGCTCGTCAGGAGGAGGGTTAATAGGTGAGAGACAGCTGGATTAGTAGATGTGTTTGAGCAGGAGAATAACCAAACCGCACTGAGCTCCAACTCCCTTCACAGCCAGATTTCAACAGAAAGAAACAACACCTTGAATCCAGACCTCCACGTTTTACAATGTACCATTTCCAAAACAGCATTTCCCAGAGCCTGCTGCTACCACCACCATGCTTGAATGCCTAATACCTCACTGTTACTCCTCCAAACATCCTTGTCTCGTCTGATCATGAAACTTTCCACCAGAAGGATTTTTGCTTTGTCCATGTGGTCAGATGCAAACTTCAGTAGAGCTTGAAGGTGTCATTTCTAAAACAGGTGAACAGAAAAGTGCATTTTATGGCTACTGTGAAAGGGGTTAGGGTGGTGGGCCACTTGGCACTTTCCTCAACACATTGGGAGGCTCGATAACCCAGCAAAGCCACAGGTTCACAAGAGTCCTGTGGAGCTTATACACATCAGCACATTCCATCCCATTGCAGCTCACACCGATTGTGCTAGAGAAGGATTCCTTTAAGGTGTTTTATCCGGGCCCGAGACCACCCGCTCCACGAGTTCAGTACATTTGATCAAGTGTGAAAGCTGTTTTTAAAGCTGGGACTGGCCCAGAGAACCAATCTCTGGTCCTGCTGAATTTGGTGGTCTGGGGTTTGCCGCAAGCAGACTCTGGCCTGGTCCGCTGCAGGTGTGGTAGCTATCCTCTCCCGGCACTGCATGAAAACCTTCTCCTACGAGCAGGGCTTCTCGTTTGAGGTATACCTGCATGGTGAAATGCAGTGACTCCAGAAAAGTGAATGTTTGAATGAAGGAAAATAAGGAACAGCGATAAACAGATGAACCTAGGTTCCAACATTTTGCTAGAATGTGCACAGAAAAAGTGACAGTCGAGACTGCGCAATTGCTCCACGCTTCGTTTGGAAATTCTTCTGTGTGAAAGCAAACCAGCGATAATGGTCACCTCCCTTAAAGAAGCCCAGATTTGACATGAAAACGCCCTTAACTGCAAAACTGGGCTGAGATCAGTTGGCTAATGTAAGGAAAGCAGGCCGTAATGCAACTGTAGAAGCTGTAACAGCTCCGGGGCTCGATGTTGAAACTCTTAACGCAGCCTAGCTCCATCCATCGTGTTTCCGAGGTGATCTACAGGTCACGTGGACAGCACGGGCTCTGTCTTCCTTAATTTCCCATGATTCACCTCTGATCCCTTCCCTGGAAGAACAGGCCTGTCTACACCCCCGTCAGCTTCCTTGAAATGAGGAAGAAAAGGAGGAGGGCTCCTTCTCCTTCTCCTTCTGTGCTTGTCTCTCGCAGTGCCTCTGTTTGTCGCCCCACGGTGATTAGGGTCACGTCGGGAAGACCTGTTCTTGCTGGAGGAGGATAGCGAATGTGTGTGTGTGTGTGTGTATGGGAGAGATGGAGGGCAGTGTAGGGCACTTGGCCCACTTCACTGTCAGCCTTCTGCCCAAAGACTATTGTCACTGTCGGCTCTCTGGATAGACGTGCGGACCTTTCTCTCCGCCCAAAAATGTGTTTGGGTAGATAATTTCCACTTTGTGTATGCTGTTCCAACCCATGTCCCTTCCCATAATAGGTGGCATGTTACTGTGGAGAATGGAAGTTGCAATGCCAGTGTTGGGCTTTCAGTGATTGCTCTGAAGTGTTGTTATTTTCTGGAGCAGAAGTATTTATTTTTTGAATACTTTTTGAACACAGGGTTGGAATTATTCAAACAGCACTCCTAATATTTGGACCCTTAGCTAGTTGCACCTTGACCAGATGCTTTTGGTAGCCGTCAATAAGCTTCTGGCAGTTGGTAGAATTCTGTTAAATTGGTTGGTTTTCTGGCACGGACCCAACAGCTGAGCATGTTTCACGTATTTGAGGTCAGGACTTTGGAGGCCTAATCCAAAAGATTTCTTTTAGCCTGCTTTCTCCATTTCACAACCACCATTGATTTGTCTTTGGGCTCATTGTCCTGATTGTCCTGTTCAACCTTGTAGTTTATGGCTGAATAATTCTGAGGTAGTCCTCCTTTCTTCATTATTTCTTCCACTTTATGCAGTGCACAAGTTCCAAAACTGCCCCAGAGCATGTTACTACCACCACCCTGCCATGCTTAGCAGCTGGTACGGTGTTCTTGAGGTTGCCGGGTCGGTTTTGGAGCAGGGACTTTTCTGGATGGTAGCCTCTCCAGTCCATGGTGATGTAGAACTCGTTTGACTGTAGTTAGTGGTTCTTGAGCTCGTCTTCCACACAGCTGTGTCTTCCAGACTTTGGCAAAGTGGCTACACCTCCCGGTAACTCGTACTTCTGTTTGGAACAGTTTCAGTGTGAACGGATGATCTTGGAACCTGCAGTTGTTTTGAAATGGCTCCAGGAGACATTCCTGACCTCTCCGATCATTCTTCATGGAGCTGCACTGAGCTCCTTGCAATTTCCCATTGTTGTTTGCGTTCCTCAATCCAATTAAACCCTTATAATCTGGGTCTAGAGCCACTACCAGCCAATCATGATCAGAGGTCTTGGCCTTGGCAAGTTAAAAGACATGTTGGAACTTTCTGTATGTTGTACATGGCACCGCCTTAATCGCCTTAATGACAAAGAACACCTTTTGAGGCTCCACTTTTAAGAAAAGTAAGAAGCAGAAATGTCAGAAACCACAAAAGGCCTTGGCTAAAGGCTACATTTGGGATCAGATGGGATTTTGAGTAAACTAGAAAAAGGAATTTCCCAAAGGAAATGCAGAATGGGTGTGCAGCATAAGTGATTACCCAGGTGGTTACCCCAGGCGGTTGCTATGGTGTTGCCAAGTTGTATACAAGCCTGAATCGCACAGACCAAAGATCTGGGGTGTCTATATATTACGACAGTATCTAATCAATATGTCTAATGCTTTGCAATGCGCACTCATAATTGTCCATATTTCTCAATATACGTTCTACATGTCTGTTTGCCTCCCTACAGAGTAGAGTAAGTTGTTATTGTGTCTTCACATTTTCTACAGTGTACAGATTCCCTCTGCTCAGAGAGGAGACGCTGTCTTCTCGAGACACCGTAGCTGCAAGAAGGCTTCCGACAATCTGGTTCTTTCAGATGTCAAGGCAGCATTCGTTAGCGGAAGCCCTGTTTCTTCATTCCAGGACCCGTCTGTCTCAGAGCATTTGGAGAGGGGAAAAAAACATGCCATTTCACTTCAGTACTGCCTGTTCATCTGATATTACTCTCAACTCTCAGTGCCTTCTGTTCTGAACCATTAGCAGTGAGAGATGCTCCTGCAACGTCGTAGTCATTTGTGTAACGCGTGTCACTATCGATTACTCCAGGCAGGAAGGCTGGTAGCATCAGCAGTTTGCGCGGCCGCCTCGGCTGGGTTTGTTTACGACGTCACGTCAGCAAGTTCTGTGTGTGTGTGTTTGTGACTCATCCAGGCCAAATCTTTGTCATTAGTCTACCTGTGGAGGCAGATTGCTGGAAAAGCAGAAGAGAGCAACCAAGAGAGCCTTTGGGATTCAGCGCTGTGACTCAGTAGACGTGCCAGGCTCTGCGCCAAGCGCTACAATACGGCTCGGAGTGTGGCACTGAGCCGAGTGCCAACATGTGGCACAAACGCAGACTTTGCTTCAGTCCCTCATTTGTCATTTTAAAGCAGTCGCTTGGCAGAATTTCAAATTTACACAATTTGCTCCGTACTCAGTGCAGTCGATCAGCCAAGACAGGCTTGGGATCCAAGGTTTGATTCTTTTGTTTCAGAGAGGAGCTACAGTGCTAATGTAGCTAGCACGTAATGGAAGCTTATACCCCACCGATTGGCAATGTGCAAAAGCCAAAATCGGCAGGCACTTGCCTTAAACTATGCTTTAAACAAGGTGTAGCTATATTTACAATGCAAAAAAACTCTCCACAACCACAACGGAAACTAACTATGGACCAAAAGGCACCAATGGATGGAAAGCTGTATTCTTCTTGGAATAGTTGAGAAATGAGAGTTCAGTATATGGAAGTTCCTCCATCAAATAAACATTCAGCAGAACCAAAGCAGAGCTGGAAAACGATCCAACCAATCCCCAAACCCTAGCACTGTTACAGAACTGCCCTGACTCCTTATGGTTGCACATTGCATACAATTTTGTTATGTGATTTAAATATATATATATATATATATATATATATATATATATATATATATATATATATATATGATTTTCTTAATATTATTATTTTCCTGCTGAATATTTACCCCATAATTCATATCGGCACCGTTCCATTTCTACATTGCTTAGTCTGATTGTGTTATGTGGGCTTGTATGCAGCTTTTTGATTGGACAAACAGTTTCCACGTAGCAACAAATATCTGCAATTTTTTTGAAAATGGAAAAATGAAATTGTCCATGTCTATAAACCTTTAACCAAAAATTCAAACTTCTGTACAGGTCACACTTTTCGAGCTGCAAACACAGAAAGGTCACACTGATGATGTCACTCTCCCGCACACCAGCTGAGACAAGGCGCATTGCTCTCCATTGGTCTCAAATACTGTCTGTGCTTGAAGGAGCTTTTGGACTTTTAGCCAAAAGTTTGTGGACACAGCTCTATAAGCCAAACGTAACGGTTGGTGCTCCATCCAATAATTTTGGGATGATTTGGGGAGTTGGGAGATGAGGTGGGTCAGAGATCATCCAACATCCTGACCTCACTGATGCACTTGTCGCTGAAAGCAATCCAAGGCTCCCAGCAATGCTCCTCCAAAATCTAGTTGAAACCCTTCTCTGGACAGTAGAGACAGCTACTTCAACAAAAACAGGATAGACTGTGAATATGCAGGTGTCCCAAAGCTTTCCTCTTTGAGAGAGAGGAGAAAACCAAGCTTCACTCCAGCCTTCTGCTGTGAGAAGACGACTCAATGCTGTGGGTCTTGAAAGGATGTGGAGATGATTAAGAAGCTCTTCCTGAGGAAAAAGGAAAAAGAACATCTGAGGCAGTTTCTCAGACCACTAACGAGTCCAGACCTCAGCATCTTTGAATGGTTTGCTGTGTGGATTGCTTTGACGGCAAAAAGCAGAACTTCTAAGACTGAATTTGTGAATTTGGATCATGCCGTCAGCGTATGATAATGAGATTGTAGGAGAAGGTAGAGGAACTCTCATGCCAGACCAGCTGCACACCCTCCTATCACTGCTACCTGTCTATTGACCATGTTAAAACCTAAATGGACTCTTAATTATCTGCCACTATTTATATTACCACTATTAACTATCATTACTCTCATTACTCTGACCATCACTGCCATGACTACATTAACTTATACTACACCATGATTGTTATATGATTGAGAATATGTTGCACACCTGAGCTCTACAACAGTTTAGGTGGTTTGGTGACTTTTATCAATCATTTATTATTAGTTATGACCAGAGGAGGATGGGACCCACCTCCCTGTGAGTCTTGGTTCCTCCCAAGGTTTCTTGGTTTTTCATTGCCACTGTTGCCACTGGCTGCTCACTGGGAGTCTTAAGTTTTCATGTCTTCTTATGTTCTTGATTTTCGTGTCTTTACACAAAATCTCTATACAAATAAATTTGGTTTGATTTGATTTGAACTCGGAGGGCTTTGAGCTGGAGGCCCTGGTGGCTTCTAGAAGACCAGACCCCTTCTGATGAGTGGAGCCATGTGTAAGACATACAGCAGAGTTAAAGGGAGATGGAGGGGTGGTGGTAGGTTCTGAAAACGTGGTTGGGAACATGTGAACAACGTATAGATTTTAGGACTTTATAGGACTTCAGGCATGTTCTTCCTTTCAAAATTCTGTTCTTTCATAACTCCACCTTTGGAGGCATGGAAAAGTCTTTCTGCAAACACACTGATAGTGAGTCTCCTGAAAAGAATGGATGCTGCAATAACGGTAAGGGTGGACTAACAAAACACTCAAACATCCCAACATTACATTAAGTGACCAAACGTTGAGTACATTTGGGGTAAGAGTAAAGTTGTGTAAATTAGACTTCTGGCCAGACGATTCTTTTTTTTTTTCCAGGACAGTGTCAGAATCAAATGCCAGCAGAGAGACAGATAGAGTTCTCTGTGTAGCCTCACCTCTAGGCCACTGAAGTGCTCTGCGGTTTGGGAAGCAGATAAAACGTTGTTTGGATAGAAACCCATTCACCGCCGCTGCGACCACAAATGGAAACCTAGTGAAAGAGACCTCTGTTACGGCGAACACGAGTAATCTGAGAGCCGGTGATGTTTTGGAATTCAGGAGAGAAAGACAAAGAGAGAGAGAAGTAATTGTGTCAAGTGTCTGAGACTTTGCTCTCAAGGACACGATGATATCCAGCGGGCCTTTTAATGGCTTTGGCGAAAGGAAGCCGCAGATTGGCGGAATGGAGATAATGACACTTCTCCAGTTGTTGTCGTCTCTTCTGTAGTTTTAAATGCATTGAAATCCTTAATCTTCTCAACCTTGGAGTTGCAGAGACAGGCTAACTCAAGGGCCGCTGTTCTTGGATATTTCGAGCAAAGTGTCGTTGTTGTTGTTGTTTGGAAATGTAAGTCTGAAACTGAGACAATCTGCATGAATCCTGTGAAACAAGTGGTGGTTGGTGTGGCGCAACAGATAACACCACTACCTGCCAGTGAGCTACCACACCATGTGGAAGACTGGGGTCCGATTCCCAGTCTGGGTGACTACGCTGCGCTACACCAATAAGAGTCCTTGGGCAAGACTCCTAACACTACATTGGCCCACCTCTGTAATACGAGTTACCTTGTAAGTCGCTCTGGATAAGAGCGTCAGCTAAATGCCGTAAATGTAAATGTATTCTTTAAATAGATGGTCATTCTTTATGACTTGATCTAGGCAGTTGCAACAGGCTATGTTTGACCGACCCTGAAGCTTCAGACTCTTTAACATCCAGGCTATCTCCATTTCTAGAAAGCCTGCATTCCTGGTACATCTAGTCACCTCATGAGCTCATTCTGCGTTTTCACACACGTTAACCAAGTCGTTCATTTTGATGGCAGTGTTGTTTTCTTGTTTATTGGAATAATAAAGCATGTGGAGGTAAGATATAAAAAGTACAAATATGAATATCTGGATTTATAGCTATCTAAGTTGTACAGAGTAGTATAGAGCTGGTATTGGTATCAGAAAAGGAAAAAGTGGTATCGGTGCATCCCTAATATTAACCCTTTAGGGATGGGAATTTCTAGGCACCTCAGAGGGCTGCGGATGTGTGAATATAAAACAATTAGCAATGCGTCTTGATGTGTCTTGTTGCCTCTACTTGGTGCCTTTAAAATATCTGTAATGATCCATAATGAAATTACTAATTAATAAAACTAATGGAAGGGCAGTGGTGTGTCAGTGGGGCTGCAGTGAAAAAAGCCATGCCACAGTGGGCAAACTGAGAGCTAGGTTGAGCATGCAGACATAGGCTTCCACATGTAGGACTTTACCCAGTTCAGCAGCAACAACATGGTTGGATGCGTTATCAGTTATCCGTAGCTGAAGCTAATCTTTCTCAGTGATCTGCCGTTCCTCTGCTACAGTCTTCAACAGCTCAGCCATATCTGCATTATTTGGAGTACATGAGACACTATCTGTCTGACATAGGATTATCGCATCACGTGTTATAGCCATCCTACCTGTTTTTTTTCAGTGATTTAGTGACTTCTGTGCCAGATACGGGAGGCCGCTGTATCTCATAGTGCGCAACAAAGCACGAATACCCTGGTTCTTAAAGACTGAATTCAGACGCAGTTATATTTGCAATAGAGTTGGGAGTATGTGTCGCCCTTTCAGAGCTGGGTGGAAGCTCTGACATCGCTTGCGCGAAGCTATGTTTTCATTCGTAGCCACAAAAAACACCTGGTTGTAGTTGCTTGCATTCCATCAATGCTACGTTATAAATAAACATGTAGAAAATCGATTCTTGACATTCCGCAACGAGGCGCATCTAAAAATCACATTTTTAATTTTCAATTTAATTTGAATTAAATTGAAAGTTCAGGTATCATAATTTCATAATCTGCTGATTTGACCTAATGAAGATGGAAAAGCAGAATCTGATGTACCAACAGGTCAGAAATTGAAAGACTTCATTTGCTTGCTCTCTCTCTTTTTCTCTCTCTCTACCAGATGCTCTCCCAGTCACTGTGAACACGGAGGCAAATGCACCCAGTCATGGAGCACGTTCCACTGCAACTGCACCAACACCGGCTACGGTGGAGCGACGTGCCACAGCTGTAAGCAAACACCAAATTCCTCACATTCACACAGTCTATTCCTCTCTTCAGAAGCCAGTCGCGGCATGTTTAGTGTCTGTGTCTGAGGTGTAGTGTCTGAGGTTTGCTGCTTTAGTCTTGCTCTGGAGCTTTGAGACAAAAGTACAGCACAAAATTCAGATCTGATGCAAGTGTGTGACGGCACAGGGTCCTGTGAGGTCTGGGTTATCTGTAAGAGAGTGGGAGAAAGTACTACAGAACTTGCATGTGTTTTTAACATAAATAGTCAGGAACAGCAAGAATAGCTCAGTCGTTTGCAGTAGTCTAGTTTACTACACATGCTTGATCTTAACTAGCAGGCTAAGGATTCTAGTTTTAGGGAGTGTATGCTAAGCATATTCAGTACATTTACAGCATTCATTACAAATTGCACAGGTAGGAGAATGCAGAGTTCGACGTCTAGCCCACGGACGGGGTAGAGTGGTGAAATTGCCTGGCCAGGGAATTGAACCCTAGTCTGCCAAGGGAAGGTATTGTTGTGACCCTCTGTGCTACATCAACCACTAACCAGTTTTGCTGATCTCTTAAATACTGAGCAAATCTCACACTTAGTCACTTTGCATGTTTAAGGTTGGAGTACCTATGGGCTCCTGATTAGGCTATAAATACCTGTGGGGTGTGTGACAGGACTCGCATTTGGGCATGTCAATGGCCAAAGTGTGAAGGAAGTAGCTGAATCTGCAGGTGTATCGATGCGTGAGGTCATACCAGCAGTGGCACAAATCCCAGTCTACAGGAAATTCTCGTCAGGATTGTGGACAAAAGGCAAAGCTGACAGACAGGGACTGCCATCAGTTGTCTGTCGAGTGTTCTTCAAGAAATTGCTTATAAAGGACCTGCGTTGAAGCAGTTCTTGCCTGGAAGTGAAGTAATTTTTTTATTCACAAGCCATGAAATCTCTCAGTTTTGTCTCTGCACTGGACCACCTCGCGACCATCCTCGTGCAGCACCATCTGCAGGAGCCTGAAGTTACTCCCACCTTAAGCACACAAGGAGACTAATCTTCAACAGCGGTGTTAAAGTGAATTACACTCCTCAACTCTGGTGGGAGCTCATGAGTAAAAATACCAGTTCCCACATGATGTTTCGGTTCATCGGTGAAGGCTGAGTTCAAGGCTGAACTAAAGAAGCAAATATTCCAACACCGTATCTCGACTCATAGCCTACAGTTTGTGTGACTAGGAAATTTCTGGCAATGTCAAACTGTTCCTCTAACACAGACACAGACACAGAAACTCACCATCACTACCACTAAATAATGTTTTACTCCAAATATCAGTCCTAAGCACAAAGTCAAGGACACGATGGAAAAGCTCTGAGGGGATGTGCTTCTTTTTCCCCCTCCAGCCAACAAACAAAAAAAAGTGCGACCCAAGGTCAAATGCTTATCAGCGATCCCGCAGTAGCCGCAAAGGCCTGGCTGCCTGACAAAGCCATGCTATTGATATGGAATATGACAGAGTCTCTAATGATGTAAAAGTCTCCCTCCCCTCCTCTCTCTCTCTCTCCTCTCTCTGTTTCTCTCTCTCTCTCGCCCGTCATAATTTGCTCGGAACAGGTTTGGGGGTGAAATTAAGCACATGTCACTCAAACAAAATCTCTCCAGTGTTTAACACTTTCACACTTGAGTTGCTCAAATGTGAGAAGACGATAGAAGGAAGCTTCGTCGTCTGCACTGTGTAATTAGATTTTTTTAACAGAAGCGCTGCCAGTCAAAAGGCTGGTTTTGAAGTTTTGGGGGAAGAGACAGACAGAGAGAGAGAGAGAGAGAGAGAGGCAAAAAGGAGTGTATATAAAGAAGTGAGCAGAATCTGAAGTGCATCACTGATTCAAGTATCTAAGTATCTAAGTAGTGAGGAATAAATAAGGCATGTCCTGATCCAGTTCGTTTTTGTATACCAATCCGATCTGAGTACCTTGAACCCTGGGTACTAGCAGTCATACACTACACCAGTGATTCGCAACCCTGGCCCTTATGGCACCCTGCCTTGCACATTTGACTGTTTTCCCTGCTCCCAACACACCTGATTCAGCTAATCAGCTAATCATGAACAAGCCCTGCCAGAGCATTAGAGGCTGTGTTAAAGCAGGGATCCACTAAAATGTGCAGGGTAGGGTTCCTCCAGGACCAGGGTTAAGACACACGGCACTACACAGTTCTGAACGCGGCCCAAAACACGCGTGCCTTGTGTCATCTAGGAGACACAGATTCATGCCGCCATTTGCACTGACTCAAAACGAGAGAAAGGTCGTGAGGGGGAAGACGGCGTCAGCATGCACTGCACAGACCACAGAGGGAGTTGGAGGAGAGTAGCACAGCACATGTTGGAGGCTACCCTATGTAGATGTGTATAAGGTGTCCAATCCACCTTAAATGTTGATGCGGTATCGGACACGAACTAGTGCCACAATGTAGCTGCTTCATCATTTAGGGTGGAGTGTAAAATTCTAATTAAAAACTGTCTGAAAACTGCACTTTTCGTGCTCGATTTTCATTGGCTATTGATGGGACCCATTCAGATTGTGTAGATTTGACATGCTCCAACTGGTCTAAAATGCAATTGGGTGGCCAACCAAATATCAGAATCTGCACCCCTCACACACCACTTGATTCTCTCTCCAACTGTCGACTCTGACTGACAATAAATCTGCAGACTAGAGCTGACCAGCACAGACTCTCAGCCAGTATATATATCTCACAATATATCACATACATCGGCTGCGTCTCCCTCTATTCAACATTAGAGAAGAGTCAGGCGTCATATATATATATATATATATATATATATATATATATATATATATATATATATATTTTTTTTTTTTTTTTTTTTTTTTTTTTTTTTTTTTCTCATGGGCTCCCTCAAGAGGTGGATACACTTTTGGTAAATGTGAAGAACCACTGAAAAGCATATAGAACCAATTAAAATGTATATATATATATATATATATATATATTTAAAAGTGGTCCTTCTATGGCATCACACCAACAACCATGTAAAGCACCTTTAAAAGCAGTGTTAGTGTTTGCAGTACTGCTGTCACTGAAATATGCTAATGTCACAGTGTTTTCTCTGACTTTGAGCTCCTGGCCTGTCACAGTTCCTTCCAAATGAGTGTATCTGTACTCGCTTTACTGAGTCAAAGAATTTTAGGAATGATGCTTGTGGAACAACACATTTAGAAGTCCCACAAGCATTTCAAACCCAGCTAATGCATCAAATAAGGGAGCCTTCGGCTCGCATCCACTCTCTATAACAACTGCTTACTTAGTGTCACCCCAAAGACAGCTTATGCCCAGAGCTCCCCTTGAAATATTGTAAGGTTAATCAGTTCTCCCTGACAATCATCGACGAATATGTTTGAGGATAAAACAGGGCGTGTGAAGACACATCAGACTCATCTTTTGATCGTATAAGCAATTCTAAGCCATTACAAACTTTTCTTCATTTGATTTTTGAGTTTTAATTCAAATGCCTTACAAATGTCTTTAGGCACTTTGCCTTACATGCTTCAGTTTTATATATCATCACTGTCACACAAAAATACCTCCATTTTTGTGTTTTTTCACTTTTGGCAATTAGAGTCTGGCCAAAATTTGTCAAACTTTCAACCAGTGGAGATTACATGTCATGGTATTTGCATGATAGCCACAGTATGTAAATTTGTAAATGTGTACAAATGCTCTGATTAGGTACACACATACACAAATATCATCCCACAGCACCTGCCCTGGTCATTCATGAAAGAGGCTAATGGAAACCCAGCACAGTTGTGCACAGGAAGAGGCCAATTACCAGCAGCCATAACATCAGAGTGCCGCTCTAAATGCTTTCTTGTTAGGCACAGCCACTGTGGCCGCTGGGTGTGCAGAATAGCCCATATCAACATTTTGTAGGCAATGCTAATTAGAAGGAGCTAATAATTCTGATAACTGATAATACTGGCTAATATTATTTCACATTTGTATTTCCTTATTGCCACACGATATTCACCCGATCAGCCATAACATTCGCACCCCCCCCCCCCTCCCTGTACCAACACAACAGATCTGGCCATTCCAGGCATGGACTCCACATGGGCCTCTGAAGGTGTCCTGTGGGATCTAGCACCAATGAGTGAGCAGCAGATCTTTTAAGTCCTGTAAGTCGTGAGGTGGGGCCTCCATGCTTCGAATCAATGACCCTGCCGGACAAAGCACTTTACATAGAAGCAGAATTGTCCCACCAGTTCTGCAGACACTCTCTCAACTCAATTTTCAGCTGGTCTTGATAATGCAGAAAGCACAGTGGAGTATTCATCATCATGGCTGATGTATCTGTTCCGTTTGAAACATCCACTAAAGCCCGTGCGTATTTTTACATGGCGTAGTAGGTCACATCTGGTCCGCATGACACTTCATCCCGATTTTTATCCCAGATTTTAATTAGCCAAGACAAAGCCCTGGTCCTGTTCTCCAGCGCTCGCATTCTACTTGCCTTGGTAATTACATCTCCCGTTCCATTATTAATGCTGCTCAGTAATAAGGTCCTGCCCCACATTACGACATTCGGGGCCAGTTAAATAGGACATATTTAAAAGAAATTGAGAAAGACACGGTCGATTGTGCCTCAGTCGTCTGATTTATAGATGTTGACTCTGTCTCAGTCGCTTAACTTGAAAGATGCTACGAACAGGTGGCAGTTGTGTACGGAGTCAAATACTCATTAGGAACATATGCAGGCTCTAAAGGGATTCCTCCAGGTTCTGAACAAAGGCTCCTCAGGATTTCAGAACAGTAGCTTTCTCCAAAGGGTGACAGAGCTGGACACTTGCGTCCATTTGCTGAGAATTGACTCTAAAGAAAGATATTTTGCAGGTAAGAGCGGACAATATGGGCTTCACTAGAACGTGGGTATCACTGGCAGTAATTCAGTACCATCAGTTTCATAGTGTGAACGTAAAGCTCTATAGAAGATGAAAATCAAGCGATCCAGTGGTTTGCAGTCTGCATCACTGACCGAGTGCAAGAGCAGCTGCATGTTCCAACCACTGACTGTAAACAGTGTAGGGTAGAACTTGCATATCACACATACAGTCAGTGGATGAGCCTCTCACTCTCACGGTATCTCTAAATGAGGACGTATCTCAAAATGATGACATGTCCGACGTGTCTAATGTACCAAGTAACCAAGTAAAGCTCATTCCCCCATGTGCACTTAAGAGAGCCACAGAGTGGGCTTTGAATCGTGGGCTTACATTAAGGGTCTAAGGGCTTAAGTCATCTAAGATGTGGAATTGTATACTGCCCCCCTCCCCCAAATCTAAGTAGCTCCACCCTAAATCTAAGAATTTAGACTTTTCAGGGTAGCTGGAAAGTGTAATAAAAACAGGCGAGGGCCGGGGTGAGCAGTATGTCATCATCATTTAAAGGAACATGCACCCCAAGCGAAAAAAACATAATTTCCTCAGGGGTCTAAAACGTTTAAAATGCGCCCCCTAACCTTCTGTACATTAAGCTGTGTATTTTCTTCGTCTTTGCTTCGTTAGCGCATTCGTTCCACATCATCAAGAAACGCAGCGAAACGTCTCCAGCCTCTCACTTGCTGATATTTAAGGCATTAACCTGTAGGTGCATGTGCGAAGATCGTCCACTTGCTGTCAAGGCCTCGCCGTCACCCTCTGGTGGTTTGGAGTAATGAAACATAACACGTTCTCCTAATTGACTTCACCCCCGCCCGCCCCCTTCTCCCACCGACAGTGTTTTGGTTTTCCAGCGACTCCGCCAACGCGTGGAAATATGTTCAAGAACAAGTGTGAGTACACAGTCTTGGCACATTATCCTTTAAATATATCATTCTCGAGTTTAATTGCGATTCTGGGCTCTCGACCAGGTTGTCATGGAGCCTTATTAGCGATAATAATCCAAATCTGTCTGTAGAAACGGTTTGGAGTTATGCATACAAAATGAAGCACATTTCATGTAGTGTTCAATTACTGCCTTCAGAAGGGGATTTTCTACTTCGCGCTCACCTTAATCACGATTAACATTCTTCAGTACGTTCCGCCTCGAACCCGCTGCCAAGACGCAGATGGTCGAAATTAAGGCCACTTCGCCTTACTTCCACCACCTGCACTATTTAAGACACTCAACACAGTTTACGCTGTACGTTGCAGAGCACCGTGCGCTGCATCTTACTGCATCTTACTACACCCTTACAACGGGTTCTTCCAGTACTCTGCAGGTTACCTTTACTAAGTCAGCAGTTCTGCCTAGAACCGGGGCACACAATGATGGTTCTGCTCTATGATAGAAAAGCTTTTTTCTCTTTTCTGGGATCAGTGTAGCATATCCTCTCAACTTAAGCCTGGATATTATTCTGTGGCAAATGTTTAATAAAGTGTCTGATGAGTGGTGTGTGTTTCAAATAAAGTGGCCAATTAGTGGTAGGTGTTTCTAATAAAGTGTCTGATGAGTGGTAGGTGTTTCTAATAAAGTGTCTGATGAGTGGTAGATGTTTCTAATAAAGTGGCCAATTAATGGTAGATGTTTCTAATAAAGTGGCCAATGAGTGGTAGGCGTTTCTAATAAAGTGACCAATTAATGGTAGATGTTTCTAATAAAGTGGCCAATTAATGGTAGGTGTTTCTAATAAAGTGGCCAATGAGTGGTAGGTGTTTCTAATAAAGTGACCAATTAATGGTAGATGTTTCTAATAAAGTGGCCAATTAATGGTAGATGTTTCTAATAAAGTGGCCAATGAGTGGTAGGCGTTTCTAATAAAGTATCTGATGAGTGGTAGGTGTTTCTAATAAAGTGGCCAATTAGTGGTAGGTGTTTCTAATAAAGTGTCAGATGAGTGGTAGGTGTTTCTAATAAAGTGGCCAATTAATGGTAGGTGTTTCTAATAAAGTGGCCAATGAGTGGTAGGCGTTTCTAATAAAGTATCTGATGAGTGGTAGGTGTTTCTAATAAAGTGGCCAATTAGTGGTAGGTGTTTCTAATAAAGTGTCAGATGAGTGGTAGGTGTTTCTAATAAAGTGGCCAATTAATGGTAGGTGTTTCTAATAAAGTGGCCAATGAGTGGTAGGTGTTTCTAATAAAGTGGCCAATTAATGGTAGGTGTTTCTAATAAAGTGGCCAGTGAGTGGTAGGTGTTTCTAATAAAGTGGCCAATTAATGGTAGGTGTTTCTAATAAAGTGTCTGATGAGTGGTAGGTGTTTCTAATAAAGTGGCCAATTAGTAGTAGGTGTTTCTAATAAAGTGTCAGATGAGTGGTAGGTGTTTCTAATAAAGTGGCCAATTAGTGGTAAGTGTTTCAAATAAAGTGGCCAATGAGTGGTAGGTGTTTCTAATAAAGTGGCCAAAGAGTAGTAGGTGTTTCTAATAAAGTGGCCAAAGATTGATAAGTGGTAGATATTTCAAAAAAATTGTCCAATGAGTGAAAGTATAAGATTTTTTGTGAGTGGAAGCAGAAGGTAGGTGTTTCTAATAAAGTGGCCAGCATGAGAGAAACTGTTTAGAGAGTCAAGAGTATCAAGTGTGGCCTAACACTGAACAAATTTCCATCATGATGCATCACTGAATTCCAATCCACATGTAAGGGCTTTGTGCACACACACACACACACACACACGCACTTGCGATGCTTAGTCTGGTATCGGGTGTGAATGTAGAAGTTGTGTTTGAAGAGCTGATGGGACTGACCCCTGATGGTGCCATGCTCGCGTTTTTACACACTGCAGGCATGAAAAATGAATGCTGCGTTAGCAGAGACACAGCCTTCACCCCCGATTCCGATCTTTACAGTTTTGAGGCTGACGCACATCGAGCCGCTCGCTCTATAAAAAGCAGGCTGCACATAGACTGCCTAATGAGGACTGTCACACTTCATTATCTCTGCTCCAACGCACATTCTCATACAGACTGGCAACTGTTACACTCTCTTCTGCGGAGGGAGCGCTTTTGCATCCGTTTTCCGCGCTGTTCATTTGTCATGTGTTCAGAGTCGTTCTCCCCTCTTTTTTTCCAGCCATCTACGAGCCGTCGTGTGAAGCGTACAAGCACAGAGGGAACACCTCGGGGCTTTACTACATAGACGTGGATGGAAGCGGCCCCATCAAGCCCCAGCTAATCTACTGCAACATGTCAGGTAAATGTTGTATGACACATCGCGAGGGAGGTGGTTCCATTCACTGACAATTAAATATTACTTTAGCTCACATCAGCTGACCTTCTAGCTCCGTCACCAGCAGTGGGCAGAAACCATCAGCCGGGATCTGTTTGATGTCCTTAGCCAGGCTCCTGGACCAGCTTGAGGAGCTAAAAGAAAGATCTGAAAATACCTGTACACCTTCTTATTTCGTGTAGTCATCTAAGCAGCCAGTCGTGTGGTGGCAGCACTGGTCATAAGTCATGCAGATATGGTCCAGCGGCTTCAGGGAATGTTCACATCAAGCATCAGAATCCATCCAAGTCAACTGACCTCAGAGCTGTTTGTCTTAACACACTCTTCTTCTTCTGGGCCTCTTCAGCACTGATTAGATCTCAGACCAGCCTTTGTTCACACCACAATTCTTTTAAGGCCGTTCTCACACCTGTCCCGAATACACAAGTTCGCACCCAGGACCGATTCTGGGCTCGTCTGGAGGGAGGGGGCTTTTCCCTACTTTCCTTGGATACAAACACTCAAGCAGAGAAGAACAGCGCTTCATTGGAGTCATGCCATTTCCCCATGCGGGAACTCCTACAGACGAGGAGCCGTTCTCATAAGAGAAGGTTTTTAGCCATTCAGGATAAGTCGAAGAAGTCACATGAAAAATGAACCAACCACGCCACCCCACATGCAGCCACGCACAGATTTCAGGAGAACCAGAGATTGCCAGAGTGCTCTGAACTGCTCCCGAGACCCACAAACAGCCTCCACACCTGACCAAATGTACTGAACCCGCTGAGCTCATGTACCTGGGTCTGGAAAGAAACTCTCTTGTGAAAACACCCTAAAACTCAGACCCTACCCGGGGAAACCACTGAATTATGAGCAGTGTTGTCCAAGTTCATCATATAATAGATAGAATTTTCCGAGCTAGGTTGAAAACATTGATCAGAATACTCCAACAGTGGCAATAAGCTCATAAAAGCCATTAAACGCATACACGGATTGATCTATGATATTATTGTAGACTGTATTTTATTGTATTGAGTTTTATTACAGTATTAAATTGTTTTATTATATGTTATAAAAACAGTAGCCACTCAAGGCCGTGCGGTCGGGGGTTTAACTCACTGTGACTTGTATCACTCTTTAATCAAGATAAAATCACTGTAATGCTTTTTTTTTGTGAGACTTGGATGTTAAAATACCCGTACTGCTGTTTCTCCATGAGATTACACTAGCCCACGGGCAGCCATTCTCCCGAGGAGTTTGTTTATGTTACCCCACTCCTATGTTCGCCTGCTAACCTGGAAGGCTGTGGTTGTACAGTAAGCCTCAAGGTTCTCACTGCCAATACAAGAGGTTTGTGCCCTTAGCAGTTACCTCTGTCCATGTTTATGTCCATTTACACAGTGCTTACTTGTTGGCTAAATTAGCTCTGTAGCATAAGTGCCAAGCATGATGATGCTAATGCGTCATGATGTAGGAATTGTATGAGCACTGATGGATACTTGCTTACAAACATATAGGCCTGGATCAGCTTTGTGCAAAATCTAAAAACAATATTTGGTGATGTGTTTGTTGTAGAGCATTAAATGTTTAGGAGGGTTAAGGGGATGCTGGACTAATGCACTACAGTATCTGTGTAATTTTTAACAGGACTGCCAACGTTTACATTTTCCTTTGGCGTGAGGTTCAGGTTTGTGCTTGCCAGAGGATCGTTTTGGATCCCATGAAAAAATATCAGCGCCACCCCACCCCCATCACAGGCCACGCCACCCCTATAACCCCTTGGCAGGGCCAATATAAAGACTTTGTGGATAAAATATTCCATTAATAAAGATAGATGAATAATTTATTATTGAAAAATGTACCTAATGTTCTTTTATTTGTTTAGGGCCACGTCAGGCATAGACATTCCAGCTGGCTGAGCTCCACTCCTTCAGAAGGTCGCTGTTGAGGGTCCAGAGGGTGTTGCAGAGCGGCAGCTGTAGGAAATGTTATCCGTAGTCCAGTTCATCCTGAGGTTGTTGAGGAGGGGGATGAGGGGTTGTCAAAAATGCGTGAGAAATGGCAAGAGCGTGACGCTCTCAGCCAATATGTGAGAGTCTGCAGCTTTGGGGGGGGGTCTGGCTTCAGCTCCCATTAGCTCGGAGAAAATTCTGGAGTTTCCCTTCCTGGCCTGAGCCAAGCGAGCGTGGTCTGCACTTTGCAAAGTGTCTATTAAGCTGGTTGAAATGCACAAAGCCTGGGCTGGGTATCGGCAACCGGTCAGGGGTCAGGGTCTAAACACAACACTAAATGAACCACGGTCTGCCACCAATCTTTACATATATACTATTCATTCAATTCATTCGTTATTGATTAAAAATAGATACAGAATTGCTAAACATAATATCGCAATACTTCAATATATCAATATTTCTTTACACCCCTACAAGAAGCGTAGGGAGAACAGACGGCAGCTTGCTCAACCATACCTCTGTCGCCACGTACGCCGCGCTTTGGAGCAGAGCTATTCAGGACATGATGTTGTCGTCCGCGGCTTGTCAAAAATAAAGGTCGCTTTGCGCTGTCCCGGCCCCCGCGGGGCGTCCTGGCCAGCGCTTTTATCGGAAAACGTCTCATCTTCTTTCTCCCCTGCCTCGTTCCTGCCTCGTTATCATTTGCATAATTATGTCTAATGATTCCCCTCTGTCTCTCCCCACCAAACTCTCCCCACAGATAAAGCGTGGATGGTGATCCAACACAATAACACGGAGCTCACCAAATTAAGAGCGTCCTCGGGGACGAATCAGCATTTAGCCTACTTTAACTATTCCGCCGACACCAAGCAGCTCGGGGCTATAATTAGCCAGGCTGAGCACTGCGAGCAGGAACTCTCCTACCACTGCAAAAAGTCACGCCTCTTAAACACACCAGGTAAGCCCTTTTTATTGAGAGTATCGATCCCCCTCTTCTCCCTATGAAAGGTCAGGCTTATTAAAAAAAAAAAATCATACACCACTCCACACCAATCTATACACACACTCTCAGCAAACCCATCCGCTCTCATGGAGCTTAAAGCGGACAGCACTAATTGATTATTACACTTTAGTGTTTTTTTCGCTAACTAATTTGTTCTCTTTCTGACAGCAGCGTTTTCTATTTTTTTGTCCCTCGTGACTCAGGGCGTCCTTTTATTATTATTATTATTATTGCATGTCACAGTGCATTAAGCTGGGGAAAAGTCACCTTTAGGGTGGATTATTTGTCTCACTGTTCCGTTGATTGGTTGGTTGGTTGGTTAGTTTGTTTATTTTGTTTGCGTGGGTTTTAGTCATGGGCGGTTACGTATGCGGCCTATTAAAGGTCGAGCGACTCGATAACAGTTCCCGTGGCCCCCCATATAAACAGGAGACATCCGAGCAGGACGCAAATTGCTGTCCGTTACTGCTCATCTGTGCCAGACCACTAAGGGCACTAGTCTGCTGGCAATTTATTGATGTCGGTATGTCTCCAGCAGTTCACTGGGTGAAGAATACTTAGCTGAACCACCTAGGTTATTTATTTTGCCCCCTCATTTAATTGGCCTGCTGCCAGCCCCTCCAACCTGAGATTTTTGACCACTTTGATCCTTTGGCCTCATACGAGGACATTGTTTTTAGCAAAACCGACTTCCTGTACAAAGACTACGTTTAGTTCTCATACTTTAGGTCCTACTAATCCTAAATAGGAGAAATTAAAAATGTGCCCCAAGCAAAAGTCCGGGTTTCAGGAGGTTAAATTGGGCGGAGGCCAAAACAGCCCACGGTCCTTGTGCAGTGAGCATGTGTGTGCTCTCCGGTGCTAGCCTACTCTCGCTAGCAACTCGTGAGGATTCCAGCAAACCGCAGGATTGCAGTATGTAAGAAACGTGGGGCGTATGAGTATGTACTATAAGATATGTAACATTAACATAAAGTTCATTTTTATTTTTGCTGATACAGGAATTATTACACCCCTGTTAAGCAGTAATGACCTTTTTTATTGCATTTTGTGCTTAAAGCAGTACTAAGTAGCATTTGTACCTTAAAATAGCAGCTCCAAAATCATGGTGATGCTCCACTGACTGTAATAAGGAAGCGAAGCAGCTCTGTCGTTACCTCGGCTCGCTGCTGCTGCTGCACTATGCTCACTCCGGTGAAGCCGCCAGGACAACACTCGTGAGTCGTATTCATGTGAAATCCTGTCTGACTGTACCCTTGGTTGGTTGGTTAGTTTGTTTATTTTGTTTGCGTGGGTTTTAGTAATGGGTGGTTACGTATGCGGCCTATTAGAGGTCGAGCGACTCGATAACAGTTCCCGTGGCCCTCCGAGTAAACAGGAGACATTCTGAGCATAACGCAAATTGCTGTCCATTAGTTGTCTCATTACTGAGGACGCTGATGAGCCCTGGAACAAGAAAAAAAACAATGTCAGGCATAAATAAATAATGTTCCCGAATGCCAAATGAAGAGTAAAAGAGAGCGAGAGCAGACATGGGTCGCTTAAAGCCTAGACAGACAAGTCTAGATGGATGGACATAAGCAGACGAGTGATGGACTGGACAAATCAATGGCAATTTCTCTCCCAGTGTTAAAAAAAGAAATAAAAAAGAAAGAGTGGATCTGCTCAGCTTTTAGGGCTTCAAGCCGAGGCTGTTTGTCCAGACAGGCCCGTTACATGGCTTGCATATGCATTTGCATGTTTCTGATGGTCAGCCATGTCCACAAATGGCTCATGAAGCATTGATCTGAATATGATTGTTTTTAGTTTAGATTGTGAGGAGACTGTGGACCACCGTCTATAAGCAGAGAGCATGACATCAAAACAAAAATAAGACTTTTGTGCTCAAATAATATATATTTAATCATTTATTTCTAATTTTATTTGATTTTCTGCCCAATTTGGAAGGTCAGTTACCCAATCCCCATTCATGTGAACTCTGCCCATCACAAGCAAAGGCCCAACAGTGACTGTAATAGGGAGAGTAGCATCTCGTCATTTCCACTGTGTAACTCTTTATCTTAACCTCTTGAGACCCTGCGTCCTCATATAGGGACATTACATTTCTGTTTCTCTGCACCATTAAAAACGTTGATCCTTTCATCGCTTCATACGAGGACATTGTTTTTAGCAAAACCGACTTCCTGTACAAAGACTACGTTTAGTTCTCATACTTTAGGTCCTACTAATCCTAAATAGGAGAAATTAAAAATGTGCACCAAGCAAAAGTCCGGGTTTCAGGAGGTTAATTTGGGCGAAGGCCAAAACAGCCAGCGGTCTTTATGCAGTAAGCATGTGTGTGCTCTCCAGTGCTAGCCTTCTCTCGCTAGTCTACTCTCGCTAGCAACTCGTGAGCCCAAAGCTTTTGGTGCTGACTGCGTCGCCATTAAATTACGCAGTGCTGAATGTCTTTCTGAATGTCTTTTGTAAACCGCAGGATTGCAGTATGTAAGAAATACGGAGCGTATGCCGAATTTGAATCGGGATGTACTGTAAGATATGTAACATTAACATAAAGTTCATTTTTAGACACTCCTTATTTTTGCTGACACAGGAATCATTACACCCCTATTAAGCAGTAATGACCACATACCACTTTCTGCTGTGCTAGCGATAATAAATATATAATATTTTGAGTATCAGCTGAAACTGATCACAATGACCTGTTTGTAATGAAGCTCTTTTACACTGATAAATGGTTTACAGTCATTTTCACTTCAGTATTTCTCACTCCCAGCTCAAGGCAGAGAAATTCAAGGGTACCGATTTCATCAAAACCACATTATTTATTACAATATTTTAATACAATATCTTTTTTGTGAGAAGAAAGGATAAAGGTGCACGTATTCGTCACTGTACAGTGTGGACTGTACAGCGAAATGTGTCCTCCGCATTTAACCCATCTGGTAGTGAACACACACTCACACACACGTGTTAGGGGCAGTGAGTATACACACACACCCAGAGCGGTGGGCAGCCAACTCCAGCGCCCGGGGAGCAGAGAGGGTAAAGGGCCTTGCTCAAGGGCCCAACAGTGGCAGCTTGCCGAGCCCGGGAATCGAACCCACAACCCTGTTATCGACAGCCCGGCGCTCTAACCGCTGAGCCACCACTGCCCCTAACACATCCAGTAAAAAAAACATCCAGTAAAAACAAATGAGAGAATCTAAATGAAAACTAACTGAATTTTATATAACTGTGTACTTTTTTTATGTAACTGATTTATGTAACAGACAGAAAGCAATGTGCCGCAAAACACAAGCTATCATAACAGGCCTCTTAGGGTTAACTGAATGAGCAGCTGGGAGGTCTCTTACATGCGAGTGGTGCTCTTATTAAAGTAGTCTGCTTTGATGCATTATGGATGCTGCTTGCTGTTGCAGATGGGGCCCCGTTCACCTGGTGGGTGGGCAGGTCAGGGGAAGCCCACACATACTGGGGAGGGGCAGTGCCGGACAGCCAGCAGTGTGCCTGCGGCCTGCAGGAGGACTGTGTGGACCCAGAGCATTTCTGCAACTGTGACGGAGACCTCGACGACTGGTACTGAACCTGCAGTCTTGTTTACGGGCTATTGAAAGTCCCTGGTTCTTGCTTATGGCTTAGTGCTGCAACAATAACAGCAGTGCTTATTCTGCTCTAGGGTTGGGTGATACTGCTAATAATCTTACTGCAGTATATTTTTCACTGGATATCATTTCATATAAGTATTTATCTTTTAAATTGTGATTGTTATAACAAAAGCATGTATCTTGTATGTGGTGTCTTTCTTATACTTTCTTATCCTTATGCTTAGTTAGATCTTCATCAACTTTGGACAATTCCCTTCTTTATTGGTGAATCTGAAATTCACCAAATAATATATTGAGGCCACAAGATAATTTATTGAGGCCCTGGGATAAAATATTAATGCCACAGAATCACATATTGAGGTCAAAAGATAATATATTGAGGCCACAGGATAATATATTGAGGCTACAAGATAGTACATAGAGGCCACCAGATAATATACAGAGGCCACAGGATAATATATTGAGGCCACAAGATAGTACATAGAGGCCACAAGATAATATACAGAGGCCACAGGATAATATATTGAGGCCACAAGATAATATACAGAGGCCACAGGATAATATATAGAGGCCACAAGATAATATACAGATGCCACAGAATAATATATTGAGGCCACAAGATAGTACATAGAGGCCACAAGATAATATACAGAGGCCACAGGATAATATTTTGAGGGCACAAGATCTCATATATAGATATAATTATCTCATTATCTTGTAGCCTTCTTGTAGCCTCATCACAACGCCTGGCTGTCAGAGTGAATGGCTAGACATGTCCTTGTCCCTCACTCTTTAGCAAGTCATCACCTGATGTACTGATGTAGCAGCAGTTTCAAACATCTGTTGCTAAAATGAGATTGAGGAATGCAATGGGACATGGAACAGAGCTGAGCGGCTCATCGCAAAATCTAATTTTCCCAAAAAATAGCAGATTAATCCAGACATGTTTGGCATCTGAAGTTTGTTTTTTTTGTTTTGCAAGCTAAATGTAGCTGTGAGTGTAGGTGGAAAATCTGTTAGTATACCTCTGTTATATTTACCTTGTAGCTGCTCTGCAAAAAAATGTCATGACCCGTCTTGAGAACATGTGTAAGAGTTGTTGTGATGAAACATTCCTGTGCTGTGCCGGCTGTAGTGCTGTTGATGCCATTTTAAAATAGTGCATGGGAAACTGTTTTCTGCCTCATCAGAAGCTTACAAAGCAGTTAAGATGATATCACTTTAGGGCACTGACCAAATTATTCAAATGTCACTTTGCCTTTTCTGACATGCTGTGTTTTTGCTCTTGCACGTCAGTGTTTTCCAGCTTTGTTATGATAATGTCACTTGCATTAATGGTTTGACTGTGCTCTGGTTTTATATCGGACAGGGCAAATGACTCAGGCTTCATCTCCCTTAAAGAACATTTGCCCATCAGACTTTTAGCTGTGGGTGACATCAACAGGCCAGGCTCAGAGGCAGCATATAGAGTGGGTCCCCTACAGTGCTACGGTGACAGTAAGTACTGAGCCTGTCAGACATGGCCTTACCCAGGGACTCACATCATCAGCCAGGCTATTCAGAGCAGCAGAAAACTGTACCGAGTTCTACACTCATCATCCACTTTATTAGAACTGTCTGTCTGGCCCTTCTGCTCATTGACATGCATGTACTTCTTTAACAGCTATGCTAACGTTCCACATTACTGAATTATTAAACAGGTGCATCGTCAAAAAACTTATAAGTTTACTCTTACTGGCCACTTTATTAGAAACACCAACCCTGTTCTTCTACTCATTGGCCGCTTTATTGGAAAAACCAACCCCTTTTCTTCTACTCACTGGCCATTTTATTAGAAACACATACTTTGTACTTCCACTCATTGGCCACTTTATAAGAAACACCTACCATTTTCTTCCTCTCACTGGCCACTTTTTTAGAAACACCAACTCTGTTTTTCCACTCACTTGCCGTTTTATTAGAAACACTCACCTTGTACGTCCACTATCTAGCCATTTCGTTGGAAACACCTGCCTTGTATTTTCCCTCACTGGCCTCTTTATTTGAAACACCTACTTTGTACTTTCACTTACTGGCCACTGTATTAGAAACACCTACCCTTTTCTTCCTCTCACTGGCCGCTTTATTAGAAACACCAACTATTTTCGTCCTCTCCCTGGCCACTTTATTAGAAACACTCACCTTGTATGTCCACTCACTGGCTACTTTATTATAAACACCAACTCTTTTCTTCTACTCACTGGCCACTTTATTAGAAACACATACCTTGCACTCATTGGGCACTTTATTAAAAACACCAACTCACTGACCACTTTATTAGAAACACCTACCCTTTTCTTCCACTCACTGGCCACTTTATTAGAAACACATACCTTGCACTAATTGGGCACTTTATTAAAAACACCAACTCACTGGCCACTTTATTAGAAACACCTACCCTTTTCTTCCACTCACTGACCACTTTATTAGAAACACCTACCCTTTTCTTCCACTCACTGGCCACTTTATTAGAAACACCTACCCTTTTCTTCCACTCACTGGCCACTTTATTAGAAACACCTGCCTCATGTATACAAATACGTAATCAGGTAAAGAACCATTCAGATGGTGCTTTGAGTATTGTTCTACACAGAACCTTGGAATAACCCTTTCACTTTACAGTGTAAATCAGAGCCGAGCCCGTGCAGCAGTCAGAAGTAACTGCAAGGCCATGAAATGCTTTAAAAATCCATCAAAGCCCCCCTGTATTGGATTGTGTAATGAACTGGGAGCCAGCGCGGTGACGGTAAAGCTGGAGTAACACGCTCTCGCTGTTTGTACCAGTTAATAATCGAGCTGCAGCATTTTCAGCTAGTCGTAAACAAGCAAGAGACGTCTCACTGAGCTCGAGATACAGTGCATTACAGTAATTCACTCAGAGTGGAGCGAAGCCTCGAATGACTTTTTACACTATATGTCCAGATGTTTGTGGACACCCCTTCTAATGAATGCTTACTCCCATCGCTGACACAGATGAGCAAATGCACGCACACACAGCCTGTCTAGTCCCTGTAGAAAAGGACAGAGATAGAATAGAACAGCATCCACAGTGCAGTCCACGTCTGACGGTTTCAACCTAGCCTTGATTGCAATGATGTGTGCAGTCAGTGATCGTCTAAATGCCTTCTGCCTTCAGATGACTTCTGGAACGCGGCCTACTTCAACAAAGAGACGTCCTACCTCCACTTCCCCACGTTCCACGGAGAGCTCAGTGCCGACATCTCCTTCCTCTTCAAGACCAGCTCGTCCTCCGGCGTCTTCCTGGAAAACCTGGGGATTAAGGACTTCATTCGGATCGAGCTGAGCTGTGAGTAAACCTTTGTGCTTAATGGCCGGAAGCGTTCTGCTTGCCCGAGGGACCGACGATACCATAATTTGGTCACAGTAGATCATCACAGCCATGATGTTGCTGGTGATGATCGCCCTCGCCCTCGCCCTCGCGTGTTCTACTGCTCGCATACAGTAGGTTAGCAAGCATGGAAAGTCCAGAGCATTCCGTCAAACATGCACTATATGTCCAAATGTTTGTGGACACCCCACAATTCAGCTTTGGACATATGTTTGGACGTATTCGAATGGTGTTTACAGAACAGTGTCCCCGAGTCCCCTTTTTAAGATGTACACCAATCAGCTATAATATTAAAACCACAGCCAGGTGAATAACATTGATTATTTGGTTACAGTGGTACCTGCCAAGGGGTGGGATCGGAGCTACTTTCACATGATGACTGGAGGGTCAGAGTGTTTGTGGACACCCCTTCTAATGAGTGCATTCAGCATTGGGCATATAGTGTATATTGTTATACATGTAGCAACATCAATATAAAGAGTACCAAGATATCCAAGATATGCTCTTGACACTTCTGATGATCACTGTACACGCCGATGTATTCGAACGGCATTCAACGTCGGAGCATCTGAAGAACAGTGAAGCGCTAATGGTAATTTTATCGTGGGTGCGCTGCGCCGCCGGCTTTCACCTTTCGAAAGCGGACCTTTTTCAGGGTTAGCGTCTTACACAGCCCCTCTCCCCAGACTGCTGCCTCAGTCGGAACATAATGAGAGGTTAATTGAGCTCTCTCAGCTAAAGGATTTGCCATTATAAGAGAACAAGCGTCCGAGCCCCGTTTAAGTCCCCTCCTGCTCCGCGCTCATCCATCACGTGAACCTGTTATGTGCGAAGAATTTAATAGTTCTTTTCCTGCGCAGGCTAACGCTACAGAACTCCTGGCGGCCTTGGATTTTCATCGGGACGGGTCGCGCGCCTTGGGGGGAGGGAGGTGCCAAGAGGCTTAAGATAGAACAACAAAAGAAGTGTAGATGATTATTTACACTCAAGTGGGTCTCCTCATATCAAAACAGACGAGAACCTCCAGCACATGCTTGAACGTAGCCACAGCGGCGACGCTGCAATTTCCCTCGAGAGGCGGCGGGCCGTATATTCAGGTGGCAGCTTCTTGAGATTATTTCTCCTTTCCGTACCAGAGCCACATGCATTTTGTAAATAGTGCTGGCGAATAAGGAGAACAAACATATGGAGGAGTGCAGGCAAACATCAGGCGCACAAACAAACACAAACACACACTCTCTTTTTTTTTTCTTTTTTTTTTTTTTGCCAGCGCCCTACTTTTGCGCAAGGCAACTTCATACAAAGTGCTGTTGGGCTCTTTCTCAGTTGCTCAGCTTCTTGTGATGCAACTTAAAGGACGCTCTAAGTCTGTTAATACAATATTTTCCTGTTATGTAGTTTGTTACATATAAAAAATGTAAAAATGTAAAAGGACTGACATCACAGTGAGTCTTCACCAGTTAATTACTGATACTGATTATGGTGGGTATTTTTGGTACTGAAAGTTTACCCTCAAAATATGTAGAATTTTGCAATTGCTGGTGTTTATGTAATTGTAAAGACATATCACAAGAAAGGATTTCACCAAATCAGCTGTTCGTAATCTCATTATGTACTTGTTTAATGGAGGAATCACTAAGCTCTGTTATTTTACAGCCCTTTTTTTGTAGAACCACGACAATTAATTAAGCTATTAGCAATATATCATCACTGTCATGCAGAAAAATGTGTGTATCCATTTTTGACATAATATAAATCTGGCAGTTGTTTGTTTTATATAATATTTATTACTTTTATAGTTTTAGAAACTTTGCACTATGCGGAGGTTCTTTTATCGTAACTACTGTAATGTTCATATAATGGATACAAGCATGTCTTTGTGAACGTGGCCTAATGGGTGATACTGGTTCTTGAACCAAGCTAAATTAGCAGAACTATGGGCAAACTATGCTCTTTGAGATTGTTTACTTTGAAGATAAGCTAAATTGGGCAGTGGTGGCTCAGCGGTTCGAGCACTGGGCTATTGATGGCAGGGTTGTGGGCCTGTGAGCAAAGCCCTTTACCCTTCCTGCTCCCTGGATGCCGCATCAATGGCTGCCCACTGCTCGGGGCATGTGTGCTCACTTTCACTGTGTATGTTTGATCACTAGTGTGTGTATGTGTGTGTGTGTTCACTGCATGGTTAGGTTAAAAAAGGCAGAGGTCAAATTCCATTTCGAGTCCACTGTAGGGCCCTTAAGCAAAGCCCCTAACTCTCTCTGCTCCAGCTGGGCTGTAGCGTGGCAGATCCTGACCACATAAGCTGGAATAGCTGCATAGTATTTTTTATTATATTGGAAGCAGCATTTTGCAATTCTACTCCTTGGCTCCCCCTACAGTTGGGGAGTGTAATTCACTTTGACAGCACTGTCGTAAATACAGATTGTGCTATGAGCATTTCTGGACAAGCTAAGAGATACAGAATTGTCACTGGACGTGAAAGAAGCAAGTGAACTGAGGTGGTAGAGTGATTTTCCAGGATATTACACTAATATGACTCGGGTTACACAATTCTGGCGAGCGTTGTACAGTAGAGGAGTAACAACGATAGAGGCGCTGTTCCCTTTATCACAGTCAGTGGAGCATCCACATGAAGGGAATGTTTGAATGTAAAAATGCTGCAGCTTTTATTCAGTAAGTGATACTGATAACAAATAGATGGTAATATTATGCAAATTATATATTTTTCTCTTTTATGTGCCACATGTTTTTAATAACACCACCGTTCCTCTTGTTAAGGTGTGCTATGTTTAGTTCTGGGTACTACTATATACACACCACACTACAAAATCTGCTCACAGATCTGCTCTCCAGAAGATCTGCATGTCCAGAAGAAGACCAGTGCTATAGTTTCTTTAAAGCCTGACTCATCAAATAAACAGGAGTGTTTATTTAACCTTCTGACCTTTTTGCATATAGGACATCTTATTTTGGGAAATATCTGGAACTTAATAAACAAAAAAAGCAATTTATATTTTTTTAATTTATTTTAAATTAATTTTATTGTTTGTGTAATTATTTCTTGTTTATTTGATGTATCATAAATGATTTTTTTTTTATTTCTATATTATTTCATAATTATTTATCACGCTGCTGGTCTCAAAAGCTGAACTATGTATCAAATAGGATACAATGGTCTTTAAAGGGTTAACAGTGTGCCTCCCGTTTTCTTAGTTAACTACACGCTGATCATCTTACCATCATGGAAAATATGAGATATATAAATTTGGATCACAGTAATATCTCAGTGTAACCATTCAAGCTTATTTATCACTGCTGACAGAGTAAGCATGCACATGTACACACACACACACACACACACACACACACACACCTATGTTTTCCCAAATTTCTATACGGGTATATTTCCTCTTCTGCTGGAGTCGCTGCAGTGCCATATTGGGCCCGAAGTGCCAGCCCCGGTTAGGCTCGCTGCGTGCTGTGAATAATAAAGAGGTCATAACACATGATCAGCATTTTCTCCGAGCTGTTCTTGCCTTCAGAGAGCTGCAGGATGACAGAAGGTAGCCCTTCTCTTCGTTAAAATGTGAGCGCATCTTACAGATGGGGCAGCAGACTGAGCTTGAGCCAGGGACGGTCTTCTTCTGCGTTTGCGCGGGATGAACGCGACGGATGTTTCAGAGATGAGTGTTGAAGGAAGATTATAAATTATTGAATATGTGCATCTAGTGTGGACTCTGAGAGCTTCAAATATGCACTCGCCGGCCTGCTTGCACTTACGCTGACAGGTCTCCTGCCTTATTGGACCACTATGTAGGTGTACAATTACATTTAGCAATTACGTCGATCCTCTACGCCATTCGTTATTGGACAGATTCTGACCACAGTAGCACTGTGGACCATCTATTGTTTGGGTGATGGCCCATTCTCAGCACGGCACTGACATGGTAAATCGGGCACAGGTTGAGTGTATCAGGTGTTGCTGGCATGTCTGTGTTACTGCTCGGTTGAAATTGAGTCCACCCTCCAGAAATATGCAATCTTAAATGGCTCTGTGGTCAGGAATTGCTCACTGTTGATGGGCTTTACTGAGCACCAGCAAGATATCAATATTTTCAATATTTCCCTTTTTCTTCCAATTTGGTACTGCAAATTAACCCACCTGTTCATAGCTCCCCTTAGCACTAGCAATGCTCCCAACACTAGAAGGGTAACGATTCAACAGTGCAAAGCCAGTAACAGCCGTATTTTTACTACCACCGATTCAACATCACCATTCAGCATACTTTTAGGAAAGTGCCGGGTCCCCAGCTCCACCACACCAGCTAGCAGTAGCCTGTGCTGGCCAACATCTTTTTAAAAGTGATGGGCACTTGTGCTCTCTCAGACTCCATCAGCTGATGGCCATAGTGGCAGGGCATTACACCGCTGAGCCCCTTGGAGCCCCAGGCAGATTTATTAAGAATGGAGAGCTCTACCTTGAGAATTGGAGATGTAATGAAAGCATGTACCAGAGTTTCTGCAGCTTTCATGGTGAGCTTGGGCCGAAGATGAGCAGTATTACAGAGGTGGAGAAATGTGTGGTTGAAAAGAAATCGATGAGTCAAACAGTGTACCAAGGTTGCAAACAACGGATGAAGGTTTAACGGTCTCAGTGTCTCAAGTTGAGTCAGAAAGGTTTGAAATTATCAACTGGAAAGTTTTGCCAATGAGTAAAATCCACTAGACTTTGAGATTGAGAATTGAAAGTCTAGAAATCCATCCTCCATATGTCAAGAAGGATGGCAGGTCAAGCCGAGCTGTACTTGAAGTTTAAAGGACTCAGGTACAGGCCAGCACCGGGGTTTGAAACCTAATGTGGGCAGCTACAGAAAGCCAATGAAGGGTACGCAGCGAAGGAGTGAGAATATTAAAGGTGCACGTATACTTGTCACTGTACAGCGAAATGTGTCCTCCGCATTTAACCCATCTGTGGTAATGAACACACACACTAGTGAACTAGGGGCAATGAATACACACACCCAGAGCGGTGGGCAGCCAACTCCAGCGCCCGGGGAGCAAAGAGGGTAAAGGGCCTTGCTCAAGGTCAGGGACAGTGGCAGTTTGCCAAGCCTGGGAATCGAACCCACAACCCTGTTATCGATAGCCCGGCGCTCTAACCGCTGAGCCACCACTGCCCCACAATGTTGAGGACTACAGTAGGCCTACATCCTAAATTATATCTACGAGCTTCCATAGGTTGACTTGTGCAGAGCATAGAGGAACAACCAGTATGGATGGACATGATGCGTTTCTGGAGTTGGACCGTGTTGACATGCAATTGCAGATCTCGGGGATCTGGAGTAGATTATTAATACTGGTGTAAAGCCAGAGGAGTGTCGCTGTGAGCTCTCAGCTGGATTTAATTCCGTCTGAGAAGATGCACAGCCTGCTGGCTAGAAAGAAAAGCGTTGAGCTTCTTTCATCTCCTACTGTAAAGCTCCAGCGTCAGGGTGTTGTCATCTAGAGGCAGATTAAAAAACATGCCGAGATTAAAGACCACCAGCTCTCTGTTTACGGAGCTGCCGCTAAATTGGACCCTCCCCTACGTTATTTTGTCAAGTCGCTGCGCTGGTTTCCGTCTCTCGGGAAATAAAATAATTAAATAAATAAAATGGATTCCACATTACTTTGATATTAATGCCTTATTACGCCAGCATAATAAATCCCTTTCCCACCCCTACTAAAAAATTCAAAATAAACCCTCCCTTACAGACGTATTTGCTGGAACGCTTTGCAGCGTGGTTATTCACATGTTCTAATTCATGTATAATAGGGCTCTCCTTTCTAAGGCAATAGCACCTAATTGTTTAGTCTTACAAGTGAATTACAGTTAAAGTCGTCAGTGTTGTAAATGGAGGCCTGGAATATGTAGCTGGTAAGTGCCCATATATTGGAATTAAGGCTATTTAGCAAGAACCTGGCAATACAATACATATCACAATACAGGGGTTATGGTTCAATATATTGCTGATATGCTGTGACACTGTAAGCAAGACAATATAGTACGATATCACATGTAATGCTTCTGACACTGGGAGGGTGAGTGCTGACACCTGCCTCCTCCGACACATGCACAACTAACCACCGCCTCTTTTCAATCTAATGCCCATGAACCACCACCAGGGAACCAATGCGCCCAGAAAAAAAAAGCGCCAGGGACCAAGTTCTGATGCATCGGCTAGCAGACGCCTGTGCCGGCCAGCATTACACTGAAGTGATGTGAGGAGAGAGAGAGTGAGCCATCTACCCACTCAGGAAGAGCAAGGCCATTTGTGCTCTCTCGGGCTCCGGCTGCTGATGGCCGGCAGCTTGACCTACACATATATATTTCTGTAATTATGGATAGTGTTACTGAATAGTAGTGCTGTCCTCTCTGTGCTTTTATTTGTATCAGAGATGTGTGTTTTGCTTATATGTATTGCCAAGAACCTATATATATATATATATATATCACGATACAGTGGTTACGATTCAATATACTGCCATATATTGTATATTGTAAGCAATACCATATATTATGATATATGTATTTTTTTTTTTTATTAAAATTTTCGGAAAACTGATTACAAAAAGTTGACTGCATTTACAACAGTGGGATCTGAAGACAACACTGCTGTCTAGTGGTCAGGGATTACAACACAAAATGAACTACTCTCTGCCACCAATCTTCACATCTAAACTGTTTGTTAAACACTGATACTCTGTTTTGAGAATCAATGCAGTATTACTAAACACAGTATCACGATACTTCAATACATCAACATTTCTTTACACCCCTATTGGTAAATGGAGTGGAATTTTAGTCAAGTCTTAGTCAGAAAGACAGCCCTGATTAACACAAAACTAGGCTTTACTCACGCCACCAAGTCCAATAAAGGCTTCTTCTTGTTTTCCAGCACCGACCGAAGTGATCTTCTCGTTTGATGTGGGGAACGGGCCCTTCGAGGTGCGGGTGGAGACGCCAGAGCCCCTGAACGACGAACGCTGGCACCGTGTGAAGGCTGAGCGCAATGTGAAAGAAGCCTCGCTTCACGTGGACCACTTTCCTGGAGCGGTTCAGAAGGCCCCTGCCGACGGTCACATCCACCTGCAGCTCAACAGCCAGCTGTTTGTAGGTATGGATGGAAGGTTTTCAAACATTTGATGTAATGCTCTCGCACAGAGTAGGGAATCTGACAGCATCACACTTAATTGATGTGGGGAGAAAGAGAGAGCCATCTACCCACCCGGAGGGAGCCAGGCCAATGGGCTCTGGCTCCGGCTGCTGATGGCAGCATGACCCAGGATTCTACACTTATATACAATTCTGTAATTATTCCAGTCTTACCATAAGGTGCTGCTGTCCTCTCTGGGTCCTCTCTGTGCTATCATTGGTCTCTCATTGGTCTATCACTGGAGCTGTGCTGTTGCTTATCCAAAATAAAAACCTCACATAAAAAAAGTAAGAAGCATGAGGATGTTAATACAGGAGAAAACAAACCCAACAGACGTGTCGGTACACAGTAAAGCTGGCAGTGTTGAATTGGCAGTTAATTTCAGTCCAGAACGAACACAGCAAATGTGATTTTACAGAATACTAATGTTGTATTGTGTCATTCATATTGTCAGATTCATTTTTTTCATGCCAACGCAACGCAAATTGCATTTGTGTGATATATTCTGTACAATTTATTATTCTTTAATTTGTCCTTGTCATAAATACTGACACAAGCTGCTTTGTATGCATGCTGTCAAATAGCATTTCTTTGACAGAACAAGCGACAGTTTCGTAAATATCTTCTTACACACTCGGTAGGAAACAGCAGCTGAAGGTTAGATGCCCAGATAACAGTCAAAACCTAATGTTCTTTTGCTGATATCTTGGCTTTTTTGCCACTTTATTAGAAACATTACATTTAAGGCATTTAGCAGACGCTCTTATCCGGAGTAACGTAAGTGCAAAAAGTGCGTCACTGTTTACTCAGAAAATACCCTTAGCTAGCTTGTATAGACTGGGATCCAAAATATATCACTAAGCTTAGATGCTACTATACACAGAAATCAGTATGGAGACACCAGTACTCTACACTACACTTCACCAAAGTACTCCTAGAAAAGGAGGGTCTTCAGCCTGCATTTGAAGACAGTGAGCAACTCCACCCAGGTGAAGTTCGTTCCACCACTTGGGTACCAGGACAGAAAAAAGTCTGGATGATGCTTGTCTTCAGAGGATCTTTTAAGGGATGGCGAGTCGAGCCGAGCCGTTCTTTAAGGTCAAAGGGCTTCTCTTCATACAGATCGGCTTTTGACCTTTGCCATCAAGTACGAAGGCTTTGTAGGCCAACGTCAGTATTGTACTGAATCTGATGCAGGAAGCCTGCATCAAGGTTCTACAGGAAGAAACACCTACCTTGTACAAAAAGACCAGCTAACACAAATTGGATGAGCTACACCTGAGTGTATGACTGTCGCGCCACAAGGTAGGAGCTTCTGATTAAATGGATGTAGTGTGTATTCATACAGTACCAAACAGGAACCTCCCTTCCACATGTAAGCTCACAGCTCATAGCTGACCACCGTCCAACTAGATGTTGTACTCGGTACACTAAGTACCTTGTTTGAATTTGGTCCGGCCAAAAGAGATGGTCTCGCACCAGATCAAGCTGAACCATGGTTAAGCCCTCTGCTCTTCAGCAGACCTGTACGTTTGGGGTGTGCTGATATTTAGTGAGTAAAGAGGTAAACTGTTGTGCTTGAGCACTTTTGGAGCCCAAGACTGTGCTGACTGTGTGTGTAGCTCTGAGCTGAGTGAGAGGGACTCACCCCTCCTCTTTGTGTTTCTCTGAGTAAACAAGGACTCTGTGCTCCACGTGCAGGCAGACACGGTCAGGGAGGGAGAGAGCGTCAACTCTATCCACACAAAATCGAAGATACACTAAGACTGGAGGACATATGGACATATGTTAAGCATCATATTTAATGTATATATTCACATTAATAATAACAGTCTTCAGTTATTATTAATCACAAGCTCAAATGCTAGCTATCACGTCCTTGAATTTTTGGAGGGGAGAACAAATAAATGTGTGCCTAATAAACTGGCGGGGGAGCCTGGGGACACAGGCGAGTTAGTTATGAGTTTTAATCCATATTTCAGCATTAATAAAGCGTAATCTACCCTCTGAGCTCAACAGTAGCGGCAGCTAATACGTCTGTGTGGCGGCTCTGTGAAGACAGTGACCTACGGGAGCAATTTTCCCGATGTCTGATCCAGTGATTTTGGCCAGTATCGGACTGATACCGGCACACACCTAATGCCGATACACTGCTACTGCTGGGCTGGCATGCTCACATGAGCGGTTTAGAGTCGTTTAGATGTTCCTGTGTGGATGGACAGGTTTTCCGAAGTGCTGCTATAAAACACGAGGGCAGGGCCAGTTTTAAAAAAACTGCAAAATGTAAACTACAACAGTGATTCCTCTGGCCTGTTCACTTTTAATGATGGACAGTGCTTTTAGACTGACCTTATATGAAATAAATGTGGGGCCCCAAAAGGAGTTTTGAGAGAAAGGTGGTTGAAGTTTTGGGGGACTATTTTTTTTCCTTATAACACCTTGTATTTATCTTTCCACCATGAATTAGTTGGGTTTTAGGCCAAAGGCCATCAGGCTGCATCTCCGTAACTAATGTATGTAGCTTTAAGAGGTAGTAAAAAATCTGGACATCTTGTTCTATTTACCTCCATTGTAAAGAAATTGTCTGTAAGAATCTTTTAAACAGAGTGTTCAGAGGACCACTCTAGCTGATCTCAGCAATTGAATTATGCAGAAATTCGAATTTATGCAGAAAAAATGGTGAAATTCCCTTAACAGATTACGCTCTCTAGGACAGTCCATGAGAAAAATCGAAGCCTAGGACAACAAGCCTAGATGATGACACCTAATCTACTGGCAAATATTAAAGACGTGTGTACCGCTCTCCACCAGTTTAAATCAGCTTTAGTGAGACAACAGACTTAAGAGCTCGTCCGTCTGCTGAAGACAAACATAATGAATATAGATTGTCCCTGAGAAGGAAGTCCCCCGTTTCGCCCGCAGTTGTGATTGAGCGCTATCGGACTTGATTAAGTTTCTCTTAGTTTAGGAACCATTTACTACACGATTAACGATGTGAGCAGGACGACTGCTAGTTTCCTTCCACGTCAGCTTTTCTCGTTGCTGTTCTGCTCATCGCATTAACATGGAAAAGCATGCTACAGCGGTAGCCCGGATTCACTTAAGTTGCTTCAGTTTCCTACCCATTGCTTCGCACCTTGAAAAGACCACCATCCGCAGTGTTGCAACCACAGCATTCAGAAGGCAGTGTTTTCCTCACAGCAATTACCACACAAAGGACAGCAAGGTGCTGAATGGGATGCTAGGAGAATGACAGAAGCTTTGTCACGGCTCTACAAAAGAAAAGAGCTTGCTGATCATTTGTTTCGAATAGGCTCGCCCAGATTCCAGGAAACAATCCTCGTCTGCCAGGCCTGAACTTTGTGAGGAGCTCCTGGTAGAATGAGGGAAGACAGTAGACGGGCGGCTCGACAAAAGCCGGCTGCGCCTTCTGCATCGTTTTCCACCCACAACTTTGTTTTCATCATCTTGTCATTTGAAATGGCTTTTGCCAACCTCTCAAAAAAAAAGGTTGACAGCCCTGTGCTCTCGGAGAACGGAGGGCGGGCGGCGACGGAGTCACTCCGTGGCGGCACCCGTCATGTTGTCAGCTGGGAAATAAAGGAGGGCACTAAAGACGGTGGGGGTGGATAAAAAGGGAAAAAGGCACATGTCTTTTCTGCCGGCTGTTTCAGGAGGAACCGCCTCGAGGCAGAAGGGCTTCCTGGGGTGCATCCGTTCGCTGAAGCTGAATGGGAAGACTCTGGATCTGGAGGAAAGGGCCAAGATCACCCCCGAGGTCAGGCCGGGCTGCCCGGGCCACTGCAGCAGCTACGGGGGACTGTGCCAGAACCAGGGCCGCTGTGTGGAGAAGTATAACGGCTTTGCCTGCGACTGCGGCACCTCGCCGTACTCAGGGACCTTCTGCCACAAAGGTGAGCGCAAGCACAGGTGTTCCTTACATTGCTCTTAACACTTTTACCCGGGGGGTGTCAGACTGCAGTCCTGGAGGGCAACAGCAGTGCAGAGGTTTAGCATTCTACCTTATTTCACAAACCTGATTTAGCGCAGCAGATCATTAGCAAAGTTGCCAGGAGTCGAGTTCACTGTGTTAAAAGATGGGAAACTCTGCAGGGGCTTTGGACCTCCGGGACCTGATGCTTAACACCCTTAGCGCTAACATGTTGCACAGTCACGGCACAATCAGTGTTCTGTTAACTGCCATCACCTAGAGTGCACCTTCCGAGTGGTGTCACTACCCTGTGTACACCGGGGGCCTGTTTAAAAAGCGCATCTCATCAGAAAATGCTAAAATCGGTAGGAAAGACTGAAGGCTACCGAACGAGTCTTCATTTATTCAGAGCCATGACCGCTTCTTCTGGGTCTCTTGAATAAGCAAATGCCTTTGCCAGACTAGTTAGCATGATATCCATGATATCTGCCCATGTATTCATTCATTTTTAGCCATATTAGCATTTTAAGTGCATCCCAAGAATGACAAGGAAAGCCAATGAGAGACTACATAGCATGCTAACTAACAAATGTCTACATGTAGGTTAGCATTTTTGAGCACATCCCTAATCTATATCATAGCATGCTAACCTGTTAGCATTTCTTTAGTGCTTTAATTAACTAAAGCATGATAATAAATACCCATTTGTTGGTGTTCATCTTTAGCCATGTTAGCATTATTGGGTGCATCGCTAGAATGAAAAAAAAGTCACAGCGCGACTAGTTAGCATGCTAACAAATGCCCATTTGTTTTTGTTGTTGCCATTTTAAGCACACATACAACGAGAAAAGCCATTGGAAGACTAGTTAGCATGCTAGCCAGTGCTCTGTTATTTCCATTATTAGGCATGTAAGCATTTTTACCATTTTTACCATTCCCTTGAATGAGCGAAAACCACTGAGAACCATATTAGCTAGCATTTTTGAGCACATACCAATAATGGAAAAAGCCACCGTGAGGGTAGTTAGCATGCTAACAAATCTATTTGTTACTACTACTTTTTAAAAAAGGTTTTATCAATATTATAGTAGTTTGAGCACAAATCTAAAAAAACAAAAGCCACTGACAGACTAGTATGCTAGCATGCTAATCTATCTATTTTTTGTGCATCCATTAAACAAACTAAAACCACTGTTAGCATAGTTAGCATGCTAATATATACGTTTCCTTTTTACAAATTTTGTTAGTAAAATGTTAGTATTTTATTTAGAATAGAAAATGCCACTGACAGACTACTTAGCATGCTAAAAGCATGCTTTTTTTTTAGCATCCATTAAACAAACTAAAACCACTGTTAGTGTCATTAGCATGCTAACAAATGTATTTATTCAATTCAATTATTTGTAATGGATTTTTTAGCAATGTTAGTTTTTTATTTTTAAAGGAGAAGGCCACTGTGAGACTAGTTAGCATGCTAGCCTTTTTTTCCTTTTCATTATTTTTTGGCACATTAGCATTTTTTAATTGACTAAAGCTACAGAGAGGCTAGTTATTATAGATCTTCTTTGTTGATTTATTCTTATGTTAGCATTCTTAGCCAGGTTAGCATCCCTTACACCAGTGCTTCCCAATCGTTTTACTGGGGTGGCATCTCTAGGTCCTCTCAGCTAGAAAGCTTATTTTGACCAGCTGTTTTAGAGGTGTGTGGGACGTGGTGCTCCAGCTTTAAGGTTTGGGAATGTCTTTATAACTAAAACCATCTCCTCCCCCCCACAGAGGTCTCTGCGTATTTCAGACCCGGCACCTCGGTCACCTACACCTTCAAGGAGCCGTACGAGCTGCACAGGAACGCCAGCGCACAGTCGTCCTCCATCTACTCGGACCTGACGCTGAAAGGGGAGAACATCTCGCTCAGCTTCCGCACCAGCCAGGCTCCCGCACTGCTCCTCTACGTCAGCTCCTACTACAGAGAGTACCTCGCCGTCCTCCTGAACAGGAACGGTCTGAAACCACTCTAATCTCCCCCCTCATTTCACTCAATGCAGCTTAGGCACATTCATTTGGATTAGCGCGAAGGCTCCGAGTCTCTTAAGGCGCGGGGCTCGTCAACCGACGCGCGCTACTCAATTCTGGCCGAGTAAATTACTTTGTGCTTTGTCGAGGCCCGTGAAAGGGGAGCGGCGGAGAAAAGCCCCCCACCCCCCAGCCTCCAAGGTGATGCGCTTCCGGCTGTTAGCCTGGATCCGTTAATCATATGCTAGTGATATTTAGTGCCGGGGACGTCGCTTTTGAGTCACCATTAAAGCAGAGAGTCATCATTAAGGCAGTGACCTTTTGGGTTAGTTAGCTTGATCATCTGCGTGAGATCATTAAGCATCCAGGGCTTTAGATGATGTGTGGAAAACTCTCTCTTTCTCTTTAACTAGCAGCAGCACCTCCAGCCACGCAAGTCAGCACAACCTCATTGCACTGAACCCAGTCAATATAGACAGCTCAATGAATTAGGGTTACCATGGTGACGGAGCGATCTACAGCGCATGGCAATAATACCTGTTAGTCCAATTAGGGAAAAGTTTCTGGAGGTTCATTTGACAGTCTGAGGATCCCCAGAGTTTCGTCCTGACAGCTGACAACTCCTACCCGCGTTACAGATGTGCCCGGTGACGTTGGCCCTCTGGAGGGTTGACCCACTCAACAGGCGCGAGCGTGCGAGTCTGCTTTAGGCAATTTTATGGGAATCTCATTTTAAGCAACCCTCTCCAAAGCCTCTCAGATCTTCCTTTCCTCTCAAACAGACTGATAAATCCCGCGGATGCTGATGGATTATTCAATTGACTGCACTTAAGGCCTGTGTGTGTTTTTTCTAGGTTGAACTGAGTCTTGACTAATATTGAGACAGCATTATCGCCAAAGAAACATGGAGCTCTGCGCTTCGGGATGTTTTCCTTTCAGCCATTGAATTCTCCATACAGTACACTTTCTCGAGTCGCCGAATCAATGCAAGGCGCCCGGGCCGCTAAGTCCCTCCCTAAAATTATGAAAATGAATTTGTTGCAGTATGTGTTATTGATAGGGGATTAAGTATTAATCCTCTTAAAAGTCAGCTTTGTAGTCACAAAAATGATAGTTAGCGTTATTGCATATTGATGTTGCCATCCCGGCTGTAAACATCCGAACTGCGGCACGGTCACCGTGACTTTGCCGCTGAGAGCGCTCCAATGTCCTCTTCTTTGATGTGAAACAGGGATGATCTGTGCTTTTTTAAAAGGGCAACTGGATGTCAAGTACAAACTGCAGAACAACAGAGACGCTGAGGTGTTCCGATCGAACGAGAGGAACCTGGCCAACGGGCAACTGCACCAAGTGTCCATCAGGAGACTCTCCGAGAGCCTCAGCGTTCAGGTAAGACAGACACATCACACACACACACACACTCTTCATTAAAATGTCAAGGCCATGCTTTTGACTTGTAGCGAAGGGCAGTTTTGAACCTTTTGGAAACTTGAAGGTTTTTTTTTTTAGAGAGAAGCACACTTTTTTTTCAGCTGGACGCATTGAGCCACAAGGCTGTCAGCTTGTCTAAACAAACAGGTTCAGTCAAGGCCATGTTTGGTCATTATGTTGCAAAGAAGGTGTCACCTTGAATGTTCTGCCTAACAGAGCAGACAGAGAAAGAAAGAAAATAAATAACTACGCAATACACAATAATAATAATAAAAAAAAACTACCTCTTAAAAAATGAACCCAAGCCTGATGTTGTACTTTTTAAAAAACCCTGTCAGGCGTCAGTCAGGTAGAAGAGCTCTACTACATAGTACATTGCCTTTTACACAGCCCCTCTAGTAGTCATTTCACAGGTATAATGAAGATTTTTACAGGTTTCAGTCAGTTGATAGAAGGGTCACAGTGCATGCATGTTCACAGCACACATAGTAAAGCCTATTGGGGCTGTGTGTTGTTTCCTATAGGCAGGTTTTTGTTCTTGTTGGATGTGCTGTGTTTTTTGTCTCTATCTAATGGGTATGGAAGCTCATTCAGAGTCTGCAGTGTGCAGTTTGGATCAGTAAGCAATGTTTATTGTTGTTTTCTATCACAGTCAGGCTAATATTTCTGAATAAATTGTAGCTTAGAGTAATATAGAACAGCCAAAAGAATAAAAAAGATTTCACTAATGCTAACAAACCATGCACAGCCTTTAAAAGCAAATAGTAAAGTAAAATTTAGGAGCATAAATATATAACGAATTCAGTCTGTAATGTAACAGTTGTGGGGGTTTTGGAACAGGCCTGTTTTTGCAGGAGGAATAACAGTGTTTAAGGTTCATGGATCTTTATTAAAAGTATGCCAGGATAAGTACAGTGTAACGGCATATTAAATAGGTTATGTTTTTCCCTTCAACATGTTTAATTCAGAAAATAAATTAGACTTAGTAGATTAACACGCTGCCACTGTGATCTGAGGAATGCTGGTTTGAATGCTGTTGGGTCATGCTGCTTGCCATCAGCAGCCGGAGTCAGAGAGAGCACAATTGGCATTGCTCTCTCAGTTCACTCCTCGCTCCATGCTCACTTCTAGTATGATTTTGGTCAGCACAACCACCTCTTAGCTGTTGTATCGGAGCTGGGGAGCTGCACTTTCCACCGAGCGCGCTGACTACCTGGCGATGCTGCATCTCTGGCAGTTTAAAAAGAGGCGCAGACTGGCTTCCATGTTTTGGAGAAGACTACAAAACGCAAAAGGCTAGTCTTCAGTCTCCTAGTGTTGGGGGCTTTGCTAGTGATAGGGGGAGTTCAAGTGTATGGGGATTGAGTAATTGGCCTTCCAAATTGGGCTGAAAATGAGGTAAAAATATGAATTAATTATTATTATTATATTATATTCTTAACTTATTTTTCACTCAGAAAATAAACAAAATATGTCATTTGACAGTGGGTATCCAAACCTTTGCATAAGACTGTGTTTTGGGTGTTCTCATGCAGCTAAACCGAATGATTATAGATCAGATTAGGGATCCCTGTCTTCAGTTAAAATTCATTTTAAAGCATAAATATGGAATTGCATTGTCCCGTATTCAAGATCACCAGTTACCATTCAAATAGCCAGCTTAGTAATTGAATTCTATTTACTTTATAATGGCAGGAATCTGTTGATGGATCATGTATAGCTGTAAACTAAGCTGGGTGAAAAAGCTAGGCCAGCATTCATCGTGGCTTTACTGTAACGCTGCACTGATGCGCTGTACTTGCAAATGGTGGAAGCAAATGTTTATTTAACTGTTCCTTCCTTCAGCCTCCAGAGTGGATCCTTCAGCATTTAGCAGGCGAGGCTGGGAGTCGGACTTCCTTTAGTCACTATAATGCTCCAGTCAATAGGCAATCTGCTCTGTAGCGCTGAAACAAGTCTGTGCCAGAGTGGTGCTCAGCAGATAACCCCCACCAATTAGTCTAAGCCTTCCTGATAATCGCATTTCAAATATGTAAGCTAGGCTTGGAAGTCTTTCCAGAGTCGAGCACTTCTCACTTATTTTACTTTCTTTTTTTTTCCCCCAACCTCAACACTTTCCTCCCAATCCCCCTGGCAGAGAGGCGCATCGCTATAGATGGCGAGTTTTAATGACTTTGAAGAGCAGATTAAATGGCAGTCATCTTCCATGTGACTCCTCCATGTTTACCAGCTTCTTTTGTTTATTGTTGTTTTTTTGCATCTCCCAGATTGACCAGCACGCAAGAGAAGACTTCAACCTGACGTCAGACGTGGATTTCAACACCATCAAAGCCATCGTTATTGGGAAATTGCATGGTGAGTAAGGCCATTAAATGCTGCAGACCGCCCGTCTGGGTTCAGCTATTAGAGAGCGTTCAATAAAAAAAAAGAGAGCTGGGATTGTCGAAAGTACAGAGCTTTCAGGGCCCTGCTTATACCCTATGCTTTTACATATGACGGGAAGAAAAGAAAAAAAAACATCGCCAAGTGCTGGCGTCAAAGAAATGCAGATGGAATGTCCTTATAATTGATCATTTTGTATTATTATGTGCATTTTGGACCCATACTGGAAAGACGAAACGTCTGGGAAAAGGAAAGAAAAAAAAAAAGACCAATGCAAATGCTTCCAGGGCTTGTTTGTTCAGTCAAGCGAGCGCAAGTCCAATAAGATATTTTAAAGAACGTGATATTGCAGATGTCTGTTTACTTCAAGGACGGAAAAATGTTGTAATTTTGCATTATTGTTGCCGTCTGGAATGGAAAGAAATAGGTCAGTTTAATGTTCATATCTAAAAATAGAAGCAGCACATTATACAGGCCTCCGAAACTAAGACCCGCTGCGTTAAACGTGATTAATCAGTAATCGCAAAGGAGGAAAAAATGAGATGACTGTGATTAAATTCGCTGAATAACAAGGTCATTCCGATTTAAATGCTTATGTAACTCTTTTGTTCGCTTTAATTTGAAAATAGAGGCACTTTACATAGTTACAGTGTACAGGCAAAATGGCTAAAAGGGTCTCTGTGGGTGCTTTTATGAAGATTGCGGTCTTTCAGAAGGGCAGGAAATGACCATGTGCGCCTCTTGAGATGTTTTATACTACTTTTTTTCTGACGTATTTCTCAGATTATATTCAAGCGGGCTGCTAATTTTGCCCATTTTAAGATGAAAAAATAATAATAATAAATAAGTCAGGGCTCTCAGAACATCTTATTCTGAAAGGTTACACAGTGGCTACAAATTTAGTTCGCTGATGCACCCTGCTTTTTGCAGCTGTTGCGTTCTCCAGGCCCTTGTTCTCCAGTATGTTGCTAAGAATTTTTATACATTTGTTCTTGAGAAAAGTCGACGTCAGGTTGATGATGTGTTTTTAAACTGCAGAATTGTTCACAGCTCTGCTCTTATAATGCTGGATCCCATTAAGAAAAGTATAGATCCTAAGAAAGAAAACACTGGTAAATGTCAGAATCTTCATGAAAAGTGAGAAAGTAGGTTTTAAGAAGACATTTGTTCTTATGCCCAGTGTGAATAAGGCTTTACTCTCCATTTTTTTTATCCGTTTTTAGTTTTCTCCATGGTTTAAACCCTGTAGCTGCTCTGTATGCTGTGTAAATACTTCTGGATAAATAAACCAATAGAAATGTTCTAAATTACTTGCAATAAACTTCCAATCAAAGTTTTGCTTTCTCCTGTAAAATTCCCATTTTGGAGATGTTTTTTTATTGGACAGCAATGAAATGAAGAAAATTTGCAAGGAAATCTACCATTGAGCAAGTTCTAGTTCTTGGTGGTGTTTTGTCTCTTGTAAGAGCATGGAAACATAACGCACTGGCAAGCATAATGACTCACAAAATATCCATTAACTGGTAGCAGATACCATCTGTCTGCTTAGTGTCTACATCACTGATACTGTCTGTTGTTTTGCCTTTCATAAGGTGAAGGTATGTTTCATTGTTGTTGTTGTTTTTTTTAATTGAGCTCCCCCCCGCTGCTACCTTCTGTCATGTTTCATGCAGTTGTGGTTGGAAGTTTACAGTCTAGCTGGTTGTTGGTTTGTAGTTAGGTTGAAGAATTCTGAGGTAGACCTCCTTCCACTTTGTACAGTGAACCAGTTCCACTGGCAGCCAAGCAGAACCCCAGAGCATGATGCTGCCACCACCATGCTTAACAGTTGCAACTTTGCCTCACCTTTACTCCTACAAACATACCTCTAATGACAATGTTTGTCTCGTCTGACCGTAAAACTTTACTCCAGAGGGCTTTTCCTTTGTCTGTGTGGTCAGCAATTTTGGAGCCTCTCAGTCAACAGCGATATTCCAGCAGCTTTTAGTTCATGGCAGGCCTGTGCCTTGGTGGTTCCTGGGTTGTCAGCTGAGGGTGACAGTCTGGGTCTTCTTCCAGACTTTGGGAAAGTGGCTACACCTCCCTATAACTTCTACTTAGGCACAGCTGTTTGAACTGATGATCTTGGAATGGTTTGGAGTCAAAGACAGCCTCGCTTTCTCTGAGCAGGTAGGATTGACTTCCCTCGCCCCCGCTTACTTTAAATGATGCTAGCCAACATGGGCATCTGTTAGGTAGCAGGGCGGAATCAGCAGTTAGCGCTGCCTCCTCCGAGCGAGATGCTATGTCTAATGACATAGCAGCATCAACTGACTGAAAGCCACCCAAAGCATTTGGAGGTGTTAGGATGACTTTTCAGCATTTGTCTAGCACCAGCAGTCACATAAGCTTTCAGTTGCCAGGTTTTCATCTTGCGAATAACTGAAATGTCAGCAACAATTATGTGAATCATGTGGCATTTCCATCAGCTCTGTAGTAGGCCTGGGTGATGGGGCCATGTAATCGGACATCTGTGATGACGATGCTTTAAAGGCGATGCTCGGTGTGTTGGGAAGGAAAGCTAAAAGAGAACTGTGGAGGAGAGGAAATTTTATTTTAACCCCTTAAACACAAGGGGTATATTTCAATAACTACAGGGACCGGTGTACAAACTGTTGGGTTGTTCTTTAGTAATAGAACTTTGTAATATCACTTTCGGCCCACCAGTGGTTATGTTAAATAATATATACAGTAGAATTGAGTGGTATTGTCAAAAATCACAGTATTTACATTTATTCATATACTATTTATTAAGTTTTTTTTTTATTTAAAAGTAAAATTATTAATAGTAAAATTGATTTTAAAATTGGAGCAATAAATTGTCTTCTTTTTAAACTATAATGCTATTTGAAACACTAGGCCTGCCTTTATAGGTTTTATTAAATACTTTTTAAAGATCTTATAACTTATAACATTATTACACTTATACACTTATAATTAGAAATTCTAGTGTCTTTTTACTGGATTTACCTGCATCTGATCTAATGTAATCTGGAGTTTCTATGGTAAAACCTTAGTCAGTAATTACTACAGTCAGTATTATTATGATTATAATTATTATTAATATTATTGTTTGTTTTTTTTTTGTTTTTTTTTTTGTATGTTTTGCCTTCTTTTGCCAGTCCCCTGGGACATGCTGGCCAGCTGTCATGTTTCATTGCTACAGCGCAGCACAACGCTTCTGGAGCTCCCTTTTACAAATGAAGCAATTTGCTTCAGTTCATGGCCTATTTTTCCTTTTTCTACGCATCTTCCATCATCGAAGAGCAGGTTCATTTGTTCCATCCATCTGTAAGACCAAGATCTTTCGGTCCATTCTAGCCAACTGCAGCTGATCTGTACCGCTGGAGCTTACTAGAGTCGTCTGTCTTTCTTTTCTGTTCTCTGTGTAATTTTCCACATGTAATGGCCTTTGACCCATCTGTACCTCCACTTCAAAGACTGTTCCCGACCTGTTGCACCACCCCTCAGGGATTTTTCTAAAACTGAAAGGGCTCTTCTGCCATCCGTTGTAGCAGCTTCTTTGGTAGCTGTTGTTGTGTAATGCGTCTAGGGCAGGGCTCGTTAATTCCACTCTGGGAGAGCCGATGTCTAGCACAGCTTGGTTGTTCTCCTGCTCAAACACAGCTGATTGAATTCACCTGACATTTGCCAGGTTTAGTAGGTGTGTTTGAGGAGGGAAATCTCCAAACTCTGCTTGATGCCAGACCCTCTAGGATGGGAATTGGAGAACCCTAGTAATTCTAGTAACCCTAGTAATAATTGGAGAAACCTGTAATTTTCATGAATTTCAGGAGTATGCTAAACTTCCTAATGCAACTAGAGGAACTGGAGTTATGAAATAACTACATTTTTGGGAGGAGGAACATGCCTGAAGCCTCTTCCCCCAATCAAACATCCTATAAATACCAGCTCTACCTTGTGTGCTTGTCTATGAAATACTATTATTATATTACGAAATATGCATTCCATCATCCTGCATCAGGGCATTTGTTAAACCCTCAATTAGGCCTTCGCTTTGAGAAGTCCAAAGCATTGGAGTGCAGAGCTCAGGTTCAGTGTCCACACAGTTTTGCTGTGTGTACTTTAGCCATTTTCTCATAAAGCTTTCGATCCTCCAAGGCCCTCAATATTGTCTGACTCGGTGTAACTTTGTTTCGCTCTTCAGGTCGATTCTTGTTACCCAGAGAGCAGTTGACCAAATTACGCAGATTTCCACATCCGCCTTGATCTGATTTAATGGAGGCCAGGGGGAGGCCACAGTCGTGTGTGTGTTGGCCGCAATATTTAGCCTGATCTCCCCTGTGTTGTTAGCATGGGCCCGGAAGCGAATTAGCCATAACCCTATGTATAGTGTGTCATGGAGGGGATTAGAGAGCCAGCATGAAAGCGGATTCTGTGTCATTCCTGGCAAAGCCTGCCATCGATCATCCCCACCAAATTGGCCTGTAATGAATACGGAATCAAACGCAAAACATGCATGAAGCGCTTGAACAGTAACGGCAGGGGCTGAGGGCCAGTGTTCATAAGGCCGTGTCAGAGTGGGAGTTCTGATCTGGCTTGTGTTTTCTGACTGGGATCAGAAGATCAGCCTTTTCTAATGGCGATACAGGCCGTGGGAAGTAGAGAAGGTCCCTGCGAACAACTTCAGTGAACTTGCAGCTGCTGAGTTTGATTTAGTATGAACTTTGTTAAAGCTCTCATCCTCCAGTCCATTCAGTCAGTCTAAGGACATTAAACTGTAGTCCATTGGTTTTGTGATGGCATTTACATATAGATGCCATTTCAGCCTACAGTAATGTCATCTGTCCATTCCTGTTGTTCCTACTCAGCCTGGATTGCTTTATGAATGACAGGCTGCTTAATTCTAAGGAATAAAAAAGTCCGGGCTGGTGGAGGTGGCGGTGTAATAGTATGGGGAATGTTTTCTTGGCACACTTTGGGCCTGTTAACACCAATCATTCATTGCTTGAATGCAGCAGCATATGGCCACAGCTGAGTACCATTGCTCATTACGTGCATCCCTTCATGACCACAGTTTACACATCTTCTAACACCCACTTCATCATGCACCATGTCACAAACTGGTTTATGAACATGACAATGAACATAAGTCCAGGGTTCTTTAGAGGCCAGATCTGAATCCAGTAGAGCACATTTTGGATGTGGTAGAACAGGAGATTAGCAGTGTTGAACGTTTCCGGAATCCAGTGCCATGCAGAATGAAGAGACTCTCTACCCAGTGTTAGTTTGTCTTTTAATAAATTGCTCAGTGAGTCCACATTTAGCTTAGCAATAAGAGAGTTTTAGCTTAAGCCGAGGTTACACTACATGATCTGTAACCTGATTTCAGCACCGAGTCTGGCCTTATTGGTTCTAGTCTTCAATTTTTCATCAGTCCACACTTAAAGACAGAATCGAATGTGTGAGGGGCGCAGACTCTGATTTTTGGCCTCCCTTCATGAAGAGTGAGAGAGTGAGAGCTTGTCTGTTAATAATCTGTTTATAATGCTACAATGCTATAATGCTAGTCCAGTAAAATCCAGTAAATCCAGTAAAAAGGAACAAGAGCTTCTCATTCTGAAGAAAGTAGTTGAGATCTTGTGAGCTAGTCTAAAGAACAGAGCTCGGTTCCTTCAGGTTTCTCCTGGACGCCCCCCAGTCCAGCCAGCACAGCGTGGATGTGTTCAACTCCATCAGCAGCAGCAGCTCACCTGATTTACCATCATTAAGCTCTGATTTACCAAACCAGGTGTTGGAGGAGAACCAAATAATACTAGACTCCATGAGGAGAACTTTGGAGATGTTTTAATGAACACAGTGATGGAGAACCACCACCACTTTCTGTTGGAATATTCTTGATATTTGTTCTGATTTTAGTGATTTGCATCATGTCATCATTGCAGCAAATGCATCATGTCACACAAGTCGAACCCACCTGACCATGAATTGAATATTGACACTAACAATTTGTTCAATATTTGTGAAAGGGCTACAAACCTTGGTACTGCATCGTGACAGCCACTTGGAAGCTGTTCTTAAAAGCATGTCAGAGTAAAAGTCTCATGTTGGGACAGGGAATCATTGAAATGTGCAATTGAAACTATTTTATTTGGGATTTTATACACAACTTAATGACACTTTTAATAGCTTACTTCATCTGAATATGTGGCTGGACTATCACACCACCTGGCATTTTTAGGTTTTGGGAGACAAATGAATTTGAATTAAATGCACTAAAATATATAGGCATAAAGAGGTAATGTTGAATACGTCATCTGCATGTCATGTCATTGACCCAGGTCTCACGTAATCTTAGTAATGTTGGCCTTGAGTATTAGTAAGTGTTTATGCATTTACTCTCGCCCCACTGTGTATGTCACATACAGTGCATTCGAAAAACCTTCAGACCCTTTCACTTTTTTCACACTTTATGTTGCGACCTTGTGCTAAAATTATAAAAAGGAAGTCATGTTTTTTCCCCCATCAATCTGCACTCAGTACATGAAAACAGATTTTTAAAAATTTATTGAAATAAATTGACATAAGTGTTCAGACCCTTTACCCTTTATCTCTACTTAGTTGAAGCACCTTTGTCAACTATTACAGCTTCCAGCCTTCTTGGGTACGATGCTACAAGGTTTGCACATTTTCTGCCATTCTTCTCAGCTCTGTCTTCTCAGATGCTCTCTAGCTCTGTCGGGTTGGATGGGGACGGTCGGTGGACAGCCATTTTTAGGTCTCTTCAGAGATGTTAGATTGAGTTCAGGTCTGGGCTCTGGCTGGGCACTCAAGGAAATTCACAGAGCTGTTCCTAATCCACTCCTTACATTTATCTTGATCACCTTTGAGATGTTTCTACACCTTGGAACCAGTAATTGGGGAAGAAGGGCCTTGATAAGAAAGAACCAAGAACCCAATGGTCACCCCATCACTTCAGCACTCCACCAATCTGGGCTTAATGACAGAGTGGCCAGACAGAAGCCTCTCCTTTAGATGTCTCCACATGAAGACACCTAAAGGACTCTCAGACTGTGAGAGAGTCTCTGGTCTGATGAAACCAAGATTGAACTTTTTGGCCTCACCTGGCCAATACCATCCCTGGTCATAATTCTTCCCCAATTACTGGTTCCTCCATTTAAGAATTATGGACGCCACTGTGCTCTTGGGAACTTTCAGTGCAGCTAAATGTTTTGTAGCCTTCTCTAGATCTGTGCCTCCATACTATCCTGTCTCTGAGCTCTACAGGCAGTGCTTTCCTCCTCATGGCCTGGTTTTGCTCTGATATGTTTTGCCAATTGTGGAAGCTTATCTAGACAGGTGAGTGTTTTTGCAAATAATGTTCAATTAACTGAATTGACAACATGTGGACTCCAGTCAAGGTGTAGAAACATCTCAAAGGTGATCAAGATAAATGGAAGGCCCCCACAGCTAAGTTTCAGTTGTCACACCAAAGGATCTTCATAGTTATGTCCATACTTACTTATGTCCATGAGTGCAGAATGACGAGAGGCAACTTTTAAGCACAAGGCCTCAACGTAACAACATCTGAAGGGGCAAGTGAAAGGGTCTGAGGACTTTCCGAATGCATTGTATATGCTACTTATAATCTCTGCACCCCTCAACTTAAAACGCCTTCCCGCGTCCCTGTAGGAACCCAAATATCAGCCCCAAGCACATGTTAAAAGTGTAGCCTATGCTTTTAGAACAACAAAGTGCCAGTCCCTTGCTTTGCTATAAAGCTAAAACAGACAGTTGAAGGTGAGGTTACACCTTTCATATTCATAAGCAGCAGTCCATAACATCAGGCTACACCTACTGAAGCTGCTTTGGCTTTTGTTTATCTTTGTTTTTTTCTTCTTTCTTTTACCTGTCAGATAATGGCGCGTGATGGGCTGAGAAATGTCTTTCTAGCTCTAGAGGCAGCTGAATAGAATTCCAGAAGAAACATTTGTACACAGTAAAGCATAGCTGCATGAAATGGCGTTAGAATTCGGCTTGTGTGGCTTGTTTAAAAGCTTTACCCTCTCTGGGTGAGAAGCTGTGGCAAAGGCGCTGTAGTCACACAATGTGAGCTATTTCAGCTAATGTGAGGATGACAAGGTTGGAATTCTTAGCGCAAACGCCACCGCCGGCGGAGAAATGCCTCACGCAGTTACAAGCCCTGTGCTCTAGGTCCAGCTACAGCAGTGAAGAGCACTGCTCATGCAAAAAGAAAACAGTCAGCAAGATGACATTTTATCAGCCTGCTTGTCACCCTAAATGATGGACCATGCAGCATATACAGTATAATGTCTATATTAAGTTCTAAACTGAAATCAGTGAGTGCATTTACATGCTTTTACTAATCTAATCATAGTCGGATTTCTGCAGTAATCTGATTATTAAAGTGGTCACATAAACAGCATACTCAGATTTCTTAGACTGGAGTAAGGACTAGAAATCCAGTTAAGAAATCTGATAAAGAGAGATGGATTTTAGGGCAGTATTGGATTTCTCAGTGCATGTATACACTTTAGCCAGATTTCTCAGTCTGTGCATGCGTGAAAACAGCCAGTGGTACCAGAGATAAGCAAGCAGCATTAACACAGCACCTGGGTCACGGTGACAGAACTCTTCTGGAGCGAGACTGAAACTCAGGGATTTAATTATTTTTATCTTCTAGAGCATGTTTTGATGGTGTTTGCATTGTGGCTCGAGGTGTAAAAAGTTTGGGTTTTACGTGACGGTTATGCAGCGTCTTAATCTGTGAGGGTTTAATGCCCTGGAGGTGCTTTGCCATCAGTGGCCGGAGTCTGAGAGAGCACAATTGGCCGTGCTCTGGGTGGGTAGATGGTGCACACTTTCCACTCATCACTCTTAAAGTGATGTTGGTTGGCACAGGCATCTGTTAGCTGGTGCAGCAGAGCTGAGGACCATGACACACATGTGTTAAGTCCTTACCCTTCAGGTGTTGGGAGCATTGCTAGTGCTAGGGGGAGCCACAAGCAGGTGGGTTAACTGGCAGTATCACATCTTTAACAGTTGCTGAGACACAGAGGATCCATCATCCTGTTTGTTGGCATGCCAAAGCCAGAAGTAACTGTGTGTATATTGTACAAGGAGATATGCTTTTAGAATGGTCTCTATTTATAATAGATTATGGGGTCTAAAAAGGGACTGTCTGCCAAATTTCCTACAAACTGACCTTTTGACCTTGCTATAGTAAGCAGCAGACTATAAACAAGTCTAAATATAATATTTTTGGACATGACTTGTGTTTGCATCACTGTTGAATAAGGTAATTGCACAGAATTGCCACTCTGTTTTGGTTTCAGAATGCATTATTAAATTATATATGATTAGTCAGGGTACTTAAAAGCACACAATAAAAGGATTGAGGTTCCTGTATGATTTTAATTACAGGTTTCTCTAGTACCAGTATTCCTAATATCAGAATATCGGAAATCACAATAACAAACAATATACTTTTTTTGCATTATTACAATAAGGTTTCTCTGTCACTCTCTCTTTCTCTGTCTCTCTCTGTCTCTCTCTCTTTCTCTGTCTGGTTGTGTGCAGAGTCAGGCGAGATGGATCCGGAGATAGCCCGGCTGAATTCTCTGGGCTTCACTGGCTGCCTGTCAGTCGTCCAGTTTAACTCCATAGCTCCTCTGAAGGCAGCGCTGCTATATCCAGACACCAGCCCTGTCATTGTCACCGGGCCCCTGACGGAATCCAACTGCGGCTCCTCATCATCATCTAGCCCCTATGCAGCAGAGACCACCCACTCACTCTCTGGTAAGGCCAGCTAATTCACACCAGCATCAGATCCACTCTGACTTAATATATCAGTTCAGCAAGAAACAACAGTAGCTGGCTTCTGCCTCAATCCTGCCCATTTCTTTTTTTTTGCACTGGAGTTACAAGGACAGTGTAGCTAACAAGTAATGGGAGCTCCATCCAATATTTCTGGGATGAGTTAGGGAGTTGGGGATGAGGTGGGGTGGTGATCATCCAACATCCTGACCTCACTAACACTCTAGTATCTAGTAAATCTAGCAGAAAGCCTTTTTCGCTGAACAGTAGAGACAGTAACTCCAACAAAAGCAGGATACACTTTTTAAATACCTATGATTTCAGAAGAAACCATGAAAGAGGGAAAGAGGGAAACCATGAAAGAGGGAAAGAGGGAAACCATGAAAGAGGGAAAATGAGGGAGTAGCTGGCTTTGCATTAAAAAAGCAGTAAAAGAAAAATGTTCTGAAAATAAAATATCCTAATATTAATTTCTTAAAATACTCACAGCACTGCAGACTTGTAGCTCCAGAGCAAATCTAATACAGCTAACTTCACACATGTTGGCTGATCAGCTACATTTGTGGTATGGGGCAATGGTGTAAATTTGTACATTAAATTTTTTTTTTGTCAAGCTAAATCTTTTGAAGTTTTAAGCCCACTCTGCACATTTCCAGAACTCTGAAATGCATGAAGTGTGTCTTTTGCTTTCCAAAACACAAGTTTGGAATTTAGCGCGCACAGAGGTGAGTTTCATATCTCTTCTGGCACTTTGTTTTTCTTCTCGAAAGTCTAATTTCACAAAAAGAGAGAGAAAACTTTATCAATGGCTCAGTGAATACATCCACATCCCTAATTAAATTAGCAGCATAATGATTCAAATGTGGCCAATCAGTTTATTAATCTGCATGAGAGAGAATTTTAATTTGCATAATCTTTCTTCTCTCTATTTCCACTTTCGCGCTTTATTGCCTTTTCATGGGCTGGAGATGTACTATTCAATGAACCACGTCCTCGGCGAATGACGAGTGTTTGAATCGTGCTGATGCTCTGTCTGTCTCTTCTGTCTTCTCTCTGCCGTAGATCATTTCGGTACTGTAGGAACAGGCCAGCCAGTAGTCAATGCAATCAGCAGTGACTCGGCTTTGATTGGAGGTAACGGCGATCTTCGTGCACCTTGCTCACTTTGATTTGATGAGAAAATGAGCAGCCCTGCACGGAAGCTGTTGTCCAGCCCCATTTCATTTATTCCTCTGTCACTGTTGTTTGATTTTGTTTGCTCCCTCCATGGCTTGCTCTCTTTGACATTTCCCATGCTTTTGCTGTATTTCTGTCTGTAGGTCTCTATTAATGCCAAAACTGCACTGCAATCAGCTCTCTATTGACTGTAGGGCTTTCTGAAAAGATCAGTAACTCAGCTGAGACATACGATTCACAATGGGGAAACCATTATCATCAGTGTTTAACCACATTCAGCTCGCTTTTGCAGACTTTAAAGGCTTCAGACAGGCTACCTGACTACCTTATGTCCAAAGGATTCTGAAGACCCTTTTTAAAAAACAGAAAGCTAATCGTAAAATGTTAAGACATGACATTGACTTCAAGAAATGGCTGATTAATTCCCGCTTTTATGTTGGCTGAATTTGAAAAGTTGTCCAAAGGAACTCACAAAGGACACCAAAACTAATTAAACGTTTAAAGAAATTATTTGCTGATTACGGAAGTTTTACCACTATCTTCAAATACTTTATCCTTTTTAGAACCACAGTAATGTGGCATTAAATTGAGTTGAGATGTATTCTTGGCGCTTCAATTAGACATTTCTTTAAGCCGCCATAATTAAATGTACCATGCTTAGCTGAATACAAAGGAGAGCAATATTTTCCAAATGTCTTCCTCTGGCAGGAGGTAAACGTGATTCAGGCTACTTTAGCCTGTGTCCAAGCGCTAAGCTAAACATTCGACTCCATTCTGAGTTTCACCAGCTGACAGAAGTACGTTTTCATTAAACAATTTTAGAGCCTGAAGGAGAATCTGAATTTAAATTTGAATCGGACTAATCCAAATAACTAGCTACAATAAAGAGATTAGTGACTAACATCAACAGGGCTGCAAAAAAAGGTCACCTGATTTCTTTGAACTCATTCAAAACATGCAAATTGTATGAGGAAAGTTTAATGTAGCCAATAGGAGAGTTAAAAAAGATCATTCTGTTATCCATGCTAACACATGAGGTTGAAGTGTTAGCTCAAAGCCCCAGACTCACTAGCACTTTGTTGATGAAATTGATTAAGTGAAACTGCAGAACAGAATAAGACCATCTTCTTATCACTCATTTCCTCTGTAGGTCTCATCTATCTCAGAAATCCTTCAGTGCTCTGTCAGAATATCCCCATTTATCTGCAGAATGACCTACAGTTAAATTCTGATGTTAATCCCCTTTTTTCCTAAGGGGGGTTTAGAAATCCTACTATTCTTCATTAACACAATGCTGAGATCTGCTTTATTTCTGTTCAGGTGTCGAAAAAAACAAAAAAACATGAGAAATGAAGATCCAAATGCAAACTGGAGGAAATGCTAACTTTAGCAGTGTCTTAGCACGACTCTCTAAACATTTCTTTTCCACAGGCTATAAATAAAGACATAAAAGTGACACTGCATGATTTGCAGGCAACCAACTTTACATGGTATAAGTTTATGAACGCCATCGCGATGTTGGGCTTTCAGTGATTTCTTCCTAGACAGCACAAGTGGCCTTGCTCTCTCAGGGGTGGGTTGATGGCACTTCCTCCCCACATTACTACTCCTAGTGTGATGTTGGTCAGCTGTTGGCCACCTAGCAGTGCTGTATCGGAGGGAGTTTGAAAAGAGGCAGTGGCTGGCTTCACGTGTGTTGGAGGAGACATGTGCTAGTCTTTACCCACCTATTGTTGGGGGCATTGCTAGTAATAGGGGGAGTTCATATAAAAATTGGGCAGAAAATAGAGTAAAATCTGAAAAGCAAACAAAAAAAAAACATTTGGTGAACAGTTGTTTGAGTTTATACATACAAGGTCAAAAATACACCCACAGCATGCCTTATATTTGATTGAATGCTCCTTTAGCAAGTTTTATCTTGACCTGATGTTTTTGGTAGCCATCAACAAGCATCTGTCAGAATTCTGGTTGCAAATTTAACCACTCTTCTTACCAGAACTGCTTAGAGATCAGTAAGACTCAGACCCATCTTTAAGCACCGTCCACATATTTGATGTCAGGACCATTGCAAAAATGTAATGCTACTCTTTATCGTTAGCCTGCTTTATCCACTCCACAACCACCCTTGACGTGTGTTTGGAGTCTCTGTCCTGTTGGAACATCTAGTTGTGTCCAAGTTTTGATCATCTAGCTGATGATGGTTTGATGTTCATTATTCTGTCCACGCTGTGCAATGTACAAATATGATGCTACCACCACCATGCTTAACAGTCAGTACAGTGTTCTTGGGGTTGAATGCCTCACCTTTACTACTCTAAATGTTTCAAGTCTCATCTGACCCAAAAAAAGTCTAAAGTGGGTGTATGTATAAATTTGACCCTGTGATGATTTGATCATTTCAGAATCCCCACCCCCAATAAAAAATAAGCACTGCTGCACATAGTCACGCCACTTCCACCAACCACAGCAGTTATTTACGCCTTTTTTTGGATGCTTGTTGAAGTAAGCCTTAGTAACGGTTTATGCAGGTTAATGTCAATTGTAATGTCAGTGTCCTTCAGCGTTAAAAATGCTGCCCCTTAGTCCATTGGTTGCACCTGTTTCACAAGGCAACAGCAACTACCTTTCCAGTGTGACTGAGGCTGATAATGCTTCAGTCACTCGCTCGACTGCATTGTGTGTGAAAGCTGAGGTTATCTGCACTGATGTGCGAATGAGTTTAAAGATAACAGGTGGCCTCCTCTTACGTTCCATTGATCCATTGATGCATAGATTATAGATGCAAAAGCGATGATGTTGTCATAGCACCTTCAGAGCAATATGACGGTGCTGCCGTCGCAAAAAAGGAGGATTATCAGCTGAAGTGAGCGTAAATTTTATGGCTTTTAATAAAAGCTTCCGAAACAGCTCTAGCTTTCGAACCGAGAGCAGCAGTGTTATGTGTCATGCTGTCCCCTGGCATCTTCATTTCCACGGTTGCATAAACCGGTGTTTAATTTCCAACATGTTCCAACATTTGCAGGCGTAATCGCGGTCGTGATATTCGTGATCCTGGCTGCTCTGGCTGTAATGGCGAGATTCCTGTACAGGCGGAAAGAGACTTGTCAGACACCGGAGTCCAAGGGAGCCAAGCCGGAGGACAGTCCAGAGACACCCTTCAACAACGACCCCACACCGCAGAGCATAATCAGTGACACCCAGAAAGAGTACTTCATATGATGAATCCCGAGAGCCGGCCACCTGAAACTTGGACTAATCCCGCAAAGCAGAGGACAGAAATGCCTCGCCAAGCCTAGAGACGTTAACATTCGTGGGGCATTGCAGAAAAAAAAGAAACCCTCAACCCCTCAAGCTGTCAACGGTTGCTGATGAGGATAAGGTGATGAGGAAGGACCGAGCTGTCCGTCGTTTTTTGTATATAGGCTTAAAAGTCCAAAAAGTTTGACTTGAATAGAATTGTTTCTAAGGTGTGTATAATGATCTCCATCCAAGTGTAAATATTCTTTTGAAATGTACATGTTCAAATAATCAAATATCTTTGTAATGGTTATCTTCTTATGTTGCCTTTTAAGACATACTCAGTATTACACTTAATGAAAATCATCCATCACAGACTTTAAACATCTAGAAACGTCACGTAAAGAAGGTCACATAACTAAATAAACGTCTGAAGTGGCAACTGGGAAGTATGATGAAATAATAGCATTCGTGTCGTACACCTGATCTTTTCACGCTAACAAACAGTCAGTGTTTCGGACACACAAGTTGCTTCACGGTGCTCTTAGCGAGCGTCCGTTTCCTCGGGTGGTCAAAGCACATCATTTATTTAATAGCTGAGTCCTCTCCAACATCAAAAACAAAGTGAAATCCTTTGATACTTGCGCAGATGAGCCCATCTCCCTTGTTTGTTCCGTTCCTGAGTCGGAAGGGTTCAGCCGTGTACACACAGCAGGCTTTGTCCTTGTTGCTTTGTGCCCGCTCTTAATCTCCATTAGACTGAAGGGAGGTATTCTAAGTGCTCCTCAGCACTTTCCAGGGTAAAAATAAATTGTGATTGCTTCTTAATGCCGTCAAATACCAGCACAAGCACACCTGCGAAGAGTCCAGCTTAAAAAAAAAAAGGGGCCTCCATAAAAGCCCAGAACATACCAGAAAGACAGCGATTATTAACTTCCGTCTACATAGATGGGTTATTTTAAAAGAAAAAAACACATTATGTTAATCCAATGAAAGTACACTACTTATCCAGCTGGCAGGTTGTGCATAATTCACGAGATGTGATAGATAGCACTAGCGTGAGGATCTGCGGCAGCAGTGTAGATGCAGCCGTAATGAATAACAAGCCACCGCAATATTATTGAGGATATCACAACCTCCCAGCATGTTTCCGCTCTCACTAAAGTTACAGTCGCTTTATTTATTGATTTATTGTGAATGCTCAAAAGCGGAGGGTTGGGGCAGATTCAGAAGCAAGTATCGCCGTGGTAACGTTTTGGTATTTTTTTGATGGTTAGCGATGTTTTTCCCTTGTTTGCAAGAAAGAAAAAAAACATCTGTATAATTCTGAGTGTCAATTCCCTGGCAAGAGACTGATTTAATGATCTGTTCTGGAATGTTTTCAAACGTGTTTGGTCACACAGGCGAGTCTAAATATTAACCCATATAATTAAAAGACAGTTTTTGATCTGTTTAGTTCATCTGAGAAGAACTTGACCTTCCTAAGAAGGATTTCAGAGCACATTAAATATTTGGCGAGTAAGTTCTGGCTACCTGTATTGTATTGTCCGTCCAGAGGGAGTTCTTTTAGCACGAGTACTGCTGCAGTTCTGTAAAGTTCTGCATCAGTTGAGGTGGAATGGAAAATTTCTGCATTTTAAGGATGCGCTGTATGTTGTGGGAAGACTAATAAGTGGATGAATTTAAATTCAGTATAATAAAAATGATAATTCAGTAGAATTAAAGCAGATTAAAACAGAACCCATGGCTAAAGGGTTAATACAGTAGTCAATAACTGTTTTACAAAGCTTTTAAACAAAGCTCGCCCAGACATTAAGGCCAGGTATAGATTAACTAGATTAATTAGACTTTAAGATCTTTTAGCTGTTAAATCATACGAAGTGTTTAACTAACCGCTAGCTCTATTTGCTAGCTTATCGTCTGGACCTGGCTTCTGAAACTTGGAGATGTGAATCTGCTCAACTCTTCTGTCTACTTGAACTAAGAGCTAAGACAATATGGAAAGCTAAGTGTGGCCTGTGCCCTAATTGATTATTAGCATAAAGTGTGAAAGATTCTAACATTTGGCGTACATAACAACACACACACACACACACAGCAGTAGCACACTCACCGTTAAGCAAATGTCCTTGGTTGTTTGACTATTGACTACATTTTATGTGGCGGCCATTCAGATATAATATAGTTCTGTACACTACATTCCCTTGAAACACATGAAATATACATAACCCCATTAAGCGCTCGGAACGAGAGCCGCACGCTTGCCGAAACAGTTTTCATTTTGAAGGACCATCAAAGTGTGTGAAGAAACAAAGCATAAAATGATTTCCAATATCCTATAAAAACCTGTGTATTCTGTATCACTCTGGGTATTTCAGTGTATGGTGATATGTGGCTGTTTGTAATGATTGTATTGTTATTGCCACATTGGGTTGGTTGGCGTGAAGGTGGTTTTGGATGTGTCTGGCTGGGAAAGCAAGGACTACTTCTGTCAGAACTGGCAGATCACATCGAGCTCTGCTGGCGGAAGAGCAGTTCTGCTTCGGCTCGTGTTTTAACTGTATTGTAACTAGAATAAAGTTTCTATCTGAAATTAGGATTTTTCAGCCTGTAAAAATGAGAGTATTCGAGTGTGTGTATATCAAGAGGGTAACAGCTTTTCATAAAAGCACATGATAATATTTGCTCTGTCATATCAAAACTTCGGAGCTCCGCTTTGTGTGTTTATGTTTTTTCACCGCTTGAAATCGACGCCTGTTCTTTGCATTATTGGACATTTCCTGATGAAAAAGGTCAAAAATCAACGTGAATAAAATGTGATATCATTGACATACAATACAGTTTAAAAACCTGGAATCACAGAAAGTTTTCAAGTAAATAAATATTTGTTGAAGGTAAATCTATACACACTTGCTGCTGAAAAACTCTTGTATCTTTTTTTTTTGGACATCTCCAGAAAATGCCAGCTTTCCTTTTTCATTGTGTCTAAAATCAAAAGAAATGCTCCAAAATAACAATAAAATTGTAGTGCTTTCAAACGTTTGGGCACCCTTGGCCAAATGACACATTCATTAAGAGGTAGTAAACACAGCCTCTGGAGCTCTTCAATCATAAAACACATTATTTACAGATAATACAGATAATGAAAGAGCACATTAACCCTTTGGTGAGTAAGTTCTGGCTACCTGTATTGTATTGCCAGTCCACGAGCACTGCTGCAGTCCTGTGACATTCTGTATCTTCTGCACCTGCATTGCAATTCCTGCATTTTAAGGATGCGCTGTATGTTGTGGGAAGACTAATAACTGGATGAATTTGATCATTCAGTAGATCAGATTAGAGTAGATTAGTAGATTGGATCTTGTGGCGAAATGGTTAATGCAGTAGTCAATATCAACTATTTTACAAAGGTTTTGAAGAAAGCTCAGCCAGACATTAAGACCAGGTACAGACTGAGTAGAGATCTGGCCAACAGATTCCTAAAGATCCTAAATCCTAAGATCTGAAGACTTTTAGCTGTTAACTTTACAGTGTTTGACTAACCGCTAGCTCTATTTGCTAGCTTATCGTTTGGACCTGGTTTCTGGAACTTGGATGTGTGTCTCTTGAACGTCTGTATGTACAGTGTGTGTCCTCTTACGAGAAGTGTCTGTCTACAGAGCCACAGTTACTCACACTGCATCAACTCCAGATATGACATCACGTAAAGCAATGGCTCAGTATGCTATTTTTCCAGTTAATTTTAACCCCTTAAAGCAGGAAAGCTTATTTCACACAAACTGGTGGCTCTACTCTTTGGAAAAGAAGTGTTTAATAAAACTTTTACCATTTAAGTGGTTAGGGCAGAAAAATAGACAGACCAGTTCTATGTTTATAACTCTGATGTTTATGCAATTATATATAATAAGAATTCAGCATGGTGTATATTTACAAAGGTGGTAAACTTTTAAGGAACTAACTTCAGAATCGTACCATTTGCTTTTTTTTAAAGAACTCTTGAGGAACTTTCTTCATCCATCCTTGAATGGGTTCAAGGCACCAGTAAAGTAAGCCAAAGCTAATACATATCAGCAAGCTGATAAACACCCATTTCATAGCCTCCGTTCTTCTTTGTCCGTAACAAAAAAACACATAAAAGCACACGCTAGGATGACAAGTTACTCCTCGTACAAAAACAATCACTCTACTTGCACTTAAAAACAGCATTACTAGGTAATGCATACACTTAGGTTGTAAAATAAACAAAATTTTCTAGGACAGGAAAGCGGGGCTGCAATTCTGAAATGAATTACTGGGGGCATACCTGTAAGGAGCTGATATTGCAAGGCATGTCAGTGAGGGATCTGAAAGTGCGGTACTGACACTTTTCGTTTCCGATGCATTTTCCTGTGCTATATCTTTCGGCTGTGACATTTCTGGATGGCCTCTATTTCTCATATAGTCTTGGGTCGTCTTGCTGCACGGCTTGTTTTAAGTTTTTTATCTATAAATGCTTTATAATGTTTAGGTCAGCTGGTTTGACGTTTGCGTTCAGGATTTGCTGGTATTTTGTGGAATCCATTGTTTGCAAGTAAGGTTTCCTTCTAATGGCTCTTCCATGAAGCTTATGTTTGTGCTAGCAACATATGGTCAAAATATTTGAGCCTTTGCAATGCTTAGGGTGCCCAAACCTTTGCACAGGCTGCACTGATGATTTTGGTTTTAAGGGGTTTTAAATGTTATAAAGGCTTTTAGTGTTTGCTAAAAAGAAAAATCTAGTGGTTTATGTTTGATTAGCTACAGAGGCTGTGTTTACAACTTCCCAATTAAACACTAAAAATGCTAATGCACTGCCACTATGGCCCGGGGGTCGCAAGTTGGAATCCTTAGCCATGCCGCTTCAGAGAGAGCATAATGGGCTGGATGGCATCTGCAGAAGACTTGCAGAAGACTTGACGCTGGCCTACAAAGACAAGAACGCCCCTCCGTACTTGATGTCAACGGTCAAAAGCTGATCCGCACCAAGAGCCCCCTTCGAGCTTCAAGTACGGCTCAGCTTGACCCGCCATCCCTCAAAATCCGCAGAAGACAAGCGTCCAGGCTTTTTTCTGTCCTGGCACCAAAGTGGTGGAATGAGCTTCCCCTGGGTGTCCGAACGGCCGAGTCGCTCACTGTCTTTAAACGCAGACTGAAGACCCTCCTCTTCTGAGAGTACTTGGGCGAATAGCAGAGTACTATGGTCTCCGCATTCACTTGTGTTTAGTAGCGTCTGAACTTAGAGGTATCTTTGAACTATTAGTCTATTCTAACTAGCTGAGGTTTTTCTTTAGTAAATAGCAAAGCACTTTTGTAAGTCGCTCTGGATAAGAACGTCTGCTAAATGCCTTAAATGTAAATGTATATCACTGCTGTCATAGCAAAACCTTTTATCTCTATTTCATGACAAACAAACCAATGTTAGGTGTTTCATAATCCTAATCAAACACAGCTGCAGGAGGATTAATAATGACATCAAATGCCTCGCATTTAAAAATCTCAGGCAGAGTCTGTAAATAAATAATTGCATTATATTATTTATCATTTAATAACGCCTTAAACATATTAAATAAAACATCCTAAAACACCACCTGCTGTCTTCTTTATAGTATTCCAGTCTACTCTATTTAAGACATTTTCATATGAAATAAATCCAGTTATTAATCTGACAAATGATTCCAATTTTTAAACAGTAGTGAATATGAGCATTACATACATCTGTTCCCATATCAGAGTGACAATATATTACCTCATGTTCCTCTGGTACTGTATGTAGAAAGAAAGACGTCAGCATTACTTATCTTGCACTGATCAGGACTCTACATTTCTCTATGGACCAGTTTCCTGGACACAGATTAGCCATTTAAGTCCTACATATCACTGGGGAATCGCAACTGCTAGCGCAGAAGGAGGCCTAATCTGTGTGGGAAACGGGCCCATTTCAATAATGATGGTATTCCATATTGTGTCAACCAATTACATGCAAGCAAGAAGGGAACCCTAAGCTTGGATTCAGCTTTGAATCCCAGTTGTGCCGTCTGGGTCCACTCGTCCTTCAGAGCACAAATGGCCAGTTATCGGTGGTATGGAATGTCTAATTGAGCATCTACATGGACATGCAACAATGCAACACAGCCATTCATTTATAACAGATGCAGTGCAGGCTTCAGAGTACACTGGAGATATGTGCTAGACCGGGAGATAGAGCCCAGGCCTATTACACTGGGAAACAACTGTGACGAAACTGGAGGAAAGGGTATAAACTGCGAAGTTCCAAAACAAAACTACCTTCGCTTTGTGATGGGAAACTTTTCCATGAAGTGATCCAGCAACGATCACGGTATTGACTACTGCGAGTAAGGAGCTGTGCTAGGAGTGAGTGATATTGATCGTGTACAGTTTTTAGGCTTATCATATAGCAAAGTTGTAATACTGTCATGTTCAAATCTGGAAATAAAACCAATGAACCTAAATATTGGGTTGAATTTATCTGAATTTAAATGGAAATGACTAAACTGCAGATGAACCACTTAAGGATGTTCATATTGTAATTACATCATAACTTCATTTTGAGGAGACGGAGACGGACTAGGGCCGAACTCCTCCTCTCAGTCCTCTTATCCTTTATACACCCCGCTTCTCAGTCCAACCACGTGTCGAACAAACTTCGCACCCACCTCCTTTTCTTCCATCACTCACCACACCAACAAGGGGGCCCGGTTTCACACGCTTACCACAGGAAAGCTGACCCGGTCTCCCAGCCAAAATACTTGAGAGTCCACCCTCCTGTTTTACCTCAGGGCATGGTCTACACTAGCAAAACTGTAGTAGTCTTGACTTCAGAGTTTTAGAAACATCTGAGAAGTCTTTACCACCTCATGTTCTTACTGCAACAGAGTGTTGAAATTGAAGGTGCGTTACAGAGGCCTGTAAAAGAGGCCTCAAGAGTTATTAATAGTTAAGTGAGCAGAACCATTGATCTCCAAAGATCAATAGTGTGTAGTAAGGTGTAGATTAGTGTATTATTTGTGTTTTATACATTCTCAAAGTAAAGGAAAAAGAAGCATCATGCAAGTTTAGGCACTCTAAGAAATTTGAGCTTTCAGAGAACCCTTACTTTAATTAGCTTGTTAGGGCTATGGCTTGTTTGCAGTGATCATGAAAAAAGGCCAAGTGATGCAAATATCAAAGCTTTATAAATACTCTGACTTCTTTGTCACTTTGTCTCAACAATCAGCAGCCATAGGCTCCTCTAAGAAGCTGCCTAGTACCAACTAAAAATAACTGAAGCACAAAGAACACAAAGCAGGAGAATGCTAAAGAAAATAGCAAAGTGTTTTCAGGAAGCTGTTCACTCAGTTACAGTAATGTACACACAAGAGTGTTTTAGAGAGAGCTGCAGACAGGATTGCTAGACCGGCAACTCCAACAAATCCCACTTGACTTCAGGAAGACTCTGGAGTGGTGATGCACTGTTCTACTCAACGACTAGAAGAGTCATTAGAAGCAAACCATGTGTCATTATTACATAATTCAGGTCAGATGTTTTTGGCTGCGATGAAAAAATGGTGCTGAATTTGATGAAAAGAACATCTTCCCAACTGTTAAGCACAGGGGGTTGATCAATCATGGTATGGGCTTGTGTTGCAGCCAGGGGCACAGGGAACATTTCACTGGTAGAGAGAAGACTGGATTCACTTAAATACAAGCAAATCTGGGAAGCAAACATCACACCATCTCCAAAAACTCTGAAGCAGGATAATGATCCTGGACGATCTCGCGATCACAAAGGGAACAATGGATTCCAACAATAGATCAATGGTGGTTGGAGAAGAGCTGTGTTTTGGAATGGCCTTAACCCTACTGAGATGCTGTGGCATGACCTGAAAAGGGCTGGGCTTGCAAGGCTGATGAACTGGCAGGAATCGCAGCTACAGGAAATGTTTGATAACAATCAGACACATAACCAAAGATTCCTCTGCCAGGATCTACAGTTACAGAAGAACAGTCAGCAATGGACAAAATGCTTCTGTGCAGTTTCTGTTATTATAATACGCCGCATATTCATAACAGCAAGAATTCATCCGAGGAGATTCCCTGTTGAGTGGGCTGAGCGTGTATAATGATGGGGAAAATGGTCTGCTTGCCTGAGGACGTTTTAGTAAGGACAGTTCTTTTCGTCTCCATGAAACAGGATTATGAATGTTCCGGTAGTGGTAACAAGACTCTTTTTTTTTTTTTTGGGCATTGTTGATGTTGTTTTATAGCCACATTTTCTTAAACCTCCACCTCCTTCTCACTCTCTCCTTTATCTTCTGAATTCACATTTTGGGCTGGGAGCTGAGGTTTCCCCCAGCTTAAAAGAGCCATACATCTGGCCTGCGTTGGGTTTCAGCGGCTGGCCAGCTGGCTATAGCCCAGAACAGATGGCTGGATGCTTGACTCCATCACCCGAGTCTAACTTGGTGGGCCAAGGCCCTAAGAGAAAACCTGAGGAGGTTTGTTTTTTTTTTACTTGTAGACTAAAGCTGGAGTGCATGTGATGTGATGCAAGCTTTGGCTCTGCATGGCCACATAGCTTAATATCATCATTCCATTGACATCCACAGCCAAAAAATCTTTTTTGATTATATTTTGATGAATTTTGGTAGTAAAGTTGTGACGAAATGAACTGCTGCTTATTTGTATGCACACTGAGCACTTCACTAAGAACACCTGTACACCTGCTCATCCGTAGAATCCGTGGTTTGAGTAGTTCTACAGTCCCTAGAGTTTACTCAGAATGGTGAAATAAAGAAAGCACATCCAGTTAGCTGTGATTCTTCAGACAGAAACACCTGGTTGATGAGAGAGGTCAGCAGCGAATGGCCAGACTGGTTTGTGCTGACGGAAACCACTCTGTACAACTGTGGTGAGCAGCAGGATGAGCTACAACAGCAGAAGACATCACACACCGGGTTCCACTTCTGTCAGTCAAGACCAGACAGCTGATGCAGTGGCTCAGCACATGCTCACCAAAACTGCACAGTGGAAAACGGGAGGAGCGTAGTCTGGTCTGATGAATCTGGATTTCTACTGAGGAACACAGATGGTAGATGGTCAGAATTTGGTCACAACGGCATGAATCCATGAACCCAACCTGCCTTGTGTCAACAGTACAGGTTAGTGGAGGTGGTGTAATGGTGTAGGGAATGTTTTCTCTGCAGACTTTGGGCTGTTAACACCAACCAGGCCTTTTAATAAGAGTTTTCAAATGGGAAAGAACTCTAAATAGTAACATTGAATCATGAATCAATAACGGACTTATACATAGAAATGTTTTTTTTTTTTTTACATAAAAATGCTAAAATACACAAACCTTTAATAGAGTAGTATTTTATAAGTAGATTTAGCTCAATAACTAAGCTAGTTAGTAAGTTTCCATTAACGTCTCTACGCAATTTTAAGTGTTTTGTTAGCATCAAACTAATAGTGCTGTAATAGCACTCCCTTTTCTCCCTGGGTCCCACTGGGCCAGATTCTTTAGTTCAGTTGTTGGGAAAATAAATGGTCAGCCCCTCAGAACCTACTTCATCTGGTAAGTACATTTAATGGTCCATGCGAGCAGAATAACAGTCCACTAACCAACTAATAGTTTTTCACCATTTTGTGCTTTAACTTCATGTTCTTTCCTATCCTAGATTCCACACAGCACGTCTGAAAACGTGATTTTATGGATTTCCAACACACTATTGTTTATTAAAAATGGACGGAGAGATTTACTCAGTATCACAATAACAAATCTAACAGATTCTGTTGATTAATCCTCAACCTTTTATACAAAATAATAAGAGAAGTAGTGTGACATCTCTCACTGCATTCCACATGCTTCCTCCCAGAAGAAGTGACCGCACTGAGTGCCACATCTTTTTTATTAGAACCGTTTGATGATTTTATGCAGTTTTAAGTCAAACCAGAGTTGACCTGAACATTGTGACAGATATATAATATATATTTTTAATTGCTGAAATTACATTTTCTTCAGAAAATAGATATTGTATTCTATTGACATCATAACTGTTGATAGAGGAAACACAACAAATGATGACAGAATTATTTCATATTTATTCAAGTTAAATATACTGTATATATATATATATATATATATATATATATATATATATATATATATGAATCAGGATCTGAAGACAGGCAGTGCTGTATGCAGTGGAGGTTATTTAGTTCATATTTCTTTTATGTATAAAATGTGTCTAAATTATACACAAGCATATTCATGATGATTAATGTAAATAATGCTATTATTCAAAACTGATTCATTAAAGAATTATCTGAGAGACATGAAACCTACTTCTAGTTCTAGAATGGAGGGAGGGGGGGTATATATCAATGTCAGTTACTTTTCAGTGATAAAAAAGTCCAATATATACCAACAATGGTTCAATGTTACAGTCAACGCTTTTGACTATATTTCAATGCAGAATTGCTCACAACTTGCAATCTGGGTAACTGCCCCCTTAAAAGCAAGATGTCTTTTTATGACCTTTAGCAGCAATAACTGCATTTAAACATTTTCTCTGCCTTTTACATCATTGTAGAAAAATAATTTTTTAAGCCCAGAACTGCTTTAATTCAGATGTAGTGGTTTCTGAGTGTAAAAAAAAGTGCTGATTTAAGGCACTGCCACAGCAGCTGTATTGGGCTCAAGTCAGGACTTTGACTAAGCCGCTCCAAAACATGAATAACCTGATTATGTCTCAGCTCCAGCTCATGGAGCGATGAACAGGCGGGCTACTGAAGCTTTTTCTGACACAGAACAGAATATCTGGATTCAAGCTGTCCAAGTCCTTAAGCAGCAGAGCATTCCCACACTTACCCGCTCCCACCGCCACCTTACCCCAGCTGTCCAAAGTAAAGAGACTTGTCCAAAAGTTCTGCCTATGGAACATTTTTCTAAAAGGTTTAGGGATTGTGCAGGTGCTTGTTGGCCAACGTCAATTGAGCACAGATGTTTATTTTGGTTAGCAGTGCTTTGCGTCTTGCTGCTCACCAATGAATGCCACTTTCACCCCGTCCCTTTTCTTACTGTGGAGTAATGAACACTGATCTTAGCTGAGGACACAGAGATTGGCAGTTCCTTGGATGTTCCCCATGCACTGTTAAAAATATAAGATCCATGAGGAACTTTTAAAACCTTTTTCTTCTAAAAATCCTCAAAGTTCCTCAAAGCACCTTAAGAGGTTCCTCCACACCTTTGGTGATTTTCTGGTTTGCAGTTGCTGCTGCACCCTTGGAAATGATTTGGTAGACTAGCCACCCCTAAGAGGATATACTAATGACTCTTCCTGTCGTTCTTAATTTGAAGACAATGGTTCTCACTGTGGATTGGTGGTGTCCTAGACCTTGTTTACACCTGGTCACGTCATGTGGCTAGTATTTGGACTGTATGCTGATAAGATTCTAGCCACTTTCATTTACCCTGGGCGGTCAAACGCGTCTCCAGTTAGTCAGACTGAAATCCAATTGCTGTGTGGGATGAAATATGCAAATTCTCTCATTGAGCGGCAGTTACTGGTGTTTAGGTGGTACTGGGAGGGGCTTTGGTTGTTGATTACAGTGTTATAACGTGGCTCAAATTTATCTCAGATCAGACCACCTCCTGATGTGGTTTCAGTGATTGAGTCTTGGGTGTGTTTACACCTGCATTGGCCTTCAGATACAATCCTGATACAACCCGGGGCAGTGGTGGCTCAGCGGTTAGAGTGCCGGGCTTGATAACAAGGTTGTGGGTTTGATTCCCGGGCTCGGCAAGCTGCCACTGTTGGGCCCTTGAGCAAGGCCCTTTACCCTCTTTGCTCTCCGGGCGCTGGAGTTGGCTGCCCACTGCTCTGGGTGTGTGTGTACTCACTGCCCCTAGTTAACTAGTGTGTGTTCACTACCACAGATGGGTTAAACTGTACAGTGTACATGTGCACCTTTACCTTGATAGTCAGGACACATGAAGTGACCAGATGTAAACTGGGACCTAGATCATTCCAACCCTTTTCCAGGCTATTAGATTTGCCCAGCTGATACTCTCAGCTATTCTGGATTATCTTTTGATTTTTCAGTCTAGTGTGCTTGGTCTGCGGCCTTGTGGTGACCACTCTGACATTACACTTCAAGCTGAATCTCACCAATTAAATGGTGTTAATCTGGTGGAGTTCATCTGAGCATGTTGGATAACTGTTCCTTAAACAAATAAAAGCATATACTACTTTATATACTCCATTTTTTCATAACTCTATATAGTAGATATGGTTGTTGTTTCTAAAGCAGTGGATGATTGTGGCTTCAGACTTACAGGCAGGCAACTTTCTCTTGCTAATAAGACATCAGGGCTGATAATTACATGCCACAATCTCTGCTTTCAAACAGAAGCTCGGCAAGTTCTGACGACCAACCAATTATCACTTTCCACCTGTTAAACTCTGCACGAGACGAGGACTGTTGTTTTTTCTCATTCCCAAGTATGCGGCGTATGATTAAGAACTGGCACTTCAGCTGAATGTGAAACTACTTACATAAGTAAATGCACTGAACAAACACCCCTTTCCCATTAGAGGCTGTGTTAGCTTATTAGCAAGTAGGCTTAGGATTTTTTTTTTAATTGGTTAATAAGTTAGCACAGCCTGTGATGGGAACACACACACAAAAAAAACAGAAGACATGGATTCAAGTTGTCCAGAACATCCCAACACTGTTGCACTACCATCACCATGTTTAAATGTTAGGATAATAGTTCATACAGGATTAGCTTTAGCTTTAAGCTAGTTCTTAATGGACTTGGTTTAGGGTTTCTTTTGGTTAGCAGTGTTTTCAGCCTTGCTAGTCCTCCCCAATGAGTACCATTTTCACCCCGTTCCCCCCCGTACCCCACGTTCCCCACTGTGCAGTTCCAAGACCACAAAAATCTTGTAAATGGTTGAGAGACTTCATCCATTCCTTCAGCGTCCTTCGCTTTACAGTTTGAAGTGTTTTACATGGTTTAATATGGACAGAGACTAAGCAGGGCAATTACTGAGCTCAAATTATAGTGTACATTTAGGCAAGTGATTACTGTCTGCAGATTTATTGTAATAAACAACAATACTTTGATCCAAATTACCACATGTGAGCATTACAGAGCCTTACTCTGTAGCTTGCATTGTCCCAGATGGTAATATAATTAGCACATAATTAGCAACTGGGCTCTCTTCAGATATCACTAAATCACTTACAATAATAACTGTATTCCTCCCAGATGGCAACTGATGAACTGTTCTTCACATGGGATTGGTTGCCAAATATTGCCAAACTGCCACGCTGGACTTTCTTTTCTGGCCTTCTTGTTCATTGTACTCTCTACTGGAGAGTGGATGTCATGTACATGCATAGACAATTTTGTTGGCACCCTTAAAGCTCATTAAACAATACTTAATTCTTAAAGCACTGGATGGATGACATTCCAAAACCAAATTTTTAAATATCGTCTTGCTTACAGTATCACAATATATCACAGTATATTGAATCGTAAGCCCTGTATTGTGATACATATCATATTGCTAGTTTCTTGCCAGTTCACAGCGCTAGTGATACTACACGAAGATACGAAACAGCAGAGTGACGATTTGTCTCCATTTAACCCCTTAACCCCAAAAAGGCTTATTACACACTAAGGTATATTGTTCAGTAACTGCAGGGACTTCTGTACAGACTGCTGGGACTATTCTGTAGTGATAAATTTAGTGAAAAAATTTGTTTTTCGTAACAACACTTAAATTTACATGATAATCCGAGCTCAGTAATTGTCCTGCTTAGTCTCTTACTGCACGTGTCCATATTAAACCATGTAACAGCGAAATGAAGGACGCTGAAGGAAGAGTCTCTCAACCATTTACATGATTTTTGTGGTCTTGGAATGTCATCTATGTCCTGTACGATCAGTGTATTAAAAATGAAGCATGGTTTAATGAGCTATAAGGGTACCAACACATTTGTCTTGTTTAATGTACACTTGTCTTGTTATTTATCTTTGGTATTTCAAAAAGAGTAAAGAAAGTGTGAAACTAAATACATTTGCTCATTGAAAATAGATATTCTTAATTGATTTGGACCAATTTGTTGGTAGCCCTAGAAAAGATTACAATTATACAATTAATTGGCTTATAGTGATATATCAAATTAATTATTTTCTTGTCTTAGTTTATTAGTATCACACATCTTCAAATGTTAAAATAAGTCATTTGCCAGTTAAACCCCTTTAAAAGTCTATAGCCTGCAGACCGAAACGCCTATTACCAGAGAATAGCCCCACCAGTTTGAACAGAAGCCCCTGTAGTTTCTGAGTAGTATCACTAGTGCTGTGTATTGGCAAGAACCTGGTATTACGATGTGTGTCATGATACAGGGGTTACGATTCAATATTATTGGTATATATTGCGATGCAGTAAGCAAGACAATATTTTGCAGTATTTTCATTTTATGAAAACTGTTGTAGTGTAAAAAACACAGCATAATTTTCATAAAATCGGAGTAAAGAATAAGTGGAATCCGAAGACTGAAGGTCAAGGTTTAAACACAGCACTAAACAAACCTGCCACCAATCTTTACACCTGAACTATTCATTTAAAATCAGAATCGATACAGTATTGCCAAACATAACATCATGATGCTTCAATATATCAATATTTTCATACACACCTATGTGTATGTCCACCACACTGAATATTGACCAACGAAAGTAAAGGACAGAGTTAGAAAAGAGAGAGGAGATCCTCTACAAGCAGGTTGATGGTCCTGTGACTATAGTCTTAGATCCACGGCACTCTAGCCAACCTTCCTGGACGTGTCTGCAAGAGGAAAACAAACCCCAGATTGAACAGAAGGAAAGTATGACTGGTAGACAAAGAGCCAGGGAACACTCCCAAAGAAATAGTCAGAGGTCAAGGTACATCAGTGTCTGATGGCACGATCTGTCGCTTTTTGAGTGACAGTGGGCTCTCTGGGAGAATTTGGACAGATGAGAGGTGGAGATGTTTGGCAGGTCACATCAGCTTTATGTTCACAGATGAAAAAAGGAAGATTTCATTGGTAAAGAACTTCACATATAGCCAAAAAATAAACCCTTTGTAGCTCATTTATTTCTTTAAGAATATGGAGGAGGCTTGGTTATATTTTGGGTTCTGCTTTGCGCCACCTGGACCACTTTGCACAATGAAATCTCAAAAGTATCAGGCCATTTGTATTATTATTTATAATATTTCGGCAATACAAATCCAAAGCAACGTCTGATCTTTATGAAATATGACAAACAACAATTGGAGACCAATTACCTTTGTAGGTTTCATGTCATTTAAGAGAAAATTGTTGATTCTTCATATGTTTTATCTGCATGAACCCCAGTCTACTTTACCAGACTAAAAATCTAATTCTATGACCATAATTACATACATACAGTGGGGTATAGGTAGTCTGATCGTTTTGTTTCTCAGAGGAGAAAGGCACATTCATGACAGAATGGTCTGTAATGGTCAATCCAATGAGTGCTGTCAAGCAAACCCTTTTTATGAGGGCACAGCAAAGCTACCAGCTGTAGTCTATCATGATCACTAACAGGAAATTAAGAGCTCTTGGACTTTAGAAGGCAAAAGACCTTTTGGAATTAATCTAAGTGGGTGTTTGTAGATTTTATGGACCCTCCTTGTCTAATTTTGACCCTGTGTTGATTCCAGACAACTCACCAATCTGACCAAATTCTTTTTGTTTTAGTTTTTTCCCCCAGAAAAAGAAAAGCTCAAAGAAATCATTGAAAACCCTATTTTGCCATCACATGTCTGTGTATGTAAACCACCAAACACAACTGTATATTTGATCCTGTCTGGAATCAGGCTTTAAAAAACATTTAAGCATAAGCTTTTAATCGAAATGTCTTTACCAAAAACTGTAAGTACCAACACTGCAATACTCCCTTTATGGTCCCCCCTGCAGAACACCAAACATCGGAAGGAAGTGGAGATCTGTGCTGATGTGAAAATGGGTCAGTATTACAACATCTGCAGAAAGACTGCTCTGCTTTTCAGTGTGAAGAATGAGCAAAAATATAATTCCCTCCCATCCTCTAAACTTGCAAACCTTGAAGCTTTGTTAGATATCTGAAGGAAAAAAGCATCTGAAACGCTGCAGAATCTTTTGAGAAGTCTTGTGGTGGCTGCAGAGCGTCTTGGAGCTTAAAAAGAGTTGCTGCAATTTGAACGTTCCAGATTTTGAGAATTTTTCACTATTTTTATGACAGAATTTGGGGCTAGATGTAAGTACATTAGAAGGAACAGCACAAAATGTGCTTTCATGCAGCTTCAATAAACTCCGAATGTGACAGAAATTAACAGTTGACTAAGATCAGTTGACTAAGTCCACTGCCCCAGGATGACCCAAACAGGGCCTACAAACTGCACTATGCTTGTAAGGTGCAGTCTACTTACGGTTGCTTGTGTGGGTTTATGCACCCAAATATTATCACAATTCCTCCCTTTATACTGTAGCTGCTTTTGGTACTGTACTTCTGCAACTTCGTTTCTGGGTGTGATAGAACTCCGTCCAGTTCCTTTGGGATGAGCTGGACTTGCGTTTGTGATATAGAACAGATCATCCAACATTAGTACAAGATCTTACGCTGGGGTTGGATGGGATTTAGATCCTCACAGAAATGGCCCAACAACTAGTATAAAGATGCCCCCAAAGAGTAGAGGCTGTAATTGCAGTGAAGGAAGACAAAATTCTTATTAATGATTGATTTGGGAGAAAATTATGGATTAGCCAGTTTGAAATATAAGATATTAAGATAAAAGTAATTGTGGTAATTCACTCATTTCCAAATTTAGTTTAAATTAAATTCATTTACAGGACCGTAAATCAAGGTTAAAAAAATAGAAATGGGAAAAGTTTTTAATGGAAAGTCAGTGCTAGAGTTGTAGGGATAAGCAATATGTCAAAAACATACCACAATATTTTGTTTATTGAGGAGTTTAGAGCAAAATGAAATGCACTGGCAAGCTCAGCAACACCATCAAATCTGGAAGACTGTGGAGAAATCAAAAGTAAATGCTTGCAGAATTCCTTCCATGGTAAAGAAAAAGCTTTGAACAACATCTAGCTTATCAGTATCAGAGTCTGCAATCAAGAATGCTTTCGTCAAAGTAAATACAGAGGGTTTACCTCAAGAGACAAACCGCCGGTAACAACCAAGAACAGAAAGACCAGATTAGAATTAGCAAGAAACCATCTAAAAAAAAAAGGTCTGCCCAGATCTGGCACAAGATTCTTTGGACAGATGACACCAATGTTAACTTGTACCAGCATGATAAGAAGACAAAACAGGGCCAAAGCAATACATTCATCTGTCAAACATGGCGGAAGAACTGTTATAGAATGGGCTTGTATGGCTGCCAATGGAACTGGATCATTGATGTTTATTGATGATGGGACTGCTGATAGTAGAAGTAGCAGATGCATAGAGCTCTACTTTCTGCCCAGAGCCAAAACCAATAAGACTGTGTTTCACAGCACAGATGGACAATCACACATAATCTACTGCAAAAGCAATCCATGAGCTTGTTAAGGCAAAGAAATGGGATAGGAACTCAGCATTTGGTTATGTCCATTGGTTCCAGACTTCAGCCAGTCGTTGTCGGCAAAGGATTTGCATCCAAGTAATACAAATAATCATTATGTTAATAATCACGTAATAATCACCAATTACTTTTGAGCCTGTGAAAATGTATAATTTCTAAACAGTTGGAACGGGTTGGAAGATCTACACTTCAATCACACCCTGACTGCTTCATTTTAAATGCATTGTGGTGATAATTATGGACCTCAACCATCATATCACATATAATATGTATAAAAATCATTTACATAGGTCTCATATAACATGCCCACCTTTCAGGTCATTCTATTTTCTTCCCAAAACCTAGAGCCACACTCATCTAGCACCTCAGTGTGATCATGCAGCGCCTAACCTCAGCATGCCTGTAAACCAGGAGGAGCTTCTTAAGATGCAGAGCAGCATTGGCCTGTTTGCTTCCCCCATATTTTGAGCATAATCAAGTGTATCAGCAATTAAACACACGTATTATTATGACCTTGACTTGCCAGGAAATAAGACGTGAGTAATGTGGCTCTGAAGGTTTATTCCCCCTCAGTAGACGGTGACCAACCACTGATTAGTGGCACCGGCTTTGCCATTAGCCAGCCTGTCACAGATTTTAAGGCATTTAATCTGGTTCAAGGCTTTATTCAAATTCCCCCCTGTCAACGATACAGTGAAACTAATTGGCTCTGATCAAGGTGGATGATGAAACAGGCTTTTCAGTCCAGTGGAGTGTGTGTGTGTGGTTGTACAGTAGTGGAGGAGTATCTGTGTAGCAGACAAAAAGCTCTTTTTCAAGATAAAAATCAACTGTATTCGGCCTCGGGTTGGCGGTGGGGGGTGGTGTTCGGTGGGGGGGGGGTTGTTGCTTCTTTTAGTGTTTCTCAATTTAATTATCCAACACCGCCGCCCTGCAAACAATGTACACACACATTAGGGTGGAATTTGTGTACAAAGTCAGCTGGAAAATGACATTTCTCATTATCCTTAAAAGCCACAGTACCATAAAAGGAGTGTTTGCATTAGAACCGTGAAAATATCACCTACAAGAAGATTATGCTGGGACATTAGTGAGCTAATAATTGCACCACGCTCCTGTACACTGACTTGTTGTGTCTGAGATTACAGTGTACTGGGGCCTTTATACACTGTATACACAAGACATACGGTGTCTCAGTCCGACTGTAATTTGTGGAAATATATTTGTGGACGCCCCTTTACGTTATAGACTATAAGACTATAAGACCCCGTATAGAAGTGCTGCCAATAGAATAGACAACATGGACCTATTGGCATCATGCCTAATACCAGGCGTTGGCTGGAGGGGCATAAAGCCCCCCAGCATTAAGCTGTGGAGCAGTGGATCTGTGTTCTCCGGAATGATGGTTGGTGCTCCATCCATACTTTTGAGATGGGTTGGGGAGTTGGGGATGATGTGAGGTGGTGATCATCTGACATCCTGACCTCACTAACGCTCTTGTTGCTAAATGCAATCAAATCCTCACAGCAATGTTTCTCCAAAATCTAGTAGAGTCAGCAGAAAACATGGATGTTCAAACCTTGTTATTTTCATTGGTAGCTGCTTATATAAAGATTAGGGATGTCTCAAATGTGGCCGATCCCGTGACTCGGGATCGGGGGTCAAACCAGACAACCAGACAAGATTCTCAGCTGCCGCAGTGAGGAGCTTGAAAACTACCCTAAACACTCAACGCTCATTTGTGGCCTTATTAACAGAGCTTTATTTTAACGTTACCAGTTAGCAGCCAAAACTGAACTTTCCATTCCACCTTAAATGATGCAGCAGCTACATTCTGCTGTTAAACTGTACACAACAACTGCTGCACCGTTTAAGATGGAATGGAGAGTGAAAGGGCAGACCTAGGCAGGTTTGTAGGATTCATATGCAGGCCTTAATGACAGAAGGAAATAGGACACACAAACACAGTCCAGGAAATCGTAGTAGTAGCCAGGGTAAGAGCAGTAATAATACCAGAGCAGAAAGTCCAAAAACCAGCAGGATAGGAGACAGCTCAGAATTGCAGTAGGGGAAAACTGGCAAAGCGTCTCAAGGAGTGGCGTATAAGGGAGTATAAGTAGAGGCAGTAATGAGGGGATTGCAGTCGGGTGTCATTGATGACGCCATTGCTCATGCAATGGTTAGTATTCTGGGGAAAAGGACCTCTGGTGGCTGGATGGAGCATTGTTAGAGCGGCCTTGTTTTGGCTGCTAACTGGTAACTCTTGTTTTTCACTGAAATAAGCTCACAAAGGAACTTATGCTTATGTGGAGGGGAAAGTTCAGGTACGACTTTAGTTTACTTCAGATTAGCTTAGCTTGTTAGTCTTGAAAACATTGAAAATGGCAACAGCAAGTAGTTCACAGAACAGCAGCTAAAGCATTTGTTAGGGGTGTTTTAACCACTCTGCTGTGAAACCTTAGTCTATTTTCTGCACACATGCTTGGACAGCTAATCACACTCGTTCAGTCGTTCATATGAATAGTCAAAAAAACAGCTACAGCTACCAGTTCAGTGTGTAAAACTATACACACAGACAAAGAGTGATCTGACAGCAGTGTTTTAAAGGAACTGGGAGCTGAATGGTCAGCTAGGTCAGTCAGACTGGACTCTATGATAATAAACACACTGTAAAGATAAGCTATAGAAGATTATAGAAGCTGTACAGTTACTAGTGTTACTAGTATAAACACAAAGATCATAACGGCTCGATCGGATCAGATCGGTCTCAGTCGAGAGTCAGCGTTAGGTTACTCGGATTGAAGGGGGGTGGGGGTGGGGGGCTACACACCTACAGTACTAGCATCTACACTTTGACATTGTATCAGACACATTCCAGTGCTTAATCATTTTGATTGGGTTTAATTCACATTCACCGGTCATACCGACTCTTCTCTATGGCCCATCTCTGCAGCGCTGGCGCTTCTTCCCCACCCCCGTGAAGCTTTTTCAGTCTTATATATATTCCACTGTGCCGCGAGACACATAACTTATTTAGGGCAGGTCAGGGCCAGCGGAGTGCAGAGTTATGTCACACAGCTAGCGTGGGAACTGCCAGAGAACGTGAGCAGGACACAAGGATCTCTTTAGAACAGCCGAAAAAGGTACAGGCCCTCTGCAGACCTGCAGACCTGCATACCAGTGCAGCTAGCCGGCTGGCTTGCGTGAGCAAAATAACGGACACGGTGAAGAACAGCTAGAAACCCTGGACTCCAGAGGCTCTCATTTTGCCCGTACTGATGATTTCCATGCAGCTCGAGTGGTCACTGCTTGACCTCCCCCATGACTACATGACATGTCCTTGTTCAGCATGGGACTGTAAAAATTCTCCATTCATGAGCTTGAAGTGCTAACTGGGGCAGAGTACCTTAGTGGACATATGTTTTGTACATTTAATTTGTACCACACTCTAATCAGCCATTACATTAAAACCAACTAGTGCAAGAAAACTACCAGCTCTGACCAACATACCCAGCATTAGCGTGCCCATGACCCGGTCACTGGATCAATAGTGGTTTTTCCTTTTGGTAGGTTTTGGTAGGTACTGACCACTGCATAAGGGAACACCCCAGAAGACCTGCCTGATGTTTTGAAGATGCTCTGACCCTCAAGTCGTCTAGCCAGTATAATAGAGATGTAGTCCAGGTGTCTCATATTCGTAATTTGTTTTAAGGTCTACAGAACATTGACTTGATGCGAAGGTTCTTTACCAGTTTACAGGTTCTTTACACACTCACATATCTCACATCACCAAAAGAGGTTCTACTATGGCATCACATCACAAACAAATCGATTAGTTTAGTTTTCCTTAAAGCAGCATTATGCGAGAATTAGCATTCCTTACTCCTGGGCTCCCCCTACAGTCAGGACTGCGATCAGAAAGTGGAAATCACACTTCTAAAGGACAAGCTTTACACATGCATTCCTGGGCAAGCTGAGAGATACAGAAGCAGCATCTAAAAGGTAAAGAAACATGTGAACTAAGGCGGCAGAGTGATATTACAAGATTTTACACAAACATGACTCAGGTTAGACAGTGTTAGGCAGTTCTCGCAAGCATTTTTCTGCCCGCGTTACCAAAGTTACATAGATAGCAGTGTACCGAGCCTGGCATAGCATTGACAGCTATTCTCACTATTACAGTGGGTGAAGCATCACGCTGATTTTAAAGCTGCTATTTTAAGGTAAAATTTTACATACTGATGCTTTAAATACAACTAAAAATGGACTAAGTGCACATTATCTTATATTGAGCTGTCATTATATCCATCTAGTTCAATGCAGTCAAAACTATACTAAGAAAATATAATCATTGAGATTGCGTGTACATATTTTTATTTTGACAAGGAATCAGGGCATCCCTCCTGTTTAATGCTTCTGCTTGAGTATATTCAGAATTCATCCCCATTTTTTTCTGTATCGCTGCTGAAAACGGTTGATAAACAGTCAGTTCTGAGCGTGACTGCCGTTGAGGATAAGACTGAATGAGAAAGGCAACAAAATGGCTCCCAACGTGGAGGTCAGCGCCGCTGATTTAGTCGAGTCATATGGAGCCGTGTGATTATCAGCAGGCTGAGCAAAATGAAGTCCCATTATGTCAAATGTGATTATAAAGAAATCTGTAGGATGAATGTGTGCTCCTGTGGAAACGTACGGTCGGCGATAACTTAGAAATATTCATCTAGTGCGAGAATGACTCCATATGTCACCTCAAAGACCATCCAGGGTCCATTATATAGTAATTGGATAACTTGTCATTCTGTGGAACCTTCTTGTTTGAAATGAGTTTGAAGTCTTCCTATCCTCACTGCACTTGCTCTCCACGTGCCATATTCAGTGGCTTACAAAGGTTTGGATGCCCCTAGTCAAAAGTTGTGTTACTGTGAATAATTAGGTGAGTGAAAGATGACCTGTTTCCCAAAAGGCAGCAACTTTTTGTATTTAGATTTTAACAGCTGTAACATGACACAAAAAGGAAAGAGCTCACCCTGCATGGTCAGTACTTAGTAACATCACGTTTGGCAAGCATTACAGCTTGTAAACACTTTAGGTTTAGCAGCTAAGAGTCCTCCAGTTCTTGTTATTGAGTCTTCTTCATTGCGAAAGGCTTGTAGTTCTGAGATCCTGGGGTTGTTTTGCAGCTTTGCTATTTTAAGGTCTGTCCACACGTAGTCAATGATGTTTAGGTCAGGGGACATGGCAAAGGTGAGAGCCATGGTAAAACCTTTACATTGCACCTTCTTAGGTGGATCATTATGGATTTTGAGGTGTGTTTGGGATCATTATTCTGCTGTAGAAGCCTTACATTACTCTTTTCATCTTCAGTTTTTGACAAATGGCCCCCTTACCACTGGCTGCAAAACAAGCCCATAGCATGATCAATGCAACCCAATACAATGAGGTATTCTTCACATTAAATTCCACACTTCATCAGTCTACAGGACTGGTTTAGATGTCCCTTACATTGAACATTCTCACATACGAACACATATGAGCCCTGCTGCCTGCTTATAGTCTTCTCTTGCTTTGTGAGCATTGACTATTGTACCTTTCCGTATGATAGGCAGCTGCTCAGAGGAACCAATGGCTGCTTATTGTTGGAACAAGGCATTACACACTAATACTATAAGGTAAATTCCTAATAGTGTGGGTTTGGCAAGTCAGTACTCAACATTTTAACATAAATTCTTCTAATATAAATTCTTCAAAAATCAGACAATGTGATTTTCAGAATGTTTCTCATTTTGTCTCTCATAGTTGAGGTCTGTGGGAGAACTTGCACAATTGGTGACTGACTAAATACTTTTTTTCCCCACTATATTCATGAATTTTGTACTAACAGGTACGATGCAGTGTTGCTATGCCAGCGTACATCACTGGAAGATCTCCTACCGCCAGCACCTCTACACTTGCATTGTTATCCACAATTTTTCCAGGCGTGAGTAACTCCTTCTTTTCTGTTTCACAAGAACCAACCAGGTCTAAGTATGCATCATAGATATTTGATTATATTCAACTTTAATGCTTTAATCCATATCACATACTTAACTAGCTAGTATCACTAATAGGTATGCGCTTGGGCCTCATCCAGGGTTTTTAAATAGCTTTGAAATTTGCATCACCTGACCTTTCCTAACACTGACTGTAAACATGCCATAGCCCTAACAAGCTCATGAAGGTCTGGCTTAGGCTTCGGTAAGTTATGAGTGCTCAAATCTCTTGAGGCGTCCAAACTTTTCCATAGAGCTCCTTTCATTTTTTCACTTTTGTATAAAACTGTATATTTCTTTCACAAATTGTATAAAACAAAAAACAATGCTAACCTTAAGTGCCTAAACACCTTGTACCTCACATACTGGCCACTTTATTAGAAACACCTAAATTGTACTTTCACTCACTGGCCACTTTATTGGAAACATTTGCCCTGCACTTTCACTCACTGGCTACTTTATTAGAAACACCTACCATGCACTTTCACTCACTGGCCACTTTATTGGAAACATCTGCCTTGCCTTTTCTCAGTGGCCACTTTATTAGAAACATCTACCATGTACTTTCACTCACTGGCCACTTTATTAAAGGCCTTTGCCATCCATGTTTTCTCACTGGCCATCCAACTGTTATTAGAAACACCTAAATTGTACTTCCCCTTACTGGTCACTTTATTGGAAACGTCCGCCTTGTACTTCCAGTAGGAGTGTAAACTCTGTCAAACTGTACACCAGCAAGGACTGGGGTTTGCTGAAGGTACAACTCTATATAAAGTTCAATTCCACTGCAATTGGAAAACTGAAGATTCAATTATTTCATCAGTATGTGTGCAGGACAGGGTGGACTATAATATCAGTCTACTTCGACGCTTCACTGGTCCCGGCAATGAAAGTGAAAACACACACACACACACACACATACACAGACATACACACTACTTCATTTAACAAGGTCACAAAAGAGTCAATTAAACTGACTACTGCTAATCTGTAATGCGCTGTAACCACTGAACTATTTGGATTAGGCCACTTGATGTTTATTAACCTGTAAACCCTTCCTCCCCCTCCAAGGCTGGCCATGTCTTTCACTCACTGAGCTTTAAAAGAGAGCTAAACACTAAACACAGCGTAGTGAAAAGGCTGCATCTGCACCCCGATGACTGAAGGCAAAAAACAGCAGAGAGCAGCAATGAGAAATGACGGACAGGATGTGAAAGAAATGGAAAAAGATCAGCAGGGTTATCAAGCCTTGAGAACACTGTGACATTTCAGTCTTCAGGTGGGTGGGAGTGTTATTCATGCACACATCAGTTATAAGATGCCTTAAAAGGTTTTTTTTTTTCTTTTTTTTCTTTATACCAAATTACCTGTTGGGAAACTGGTGGTGAATGGCGCCCCTGGCCTCCATTGTACTGTACAAAGAAGCCAGAATGGAGCTGAGAGGGAGGAAATAGGCCACTGCATTACTAGTTTGACTGGAGCTGAGAACTTTCCAGGAGGTTTAACTGACTGATCAATTTTGGCATAAGTTAGACGAAGCTAACATGAACTACCCCTCACTTTAGTGGTCCGTTCAAACACTAGGTAGACATGTTGATTTCCCAACAGACAGTGCAGTACAGCACAGCGCTGTTCGGCCACAGATCCAACTATGCAATAATGCATAGGGGGCTACGTCTTTGCTAGGGGGGTCTGGGGTCGGGCATGCTCTTCCAAGATGAATAAAATGAAATTTTATAACAGTAAATAAAGATGTAATATTAATGAAATGCTATCAGTCAGCTTCCAACAGACATAAAGGGTAAACAAGGGTAACGGCTTATCAGTATAAATTACTTCGAAATGTGGGATCAGAGATTTGTAGTCTCATTATCCCGTGGAAAAGGGCCATTGGCTCCCATTCAGATGTTTCTTTAATTCGGTTTATTTGACAGATGTGAACGCTCCTGCCGAACTCGGATTCATATTAAACAACTGGAGTCATTCTATACTCTTCCAGGTGAACCACTGTAAATGTATTCCCACAAGCACAAGCAAACTTCACATAAGTAAACTGATTCACTAAACTGATTCACTTCTCGTCTGGTGTGAACACAACTTTACGATGGGTCAAATAAAAAAATGGAATTCAACAAAGGCGTGTGATGTTCTTTCTTTCCTTCCTTTTCTTTGACAGATGCTTTTGTTCACACAGCCAATAAAGCTAAAACAGCTTTCAAACAATAGCAAAGCAATGCATTTGATTTTGGTCATGCCCGCAGACGTTAGGCATGTAAACATTTGACAGCGACAAACTGGTGTGAGTAAATTTTCATCAGATATTACAAACCCTATCGCTGAGCCCACCTTTGAACGCAGCAGCAGGCAGCCAGGACATTATGGCTCCCCTTTGTCTGATATCGTGCTTTATTGCAAGTGAGTGCGGCTGCTCTGTAAGTGTGTGCCGTCAGGGTCTCTGTAAAGCAGAGAGTTGACACAGCTAATCGATGGGCCATCAGGCGCACTGATGCGTGCCTAAGCCAAGCAGCCAGACAGCCTGAGCCAGGTAAAACCTGCTGATCTCTCACGTAAGATACTCACCGCCTCTAATGGACTGCAAGAAGGCACGGCAAAGCAAAGGTCGCTGGTTGAACCATAAGGAGGCTCTCACTTGCAGTAAGACAAGTTCTCGGTTCTGGCCCTTGGGTAAGAGTTGTCTTACCGTGCACGTTTTAGCCGTTCTTAGGCAACAGTTTCAGAAGCAATATGCAGGACTACTGGAGGTTTTGTGGTAGAGCTGGAGGGTCTGGGGCACTTCATTACCTGAACAGCTGACTCAGGCCTTAAAATCACAGTGAATATATTGTGTAGTGTATGGCTTTTTGCATTCATACACTACATACACTGTGTGGCATTCGCTTACTAGCTTTAACTCGCTTGTTTGGTTTCACTTAATTTGCAATTGCTTGTAAAATTTGCAGAATAGACCAGAGGCAGAGCCTGACACGCCTACTCATGTGGTTAGATTCCCCTCTTTCTTTTAGATCAAGTGTCTCAGACCGCTATTGAGCTTACAGTGCAGCCTAATAAGGTCCGGAGAATTCGACCCTTCCTCTCTAGAGAGGCCGCCCAGTTGTTCAGTCTCTCGTCACTTCCAGACTTGATTACTGCAACTCTCTTCTGGCTGGTCTCCCTCTGCGCACCATCAGGCCCCTGCAACTTATCCAGAATGCAGCGGCACGGGTCGTCTTCAACGTTCCTAAATTCAGCCATGTCTCTCCACTGCTGCGTTCTCTCCACTGGCTTTCTGCAGCTGCTGCCCGCATCAGATTCAAAACCCTGACGCTGGCCTACAAAGCCAAGAACGGACCAGCCCCTCCGTACTTGATGGCAATGGTCAAAAACTGATCCGCACCAAGAGCCCTTCAAGCTTCAAGTACAGCTCGGCTCGACCCGCCATCCCTCAACATCCGTGGAAGACAAGCGTCCAGGCTTTTTCCTGTCCTGGCACCAAAGTGGTAGAAGGAGCTTCCTCTGGGTGTCCGAACGGCCGAGTCGCTCACTGTCTTCAAACACAGACTGAAGACCCACCTCTTCAGAGAGTACTTGGGCAAATAGCAGAGTGCTATGGTCACAAATGTAACAGTTAATTTAGATAAACTACTCAGTAATGCAGTATGATATGCTCTTTACATGACAAATATGTAAATATTTCTGCTGTATAAATTTCATTTCAGTCATATATTTTGAAGGAAAAAACAATTAAGTGGTAACGCTTTATTTGAAGTATCAGTAACACATCGACAGCACATCAGTGCAGCGGCGGTGGTGAAGCATCTGAACACATGGAGGTAAATAACCTGAAGATGTTTACTTATGTAGACTTGATGTGTTACTTCCATTAAGCAGAACTTAAACCAGATTTACTCAAAACCCTAAACCTTGTTTTAACCCTAACCTTGACCTCAACCTAAAACCTAATCCTAACCCTCAGCCTGGTCCTAATCCTAACCTTAACCTCAACCTAAATCCTAATCAAGCTTTAACCTAAATCTAACTCTCACGCTGGTCCGAATCCTAACATTGACCTCAACCCAAAAGCTAATCCTAACCCTCATCCTGGTCCTAATCCTAACCTTAGGATCAACCAAAATCCTAGTCCAGCCTTCCACAAAATCTAACCCTCACCCTGGTCCTAATCCTAACCTTAAGATCAACCTAAATCCTAGTCCAGCCTTCCCTAAAATCTAACTCATACCCAGGTCCTAATCCTAATATTGACCTCAACCTGAAACCTAATCCTAACCCTCATCCTGGTCCTAATCCTAACCTTAACCTTAACCTAAATCCTAATCCAGCTGTATCCAAAGCCTAACCCTCACCCTGGTCCCAATCCTAACAATAACCTCAACGTAAATCCTAGTCCAGCCTTACTCAAAATCTAATCCTCACCCAGGTCCTAATCCTAACATTAACCTCAACACTTCAACCTAAATTCTAGTCCAGCCTTCCCCAAAATTTAATCCTCACCCAGGTCCTAATCCTAACCTTAACCTCAACCTAAATCCTAATCTATCTTTACCCAAAACCTAACCCAACCTTAACCTCAACCCAAAATCTAATCCTAACCCTCATCCTGGCACTAACCTTAACCTCAACCCAAAATCTAATCCTAACCCTCATCCTGGCCCTAACCTTAACCTCAACCCAAAATCTAATCCTAACCCTCATCCTGGCCCTAACCTTAACCTCAACCCAAAATCTAATTCTAACCCTCATCCTGGCCCTAACCTTAACCTCAACCCAAAATCTAATCCTAACCCTCATCCTGGCCCTAACCTTAACCTCAACCCAAAATCTAATCCTAACCCTCATCCTGGCCCCTTAATTTCAACCTAATCCATTTAAACTCTGGTTCCAGAATTGTATCAGTAGCAGGTCTAGAACAGCTGGTTGAGGATGTTGAGATGTTCTGTATTAGAGTTGTTAGATGATCAGGGATTTCTACAGATCTGAACCTGGACTTTCCAAATAAAGTGAAGAACAGTGGATGAATTCAGTGGATCTCTTCAGTAAAAGTCTGATAATCTACTGAATGTTCAGATGCTGTTATATCACTGAAATATTGAGCATCATGATTTACACATTTCTAAACATTAAGGTAAGCTCCTCATCATCTCTACTGGACCTCTGCTCAGTGATGTAGTACAGAGGTAGAAAAGATCTCATTATCTAGTCTGCTTGTTGAGATATAACGAATACGCCTCCGTTTACAGAGTCAAAGCATCACCAATCTGCAGAAATGCCAGAACCTAAAGCTGGACGAACACGCCGTTAACTGTACAGCAGGAAAAAAAAAACACCAACTTGAAGGAGGTGAGATTAGAGGTTATTTCTCACCGGGGGTTCACAAACATTTTATTACGAGACGATTTACATTTCCATCAAATTACAGCTCCGGAGCTCGCCTCTGCTTGCTCTGTTTGCTGCTGAGATAAGCTGAAGTTACTACTGTCCAGTTTAACCCCTAAGCTGCTGCTGTGAGAGAGTCAGCACCTGATCCAGGACTTGATCCAGACCAGAAAATAAATGTGGCATCAGCCCTGGCTGAGCCTGAATACAAAGACTACAGTCCAGCATGTCTAACTATGCCAACATTAGCTGGCTGGCTAACAACTAATTACATCACATTGGCCATTTTACACAAACATCAGACATCTGACCGAAAACATGTCTATCTGTTAATGCGGCCAACAGCACAACAACACGACACGACTACCAAACGTCTGAATTTAACAGTAAGAAGTAATGATAGATAACAGTACAATTAACTAGCTAGTTGCCTGACCACTGGACTACAGCTCAGGTCCTGCAGGCAGTCTCTTTCAGGCAAGACTGTCTGGACTGGATTTTGGGAGGGGACATAAAAATAGGCCAATATTAACACAGGGCAAACTAATTGCTGGAATAAGACACTGGATGAGAGACAGTTTTAGAGGAGATAAATGTGAGAACCAGCAAGCAGAGACACTAGACCTGAGGAGGCTTCACTTTTGAGATGTTACACTGTCCATGTTTTCTGCAGTCATTGTCCCCACTGTCCCATTTCATTCGCTAGCTTTCATTCACTAACTTAAATTTGTAAATTACCTTTGTTTGATCATTTGCTTTATGTTGTTAGTTTGTTTTCATTTGCTAACTGACGTTTACTAGTTTGAACTAGCTTGCTAGCTTATACTGGCTAGTATGCTTTTGCTTGCTAGTTTGCTAGCTAGTTAGGCTTGGCAGGTTGTTTTCATTTGCTAGCTTTCCTTCATGCTTTCACTTGCTAGCTTGAATTTGCTAATTTGCTTTGGTTTGCTAATTTGATTTGTGTAGTTTACTTGTTAGATTCACTGGCTATATCACTTTAACTAGGCAGATTATTTTCCTTTGCTAGCTTGCACTCACTAGTTTGTGTTTGCATGCTAGCTTTTTCTATTTGTTTGCTAGCTTGTATTTGCTAATTTGCTTTTGTCTGCCAGTTTGCTTTAGGTTGTTAGGTTGTTTTCATTTGCCAACTGTTTGCATCAGCTAGTTAGCTTGTACTGGCTAGTTTACTTTTGCTAGCGAGTTGGCTTAGGCTTGGCAGGTTGCTTTCATTTACTAGCTTTCATTCATACTTTGCCTCGCTAGCTTGGACTTGCAAGTTTGCTTTTGTTTGCTAGTCTGCTTGTTAGTTTACTTACTAGTTTCACTAGCTATATCACTTTAACTAGGCATTTTTTCCCTTTGCTAGCTTTTACTCACTAGCTTGGTTTTTTATTGTTGATTTGGTTTTACTTGCTAGTTTGCTTTGGCCTTCAGGTTGTTTTCATTCGCTAGCTTTCATTTACTAGCATGAATATGCCAATTACCTTTGTTTGATCATTTGCTTTAGGTTGTTAGTTTGTTTTCATTTGCTAATGGATGTTTACTAGTTTCAATTATCGTGCTAACTTGTACTGGCTAGTTTGCATTCACTTGCTAGTTTGCTTAGGCTTGGCAGGTTATTTTCATTTGCTAGCTTTCATTCACGTTTTCACTCGCTAGCTTGGATTTGCTAATTTGCTTTGGTTTGCTAGTTTGATTTGTGTAGTTTACTTATTGGTTTACTTACCAGTTTCACTGGCTATAGTGCTTTATCTAGGCAGGTTGTTTTCCTTCGCTAGCGTTCACTCGCTAGTTTGTGTTCGCATGCTAGGTTTTTGTATTTGTCTGCCAGTTTCCTTTGGGTTGTTTTCATTTGCTAACTGCCATTACTAGTTTCCATTAGCTTGTTAGCTTGTACTGTCTAGTTTGCTTTTGTTAGTGAGTGGGCTTAGCTTAGGCTCGGCAGTTTGTTTTCATTTGCTAGCTTTCAGTCATGCTTTCACTTGCTAGCTTGGACTTGCTAGTCTGCTTGTTAGTTTACTTACTAGTTTCACTAGCTATATCACTTTGACTAGGCATATCTTTCCTTTTGCTAGCTTTTACTCACTAGTTTGTGTTCGCTAGTTTGTGCTTTAGGTTGTTAGTTTGTTTTCATTTGCTAACTGACATTTACTAGTTTCAATTGTCTTGCTAGCTTGTACTGGCTAGTTTGCAATGGCTTGGCAGGTTATTTTCATTTGCTAGCTTTCATTCACGCTAGCTTGGATTTGCTAATTTGCTTTGGTTTGCTAATTTGATTTGTGTAGTTAACTTGTTGGTTTACTTACTAGTTTCACTGGCTATAGTGCTTTGACTAGGCAGGTAGCGTTCACTCGCTAGTTTGTGTTCACGTACTAGGTTTTGTATTTGTTTGCTAGCTTGGATTTGCTCATTTGCTTTGTTTGCTAGTTTGCTTAAGCTTGGCAGGTTGTATTCATTTGCTTACTGTTATTCACTAGTTTGCCTTGGCTTGCTAACTTGTACTGGCTACTTTTTATACAATGAGGTAGAGCTGGTCAATTGTGCAGCTAGTCTTTAACAGTGCACCTATATAGTGAACCTAGAACAATGGTGTTTCTAATAAAGTAGCCAATAACTGGATGTACAAGGCAGGTGTTTCCAAAAAATGACATGTGAGTGGAAGTACAAGGTAGGCTGAGTGCAAGTACCCCACAGGTTCTGTCAATAAAGCAACAGATGGGCTACAGTCTACACCCATGTAGCGGACCTATAAGGTAGGTGGACGTTGAGCAGTGGTCAGTGAGTAGGCGGAGAAGGTAGGTGTTTTTAATCAAACAGCTGATGACTGCTGAGTGCTTAAGCCTTTTACTGTAGCTTTCTTACACAATGTATGCATTATTTAGAATATTCTGCATGTAAAACAGACTGCATAGCCTTAATGAATTCAGGAAAATGGATTTATTCCAACAAACAAAAATGTATGTAATTTACTTTTTGTGAAAGTTTGCATGAAGAAGTGAAGCATATGGACTTTGCTTAAGAATGGCACCGCTCTGCCCCCCGAAATAGGCCGCTCGGATCTCTAAGACCTGCAAACATCTGCCATGCATTCTGATGCCCTTATTGATCACAACGTGAGGAACGAGCCGCCCAGCTAAGCAGTGGCCTTAATCTAGCCCATTTTCTTTTTTTCCTTTTTTTTTTTTTTTTTGGTCTTGTTTTTTTCCACTGGAGTGCTTTTTCAGTCCGCCAATTACACCGAGCTTTCATCTGCATCATGCATTAGTAGCTTGCTCTCGGGTGAAGTCATATCCTGTGTGTCGGGGGTCACTGAGACACTGTTTCACATATACCGTCCACTGAATACAGGCTAGCTACACCTACGCATCTGCCATTTAATCCAGTGTTGTCCATTAATAGTGGGATATCTCAATGCTGTACTTGCATGTATTTTAACAGGCTCAAAAAACAAGCTAAAATAAAATCTCCTCCTATACATTATACATGTATAAGTCCTGTTTGAGACCAATGTGAGACTTTCCAATGGGTTTTTCTCCTGTTTCTAAAGAGCTCAGCTCCTGAGAAAGAAGCTTCTGCTTTTCTCACTTGATCAAAATAATGTCTCACAGGTGGCTTCATCTCTGTTTGGTCAGACTGATCTCAGCTCAGTCTCAGCTGAATAAGAGTCACGTAAGATTCACGTAAGATGAGTAAAAGATTCCCTCATTTCTAAGACGTCTCGCCTCTACAGCTCAGAGATCTTTCAGCAGTCTGTCAGAGCAGAAGATCTCATGCTTTTCTCATTTGTGTCCAAAACCTCTCCCATTTAGGTGCTGAAGTTGATCTCTTCTTTTCTCCTAAAGGGGGGTTTAGGACGATTTCAGAAACCAGTAAAACAATACTGAGATCTGCTTTATTGCTCCTCAGACAAAGAGAAGAAAATATTTTTTTCCTTTGGGCATAAGGGGCTCATCACAAAGAATTATGTATTTTATTTTTATTTTTTTACAGTCATTTTAACATGTTTTCCATTTGCCTAAACTAAGCTACAAAAACAGACACTATTTTTTGTGGTGTCATTGTTTTTACATACACTATATTGCCAAAATTATTCACTCACCAATCCAAATAATTGAATTCAGGTCTTCCAAACAATTCCATGGCCACAGGAGTATAAAACCAAGCACCTAGGCCTGCAGACTGCTTCTCCAAGCATTTGTGAAAGAATGGGTCGCTCTCAAGAGCTCAGTGGATTTCAGCGTGGTACGGTGATAGTATGCCACCTGTGCAAGTCCAGTCGTGAAATTTCCTCGTTACTAAATACTCCATATTCAACTGTCAGTGGTATTATAACAAAGTAGAAGCGACTGGGAACGACAGCAACTCAGCCACGAAGTGCTAGGCCATGTACAATGACAGAGGTCGCCAACTTTCAACAGAGTCAATCGCTACAGACCTCCAAACTTCAGATTAGCTCAAGAGCAGTGCGTAAAGAGCTTCATGGAATGGGTTTCCATGGCCGAGCAGCTGCATCCAAGCCTTTCATCACCAAGCGCAATGCAAAGCATCGGGTGCAGATGTGTAAAGCATGCCGCCACCGGACTCTAGAGCAGTGAATCATGCTTCTCCCTCTGGCAATCCGATGGACAAGTCTGGGTTTGGCAGTTGCCAGGACAGGTGGTCTGCATTGTGCCAAGTGTACAGTTTGGTGGAGGGGGGATCATGGTGTGGGGTTGTTTTTCAGGAGTTGGGTTCGGGAAAGGAACTCTTAATACTTCAGCATACCAAGAGATTTTGCTCAATTTCATTCTCCCACCTCTGTGGGAAAGGTTTGGGGACTGTTCCAACATGACTGCACACCAGACATGGATGAGTAAGTTTGGTGTTGAAGAACTTGACTGGCCTGCCCAGAGTCCTGACCTCAACCCAATAGAACACCTTTGGGATGAATTAGAGCAGAGGCTGCGAGCCAGGCCTTCTCGTCCAGCATCAGTGTCTGACCTCACAAGTGCACTTTTGGAATAATGGTAAAAAATTCCCGGAAATACACTCCTATATCTTGTGGAAAGCCTTCCCAGAAGAACTGATGCTGTTATAGCTGCATCATATTTATCAACATCATATTTAACCCTATAAATTAAGAATTGTATGTCACTCATGTTCATATGCGTGCAAAGGCAGGCGAGCAAATACTTTTGACTACATAGCGTATATCTGCCTATTTAGCCTACAACACTTTAGCCCTGCCCACTCCCCTGCCCAGAAGTTTTTTTTGCTGGTGTTTTTTTAATAACACATAAAGGGGTTATGCTGGAGACTTTTGTTAGCCAAATTCTCATTTAACGATTCTGTTCCCCTTCTACTAGGTTTAGAAAAGATCATAAAAGAAATTGAAAGTGATGAAATGATTAAAGTTTTTTTTTTTTGTTTGCAGAGATGTGTTCTATATTGATATTATAAATAATAAGACATTAGACATTAAGATACACAAGGTAAGAAAGGGTTAGTGTGAATACTACATAAATGACTAGAAAAGGGACGTACGTTGCAAGGGAAAGGGCAAAAGCTAATGGTATCAGCCACCTTTACAGACAGCAGCGGCTCAGTTTGCACCAAATATGTTACAATTGCTCCAATTTAATGATTAAAATCTGCCTCCCACATCTCTGAACGCGAAAGGAAAATGAGGCCAAAAGACGGGAACTGATTGAAAGGCGTGGGAGAGTTCTCCTATCCTGAGCGAAGCACGGCCTTGCTATTTTCATCCCTGTGCATTTTCTGCTATGGCAAGCGTAAAATCTACAGTCTTCCACAGTGGCCTGCCCGGCTTCAAGAGATTCCTCACTTACCGTCTCATTTTCTGATTATTTTTGCATGGATGCTAACCCAGTACACAGCGGTGCCATTCATTTTATAGCATTTGGCACTGTCTGAGAGTCCATTTACCTTGTTATCATGCTGTACATGATCCCGCTTGTGTTACTACTAAATACGTAGAAAGCTAACTGGCTATATTGCTCAGCAGACACACACACTCTGTGGTCACTTCATTTAAACCCCTACCCTATCCTAGTTCCAGCTTGGTGGCGTGCAACCAGAGACTGTTCGTACAAAATTAGGACACACCTAAAGAAAGGCCTTTGCCTTCTTTCTTTACCAATATTGGGAGATGGAGATCAGTTGTAAAATGTAATTAATAAAAAAATAAAAGTAGGAAAAAGTTAGGACACCCCCACATATATTACTTGTCTAACATATATTAAATGTCTAAAATTGGAATCAGGTTCAGCACATCATCTGCAGATGATCAGAACATCATTTGAGAGGATTTGGAAAGAGTCTTATTTAAACCTCAGACTTTCGGATTGGTTTGCTCTTGGTCAGATAAGTTAGTGTTATCACCACAGTGAGATCCAAAGAGTTTAAAACAAATCTCAGAACACTTAGAAATTTGCCATTAATAATTCACACATGAAACAACTGCCAATATCAGCCCAAGAGCAGACCAGAGATGTGTAGAGAAGTCTCCAACAATCCTAAAATGTCAAAAACAGTCCTAAAAGGGCCTACAGGGAGCTCCTTCCACCGCTGATGTCAATATACAGGATCTGCCATCAGAAAGAGACCAAAGAAATGTTATGTTCATAGGAGGACAGTTAGAAGGAAATCCTTACTGGGAAGATTAAGTTTGCCAGAGAACAAAGATCAGGACTTGTGGAACATTGTGCTTTGGAAAGGTGAATCCTGAGCCTTGTTAAAATATGCAATAATTAATATGCTGTAAATAATTATTATTTTTTATTTAATGGGATATCCTAACGGTTTCACGACTGTATCTTCTATAAATCAGGAAACATGCCTTTTTATTATCACGCTGGATATTTTAGCATCACAAGCATCTAATATACCATACAACCACCTGCTTATACCAGGGAATTTCTTAAGCTATGCAGTCAATGTGCATCTACTCCAGTTTTTAGTTAGACTCTATTGGTTAAGGCTCTCTGACTACAGAACTGCTCTTGGCTAGATTCATTTAAGTGGTGGACTTCTCTCATCCCAGCAGTGACACTGATGTGTGTGTAACAACTCCAGCAACATCACTGTGCCTGATAGAGTCATGCCAGAATGGCTGAACCACTACTATATTGGCGTCACTGCTGTGCTGAGTTGGAAATAATATCTGGTCCTGTGGTCAGAAACTGACCAATGATTAATACACTAGAGAATAGGTGACAAATTGTGCAGCAACAGATGGGCAACAGTCCACAGTCACCCTTTGACGGGTGACAAATTAAAGGCAAAACCTGCATAAACTAGTGGAGAAACATATTGAGGCCAGATGCTTCCAGGCAGGTGTACTGCCTGATGCAATTAAGCAATTAACACCCTACCATGCTCTGTGGCAGGTATAAAAATGCTGATCAGGACCAGCTGATCTGGATTTTAGATCAAGACGGCAACAGGAAAAGATGTCTAAGTGACTTTGAAAGAAGGTTGTTCATTATTGGGGCATGGATGGCACTGACCAGTGTTTCAGAAGGAACAGTAACATCTGCACTGAGATCAGTGAATAGGGATGGAGACTGTGGTTTCACTTTCAGTGAGCTCGATGGTCATGTTTAAGGAAAAACAGGTGCCTGTGCTGACCAACATCGCACTAGGAGTGCCATAAAGTGCAGGGATGATTGTGCTCTCTTGGACTCTGACTCAGCATTCTGGGTTTTCATTTTTTACTTGTCACCCGTCTGTTTTTGTATAGAGGGTATGCATTGACTAAAGCTGCCACTCAGTACGTCTTTTCACCACATACTGAGCTTGGCCGCTTGTGACGTCATGTGCATACCCTCTCTAACATCACTGTCATGCAAAAACCTTGTATTGCCAAAGAGGCAACTTTTCAGGAGAAGGAACAAACCTTGCTATCTTTCAATGGAAGTCAATCTTAGTCTTTTTGGATCATTTCTATTGGTCCCTTCATTATGAAACTTTGCCATGTTTTCGCTTGCCAGCCATAATCTATGGGACTTAAAAGTTGGGTTGATCTCATCAGTACAAAGTAGCTTGTTTCTAATTAGATGGCAAGTGTAACTCTTAAGATGTGTTAAAACTGCGAAAACAACATAAGTGACAATGTTTCCAGTGATGTCACGAATGGCAATGTCTAAATATAACCAGCCTCTTCAGTCAATAAACCTAAGCCTATCCGCAGTGATAATAATACCCATACATTACAGCAGGTCTTGGTTTACCTTAATGCATTCTTGAGTGTTCAGGCAGTCACCCTAATTGAATTAAAGGCACATGACAGGTGTCAAATGCACTAAATAAACATGCCCACGTCTGAAGGTTAGCTGAATACAATATTTCAAGTAAGATTCCTCAGCTCTCTTCATGGCGTAGGTGGGCTGGGTAATTACCGGCGGTCCGGTATCTGATTAGCAATCCCGCAGGACCTAACGGTACATGGAAAACATCTCCACGCACCAGCCAATTACAAATGACATCGCAGACCTCCGTTGTCAGTTTGTATCCATCATAATCATCGTAGCATGATGCGCCACGAATATTAATGTAGCGTTTACTGATGCAAAAGGAAGCCGTGGCAAGCGGCTGTGTTCTGCACCAGCCCGAGGTACTTTATGGTCATAAATTGAGGCTGTGACACTCCTCAACCTTACAGGCTGGTGGACTGTGACATGGCTAAACAAGCACCTTGTGCTCTGGAGCACGGCGTTTTGCTTTCCCACAGGCTGGTCAGCCGCCACCGTTAGAGCCTGTAATGGCGTGCCCGCACTCTTTTGGGGTCAGTGGGCAGAGATAGTTTGGAAGTCCAGCCCTGAAAATGCTGTACAGCTGAAACAGCTTTGCTTTGTTTTAATCCTCAGATTTCTAGTTATTATTTGCTTTGCTTTATATTTAGTTTAATATTTAGGTGCCATCAAATGCATATATTAATTACACAGCATTGTAATAGTTGTTGTGTAAAGTACAAACAGTGAGTGTGAGACTTTGCTTAGGGTGCAAAATGTGTCGATTAGTTTTACAAGCCTATTTACCACCCTGTTATTTTGCCTTAGAATGCAACATGCTGAATTTCCTAATAATACGATGTTTGTTATGCAGCTGTGTGACAGATAGCCTAGATTAGCCCAGCTTAATATTGCTAGTAATTGAACTAAGACAAGTATTTTTTTATGTAATCACTCCCAAACCTTACCAGATAATGTTGTTAACACTGTGTAGTTAGCTAGCTAAAGAGATTACAACTATTTTAGTCATTTGCAGTGATGCAGTCCTCTAGCACAAATAACGGTAACAGCACTTGCTCCTGTGCACCTAGTAGTAGCTTTTAGCCTGGCCCGCCCATGCCAAGCCAGTGGTTGTGAAGAGGTCAGGAGAAGGCCTGCTCCTTCACCAGGATGCTACTCTATTAAACTGTGTTACAGGGAAATTAAAGCATATGGGTTTACCTACCTGATCTGTCCTTGTGGGGTTCCCCTGGTTGGAGTGGAGGCCCAATCTGGAGGAGGAGAGCCTTCTACGGGTGTACCTGTGGGAGAGAGAGAATCATGTGGTAGTAAAGGAAAACAGTATTCGCTTGCCTGTAATGCATGAAGAGAGACAAGACATGTCTGTAGGAATGAGATCGACCCTATTGTGTGTTGTGATTTTAAGTGTTCCCCCTGGCCTGTAAAGGGGGTATACAGGCTCAAAAGGGAAAGAGGGAGACCCGTTGGGTGGTTGGATGGTGGTACAGAAGAGTGCTGATGGGCTGAAGAGTCTGCCTAGCATTAGCTTTAGCATTTTGAGCCTTGCTTCTATATTCTCCTTGAGTAGCCATTGCATCTAGCTTTAAATGGCTTTCGCTATTTTCGCTGGGTGTATGGCAATTTTGGGGGTGTTAATGAGATGAGGAAAGACTGTTATGTAGCAGTTTGGGGGGTTTGGAATTGGCCTGTTGTACAGTTGATTTAAATCTGAGCAGGGTTTGAGGTTTACAGTCTGGCACTTCTATGTACTCTCATTATTCAACGAGACCAAGATAATTACAGTTTTCCATTCTAGGACTCCTTTAGGATTTTCTTTTAGGGGATTTTCAGTTTTGAAAAATGGGATCCAAAATGGGAAAGACACTATGGACCATTTGGGAAGGACAGGGGGTGGGCGCTATGATTCAAAAACGACAAAAAAAAAGGGCGTCCCAAAGTCTAAGCTGCTGTCCAGTTAGGACAGCCCTTCCTGACTACTAGTATACGAAGACTCTATTTGAAATAGCCTGAGCAGCACATTTAAATCCTACCTTTAATACATTAAATTAAAATTTATGCTCCATTAGATTTCTTTACAAACTCTCCCGCTGCAGCATCTTGGCGCTCGCAGCTTTCTCAACCGCTTCTTAAAATGTTTTGCGCCAGGCGTGAAGCACTGGGTCCCTGAAGGTCTTGAAGGATGTGTCATGTCAGTCTTGTCCATTACTTTCTCAGAACTGAGAGAAGCATTTCTCTGCTGTATTCAATGGATCTAAAATGGAATAGCCGTCAGTGATGTAATGGCCGAGAAATACAGGCTTCCTCTGCTTCAGGCTAGACTTTGGGACAGAGCTGTAGAAGGTTCAGTGTGAGCCAAACGCAGCCTGCTGACAGTATTACAGTAATGCTGATGAAATGCACGCATGAATTTATAAAATGCCTGTTCCATTCGCCCAGGGCCCCAAGAGCCGAGGGCACTACGGTCCCTAATGCGGGCCATTTTCAGCTCCTTGGCTGTCGGAGCTCAGGCTAATGCCTTGACTATCTTATAGTCTCAGCACATATAAAGCCTGTTTACACCTTCTGTTACCAGGTGTGTTGACAGGTAATCGGATCACATTTGTATATCACTTGACCTTCATTAAAGGCCAGGTGAAAACACCTCCAATATGGTGTTCCAATAGTTTTGTCCATGTTTTTGGGCACTACGTAAGCTTTTATTACCTCGTTTCGAAATCCATAGACATTAATATGGAGTTGGTGCCCCTTTGCAGCTCTAACAGCAGGTTTGGAGCTCTGTAGTTATTGCGTCAGCAGAGTGTTGGAGACTTTTCTGAGTCGCTGTGGTTCCTAAACGCTTCCACTTTTTAAGAATACCACTCACAGTTGATGGTGGAATATCTAAGAGTAAAAATTTCACCAACTGACTTGTGAGCTCTTCAGAACCCCCCAGCTGTTTATCAGTGTCATCTTCAGGCCACAATTCTGAGGAAAATTCCCTGTAGACTGGGATTTCTGCCACTGCTGGTAGACCCGTATGACCATATGCTTTGATACACCTGCAGATTCAGCTACTATATATATAGTCCATGGTTCCATGGACCTGGAAGTTAATGACCTGGAACTTGCTATTATTGAAGGAACCATTGATTCTTACGTGGACTTTAGCATGTCCGCTATCTGAATTGGCCTGTTTTACAGCTCTGTTTTGGTACCTGCACAGTTTGCAACATCCATCTACTGAAACCCTCATTACTCAACAATGCCAAGATAAACACAGTTTGATATTCTACAGCACTCGTAATTACCAGAAATCTGTGGGTTTCTAAAGGCTTAGAAAGCCCTGAGGGTTTCCCACTGTTGCCAGGTTTCCGAGATTACCTTTTTTTTAAGTTTAATCCCCACACAATCTTTTACAGCACATACACTATATGTCCAAATGTTTGTGGACACCCCTTCTAATGAATGCATTCAGTTACTTTAAGTTGCACCCTTTGCTGAGACAGATGTGCAAATGCACACACATATGGCTTGTCTAGTCCCTGTAGAGAAGTATTGCCAATATAATAGAACTCTCTTTGGTACAGATACATAAACCTATTGGCACCATGCCTAATGCCAGGAGTGAGTTGTGGAGCAGTGGAAGAACTGTGTTCTCTGGAATTATCCTTTTGGGATGAGTTAGGGAGTTGGGGATGAGGTAGGGTGGTGATTATCCAACATCCTTATCTTACTAACTCTCTTCTTGCAAATTCTCAGAGTAATGGTCCAAAATCTAGCAGTAAGCCTTCTTCCCTGGACAGTAGAGACAGTTACATTTACATTTACATTTATGGCATTTAGCAGACGCTCTTATCCAGAGCGACTTACAAGGTCAGTCTTATTACAGAGGTGGGTCAGTGTAGTGTTAAAAGTCTTATTGGACTCTTATTGGTGTAGCGCAGTCACCCAGACCGGGAATCGAACCCTGGTCTCCCACATGGTGTGGTAGCTCAGTGGCAGGTAGTGGTGTTATCTGTTGCGCCACACCAAAGCAGGAAAGCAGTTGCTCCAACGAAAGCAGGATAAACTCTTTTTAACACCCTTGATTTTGAAAGACACAATGAAGATGTGGTAGGCGTCCCAATACTTTTGTCTATTTAGTGTAGTTTCTTTCCATTCTGTATGCAGGGAAGTTGAGGAAGTTAAGAAAGTTCACTCTGATTCTTAAATAGCTCATGAGTTCTGACGGAACAAAGGAATGTCTTTTGAAAACCCCATGAAGAAAACATGCTCACTCATTTCAAAAACATTCTCAAAAGCTAGATGTCCCTACATGTCTGACGGGCAGCATAAACAGTATGTGTGTTGACACGTTCACTCATCCGTGTCTGTCACTCTTGTTTGCTGATCCACCAAGCTTGAAGGCCGACACTGTACCCCTGGACCCCTGTACCCTTGCGATTACACATTCCTGCCCAAGGCCTACAAATCAATAGACTCCCCCTTTCTTGATTGATTTCTCAGAAACAACAGTTTTTAATATTGTCTTAAGCTTCTTCATCGTACCTCTTCATCAATTCCGGTTCACAGAGCAGGACAACGGGGTAATTGACCCATAGAAGCTGACATGGATTGGCCACAGGGACTACCAGTAGAATTCCTGGTGGGCTGATCTACTGCTCTGTTGGTGGTGCCAATGATAAAAGAGATATAGAAAGACTCACACAACACTGCACCCCTAACGCACCTTTAAAGTCACACATTTCTACCTTAGGCCCCACCAAGCTAATTGGCTATGTGCTGTACAGGTGATATAGCTTTTACATTACAAAATGTGAACTCATGTGAACTCACTTTAGCACTAGGAATGCCCCCAATACTAAGAGGGTGAACACTAGCATATGTCTCTAGTGAATCCAGCCACCTCCTCTGCCGCTGATGCAGCATCTGTGGGTAGCCGGCGTGCTCGGGGGACCCCTGAAAGAGCAAGGCCAGTTATGCTCTCTCAGACTCCGGCTGCTGATGGAACGCAGTATGACCTGGGATTCAAACCAGCGATCATCGGATCATAGTGGCAGTTCTAATTCTGCATTTCTTAGGTTAGACAGTGGACGAATGAGCAGATGACTTTTGATGGATTGCTAGAAAGGCTCTGACTCTGGACTGGTGGTGCACCCTATGACCTCAGCTGCTACAAAAAAGCCAAAATGGGTGTTACGAAGTACTGATCATACAGCATACCCAAACTTTTGCTTATGGCCCTTTTCTTTTTGTTATTTTAAAACAATAAAAGATGGAAATTAGAAACATAATTTTGCTTAAAATATTAAATAAATGTTTTATCTTGAACGTCATGGCTTTTTGAAATCAGGTCACCCCTGGTCACCAGATATTTGAAACCTTGTAGCCCACTGTAGGTAAGATCATTAGAATGTATACCAAATGGAAAACAATAGCTCTACACTTGGAAGGTTTAAACGGCACTCTGTGCCTTTCTCCTCCTGTAGCAGCCCAGGCCCCCGGAGATCAGATAACTCTTAAGGCATAGATCATAGGTTTCTGTACAGCGCAGATAGGATCTGAGAGCACGGAGAAACAGCTACATAAATAAGAGTGATCCTTTAGATTTGGCACTCCTCCACCTCATGTTTTATTGATGCCCACCACCCTTACCTCGAGTTTAGCGATAAGTCTTTTTGCTCCCTGCTTAGCAGCCAAATCCAATAAGGCCTCAACAGCGTCCTACTTTCACGCACCTTTCACAGCTTTTCTGCTGCTCTATGAATGCAGCTCTTCAGGCGTGTTTGGCTGTTTTGTAGCGTGCGAGTCCTTGGGAACAAAAATGAAGGAGCCTCAAAGGCGCTCGCTCTGTTAAGACTGCCGCTCTGTTAAAGATCTACACAAGCACACAAGCAAAGACAAAACCAGAGGAACTCTGGCCTCGGAGGCTGAGCACAGGCTTCAGACACAGAGGTCTGCTATTTTTAGCACACTTCTCTTTATGACAGCTCATTTAAAGTGACAATGTGGACACTTCATCTTTAAACAGAGAAAATAACAAGTACAGCATTTTGCAGCTCTCTAAATGGTCCAGCGAATTTACTGTCATTTTGCCACATATTTGATTTACTTTACATAATAGTGGTTGCTATGGTGTTGATAGGTGGTTGCTGTGGAATTCTTTAGTGGTAGCTAGGTGGTTGCTATGTTATCCCAGGTGGCTGTGAGGCTGTTACTAGGTGGTTGCTGTGGAATTCTTTAGTGGTTCCTAGGTAGTTGCTATGGTATCTCCGTTGGTTACTATGGTGGTGCTAAGTGGGTGCTGTGGAGTTGTTTAGTGGTTGCAAGGTGGTTGCTATGATGTTGCTAAGTGGTTGCTATGTCATCCCAAGTGGTTGCTATGGCATTGCTATGTGGATGCTGTGGAGTTATTTACTGGTTGCTAAGTGGTTGCTATGGTATCCCAGTTGGTTACTATGGTGTTGCTAAGTGGTTGCTGTGGAGTTGATTAGTGGTTGTGAGGTGGTTGCTATGGTGGTGCTAAGTGGTTGCTATGATGTTGCTAAGTGGTTGCTAGGTCATCCCAAGTGGTTGCTATGTCATCCCAAGTGGTTGCTATAGTATTGCTATGTGGTTGATGTGGAGTTATTTACTGGTTGCTAAGTGGTTGCTATGGTATCCCAGTTGGTTACTATGGTGTAGCTAAGTTGTTGCTGTGGAGTTCTTTAGTGGTTGCTATGATGTTGCTTAGTGGTTGCTATGTCATCCCAAGTGGTTGCTATGGTATTGCTATGTGGATGCTGTGGAGTTTTTTAGTGGTTGCTATGATGTTGCTTAGTGGTTGCTATGTTATCCCAGGTGGTTGCTAAATGGTTGCTGTGGTGTTTTTCAGTGGTTGCTATGTTATCCCAGGTTATCCCGGCACAAGACCAAAACCAATTTGTAAGGGATGGAGAAAGGTTGGGAAATGGAGACATGAAGGATGAATATTTCTCTACATAAAACCACACAAATATGATCAGCAGGCCTCAGGAGGAAAAACAGAAAGGGATAGGCAATGGCCCTTCAAACAAAGAGTAAGAGTAGAGGTTATAAAAGTGCCTGCCATGGTGGTCCACACAAAGTCAGCCCCCTCCAAACAAACACAGAATGCCTGTTTGCACAGCGCTGCTGATTTGGAAGCCGATGCCCAGCGTAGTTTCAGACCTGCAGGCCTGCATTGTTTCCGTACCCTGGATCCCGCCTCATCCTTCGCCAGAAAACTACCCCGGCTTAATTGCGCTAGTTACTGCTCCCGGCTTATTTCCATATCCTTTACACTGCTGTTTTTCTTCCTGCTATACTTAATGATACCTTTAGATTGGAACTGAATTGGCCTGGGAGATAAAAATGGCAATCACCACGTGGAGTATTGTTCAATTTCCCCTTTCTATCAAAATCATTATAACAGTGGAAATTGTCTGTGATTCGGATTTGGAACGGCAAAGAGAAAAGGCTAAGACAGTGGAACATGTTCGCGGGGCTGAATTACTACAACATTTGCCTCTTTGCAGATTGCATTATTTGAACACCTGTCATCTGCATTTTTCCTTTTAGCATGGAAATGTGCACGGAATCATGTCGGCATAATGAAGAGCCGCTTTCGCAAAGACAAATGTTTTGTGCTATCACTGTTTCAACACACGGGTTCAGCCGTTCTGGCTCGGTGTGGAGAGCATTTCAGAATTCAAGGAAAGACAAACAACAAAAAAAATTAACTACCCTGTACTTTCACTGGCTGGCCACTTTATTAGAAACAGCTGCTGCCTTGTACTTTCGCTGGCTGGCCACTTTATTAGAAACTCCTACTGCTTTGTACTTTCGCTCACTGGCCACTTTATTAGAAACACCTACAGCCTTGTACATTCACTCGCTGGCCACTTTATTAGAAACACCTACAGCCTTGTATTTTCACTCGCTGGCCACTTTATTAGAAACACCTATTGCCTTGTACTTGTACTCGCTGGCCACTTTATTAGAAACACCTACTGCCTTGTACTTGTACTCGCTGGCCACTTTATTAGAAACACCTACAGCCTTGTACTTTCACTGGCTGGCCACTTTATTAGAAACACCTGCTGCCTTGTACTTTTACTCACTGGCCACTTTATTAGAAACACCTACAGCCTTGTACTTCCGCTCACTGGCCACTTTATTAGAAACACCTACAGCCTTGTACTTTCACTAGCTGGCCACTTTATTAGAAACTCCTACTGCTTTGTACTTTCGCTCACTGGCCACTTTATTAGAAACACCTACTGCCTTGTACTTGTAATCGCTGGCCACTTTATTAGAAACACCTACAGCCTTGTACTTTCGCTGGCTGGCCACTTTATTAGAAACACCTACTGCTCTGTACTTTCACTCGCTGGCCACTTTATTAGAAACACCTACAGCCTTGTACTTTCACTGGCTGGCCACTTTATTAGAAACACCTACAGCCTTGTACTTTCACTGGCTGGCCACTTTATTAGAAACTCCAACTGCCTTGTACTTTTACTCACTGGCCACTTTATTAGAAACACCTACTGCTTTGTACTTTCGCTCACTGGCCACTTTATTAGAAACACCTGCTGCCTTGTAGTGTCACTCGCTGGCCACTTTATTAGAAACACCTACAGCCTTGTACTTTTACTCACTGTCCACTTTATTAGAAACACCTACTGCTTTGTACTTCATCCGCTGACCCCGCTCTGTCATTTTATGTGGCCTAGCACTTTGTGGCTGACTTGCTGTCGTTCCCAATCGCTTCCACTTATATTATATTTGTTATAATACCACTGACAGTTGACTCTGCAATATTTTGTAGTGAGAAAATTTTACGTCTGGACTTGTTGCACAGGTGGCATCCTGTCACAGTACCACGCTGAAATCCACTGAGCTCTTGAGAGCGACCCATTCTTTCACAAATGTTTGGAGAAGCAGTCTGCAGGCCTGGGTGCTTGGTTTAATACACCTGTGGCCATGGAATTCAATTATTTGGATTGATGACTGAATAGCTTTGGCAATATAGTGTATATAATGTATGCAATAGATATGTATTTATATATATTAATATATACCAATTCTATGTTTAATGCCTATTCATTTTTGCTATATATGGCCATTTCTGCATGGGGAAGACCTACACATTAGAAGTTGCTAATAAGGAGAAGCTGAATTAAAGAAATTTAAGATGAGGTATTCTGGACAGTACCCTCTGCAAGTATTCTCTGAATCAAAATATTAGGACGTGTATTGATTGCAGCTACAATCTATGTTGTTCTCTTTAGCTTTCATGACATGTGAAGCCATTGCAGCGATTAAACACTTGACCAAATGGTAGATTACTTTAATGGCCTATTTAGGTATGATGAACAGGGTGCTAGCAAAGATGTCAATCTGGGCATAAACATTATGGAGCTATTTACCGGCTGTAGCACCTGGGCCTACAATTGAATTATGCAGTAGATATATGTGCATGATACTGAAAAGGATGACTGATGCTATTCCATGTCTATTGCATTATATCAGCACACTTTAATGCTGTTTATTTTGTGTTTGACAGTTCATTTATCTAGACACAGGGGCATTTCATTCCGTCGGCCCCCTACACTCCCCAATGAACTAATGCAATTTATTTAAATAGCATGATCATGTAAATATACAGAAAGAGGGGAGAAAACACCCCTTTCACACCATGAGCTATAGTATTATCAGCCTGGCCTGGCATGTTACAAAATGCCTTTGCTTTTAGCATGGAAGTGTGCGCAGGATCACGTCAGCATAATGACGGACCGGGTTTACAAAGACTAATGCTTTGTGCTGTTACAGTTTCAACTCACGTTTCGAGCTCGGCGTAGGGAGCATTTCAGAATTCAAGGAACGTTGAGATGAAAATTTTCACAAAATATCTGCCTTGTACTTTCACTTACTGGCCACTTTATTAGAAACATCAACACTGTGCGTCCACTCACTGGCCACTTTATTAGAAACACCTACACTGTACATTCACTCACTGGCCACTTTATTAGAAACACCTACAATGTACAGCCACTCACTGGCCACTTTATTAGAAACATTTACCTTGTACGTTTACTCACTGGCCACTTTATTAGAAACACCTACCTTGTACGTTCACTCACTGGCCACTTTATTAGAAACACCTACACTGCGCGTCCACTCACTGGCCACTTTATTAGAAACACCTACCTTGAGCTTTCACTCACTGGCCACTTTATTAGAAACACCTACACTGTGGGTCCGCTCACTGACCACTTTAATAGAAACACCTACCTTGAACTTTCACTCACTGGCCACTTTATTAGAAACACCTACACTGTGCGTCCACTCACTGGCCACTTTATTAGAAACACCTACACTGTGGGTCCGCTCACTGACCACTTTAATAGAAACACCTACCTTGTACGTTCACTCACTGGCCACTTTATTAGAAACCCTTACCTTGTACGTTCACTCACTGGCCACTTTATTAGAAACCCTTACCTTGTACGTTCACTCACTGGCCACTTTATTAGAAACCCTTACCTTGTACGTTTACTCACTGGCCACTTTATTAGAAACACCTACGTACTTTGTGGTTCTATGAGTTACTGTATTCTCTGGCTGGCCTTGAATGTAACAAAATGCATATCACTTTCACAATCACAGAGCCCGTCTGATTTCCATATTCATGTCTCCTGTCCACTGTGTTTAGGGGCCGCCTTGTTTGCGGATAATTATTCACCCCCTACTCATAATACATCAGCGGTGCTGTTTACAGCCCAAGGTCACACGCTCCACGCCGAGAGAGAAACAAATGCTTGATGGATTAGAATTTCGCAGGGCTCCGAACTGCACGAGACAGTGACGGATTCCGCGATTCAGAGAAGAAGAAATGGCCTTTTTCTGGAGAATGCAGTGAGACGCAGCCGAGATGCCGGATGAAGAATGTCTCGCACCTGACTGTCTCAGCACTGTGCCTCTGAAGTGTCGAGTCTTGTTAAGCAGCCTCAAATGTGGATTTCTGGAGCTTGCACATTTTTTTCTTTCCGACTTGGCAAAAATTCTAATCTACACAACGCCCCTCCTTATCTTAGACACGGTCAACCAGCCGAAGACATGTTCAGTGTCTGATGAGTTCATTTATATTGTTGCACTGGAACTGCAGTGACAGCAAAATAGGGATTTGACCACCACTAATTCCACCAAGTTTTCAAAATTTCTTTTCTAAATTAAAGATTTAAAAATTTAAAACCTGAACCATTGAATAGTTGCCAGAAAATTGGATTGGATTTTTTTTTTAAACTGAAGGTTTAAGGTTTAGAGCTTAGAGTGGTTTACAGGTCTATTGTGCTGCCACTATGGCCAATATGGTCACAAGTTTGAATCCCAAACCATGCCTCTTTGCCATCAGCAGCCGGAGAGCTGGGAGTGGGCCATTAATTTTTTTTCAGCAATTCTCTTGTAGATGTGCTGGTGTGCTTGAGATCATTGTCATGTTACATGACCCAATTTCAGCAATCTTGGCATTGTGTTATCACACACCTGAATGCTCCAGACCAGCAAACTACCTTGCTTTTATAAAGGTGCTTCCTCTGGGTGGGTAGATGGCGCTCTCATGTAATGAGTGATGTAGGCCGGCACAGGCGTCTGTTAGCTGGTGCGGTGGAGCTGGGGACCTGACGCTTTCCTTTAAGTGTGTCAGCTGTCCGACAAAGGCAATTTAAATAGAGGCGAGCATTGCTAGTGCTGGGGGGTGGGGGTGGGGGGGGGGTGTTTAATTAGCAGAACCAAAATGTGGGAAAAACTGTAGTCTATTTGATCTTCACTAAACAGTTTATTAAAAAATAAATAACACATATGAATTTTATTTTGTATCATATTTGACACATGCAGAATTAGTTAACACTTGAAAATACCAAAAGCTTCATACCTCTTATTTTTTACTTTTCAAATGAGTCAAATTCAACAAATAAAAATAAATATGTATTAAAACGTGCAGGAGTGTATTCTCTCTGAGGACTGACTTATTTTCACCAGGGCTGCCAAAAATGTTTCATGGAATTTGGCCAATCCAGAAAAAAGCACACATATAAAAAAGAAAGAAGCACATAAAATAGAGAAAACCCAATTAGAAAGCACAACCTCCCCTTCCAGCGCCTTGGCCTTTACCCCACAAATAACATGCAAACTGAGATCTGGTCATCGAACCACAGTCTAATCCCTTCCCACTACTTTACCCAAACAGGGGTGGGAGTAACCGAGCTGTTTACTCTTTCCTCTGCTCACTCCACCAACACCCTCCATCCCTTAATCACCTTCCTCATCACCAGGAATAACCTTACTCACGTTCCGTCAAACATCAGCGCTTTTCCAATCCTCTGAGAATTTAGCCAAAACCCACTGAGTACTGAACTCTATCCAGCTTTTTAGTGTTTGAGCATCTGCCTTGGTTGAAGCTCCACCTCAGCTCTTATTAACCTTCAGTGGAAGTCAAAGGTGGTCGAAGTCACTGCGGCCACGCCCACGCCCACAGAATAGCGCTTGGTGTGAATGCCGCTAAAAGGAAGAGCTGTTGAGCGACTGACCGTACAAATAGATTCAGCAGGAGCTCTCCTTTTACAGACTAAAGAGAAGAGAAGCTAATGGATTGCTGCAGTTCACAGAAGTTCACCGGAATCCAGAGGCCCTGAAATGTTTGGGAGCTCACTGAGTGGTGAAGTCACGCTCTGAAAATAGGTGGGGGGAATAAAACCCACAAGCCCACTGTAGCTGTGAGTTTAGCGACATGCTAAGTTCAGGTAAGATAGAAAGCTAGCAGGCCTGGATGAAGCAGTCTACTGAATGAGCCGGAAAACAGAGGACTGTAAACAGACACTCTGTGCTCTCAGATATGAGGCTTCATCCTGGGGATTAATGAGTGGGATTTGCTCCTCAGTTAGCTGGACGTTCCTGACTACACATCACTGTCCATTGGACCATTGTTCTTTAGTCATTTGATTGGATCTCTGTCAAGTCTAGCTGCCTTTAACTTTAACTTGAGCAGATAGTTGCTTGTTGCTTGGCCGTTTTCTCTAATAAACACTGCAAGGGGCGAGTCCCACCGCGGCGTGACGTTAATGCATATCCTCTGCTGGTTCATTTTTATGAAATTCGGACAGAGTGTATAGAACAACTGCCAGATTCACATTATGTCAGAAGTAAAAACGTAAAAAATCTGAGATACGAGTTTTTTTGTATGACAGCGCTGGTGTATAAACGTTACAAGGGTCTTCGGCTTACTTACGGTGTCTTGTCTGCCCTAGCCACGCCTGTCCATTAGTGTTTCCACCAGTGTCTCCTTTGTAGCCACGCCCCCTTGTTAGTCTCAGGTGTTCCTTGTGAGTCTCTTGTTAGCATCGTATAAGTACCCTTTTTTTCAGTCGTCCCTGGTCTGGTGTTATGCATGTTGTGCATGTATATGTATATGTATATGTGTATGTGTATGTGTATGTGCGTGAGCTAATGTTCCTGTTCTTGCGTATGTGTTTATGCCAGTTTATGGTTTGTAGATTTGGCCTGTTTTTGTGAGTCTTGTGTTCTTTATTTTGCTTAACTTTGTGCTTGTTTGGTTTCTGTTTCCTTGTCTTGTATTAAAACATTATCCTGTGAGTATGTCCGCCTCTGTGACATAAGTGGGATCCTGCATGACTGTTCAATATCGGCTTAGGAATCATGTGAAATTTGTTCTTGAGAAAAGTTGTAAGAAGAAGGGTCCGTGTCCGTTTTCTTCATTTTAGAATGAAAAAAAAAACAGAAAACAGACATCGGCCCATATTTTTTGGTCTCCAAATACAAACATGGAAAATGGATGAGCACCTATTATCATATTTCATGTTTCAAAAAGGGACAGAAATACGAAACTGAAAAATTAAAGCAAAAAAGGAAGTTGAAGCAAAGTGGAAACGAGTAAAGCAAAATATGATGAAGTTTCCTGGTGCTTTTAATGATCAAATTCAGATGATTTCCCCCTGCCTAACAGCTGTTGTGGCGAATTCCAACACCCCCCCCAACCAGAATCGCAGTCACATGACAGAGTGGCTGTTAGTGGTTGTGGCAGACATGGGAATTAAAGCGGAGCTGTGTTCGTTGTTTTCACACGGGTTTATCTTAAGGCCTGAGCAACATCTAAACCCCTGTTTGCTCCCAAAGGAAAGAGCTCCTTACTGTCTTACTAGACTTTAGCAGAAGTCTCCTGGCACTCAAGCTTGTCTCCTGAGATACAGCTCAAAGAAAGTCTCCTGAGATAAAGACTTCAGCAACATCTCATCCACGTCTCCTCTCGAGTTCTAGCACAGATCTATATAAAGTCTCCCACTGTGCTCAGATCTTCTCAGATCTGCCAAATTAATAACACTCATTTACTAAAGCACAGGAGTATCCATCTGAACAGCTGAACACCTAACCACTATATGAATTTACCTAGCGATTCTGCAGAATCATCATCATCATCCTCTCTCAGTGGAAGCCCAGATAGCCAACTGAAGCTCTCTTATTTTGGACACATGAGGAGAAGAATCAGTTCACTGGAGAGAGAAAAATAAACCCAACAATTCTGCTTGGAAAAGAGGAGGAAGACGACCAGCAACGAGACAGAGGTTCTTTTTTTAACTACATGAAATGATTGCTATTGAAGAAATGAAAGGATGAAGAATAGAAAGTAAAGCTGATTGTTTGTTTGGTCAGTGTTAATTAAACCGAAAGAGTTTAATTAGGTTTACAAAGCTTTAGGCTTTAACGTCTGAATGATTTTGCAGAGTCTTGAGATCTCATGCCCCCCCTCACTCTTTGGAGGACCATGTAGACTCTGGGCACCATCTAAAACCCTGCGCAAGGGACGGAACGGTGCTCACTGCTATCTCACACCCCGCTAACAGTCTATTTTCGCACCTTCTGCCTGAAACGTTTAAACAGCAACGGTGCTTGTGAATATATCTACGCCAATGGGAGTGGTGGTCTCAAAATCTGGTGTGTTTAGGTGTGTTTACATTTCTGGGGTATTGCTATCTTGCCAACGGAAAACACACGTCATCACTGACTGAAAGTCTGGCGTTCGTTGGTATCTTGGCAGTGAATTGTCAACACAGGCACGTGCAGATCCCCGCTTTGTGCCACTGGAATAGCAATCCGCCAAAGTCAGACCTCATCTGACTCTTAAAGGGAGATATTATACATATTGCTCACAGTGTGTTTGTGAGTGTGTGTGGAGTCGAGGGTTTCTAGTATGTGTTTTGGCTCTTTGGCTTTTTTCTGGTACTCACTATTGTAGTAGCTCTGTGAGGGGCTTGGGTGAAGTCTTTTAGTTTTTTTGTGGATGGAGATATAGTCCTGTAGTTCATGAGGGGGATCTTTCTGGTCTTGGTTGTTGATAGGAGCAATGGCTGGTTAAGGCATGAGAATGGAGGGTGATGATGATTTCCCAGAACTGGTGTTTTGGGTGCAGTGTCGGTGTATGTGGTGATTATTATTAAAGGGTGCACGTATTTGAAATGTGTGCTCCGCATTTAACCCATCTGTGGTAGTGAACACACACACACACACACACACACACACACACACACACACACACACACTAGTGAACTAGGGGCAGTGAATACACACACACCCAGAGCGGTGGGCAGCCAACTCCAGCGCCAACTCCAGCGCTAACTCCAGAGCCTTGCTATAGGGCCTTGCTCAAGGGCCCAACAGTGGCAGCGTGCCAAGCCTGGGAATCGAACCCACAACCCTGTTATCGACAGCCCGGCGCTCTAACCGCTGAGCCAGCACTGCCCCCATAAAAAAACGGAAGTAAAGCAAAGTGGAAACGAGCAAAGCAAAATATGATGACTTTTCCTGGTAAATCCAGTGAACTGAATCCAGAAATCCAACCACTGTCTGGTTATTATTATTATTATTATTTTCTATATTTTGGACAATAGTTTTTTAGTGGTTGATGTGTTATAAATATGAGAAAATAAATGCTAATATTGTTATGGATAAGTCATACGCATTTCTGTTGAATTTTGAACATATCATTGATGATAGCTGATGGTATTGTTGCACTTCGGTGTTCCTGATGCCATATTTCTGGGCTGATTGTGGAAGTGACAGGAGACTGGTGCTGTAAAATATATGCTTAAGAGGTGTGTCAATTCCAGAGGTGTCAAGTAACAAATACTTTACTTAAGTAGAATGTTTGTTATCTATACTTAAGTAAGTCATTCTTTTTCAGCCAACTTTTTATTTCTACTTACACTTACATTTTCACACAATTATCTGTACTTTCTACGCCTTACATTTCATTTCTGTTTGTTTTCATTCCGGTTTGCCACCGTTCCAAAAAAAAAAAAAACCTTCCATCCACCTGCACACTTCACGTCACACTCCAGCAAGCATATAGCAGTGTGTATGTAGTCTAGTAGTCTAGTATGAAGATGTCCGTGGCAGAGACTCAAGAGACCTGCAGTGAAACGTCCCAACTAAGATCCACATTTACATTCCAATAAAGCTTATTGATCACACGCCTCTGAAGTTTGACTTTCTGCAGCATTACAATACTTATAGACAACTCCTCCTCATATTTTCCCTCCATGAAACACATGTTAAAGCTCAGTAGACACAGAGATGCTCCTTTATTAGATCTGATATTACTGAAATGCTTCATTTTCAATGGGCAGATCTGCAGCTGAAACAGGATCCTAGTGCAGCCCAACATTTTTCAACGTCAACATTTTAATAGAACATTATCGTTATTATGGCTTTTAGAAAAATGTGTTTTTGGGAGGGGGGGGGGGGGGGGTTGTAGTGCACTATAGACCCCTGTGGCGCGGCCTAAGCTTTTGGCCTTTGTTTTCCTTCCATTACTTTTACTTTTCTACTTTACGTAGTTTTGAAACCAGTACTTTTACACATTTACTGGAGTAAAAAGCTTAAGGTTATACTTCAAGTTCTTTTTGAAGTCTTTTAAAACCCTAGTATCTCCACTACTACCTGAGTAATGAATGTGAATACTTTTGGTCATTCCACGATGGGAGAGTTTTTTTATTAATGACAAATTCCAGATTGTTCTAGAAAGGAGTGTGGACGGTTGGTGGGATTGTGGAATTTATTCATTTATAAAATGATCCACCAAGCTGTCAGAGTTGATGCCACTGTTACAGATTTGAAGGAGGGTGGTTTTTGAGTGCTTGGCTAATAAATGGGGAGTCTGAACTTTGAATATCGTTGCATAATGTTTGTATGACATTGATCCATGATTTGTCTGACATGCTGGGTTACCCATTTTAATATGTACTGTAGTTGATTTGCGAGGTAATAGTGGTAAAGGTTTGGGGCTTCTAGACCAGCGACTTTGAATTTTGTAAAGTGGTAAGTTGGAATCTGGGTGGTTTATTTGTTCAGTAAAATCCAGCTATGATGATGATGATGATGATGATGATAGTGTCTAGGGATTTGAACCGGTTAGGTGGAGGTTGAATGGGAATCATTGAATATAAACAGTTTATTTTTGGCAGAATTGTCATTTTAACTGCAGCTATTTTACCAAAGAGAGGGAGAGAGGTAGGTTTGCCCAGCGGTGTAGGTCATCGCTTATTGTTTTGCTAAGTGGATTGAAATTAAGTTTGACCAGCTCTTGACAGCTGGGCCTAGATATGTGATGTAGTTGGTGCTCAAGGGGATAGGAGGTGTTTTAATTTCAGCATTAATTTTATTCATATTTATCTCTGAATAGTTTTCACTGGTTTCAATTGTTTCTGTTATTGATGTGAGTGGATTATTATCTGCATAGAGACTAACTTTGGGCCCTATCTTACACCCTGCGCATCACAATGCTCATTGCTATCTTATGCCTACTTCATTTAAAAAGCAACGATTCTTGTGAATATATCTACGCAGATGTGCGTAAAGGTGCGGTGGTCTCGAAATGAGGTGTGTTCAGGTACATTTCTGGTGTATTGCTATCTTGGCAATGGAAAACCCAAGAGCACCACCCACTGAAAACAGCCTAGGCAGACGACAACAGTCAGACGTCCGTTTCTATCTTGGCAGTGAATTGTCAACACAGGAGCGTGCAGCCCAACGCTTGTAGCTATGCAAATTTTTCCATCAACAATACCTTCACAGCGTGAACGAGCAGGACAGCTTCCTCTGCTGAGAAGCGTTGGACACGTCCAGGTAGCTGCGCCATTGAAACAGCAATCCTCCAAAGTCAGACCACACCTGGCTCTTAAAGGGAATCGTGAGTGACAAGCTGATTGGTTTATTGCACGTTACGCCCAAAACACACCCATGATTAATGAAGAGACTTAGTACATGTCTTAGCAAATAGATACGATAGCAAAACGATAGCAAAGACACACTGACACTCCCTAAATCAAGCAGTGCAGTCCGCAATTGACGGCTCACCTAAAGATTGCTAAAATAAGGCCCTATATGTTCCATGTTTGGTGTTTCTATTCCTTTTATATTGCTGTTTTGACGTAGTGCTGCTGCTAGTGGTTCGATGAAGACAGAAAAGAGGTAAGGAGAGAAATGCTATGTTTAAGCAATTTTAAAAGAAACATCTCTGACAAGGCTGATCTCTGAATGAAACGTAAGTGAGATCACAGATACGTCTCCTGAGACATCAAGGAGCTACATCTGAGCGATACATCTTCCCTCCAGGCAGCACCAACAATCAGAAACCAGAAAGTCTGCAGTTTGTTAAGTGAATCACAGCTCATGCTTTAGGCGATATTTCAGGAGATGATACAGGGGGGCAAACTCAGTAGTCTCTTGGCTGGAGTTCAGGGCGACTAGTAGAGGGTTTGTGAAGCTTGCCCCTCCTTTAACTTACGCTCAAAAAATAAGGGTGCTATCAAATTTCTTTGAGCGAAGCTACAGAAGAAACACTTTGTTTTTTGGGACTTGGAAAGGTTCTTTACACTCACACACCTCTATGACAAACATGGTTCTTTATGGTACCTAAAGTGCTTCTTCTATGGCATCGCTCAAACAACCTTTTGTAGGACGTTTATTTTTAAGAGTGTAGGTGAGTGATGAAACGAAGGGAGGAGACGGGTGGTGGTGGGTGCAAAGTTGTTCAAACAGGGCGATGGAGGCTCAGGTTAACTGAGGCATGGTCCGTCTCCCAAAACTTTATAACAGCATTTATTTAAAAACAGAAACAGGAATTGTGATCGAGAAACGTGGACTCAAAGGGGATTCTTGTAGGGAGTCAGATTACGGCGGGGAGTTGGAATTCATCACAGTAAGGAGAGGGCATTTGCAAGAGAGGTTTGCCATGCTTCATTTCTAGGGTGCTTTCTGCCAAACAAACGCAAAATAGGGCCGAACTCCTTGTGTTAATTTTCTATGTCAGATGTAAAATCGGAAATCTGATAACCGGTATTTTCCCATTTTCCATTCCTATTTGGAAACAAAAAAATCGGGAACAGGTCAATGCCCGTTTTCTATTTTTCAAATTTGATTTGAAACGAATGGCCGAAACATAAACCCCCATCCACACCTGGTCACTTCATCCGTCTGTAGTATCTGAAAAAGACCAAACCAAATATAAACACTTATAAAGACTCATTTTAACCGGATACAAATCCCATCACTCAAACCTCTTCAGGAGGAGGTGGTCTGAGACTCATTTGAGCCACATGGTAAAGCTGTGTAAACGCATCCACCTCTCCAAGATGGATTCAACAACTAAAATTCAACCCCTCCCAGTAAAACCAAAACACCAGTAATAACTGCAGCGCAACAGGTGAATTAGCATATTCCGTCCCACACAGCGGTTGGATTTCAGTCCGCATTTAACTATCCAGTGTAAACACATGTGCCTAAAATCCTACCAGCATATAATCCAGATTCTAGTTACATGAAGTGAGCAGGTGTAAACGGGGTCACAGACGAGCCAAAACGTCTGCATCAGCTTCATGGAGTGTTTTTAAACTGCAGAATTGATCTGAGCTCTGCACTTATAACGGTGGATCCCGTTGTCCTTGTAAACCGAACTAATCTCCAATAGGAAAACACAGTATTTGCCGCAGGCATTGACATCACGGTTCTGCTGGAACACGCCCCGTTTACATTTCAATTTGAGAGATGTTTGCTCTGTTGGATTTCAGTTGGGTAGATCTATACTGGAAGATGCTGAGGTCAGGCGATTGATCAGAGTCATGCCTGGTCAGGAGTGGCGGTGAAAACAAGGAAACACTTGCAGAGATGGACGATGCAAGACTTTCGTAAAGAACAGGGCAACGTAAACAGAGCAAAGAGTGTAGCAATCTAAGGGACAGAACTAGAAAGCAAAAACGTAATGTGGCAACTCAAACAGGGCAAAGTAACACACCTGGGACTGGGAGGAAGGTGAGCACGATACAGGGGAAACAACAAACATACAAACTTCAACAAACAGAGGGACTAAGGCAGGGACAAAACAGGGCTAGACTACCAGGGCAGACAAGATAACAAGGATAACAGACACTAGACCAAGCAGGCAAGGACAAAAGCACAATACTTCCCCTTTAAGCAGACTGTGGAACACAGTGGTACAGAGGTTGCAACAGAGCTAATTCACAGCAACGTGGGAGAGCAAAGCAACGGCTTAAGAAGCCCCAGTCCCAGGTGTTCTGAATAGGCTTCACAAGTGAAGTTCCGGAATCCCCGGCTCCTTATTTGGGTCTAGGGGCGGAGTCCTGGGATTGCCCCGGAGGAGTGTGTGATAACGAGGGCCTGAGAATCAGATTGAGTTAAGACCTATATTCTGGTCTTCAAAACACAGGAAATGTTGGTTTTGCTGGTGACCATGTTCACTAGTCTGTTGATAGTCTGGTTCTGGGGTTCAACCTCAATACTAGAGCTGTACAAGCATGAAGCCCTCCGTCTATCCCAATCCTGCAGCCAGCTAGGGGAAACTCAAAGAATGACAGAGACAGGTCTGTACTCAAATGATTTCCTGTTTATTGGTCAGAAAGGCAGAGTATATATACATTGAGAGGAGGAGAGGCACACATAGTCATTACGTAATCATGTAATAGGATAATAGAGATAATAGATAATATGTTCTGAGCCCCAAGGCCCAAGTCTTGGGTCGACGAGTCAGTCTAAACAACAGATAAATTGGACACTTGTTCATCTACTAACACTGTCACTAAAAGTTATGGCCAGATCATATGAAGCACAAGCTACGGCCTACGTGTCATACAGGCCTAAATCCCATGTCTATCCCACGATCATGGGTATGCACTGACACAGACTCTAACAAGTAGTATGTGCTGTTGTTTTTTAACATCAGCATGGGGGCTTGACGATGGAGGGTTCTAATAAAGTGGGTAGTACATGTTTTGTTTTTTCGATTCTAAAGTCGTGAATCTGGGAGATTCTGAGTATCAGTTCTCAGTGTAATCCATACTGTGGTGGATTGTCCCAGATTTTCTTGTGTGCTTTAAAAATGGTGGTAGCACAACTCACTCGACTGTACTTCAAATGCTTCTGTTCGTTATGTGGAGATGACTGAGAGAGGGAAAAATTGGTGAAAGAAGCACAGCGTGCGGGCGAGACCTGATGCCGAGGGCTGTTTGTTTGAGCTCTGCGCAATTGTCCCCTTTTTAAGGCCAGCCTAATTAAAAAATCTCTGGAAGATGATAATAAACCGCTCAACAGGAGCTGCGGACCTCAATTGACACCCAGTGTCTGATGTCTCTAAACAGACCAGCTGTGAATCAGACATTGTAGTTACTCTCAAAATGAGATGGACAAATTGGCATTGGAAATGGGGAGTGCAGTGGCTGTCTGGTTGTCTGTCTGTCTGAATGGCTGTTTAATTGTTTTTGAATGCTGAGCATTAGCTTTATGTCTATGTTATGTTTATGGCTAGGTTGTGTTGGCATGTAACCCTGAATACTGCAAGGGCCTTGATGTGGCTAAAACCAACAATAGCTTCAGTGCCATTCCCATTGACTTTCTGTGTAAATTACAAGAGATTTAATGAAAATGCATAAAACGTTTTTGATTCAATTTTATTTTTTGTTTTTTTTTTTGTTTTTTTTTGCATTAGGGATGTCCTGATCTGATCCAGTCAGGGCCGATCCTGGCACATCATAATGGATTGGGTTTTGGCTATTTTAATCCTAGTCCAGTTCCTAGTCCTTGTTTTAACCACGGTGTTAAGAGCACCATCTGTTGTCCTAAAGGTGCCATTAACAGACATTATTGCCCAGCCGGCTGTAGCAGTGCAGACATTCTCAGAAGGTTTATTGTTTTACAGTGTAACATGAAAACAGACCATAATTTCTGAACCTTTATAAAACTCACTGAAACGCTCTGTTTTACCAGCGGGAGAACCGCACGCCTTTCTCTGTTTTTTAAAACAGCACTGAAGAGCTTATTCAGAACCAAGTGGAGGCTAACGCTAATGCTAATACACATGATGTAGAAACCCAGATCACACACAGCATCACATCCACCAACTGAAAACCAGTTATTACTCACCAGTAGATCAATAACATCAGATATCAGTCCACAGTGTGTTACCAAAACTGCAGTGTTGTAAAGGAGCTGGGAGCTGATTGGTCAGGGAGGAGAGTCAGACTGAATTATAAGATTTAAACACTATAAAACAGTGATTTTAAGAAAAGTCTCGACTAAACTAAATCAGTCAGTCCAGAAAGTCTGATTATAGAAACTGATTCTGAAAATAAAGAGATTTTACTGAACAGATTAATCAGCAGCTCAGCTTATCTGTGTTCAACTGTTTGGCTGGATTATTTATACCAACTCAAAGATCGGATCAGATCGGATGGGTATCGGCTGATACTCAGTATTAAGAGACTCCAATTCGACCGGGGGCAAAATAACCTGATCGGGACATCCCTAGTTTAAATGGTTCTTCTCTAAGATGGAAAAAACTCATCATCATATCGTTCAATTACTGACAAACCCTTTTTTCAGTACTATGTAACATAAATTTTGCTTAGAGTATTTTTAGAAAAAAATAAAATCCAATAAAAACAAAGTGGACCAAACATCTAGAACATCAGGAACAGCATCCTGAAAACAAAGCTCAGAAAGATGAATGAAGAATGAAGAACCACTGAGCAGGCGGGCAGACAGAAGTCGATGGACAGGAACACAATGCCATAAAAAGAAATATAAGCATAAACCTATCTGCACCATGCCTAACACCAGGCGTGGGCTAGATGGGTATAAACCCCCAGCATTGAGCTGTGGAGCAGTAAGACTGTGTTCTCTGGATGGATGGTGCTCCATCTAATACAACTGGGAGGAGTTGGGGAGTGACCTCACTACCACTCTTGTGGCTGAATGCAATCAAATCCGCACAGCAATGCTCTAAAATCTAATAGAAAGCCTTCCCTGAGCATAAAAGACAGTAAACTCAGACAGTAAAACAAAGAAGGAGCAGGTGTCCCGATACTTTTGTCCATATAATGTATTTTTGAATGTATAGTAGACGATGAACAAGACAGAGCTGAGGCTAATAATGGAAGAGGTGGAGTTACAAATAGATATCAGGTGAGAGGTGTAACAAGCCAGGTAAATGTGAGGGGTGTGGCAAGAGGGCGGAGCTAGAGAAACCAAAATAATGGCAAATAGGTGAGGCCTGACAAGTGCAGTGCAAAAGAAAGAATAGACAACTCATAGAGACAACCCAGCCAACACGCTCATGGGTGGAACGTGGGCTAGCTGGGCTCCAGGTGGGCATTGGCTCTGAGTGGGTGTGTACATAAGTTGGGCTTCCCAAATGTGTCGCATCGTTATAGCCCACCCTAATCTCACATGGGTCCCATCTGGGCCTCATGTGCAGTGTTTAACCCCTCGTGATCCCATCACTGACCCGGGTGGACATCCATACGTGGGGCAAGACGTTCTGGTTCCCAGTTGAGCTACCCATACAGACCTAACATGGACATGTCCACTGGGAAGAGGATGGATAGAAGGGAGGAGTCAGGGTGGAGGAGGAAAATAAAGGCATAGATAGAACTACTAGGAAAGAAACTATATTTATAATATAGTATCTCGCTGAAACAGCAAAGGGACATTACAGCTGCTGAATAATACATGACCATTACTGAAATATGAGCTATAATATTAATAACTGAATAATAAATGGGTTAAATGGCAGCAGGGATGATAGTTTGCTTTCCCCAGGACGTGAGCAGTTTATGCTTGATATAAGCTTGATATATTGCCAAGTACAGTAAAGCCTACTGCAGTATGGGTTTGTGTACAGCGCAGGCCTCCTTCAGGTGACCTTTCCATGTGGAGTTTAAAGTTAAAGTTTCCAGTCGGCAGGTGCTCTCAGGAGAGTGGGCCGGAATTGGCCCACGTGTACGCCGCAGCCACGGTAACGTTTCATTTTATCCATAATGCATAGAACATCTATTTAATCTCCCTTGGCCAGGAGCGCGCTGTTTGTTTCTGTGACATTGAGGTGGCAGCCCAGATTGCGTGATACGCTCCCGATGGCCGGTGGGTAATTTTCCAGTGCCACTGTGTAAACAGCAGTGTCATGATCGGCCTGTGATTATACAGGCTTGACCGGCCGAGGCCGCTGTGTTCCTCATTGAATTCTCATTAAAGGCCCCCGCAATCAGAGTACGCAATGAATGCTAATATCATAATTACTCCACTGCTGGGGCAGAAGCTCCTTATCAAGAAGCACTCGCCGAAAGCTTTAAGCACGCTAAGGCTTCAAGTGTGGCGGCGAGAGCTAGCATGAAAGTAGCTGTCTTAATTCTAATTACTTAACATGCGAGTTTTGAATTAGGCCATGAAAGTCAATTTAACTTATCGTGTGGCAGGGCTGAGGACGCAGGCGCTTTTTTACATTATGCTTAGGGGTGGGGGCCTGGTTTGACCACTGGGAGACAGGCAGCGCTAGCATGTAGCACAACAGAAGCCTGGAAATGGGATTCTTTTTTTTTTTTCCAGAAAGACCAACGTATATAAAAGACTGCCGGCGTAACTGGCCTGAACACATGTCGGAGTGTCGTTTTTGAAGCCCACGCTTGTAAATTCACACAGCCGGCTTGTCCCACCTCTGGACGTGGATGTGATTATGTGTGTCCTGCACTGAAAATGTGTCGGGGATTTACGGTGGAACCATGTTGTGGACCAGAGGATAAACCAAGCTTACTTCAAAAGAGAAATCCTGGCACCCAAATCCTTCGGCAGCCTCTGGTAACTGCCATAGACAGTGGAGCGGTTGGTTGTTGGCGTTTAGGTTTTGTAGGGTGGAGGTGGAAGATTACAAAATCACTGTCTGGCAAAGAAGAAAATCCTTCAAATGGCGAGGACGGCTCAAAAATGTGTCCCCAAAATCCACACTTCAAGGAGCCCCCACATTTCAAGCCCTCTTTTTCTTGTTGACTTTGCCGCCACTAGAAATACAGTCTCGTATTTGTGCAGTATGATAACGTTGTTTCTCAGTATCACAGGAATAAGGAATTATCTGCAAAAAAAAAAAAGCTAAAATGATTAGTATGCCTTTTTGGTTGGTGTTTCTAGTGGCAGTGGTGGCACAGTGGTTGGAACACAGTGTTGTGGGTTTGCTACCCAGATTCGTTGGGCCTTTAAGCAAAGGGGACAGTATCGTGGCTGGCTTGGGGCTGGAAGGTCACTGGTTCAGTTGCTTGGAATTGAGGGCAGGGGGCAGGAAAGGAACAGTGCCTTCATGCCTGTAGTACTTTTTTAGCAAGACCAATAGAGCACTGGGTTATTGTGCATAGGGTTGTGGGTTTGAAGCCCAAGTTGGCTAAGCTGCTCACTGTTGGGCCTTTGAGCAAGGGGCAGAGTAACATGGCTGACCCTGTGCTCCAACCCTGGCTTTCTAAAAAGGGCTATCGGGTGCAGCCGTGGACTAAATGTTAAATAAGCAGGCTTGGGGCCGGAAAGTCACTGGTTCAGTTGCTTGGAATTGAGGGCAGGGGGCAGGAAAGGAACAGTGCCTTCATGCCTGTAGTACTTTTGAGCAAGACCAATAGAGCACTGGGTTATTGTGCATAGGGTTGAGGGTTTGAAGCCCAGGTTGGCTAAGCTGCCCACTGTTGGTCCTTTGAGCAAGGGGCACAGTAATATGGCTTTCTAAGAATGGCTATTAGGTGCAGCCGTGGACTAAATGTTAAAAAAGCAGGCTTGGGACTGCAAGGTCACAGGTTCAGTTTCTGGAATTGAGTTCAGTGCTTTCATGACTGAGATGCCCTTGAGCAAGGCCAGTTCCCACCCACCAGCTAGGTGTTTCTGGGAGTCACATGAAGCGGCACTACATCTTCCTTAGCTGCTGCCAACGCAACACATTGGACAGCTCAACACGTTCAGAGAAGAACACTAATTGCCAATTGTGTTATATCAGCTAATAGACACCCACACTGGCTAGCACATGTTGGGTGATGGAGGATGGGGGCAGCATCTTACCCCAGAGTGTGAGGCCAGTCATGTGAGTGAAAGAACACACCCTGAGGATATAATAGTCTCTCTGTATCTCTCTCTCTCTCTCTCTCTCTGTGTATAAGATGCTGTAAACATATCATGGCATTACGCAGACTTACCTCTGCTCCCTTGCAGAGGTGCAGCCCAGTTAACCCCTGGCTTTGCCTTCAGTGCTACGTAGACTTGCACTCTGCCCACACAGCGAGGACCAGCCCAGCTAAACCCCTGGCTCACTCTCACAGCACCTCAGAGAGGGTTTTAGGGGGGCTTTTTTTTCCTCACGATGTTGCAGAGCACCCAAGCCTTCAGAGTGATGTTACTGAGGCCGCCCCCAGTGAAATGTCTACTAGCTACATATGTTGGCCATGTTGTAGACCATGCCACTGTGCCCATGACCAACTTAAAAAGGATACCTTAAAGAAGGTCGGGCCTTTATCCACTTTCCTTTTGTACGGCATCCAGGGAGCTAGACAGCTAGCTTACTAAGACGCTGTCTAAGTTAGCCTTTGGTCACCAGGTTGCTCAGACTCAAAAAGAGGCCTTGTAATTGGTCAGGGTTATGCTGATGTGAGCCTGACCCACTTTTAGGACCACCTATTCACCTTACACTGAGATGAGAGCAATACTGCAGAAATATAGCTGACGTTAATTAGACTTTGGGAAGATACTCATAAGACATTTGTGTACTTTTGTGTATTTGTGTACACTTACACTGGGGGCCCTGAGAAGCCCCATTTTGAATGAATCCCATTTTGAGCAAAGCAGTCATTAGAATTATGGATGGCGGGTCACAGCAAACCATCTTGGTCACCAAAAAGGTTGGACCCACCATCCATAATTCTATGAAGACTTTGGCTGCTTTGCTTAAAATGGAATTCATGCAGAACGCTTTACACTGAGGTAACCACAGACGTCTCTCAAGGGGAAGCTGAAGCGAGCAGAGCTGAGCTCTTCCGAACTTTCATTTTCTTGCATTATCGTGCATCAATTTAGCATGACATTGAAGTTCTCTGCCTCTTGGCTGAAGTGTAGCATACCGCTTCAGAAATGCGCTCCACGGTACATATCCGAGGTTTGCTTAAACAATGTGGAAAATAACACATTACGAGACGAGATGAGAAAAAACCCAAGCAGGTGTTGTTGCAGAGACTGTGCAATTCACGTCCATTAGAACGGCTGCAGCTGACAAAGTCACAGCAGCTCCAAAACGGGCCGTTCCATTCGGAAAATGTTAATGCATGCTAATGTGTGGTAATGAAACAAGCGCCACTGCTGAAATTGTGCACCCAGGCAGCGATGCAACTTTATTAGGACCTTAATGTGGCGTAAGCTAGCATAACAGCGCTGTGGAAAAGTTGGGTTTAGCCTCATTGTATTTTCATTTTAGCTCGCTGAGTCATTTGCCAATTTCACACAGCAGTTTGAGGACTGTCAAACGACAAAGAAAATGCAGTGTGAACAACATTACAGACCTCTGGTATCTTATAGCATATGTTTGTATGTAGATTCGCTACAGGAAAGTTCTAGTAGAAACTTATTCCAGTCTTTGATGTTCCAGTGGTGTAGCCAGAAGGACGGCCAGGCTGGGTGCCTTTCCTTCCCGTAACTAATGCTTCCACCCACTCACCATCTGAGAGCAAGTCAATTCATGGAGTAACGCACAGCGACACTTCATCAGAGTGAAGTTTTACAGTTTTACTGCAGCTGGTTGCAATGTTTTCTCCATGCCTTCTCCATACTGGTGCTAGCGGTCTCCTGCATTCATTTCCAGAAAGCCAGATGTGTCACAAATGACCTCACTGTATTAGTTTTAGTCATGTGCTGTCATACCTCGTCTACGCTATCACTCATTCAAACATTTTTGAGTATTTAAGTACTTTGCATCACAGCCTATAGGAGCAAGGTCTTGTTGCTAGCCACAGTGCTGAGCCTTGTTTGCTGTGCTCACTGCTTGCGTCCACGAAAGCTGCTGTCCACTCCACTAGCAGTATGTGCAGTGCTTGCCGGTTGGGCGCAAAAGTGGGAGGCGCTCTCTGCAGCAAGAGAGTTACATGGTTTGCATGTGTGCATATGTGTACTGGCTAGTTGGAGAGAGCACAAGGCTACCTATTTAAACATGGAAGCCCACCTTGGCAGAGACCTGCTTCCATGCTAAACCTTGTCTTGATGGGTGTTGATGGGTCAATCAATTCAGAGGCTACCTTGTCTTAGCTAGTACCGACAAACCTGGAAGCCCACCTTGGGCAGACACCTGCTTCCATGCTAAACCTTGTCTTGATGGGTGTTGATGGGTCAATCAATTCAGAGGCTACCTTGTCTTAGCTAGTACCTACAAACCTGGAAGCCCACCTTGGGCAGACACCTGCTGCCATGCTAAACCTTGTCTTGATGGGTGTTGATGGGTGTTGATGGGTCAGTCAATTCAGAGGCTACCTTGTCTTAGCTAGTACCTACAAACCTGGAAGCCCACCTTGGGCAGACACCTGCTGCCATGCTAAACCTTGTCTTGATGGGTGTTGATGGGTGTTGATGGGTCAGTCAATTCAGAGGCTACCATGTCTAAGCTAGTACCTACAAACCTGGAAGCCCACCTTGGGCAGACACCTGCTTCCATGCTAAACCTTGTCTTGATGGGTGTTATGGGTCAATCAATTCAGAGGCTACCTTGTCTTCGCTAGTACCTACAAACCTGGAAGCCCACCTTGGGCAGACACCTGCTTCCATGCTAAACCTTGTCTTGATGGTTCACAGTAGGTTTTCAGACTGGGATTTTTTAAACAGATATAACTAGCCTTTCCTCAAGGCTTCCTCAAGGCTGTGTCTGGTTTCCCAACCAGGAACAGCAGTGCACTGCTCTCTGATTGGCTGAGACTCGGCCGACGCATGTCGTTCAAAAGTTGAAAACGTGAACTTTACATGACCCCGCATGGCTGCGCTTGTCGCTGAGCAACAAAAACATCAAAACTCCACATCTGTGCCGCGCAGCCTATTGAAAATAATGTGTTGCAAGCATCGTTTCTGCGTGCTTAGCCTTTTCTGCGCATACATCAATGATTTGTAGCGGGATTTGCCCCTTTCAGATGTTTCTGCCTTTTTTCTCAGGACATAACAGGGTTGTAAACGTGTGTGTAAAACCACATCTTAGCATTTTTGCTTGTGTTCACGCAGCAGCTCATACGAATCAGACAGAGCAGTCTCTTTCTACACCTTTCGACATACTTATGTCTACATCCGCTTGAGGAATAAAGGCCATGTAACTTTTTTTTAGCTTACAATCCTTAGCTATATAAAGCTTGACAAACTAGACTAGAAGAGACTAGCCTAGGTTAGCACTAGACTGAGCTAGCTGTTAGGCCAAAATAGACTCTGTCTGTTTCTCATTAAAACTGACGACTTGTGCTTGTCTGATTTTTTTTTTTTTTTAGCTCTGATGGCTTAATGAAAGACATGTAATGTGTTTGTAGGAGAGTGTGAGCGTTACATTGACTACTTATTCCAATCTTGTGTTCCACCTTAAAACCATACAGCAGTTACATTGCTTTCTAGGGACACCAGACTGTAACTGCTGCGTCATTTAAGGTGGACCAGGGTTTGAATAAGAAGCTTGCGAATAAGAAGCTGACATTATATGAATCAGTTATGTATTAGTCCAAAGCTAATCCTAGTTAAGCTGAAGGTGTATGCTAGCTAGGTATGGTTATCATGTATGTAATCTGTGTTTGGCTTTGACCGTGGTGTTTTACAAATGAGGTGATGTAGCTAGGCTAGCTTAATTTGTGTTTGGTTGGAGTTATAAGAGATTCTTCAACTTCCACCCCTGCATGTTTCGACATCTATATTGGAATAGCGGCTAGCCCAGGCTAGTGCTAACCTGGTCTAGTTTGCTAAGCTTTATCAGCTAAGGATTGTTAGCTAAAAAAATTACATTCACTTGTTTCTACAAAATCACCTACTATCCTGCTATATCCTGCTAAAAATAGTCAACATAACGTTGTTCATCTGATGCCAGTGTCACCAGTTTTGTTCTCAGTCATTTGTGCTAATTGCAGCATTTTTGCACCCTCTACAGTTGCATTGGACCACCAAGATTCCTAGAAATTCCTAGAAATTCGTCCTTCAGTAATGTAGTACCAGAATATGTCAACAGGGGTGATTCTAGGAATCTTGAACCACCAAGATTCCTAGAATGACCCCTGTTGACACACTCCTGTACTCCATTACTGAAGGCCGAATTCCGATCATGCTCATCAGCTCAGGAAGATTGTTCCCTCCACCTCCACCTTTCTGCTGACTATGCATCCTATAAGAAGCACTCGATGCCTTTCTTTTGCCCCAGAGCAGGCTGATTATTACACTGATTCAAATTTTAATCCCTTAAGAACACTACTAATCCTTGTGATGCAAACTTGACAAAAGGCATGAAATATATATATATATATATATATATAAAAAAAAGTCCTCACTAAGATTTCAGAGATTTATCGCTAGGCAGGCTGCGCTAATGCCATTGCTCTTTGCTTACGTATAATGGTCCTGCCAAAGATTAGAGTGCGCATTAAATTTGGCAATGGAGATGTGTTTGTGTGCTGCAATCAGCGTAATGAACTTGCAATGGAGATACTCATCACTGCTCGCAGTCTGTGGCCCCCGTTTCAGCGCATTCATGTGGGGAGACCTTCTGGCTTCCTCTCTTGCAGGAAGACAAAGATAAGAAAGTACTAGTTGATACTGGTTCTCTAGTGGCTGCTAGGGTGTTGCTTGCTGGTTGCGCTGACTAAGTGCTCCAGGTGGTTACTAAAATGTTGCTTGGTGGGTGGTTAGGTGGTTGCTATGATGCCTGACCTGGTGACCTGGGTCCTGCTATGCTCTTTAGGTATAATGGTCTTGCCAAAGATTAGACTGTACATTAAATTTGCCAATGGAATCGTGTTCATGCCCAGGGATAAGAGCCTGATAAAATGCATTCAAGGTGAAATGATAGAGCTTCTTTACTTTCCCCTTTTCCTGCACGTCCCACGGGATGTCTGGGTTACTGGGCACTTTGGCACAGGACTTTTGTTCCAGCCCTAGCGCTGGTGGTCTTTGAAATAGCATCTCCCGCCATGGAGGTCACAGGACGAAGTGTTGCAATTAAGAGTCAATTAAGAATTCAGAATACCAGGCTTTGGTGGGGATCACCCATCATTTCCCAAATGTTGGGTTGGGCTTTTATGTAGCCAGATTCTGGCTCAATAAAAGTTAGGTGGTTTCTATGATGCCCGACCTGGTGACCTGGGTCCTGCTATGCTCTTTAGGTATAATGGTCTTGCCAAAGATTAGACTGTACATTACATTTGCCAGTGGAATCGTGTTCGTGCTGCAATCAGCGTAATGAACCTGCGATGGAGAGACTCATCACTGCTCGCAGTCTGTGGCCTCCCTTTGAAAGCATTCATCTGGGGAGACCTTCTGGCTTCCTCTCTTGCAGGAAGAGAAAGAAAAGAAATCGCTTGCTGATGCACATGCTGTGGAAATGTCTTCTCCTTGTTTACTTAACTGCCTTTTTTTTGTTGTCGAGTTTGGTACGCTGTAACAGCTTTACTCACCAGTTTACTAACTCTCTCACTGAGCTGCAGAGCTGTGAAGGTCGCATGTAGATATGTTTAATAGCATTGTGTGAAATCATGCATCTTCTTTATACCATCTGTACTCTCACAGCCTGGTGCCTTTTTCTTTTTGTACTCTTTCAGACACGGTTTCTGTGAAATTCCTACCTCACTCTGAACTATTAATTCCCGAGTGCTGGGCATAGCAGCCCTCCAATGTCTTCACATGCGTAGGCTGGTTGGTTGAGTTACTCTCATTACATATGATGGTGGAGTTTAACTTTCCATATACTGTATGCGGTGTGTGCATATCGCTGCTGTCCAATGAAAAACACGCATCTCTGTTTTTGTCCGTTTTTAGTTTTCTCCATTGTTTGAAGCCTGTAGATGCTCCGTAAATCATTCTGGATGAATGGACCAATAGAAATGCTCGAAATGACCTGGAATAAGCTCTTATTTTCCATTAAACATTGTTGCATTCTCCTGAAAAGTCAGAGATGTATGTTTTTCATTGGACAGCAATGGTATCAAGTTGCTATGATATCCCAGGTGGTTGCTGTGCTGTTCCACAGAGCAGATTTTTGCTAGATAGTTGATGTGGTGTGCCAGGCGGTTGCTAGAGTGGTCTTCTTTCCAGTTAGTTAGAGTAGTTAGACACTGGTTCTCTAGTGGTTGCTAGGGTGTTGCCTGCTGTTTGCTATAGTGGTTGCTATGGTATTCTATGTGGTTGCTAAAATTGTTGAATGCTTTGGCATCCCATGTAGTTGCAAAGAGGTAGCTGGTGTACAAGCATGAGGGAGATGCACAAACTTTTGCCCCCACACTTCCACCATTCATTCCTATGAAGAAAAATTGTATGAAAAAATGGTTGCTATGCGGAAACCATACATGGAAACCATACATTCAATCAAAAACCTGAATAGAAGTGCACCAAAAAAAAAAAAAAAAAAAAAAAAAAAAACCTCTTGACTGGGAGACGAAGTTGCTACTCAGGTGTGCTAGGAGCTAAAATGGGAACAGATGATTAAGACTAAAATGTGAGTCTTGGCTCACCATAGCGCTGCTATTTAGAAAATACTAGGTGGCTCACATCAGCTGCTAATAAATGCTAGCTAGTAAGAGACCAGCAAGGCATAGCTTATTCAGGAGCAGGTTCTATATGGAGACTCACTTACGAAAAATTCTTTAAAAAATGAAATAGACTAGACATCGCTATAATGAAGGAACCATAGCAGAATGTAGTGCAGCATTGAAATGACAATAATAACTAGACTCAACCCTTCTTATCTCTGTCCGCTTAGCACTCTGTCCGTTGTTCCGTCTTGTTTGATCAGCATCATTCTGTCTCTGGTGCCTAAAACCGATGTTTGCCAGGCAGAACTGGATTTTTTTCTTTAACAGCCCTTAATGGTCTAGCTACATGCTCCATCCACCACACACCTCACAAGCTCAGGTAAGGCCAAGCGGGGTCTTGTTTTCCAGTGCCTTCGACAGTCAGACAGTCAGGCTTCGCTAGGCACCACTGTCACAGTGACAGCCACCATTGTCCCCAGAGTGACAACTGGCCAGGGCAGACAGAAGGCCCAGGGATAAGAGCCTGATAAAAATGCATTCAAGGTGAAATGATAGAGCTTCTTTACTTTCCCCTTTTCCTGCACGTCCCACGGGATGTCTGGGTTACTGGGCACTTTGGCACAGGACTTTTGTTCCAGCCCTAGCGCTGGTGGTCTTTGAAATAGCATCTCCCGCCATGGAGGTCACAGGACAAAGCGTTGTAATTAAGAGTCAATTAAGAATTCAGAATACCAGGCTTTGGTGGGGATCCCCCATCATTTCCCAAATGTTGGGTTGGGCTTTTATTCAGCCAGATTCTGTGTCCCCAGCGTGACCAGATGAGATCCAGTTTTACTTTCTCCAAGGTTATAGACGCCTAAGACTCATCGATGTGATCCATGGAAGCCCCACCTCACAACTTACAGAACTTAAGGGATCTGCTGCTAACATTTTGGTGCCATAACATTATCACCGATATTGAGTAGGTCCCCCTTGTGCCAAAACGAGATCTAAAGATCTGAGATATGAGTTTTAGACTCCATAAGATCTCTGAGTGTCCTGTGGACACAGGATGTCTGGGTTTCTAGGCACTTTGGCACAGGACTTTGTTCTGGCCCTAGCACTGGTGGTCCTGAAAATAGCACCTGCCTCATGGAGGTTATAGATCCAAGCATTGCAATTAAGAGTTTAAAATATTTGTCTGAATTCATATTAGGCTTTGGTGGGGATCACCCATTATTTCCCAAACATTTCCCAAATGTTGGGTTGGGTTAGATGGGGTTTGATGGGAAATGTATGTATATCTGAGAATAACCCAAGGAAATTCCGACTATGAACTAAGGCTATGGTCAGGGTCATGGTTAGCCTAAGTTACAGCCTAATTCACACAGAATTTTGTTGGGCTACAGTCAGGTTCAGTCAATATTTTGGGCCTATTTACACCCGGCATTAACATGTGTCTAAATCCGGACATCCGGATAGTATCTAAATCTACTTTGACCAGATTCTGTTTACACTTGTCTTGACAATGTGTCCCCAGTGTGACCAGATGAGAGCCAATTTTACTTCCCCAGGGTCATGTTGCCAATGCATGTTGCATGAAACTGGAGGGCGTAGCGTCTGAAGGAGCATTGAAGGGGGATTTATTTGTTTGGCTGTTGAGTTTCACATACCAACAGTCGCTCTCGAGAATCCTGTACGGCACCTTTAATCTAAGAGGTTTAACCAACATTGCATGAACTTCAGGGTTCAGTCAACATTTTGGGCCTATTTACATCCAGCATTAACATGTGTCTAAATCTACTTTGACCAAATTCTGTCTACACTTGTGTCCCCAATGTGACCAGATGAGAGCCAATTTTACCTTCCCAGGGTCATGGTCACCTAAGGCTTATTGAGGTGATCCATGGAGGCCCCACCTCACAACTTACAGAACTTAAAGGATCTTGGTGCCAGATACCACTCAGAGGGCTTGTGGAGTACATAATTCAGATGTCAGATCTTTTGTGATGGCACAACAGGTGGCTATTCAATCTTAGGCTGGCAGTGTTAACGTAGAGTGGTGTTAAAACATGTAATATCAGGCTACAGCTGATTTCAGAGAGAACGTTGGTGGGGTACATTCAGGTTCAGACAGAATTTCTCAGAATCTCTTAGGCTAAGTTCAGGTTCGAAACTTTTTTCAAGCTACATTGGAGTTCAGAAAGAATTTATTCGAGCTGCAAAACTGTGCTGTGGTTCAGAACAAAATGTTCTAAGGCTATATTCAGGTTTGGACTGATATTTCAGGCCCGGTTAAAGCTGTAATGCAATTTCACCTCTGTCATTGGTTTTTGGAGCTTGGCGGTGAGGGAATCTTAAGTGCTTGTTTAGTTGGCCAGTCTGCTTGTGCCCTCTTTGTCTCTCCGCCCTGGTTTCTCATTTCCTCTGGTGATTTACAATAGGATCACAAAAACCAATCTGTAATCTTACAAAACATTACTTCCCCCCACAGATGCGGTGCTATACAACGGCTACCTCCACTAAGCAATAGGGTAGGAAAAAAAAAAAAAAAAAAAAAGCCATTTCATATCACCCTCAGGATTATGCTGAGGAAATAGAATGTTCCAAGGAGGGGCCAATAATCCCCTCAGGTGAAGTGACATACCTGTCTATCATGGCTGCCAAAGAAAAAGCCCTTTAAATGCTCTAACGATGGGCCTCTTATCACTCTGGAGAGCATTCCAGACCATATCATTTCTCATTTTGAGCTTCTATGAATCCCCTCCGTCTCCCTTTTGCCCCTTGTAAGAACGCTGCCCCCTCCAAGCCTTATCTTCACACCAACCATGTGAACTGACCGACTGTATCTGCCATTTTTAACAAGGGAATCTGCTCTGTCTGTCCATCAAATCAGAAATGGAAGCAAGCAGGAGGGGTGGGAGGGTGGGCATTCTCAATATTTTTTGGATATATTGGACAAAGATGCCCACAATCTTGATTCTTGGTTTTTCCAGACAATATATAATATATAAACAGTCATGTCCATAAATATTTGGACAGTAACAGTGGGTTTTGTTTTGTAATTTTGTCTCCATACCTGACTTTAATGGTATTGAAATAAAGCCATCAGAATGTAATTGTAAAGTCCGGACTATCAGCCTGAAAGGTGCTGTCCGGTGTGTTTGCATGCTGGTAAGAAGTCCGGTGTTCCCACACAACACTATTCCAGGGGGCAATCATGCTTCTGCAGGGAGACGTCTCTATCTGGCACCTGATAGCTTTGTGTTAAACTACACTACACGCATTGTCAAGGAGACACAGTCGAAAAAAGCAAAAGACCAGGGGGCGAAAACATGTGTAAGCACTGGTGAGGATCGTTTGGATGGTGGAGAGACCTCCGAACGTTGAAAGACATTAAAACTACAAGCGCAATGTCGCCATGTTACCAATGCGTGTTGCATGAAATTGGAGGGTGTAGCGTCTGAAGGAGCACTGAAGGAGGATGTATTTGTTTGGCTGTTGAGTTTCACATATCAGCTCTCCAAAATCATGGACGGCACCTTTAATCTAACAAACATGGCATTAACTTTTTTTTTTTTTTTTTTTGTACAATTTTCACATGCTCAAAAGTAATTGGACAAAATTACATGATTATAAATATATGGATTATTTTTAATACTCACAAACAAATGCTTGCAAATGTCTGTATTGAATAGTTGCCGATAAATTGCCCAGCCCTAGTCTGTACTGTATCTTGAAGTAAACCCTAAATTTCCTTAATTTGTCAAGAAATAACAAGGACGTAATAACATAATAACATAATAACATAAAAACATAATAACGTAATAACATAAAAAACATGCCACAGCTGAGCATAAAGCTGCTTATGTGCCAATTGTCCAATTATAACTTTGGAGCCTGTGAAAATGAAGAGACTGTTAAATATATATATATTTTAATTAATCACAACATTTATTGCCCATTTATTAATTCAATTTTCATCTGTAACCAAAACAAACGGAAGCATACACAGCCCGTGCATCAGAATCTACGAGATGCTAAAACCTGTCCCCACAGCGCTCGTTAATTAAAGCACCAAAATTCAATTTGTTAATCTTCAAAACTAAATCTATAATCAATTTCTTACATCCATATTTCATTGCGTGTTCCAAGTGAACAGCTATCTTTTTTCCCACTTATTTTCTCTTTCACGCTGCGGACTAATTAATTTTGACTGGGTAATTAATTGACTCGTTCCAAATGCTTGAGCTGAAAGCCTCACGGAACGCGAACGGTTGGAGAAGCGGGAAAAAAAAAATCCAAAAAAAGCAGCGACGGACATCCGGAGCAGTCTCCTGCGAATGGAGGCTGGGTGCAAAACGCCTCTGTTTGGAGGACCAATTAGTCGATTGCTGTAATCAAATTCATAACGCGTCTCACTGTTTGCCTTTTTGGGCGCCAAACCATCCTAACAAACTATTGCAGTCGCAAGGGTTTGGAGGAACTGGAGGGAGGGCTCTTTATTATTTTTTTTTCTCCCCCCCCTTCTTCCTAAGAGCTGGCACGGCCGAGAGATGACTTTCAGCACCCTAATTGGATTTCCCGCTGCAGTGATGGGCCTAGCAGGGCTGGACAGCGGCCAGTCAGCTGCATCCAGGCTTCTGGTCCTTCAAGCTTCGGCAGTTCGGTGATTCTCACTCATTACGGGCTTTTGCGAGGAGACAGGGTCCCTCGATGTGGGTGGGTGGGTGGTGGGTGGAGGGTGTGTGGAATATTTGGATGATGCTTAACCGGCATCTCTGCTGAAGGTGGCAGGTGAAGAAAAAAGGCGTTTAAAGGCTAGGAAGCGGTGAGGCCTCCTCATGACTACAGTACTGTCTGACTGTAGCGTGTCTATTAAGATTGAACGTCTCAGCCTTTAATGCGGCGGCAGAAAAACAAGGGAACGTGATAAGAGGGACTCAAGGGCTTTCTCTCTTTTCTTTCTCTTTTTTCTTTTTTGCATACACACAGCGAAAGATGATATGATTATCCATTCATCTCACCCAGCATAAATATGTAACTCATAAAAAGTTTAGCAGCACGTCCCTGTTTAGTCTGGAGCGGGGCTGCTGATTACTAAATACGTGCAGATACGGCCGCACGCAATTCATGCCAGCTCCAGGCCACAGATAATTGTCTCTGCATAATGCATTTAAAACAGCTAGCACGTGGAATACCAATCGTTTCACCTGACTGCTTGATTCACAGTGTTTTGGGCGGCTGGCGACGGTAGTTAGTTCCCATTGTGAACAAGGCCTTTCGCAATACAGTATTCGCTCCTCGTTGCCTCCGGGAGCCCGGCAAATTGGATTGCAGGAAACGTTTTTATCATAAATCAGGTGAAAACAAAGCTTCCTCACGGCTTCCCCAAAAACCATAAGGACAGAACCTGGCCCAATTAAGTGACGGAGTGAGTCAGCCTCGCTTTTATCTCTCACAATGGCTTTGTTTTTTGCAGCCATTACGAGTTGCAGCTCTCGTCTACCTCGGACTCCTTATCCTGCAGCATTACCACGTGTGGTGCCACAGAGGCTGCCTGAGGAAAAAAAGGAAAAAATAAAAAACACAACACACACACATATATACACACACACACTCACACACACACACACACACACATCAGTGGAAGTCTCACAGCAGGCCAGTGCAGCATGACAAACAACGAGAAATCAATAGTTACCTCGGCATCCTTCACATCTCGCAGAGAGCTATGAAAGCATTTGTCTTCGATGTGGCCCGCGGGTTCTCGCATTCAGCTGTGTTCTGGTGTAATATAATATCATGCGGTATAAAGAACAAAGAGGCGGAAGATATTTATATATTCCATTGATCCCGCTGCTCTCGGAAACAAACGCCGTGTGGCGAGATGGCTCACTGTCGCGCCTTTGTTTCGCGACGTTGTGTTTAAACCAGTGGTGAACCGTGACTGTGAGACCAAGGCCAGGGGTAAGCAACCCGAATGATAAAGAGCTGTTATGGACCGTGTCAACAACAAACGCACCATCATGGGAGCCACATTCAACGTTGTCTGTTGAATATTAAACATTTCCCCAGTTTTTCTACTCAGTTTCATCACTTTCAGAAGTCCCACCCATGAGCTAGGACTAACTGATTGCACAATATCTCCCTCTACTCACTCAGCGCTGGGATAAGCCAGCATAAGCTTCCTCTAAGATGCAGAAAGCCAGCCTGAGGCTGCGGTATTGGGCAGCTGAACACACTTGGAGGAGAACACTAACTGCTACCTCTGCTGTATCAGCTAAAAGACTCCCACACTGGCTAGCATTGCACCGAGGGATGTGGGGAGAGGGAGGACAATTATGCCAATTATTGCTTAAACCTGATATGATTTCCCCGTGATAGGACCTACACTTTGACAGGTGCACCACTCAGGAGCCACTGGTATAACACAGAGAATTGAGCTTTTTACTATGTCCCTAAATACAGGAAAATACAGGAAAAGCTTTTAATTAAAGTGTAAAAAAATATTGTAGTCATTTCTATTGGTTCGTTTATTATAATATTTTGGCAAAAAAAAAAAAAAAAAATGGAGATACAAGGTGTCTGCATGACAGTGCAGATATACATGTCTAAATTATAAGACCTTAAATATTTATAAGTTACAGACATGTAATCTACAGCAATCAAGAAAAGAATGTCTGTTTATATTTTTGTTGTTTGTTGATCGATTTGCACAGGATACGAATGGGAGATGGGAGGCAATTTTTTTAAAGTTTTTTTAGTCAACCTCCAAAAATGTGATGATAGCCAATCTTATAACCCACTTCGAGGGATGATTGCCATATAAAGGTAAAGGTGCACGTATTGTCACTGTACAGTGAAATGTGTCCTCCTCATTTAACCCATCTGTGGTAGTGAACACACACACACACACTAGTGAACCAGGGGCAGTGAGTACACACACACACCCAAAGGTAAAGGGCCTTGCTCAAGGGCCCAACAGTGTCAGCTTGCCGAGCCACCACTGCCCCATTACATTTTTGTTAGTGTTTTGTTTTGTTAATTAGCAGCTACATGCTTATAACACGTATATAGGCTGTAGGTTACGCTATGCTACACAATGACTTGCCTAAAGCTGCTTTTTTGCCACAGACTTGAACGATCCGAGGTATCTGCTCCTCCACACTTGAGGAAAAAAACGTGGATAAAAACTTTTTATTCTATTTTTTTCCCACAGGATGTGACGGAATATTTACTCACATTTCGATTCGCACAGGATCAATATAAGATTATATTTTTACATCTCGTTTTACAGAAGGTAGTATGTGCCAGAATCTTTACTGCCGCATTCGGACGGGACTACAATTTCTAAGAAACTCTGGTAATAATTACATTAGCCCGCCTACCCATATAGGCCAGTTTGAAGCTTTAGCTGCTCAGTTATGGCCGTGTGATGAAGGACGAATGGATCCATGTGACATGAATTCATGGAAAACGTCTCAATGTTTTATAATATTTGTGTATAAACGCAAAAGAGGCTGTTAGTTCATCTTTAATCTTTCTTTCTTGCCATTTTTAGGGGTGTAACCATTCACAAAAGAGGCTGAAACCCCCAAGTTTGCACTTCACGGTTCGGTACGAGTTTGGATAAATGGAGTAAAAAGCAACAGAAATCCCTGAATGCATAAGACTTACCATTGATTCATTGATTCTGAACAAACTGTCGTGCAAGTTACAGTTTATCCAGCCTGCAGTGTGTAAATGTTAGTATGTTCGATGTGTTTCACACACACACACACACACTCAGAACAGTCAACAGTGAATGTAAAAACTACAATTACCATAGCAATACTCCTAAATCACCTACAATTTCCACAATATCATGCAAAAAAGTTTCCTGCTAACAGCTACAGCTGAAGGATATTTGGTTCTGCATTACGTTTGCCGGCCTTCGTCCACAGCGTGAACCCTTTGTCTATAGCTGAGGTCATACCGTGACATCTGTACCATGATGGTTCTGTATAAATACATGTACCATTACACCCTTAGCTGTTCTGTTTGCTTGCTAGCCAGCTACATCACACCAACAGGTAGGTAAATTAGTAGTTAGAGTGTGTTAGAGTGCTCACCAAGGGACTATTTTACTTAAATGAATTTACTACTACTTTAATACTTCTAGATGTAGCCGCATGTGGCCTTTATACCAACAGCAACTCAAAATGTGAAGGAAAAAAAAAAAAAAAACCCACCGGTACGATGATGCTCATTTCTGCTATACACCTAAGGAATTTAAGTAGTATGTTAGCGCTAAGCTAGGCACATTGTTTTTGTCTAATCTGAAGCCTTTAACAGACATTTGCATATATTTTAAATTGTGTGATGCAGTTCAACAGTCCTAGCTTAGAGCTCTGGCCACAATTTTTTCCTAGAGACCAAAAGCATCCAGAAGACTACACTGGTCCCAAATGTGATTGGCTGATTGATTGTTCTGTCAGTTACTGTTGTTCAGTGTTGGGGGTTAATCTGACGTGTTGGGCCTTGAGTTCTGCTTGTGAAGTGCTAATCAGTGGGAGAGCTTGTTAAGCTGCATCTCTCTGGATACCACTCAGGAAGAATATCGGACAATTGAGCAATTTTTCAGTTAGGAATTCACAAACCTATGCTTATAAGTTGAAATTATTAATGAAATTAGATTGCTACTGTAATGTTTCACAGTTTACAAAGAAAAGCATGATTCTACAGACTCTGAAGACCTAGAAGGCCCTAAGGGTTCCCCACCGTGTTTATCGGAAATGTCAATGCTTCAGATTTAAGCAGTCCGCAGAGGTTTTTCGGGGTGCATAGCTTGTACAGAAACCAGACCGAATTTGATATAACAGGCCTTCGTGTGCACCAGCTTTCTTGAACAATCATGGCAGCCAACATCCAGCCAAGCCAAGCAGGCAGAGCACAGAACAATTTTAATCAAGTGGTCACGACTGCATGCGCTAGCTGAAGCAGCAGGTGTCCAAACCAATCACAGAGTCTCAGCCAGCTTTTGAGAAACTTTCCCCTCGAATGGCACGAATAACCCAAATTTTATTGACTGATCTGATGAGGTTGGCAGGCCTAAACCAACTGGCTAAAGCTAAATGCTTGGGGTTCGCTTTTTGGGTTTGTTTGGTTTGTTTTTTTGTGTTTTTTTAAGAAACAGATGGCCTGTGTTTTGGCCTCGACACGCCGACTTTGCCTACTGAAGCAGTGAGACATGGTCCAAGTGCATGAGGATTCATTACTACGCTGCCATATGAAGACATACTGCCGTAGACATTACAGGAACACATCACAGCCTTGGAAATCAGTCCATTGGCTAAAATCTCTGAATACTCCCACACAGAATAATTACAATACACATGTTTAAGTGCTTGAACAGGCCTCACGTCTGAGTGGGTTGATACGTCTGCCATTGCAGTGAATGAATTGAATAAATGTAGTATAATGTAGTCAAGTGTGATATTGAACAATGCCAGTAAAGCTTGTATAGTTACAACACCAGTACCGTTCAATTGTATGTCACATTGCATGTGGACTATTACACCTATATGATATTTTATAATACCTGTAAAGTCACTGGCGTTACTGGTGCCACTTTGTCAACATCAAACCTAATTGGGGTTCGATGTCTCATTTTCTATATTCTGAGCTCATTTCCATGGCTTCACAGTTGGGCATAGCCATTCAGTGACAGTGAAATGTCCTAGGTTTCCAAAGCTAGCATACGTTGCGATGCCCGAGCCCAGGCAGCTGTTCATAAAAGTAGAAAATGATGAAATCTTAAACGTAACAGCCAGAAACAGCCTCTCAGTTCAGCATGTGCAACCGCTTTGCAACAGTACAAGCCTTCACACACTCTGCCCTCTCAGTCCCAACCCAGCGTCCCTGCTAAACGCTGATTTATAGTCTGAGCAAAGAGATGCTTTGTAATGCCAATCCATCTCACTTCAGGGTGACAGAATGCTAACTTTGCTTACAGAAGTGTATCCATGAAGGCTATTGAGTTTAGGTTAGCTGGCCTAGCGTGACGATAGATGATGACTAGCCTGTTAGCGGAGTGGCAGGTAGCCACACAAGGATGTGACAGAAAAGGCCTGGAGCGGTTATGGCAGAAGGCCCCCAGCAATTCTGCTGGGATCTCATCTCAAGTTCCAGGGTGCCAATCAAATTGTCTGTAAACACTGCCTGACAGGGTTAAGGTACACAAGCTTCACACGCTGGCATTAAGGGAACGAAACTGCTGTTATGAACGTTTGAAATCGGGAGCTAGTTCGGGGTCAAGGAGCCTCCCTCTGATAGCCCATATTGCCCACGCTTCACATGAAATCTATTTTGATGAGTGAAGTGCATTTCTACTATCACTACGCAACAGAAATGCATCTCGATTATCTCATAATCATATGCATTACATTAGCTCTGCAAATTGCCTGACTGTCAGGTTGAATATTCATACGGAGAAGTGCGGCAGCTGACGATTTGCGCTATCTCTGGGGCCGTGATGGCATGACCTGGTTGTTTGAGAAGCAGGGGGAAAAAAATGGTGTTCTCTTCCATGTCAGAGTTTGACGGCCTTTCCGGGGGGCTTCGGGAGGTGCTAAACGCTCCCTCTGATCTCCCCCAGCATGAGGTGATGCTTTGATTCCAGCCAAACGCCATTGTTTTCAGATCAAGCGGTTGCTGGAGAAGCTATAAGACACGATCAATAACAATGCAATTAAAATGCCATTAGTGTTTGCCATGTTTCTCGGCTTGAGCCTCATTAAGATGAGAAGTGATTTTGCTGTGATACATGCTTAGAACTAGTGTTGGAATTCTCTTCGTCTCCCTTAAGCACATACCTCGTAAAGCCAATCACTCATATATATATATATATATATATATATATATATATATATATATATATATATATATATATATATGTCTACCGCATTATCATTACATTGGAATTCATATGAAATAATAAATATGAGAACAAAGCACAGACTTCCAGCTATGAACAAGGGTCAGTATTATATTCTGTCAGCAGTTTAACGTTCAATGCTTGACTGAAGAACAAGCCTTAAACACTGTACTTTCTTCACCGAAAGCTAAAAACCCACGCAAGTAAACAGACGTGTTACACCCCCTGGATTTATATACGGCCTCTCTACGTTAAACGCAACACAAATTTTACATCAGAAAAATAAAGAAGAAAATAGTGCTAAACCCAAGCAGGAGCCAGTGTGGTGTGGCCATCTGGTGTGTGCATGAAAAGGCTAAAAGCTAAAATTTTACTAAAATGAAAAAAATAAATAAGATACTAAAATGTAATTCGAGCAGCAGAAAAAGCTTAAAGCTAATGCTAAGCTTACCAAAGGTAAGCCACGATGCGTTAATCTGATGCGGTGACGCAGCTAAAAAGAGTAAAAGCAAAAATTTTACTAAATATAAATACGAACAGAGGCTGCAACCGGCAGCCGGGTCCCGAGAGCGCACAGTAGGCCTTGCTCTCTCCTGGCGCTTCAATCCAGACTCCAGCGGCAGTTCGAACAACGCAGAGGGGGGTGTGTGCTGGTCGGCCATCACCTAAAAATATATATTAGAGGCTAAAGATGTCTTTGGAGTGGCAGAAAGGGTAACACACACACACACACACACACACACACACACACACACACACACATTCAGATGTGCTATATGCTTGTTTATTCCCATTTGCCAAGTCTACCTACACACTACTTGCTCTTGGTTCTGTGTCTGCCTTGTTTTAAGGAGTTCCCAAGTGGCACGCCGTTACTAGGCCTGGATCTACTCCTACAATGAGCACTAAACAAAAGATCCATACGTTTCGAAAATCTCCAAGCAGACTGGAGCGGAGAATTTAATTTAGATGATTTTCAATTTATCCCCAGCGTGGTCAATCTGCCTGAGATGAGCTTTGATGGATCAATCAGCTTATTCCTTGAAGTTTGAATTTAGCAGCGAAGCCTCCAATGTGGGCTGACACTTTCCAAACACACACTCAATTAGGACGCAGTGATTGCGTGATTCCGACAGGTGTGGACATGCATAATGCATACTGGTGGTGGGTTGTGGCCTGCGTAATGCTAGTGATATTAGGACAGGAACACATACAGGTTAATGCAGCATGTTACACGTTGCTGATTTACCACTTTAAATAATAATATTATTATACATATGATGATAATATATGAATTAATGAGGCGAAGAAAGACGAGCCTTTCTGTGCAAATGCATGGGTGTGCTCTTGTATGTCAGTATACACACAGCTTTTCTGCCGAGACACTGTACCACCGCAGCTGAATGCTAATGCCAGATTAGGGGGAATCTCATTCGCTTGCATATGCCTGTGCTGAAATGAGGCCTCCATAGAAAGATAGGCATGCTTATGTAAAGGGAAAGGAAATGTCATTGTGTTTTCCACAGGTTCCAGCTGGAAGTGATTTATGAGGGTCACCGGTGTCGCTGTGAACGACGCATGCGCTCGCATCGCTGATACACTTCCGATGGAGAATGGCTGCTAAAAAAAGCCTCGTGTTTATGCCCCCAACAGACTCCACACCACCACACAATATGTCATAAATCCCACAAATGAAATTGGGTGGGCCTCTCACAACACCGCGCTGCCACAGGTCCATGCATGCCCCACATCCGAGCAGATTGCTGATACCGCCACCTGTCTGCATCTGAATAATGGACTGCCACGCGAGTCCCAGGCTTCATACACATCTTTCACGCGCCTCACTGTGAACTTCCCCCCGCTGCCAATAAAGACGGATTGTACGATTCCAATGAGCGCCGGGGGGCTATAACAGTGTCCCTGCACTCGATTGAGGTCCACATGCAGGTCATTTATATTTAAATTATATACAATTTACTAACTGACACGTATCACCCTGACTATACATTCATACGCTATGAAGAAGGGTCAGGAAAACAGAGCTATAACATTAGCCAATTCCAAAATCCCAAAGCTATTGTGCAAGACTCATTATATTAACACCCCCAAGATTTACATACAGCCTTTCTAGGTTAAACGCAAAAGAATTGTACTTCAAAAAAATATGAGAAGATAAAATAATAATAAAATAAAATGTTAGATGCTAACATGCTAATGTTAGACCAACCAAACCAGAGCCAGTGAGGTTATCTGATGTGGGAATAAAAGAGTAAAAGCTAATGCTCGGTTGACCAAAGCAAGCAACGCTGTAGTTTTCTGGCGCACTATGGCCTATGAAGCAGCTGAAAAGTCTGAAATCAGTATGTTTCATGACGGAAGCAGATTAGAAATAAAGTTGTACATAAATTAAAATGATTAAATCTCCATTTCCACCTTAACCAAAATCACATACTTATATATACATCAAACAACCACCTAAAAAAACAAATAAATATATTCTATGGCACCGTTAAAATTAGCTAGAAGCATTATGCTAGAATTGGTATTTCCTAGGCACCCCCTACAGTACGAGGAGTGTCATTGCATGTTTTGTGCCACCCTCTAAAAGCCTTGCTGTACACCTGCATTTCTGGACAAGCTGAGAGCTACAGAGCAGTCACTGAAAGTGAAAGGTGATTTACAAAAGGCCTTTCTAGGTGAAACGCAACAGAACTGTACTTCAGGCTAACACTAATGCTAGGCAGTTTCAGAACCGAATCTAAATCTAATGCTAACACACACACACACACACACACACACACACACACACACACACAACGTAGCTCAAATCACAGCACATTCATCCACTATAAACCAGTTATTTCACACCAGCAGTCGACAAACAACAGATATCAGTCCAGATTGTATAACACTACACACATGCAAACAGGAAGTGTGTGTGTGTGTGTGTGTGTGTGTGTGTGTGTGTGTGTGTGGAGATGAAGCACCGTGGTGGACAAGCTTGGTTATCTGCATGGCTGATTTAATGACACTCGGCGCACTCAATCTGCAGCCCAAACAAATAAATGCTAGCTCCTCGTGCCGTTCCTCTGGGCTTTACAGTACTGCTCACTTAAAGTACAGCTGGAGCATACATCATCGGGACAGTCGCTGGGACATGCCTGTTGATTCCCAGCTGCATTCAGGAATTTTCAGCATTTGAGCTCGGAGATAAAGCCGGGCTCCCCCACTCCGTTAATGATCTCTCCCCTCCAGCTGAATCATAAACGTCGTATAGAGATATCAGCCCATTCTAGTGGGGCATTCTACATTACAAGCCTGAGCGGACACAGTGGCGGAAATGACGGCCGCTTTTGTCTTTTCTCATCACATATCTAGCAGCTCTCAGATACGGTACTGCTAAAGCCCATTCAGGGCTAATGAAAAGAATGCTCCCTCACATGTGCTGCTTCACTGAAAGACCACTATGGTATATGGGTGGAAGAATGGCACGGGCCGCTCGAGCCTGGCCTATTGATTTGTACTCCCTGTATAACCGGCAGGGCAGTATATTGTCCTGCAGATAGCTGGATTACGTTGAGGGATGGATGGGGGGGGGGGGGGGGGGGTCATCCTACTCACACAGAGAGAGTGAAGACAGTTATGTTCTGGGACTCCTGGTCATGGATGGTATGGATGTAGCATTACCAGGGATCAAACCTGCGACCCAGGCCAAGGCTTAGTCTATTATGGGATTAGAAACGGTCATTAACAAACGATTAGAGACTGATTTTTAGGCTATCAAGGCCTGTTATCATGGGCGCTGGAATAGCAGGAGGCTAGCAAGCATTTTCTAATGCAAATTCATAGGACAGCCGAACACAATTGGAAGATATCTGTCGGCCATCCTGGAGCATCATAGTTTGGCACAGGTGAATCTTTCCCTTAATAATAATAATAATAATAATAATAATAATAACAATATAAAAAATAATAGTTATTTTTCCATATTAAATGTCTTAACCTGGAAGTTATTGAGGACTGTACATCGACCAATGGATTGGGGCCGGGGCCGATCCAGGCATTATAATGGATTGGGTCTTGGCTATTTTAATCCTAGATCAGTTCCTAGTCCTTGTTTTAACTACAGTGTTCAGGGCGCCACCTGGTGTCGAACATGAAAACAGACCATAATATCTGACACTTACAGAACTCTCACTGAAACACTCTTGTTTTACCAGCGGGAGAACCACTCACCTTTCTCTGTTTTTAAACCAGCACAGAAGAGCTTATTCAGAACCGAGTGGAGGCTAACGCTAATGCTAATACACACACATACGTTATAGAAACCAGATCACACATAGCATCACATCCACCCACTATAAACCAGTTATTACACACCAGTAGATCAACAACAATAGATATCAGTCCAGCGTAGGTACCACTAAACACACACACACACACACACACACACACACACACACACACACACACACACACACACTCACAGGAAGTGATTAGACTGCAGGAGCTGGGAGCTGATTGGTCAGGGAGGAGAGTCAGACTGAATTATAAGATTTAAACACTATAAAACAGTGATTTTAAGAAAAGTCTCGACTAAACTAAATCAGTCAGTCCAGAAAGTCTGATTATAGAAACTGATTCTGAAAATAAAAGGATTTTACTGAACAAATTAATCAGCTGCTCAGTTTATCTGTGTTCAACTGTGTGGCTGGATTATTTATAAAGATCAGGTCAGATCGGTATCGGCTGATACTCAGGTCAGACCGGGGGGCAGAATACGCTGGTCAGGACATCAGGTATATGCTTAAAATTATAATAATATCATAATATAGTATATCTTAGTATATATATATATATATATATATATATATATATATATATATATATATATACACATATAAAATTTTATTTTCATGGGATATACACTATAATGATATGAAAATGTAAATGAAATGAAATGAAATGAAATTAAAAATTCTAATAATTATACAACAATAACAAAACATAAAAACCTGAAACCCCCTGGTGAGCAGCCAAAGGTGACAGTGGCAAGGAAAAACTCCCTAAATAAATAAATTAAATAAATTAGATATAAAAGTCACTGAACCACCAAAACTGTTCTACTGCTCAGGTTTTCAAAATATTATAACATAATATAGTATTACAATAACATAATATAGTATAACTTATATTATGATAACTTAAATGTAAATTAAATTCAATTAAATAAAAAATTCTACTAATTATACAACAAGAACATGATAATTATTTCAATAATAAATGTCTATCTGCAATCTTTAGGTCAGTTTTCCCAGAGAGAAAAATAGCTAAAATTGTAGACTGTATCACAGACCTTTTCAAACGAGGGGTGATCTTTTCACATTTCTGGATGGATCACTTTCATGCCCTATACTCATTATGAAAATGAACACTTTCTGTGCTCCAGTCTGTCTGTTGAATGTGATCTGATGATGCCTGCACACGCTGAATCGAGAGACTACCCAGCATGGCTTCACTTAGCACTGTGTGCATACCTCCCTTGTCAAGGTAACAGCAGTGAATCTTCCCTAATGCTTGATGAGGTGGGAGAACCTTGTTGGCCAGACGGAACAGGCTTGCTTGATTTCCCTCAGCGCAGTCACTAAAGCACTGTAGTCTTTAGACAATCTCTGCAGCCTCTCCACGGGACACAAAGCGCTGCGTGCTGCCACACTGATGTCAGAAACGCCACTGAGCAGTGCTCGCCTGAGATGCCGCCTCTATTGTTATTCCGCTCATGTCGGAAGACACGATGCCACGCGGTCCCGTCCACACAGGACGCGTGGTCTCCAGCCTCTCCTATCGGAAGCTCCACTCTTTGAGATGTAACGCTCCATTTAGCGACGCCTTGCCCTGATCAGCTGCCATGATCTGGGGCATTAACATTTGTCTGTGAGAAATTGATCTAATTGTAAATTATCCTTGAAAAAATATGCGCTCATTAGCATAGCAAACAGAGATGGAATGCTGATTAGGAGATGGCAATTAAATCGCACAGTCGCGTCATAAGAGTGGCGCGTGGGCGACGTTCTCGTCGTTACTTTGAAATTAGTCGTGTTCAAAACAAACCCAGTGAAGGCCGAGGGAAGACGGGCTGGGACTGCGTTGTTTTGAGTGAGAGTAGTTAGGATCTGTAATGTGGTCTGCCTTGGGCCTGACCCCACCCTAAGGAAAACCAAATCCACAGTTTGATCACAAGCAGCCCTTTAAAAGCTGCTTTGAATCTCCGAGACAAAACTGAGCAAGTTTCGTCATCAGCTTGAGGGGATTTAAGGATTTAAGGCCTTTTCTCTCCAGTTTCTCTCACAACACTTGCAATAGCTTGGGTAAAAAAAAATATGGTAAAATTACTTTTAAAAATGTCTTCTTGATTTTGTGTAGCAAAGCTAGAGCTTGTAGCCTTATCACCTTTTTACCTTTTCACTTAGGAAATCAACGAAACAGCTGTTTCTAGACATTTGCATTCAACGGCAGATAACTAGACAGTGCTCTTGCAAGCCAGTTAGACAGCTAGAAACATAGAAAGGGATCCTCAGACATCTTCAGTAGACAACTTTAAGGGACGTTGGGCCTTTTCTCTCCCATTTACAGACCTTGGCTTCTTTTCCAGCGTAGAGCCAAATGGTTACTAAGGCTGTGCCATACTGCTCCACGCTGGTGCTAACACCGCAGTAGCGAAGTCGGACGAGCCTGGCAGCCAGGCCGTGCTAACACTGTGGTATCGATGTTGAAGAAGTCCGGTAGCCTGCATGCTAATAGAAGTTCTATAGCGATGTTGAATGAGTCCGGTAGCTGGCATGCTAATACTACTACTATAGAGATGTAGCCGGCACACTAATACTACTACTATAGAGATGTAGCCGGCACACTAATACTACTACTATAGAGATGTAGCCGGCACACTAATACTACTACTATAGAGATGGAGCCGGCACACTTATACTACTACTATAGAGATGTAGCCGGCACACTTATACTACTACTATAGAGATGGAGCCGGCACACTAATACTACTACTATAGAGATGTAGCCGGCACACTAATACTACTACTATAGAGATGGAGCTGGCACACTAATACTACTACTATAGAGATGGAGCCGGCACACTAATACTACTACTATAGAGATGTAGCCGGCACACTAATACTACTACTATAGAGATGTTGAATGAGTCCGGTAGCTGCTGTGCTAATACTACTACTATAGAGATGTAGCTGGCATGCAAATACTACTACTATAGAGATGGAGCCGGCACACTAATACTACTACTATAGAGATGGAGCCGGCACACTAATACTACTACTATAGAGATGTAGCCGGCACACTAATACTACTACTATAGAGATGTTGAATGAGTCCGGTAGCTGCTGTGCTAATACTACTACTATAGAGATGTAGCTGGCATGCAAATACTACTACTATAGAGATGTTGAATGAGTCCGGTAGCTGGTGTACTAATACTACTACTATAGAGATGGAGCCGGCACGCTAATACAACTACTATAGAGATGGAGCCGGCACACTAATACTACTACTATAGAGATGTAGTTGGCATGCAAATACTACTACTACTATAGAGATGTAGCTGGCATGCAAATACTACTGCTATAGAGATGTTGATAAGTCCGGTAGCTGCTGTGCTAATACTACTACTATAGAGATATAGCCAGCATGCAAATACCACTACTATAGAGATAGAGCCGGCACGCTAATACTGCTACAATAGAGATGTAGCCGGCATGCAAATACTACTGCTATAGAGATGTTGAATGAGTCCGGTAGTTGGTGTACTAATACTACTACTATAGAGATGTAGCCGGCACACTAATACTACTACTATAGCGATGTTGAAGGAGTCCGGTAGCTGGTCTGCTAATACTACTACTATAGAGATGTAGCCGGCACACTAATACTACTACTATAGAGATGTTAAAGGAGTCCGGTAGCTGCCGTGCTAATACTACTACTATAGAGATGTAGCTGGCATGCAAATACTACTACTATAGAGATGTAGCTGGCATGCAAATACTACTGCTATAGCGATATTGAATGGGTCCGGTAGCCGGTGTGCTACCGTTACGATAGCGATGTTGAATTAACTCAGTAGCGTGCTACTATAGTGTGCACAGAAATTGTACCCAACCCATGATCTCTTCTATCCCTAATGATTCTCAAAAGCTATACATGTCTGTACATGTGGTATACGGCTCTGAAATTAGTCTATGCTTCATTCCGCCACTGCTCCTCAGGGGCCTGTAGGTGTAATGGAGAAATAAACAAGTCTTAAATGAGCCCCAGATGTTCCTAAAATGCAACTCCCCTGATAGTTCAGGGCATTGGAAAGATATAACAGTGAGCGGCAGGGGTGTATGATAATATACCATTCTGCAATTTTATTGTTACATATTGCGATTGGGATATGTCTGGCAATATGTCTGGCTGTCAGAGGTAATGTGTTAATAATGTGCCAACACACTAAATTATTAACGTCATTATTTTTTAACGCATTTCCCTTGTTTAGCCTGTCAAACCATCCATACTTCCATGCTGAATCACACCAGCTGCAACATGCACACACTGTATGTTGCTCTAACAGAATCTGTGGCTGAATCTTAAATGTCTTTTTCCTTATTCCACGTATTTAGAGCCATTTCTAAATGAGAGGGGATTCCAGCAATTGTACGTAAGCATCATTTATTGGGAGGTAAGGCCACTTTGCCAAGGCCTGGAGAAAGACTCAAGTGGTCACTCTTAGCTGAGAGTAGTTACATTTTGGGGAACATAAGAGGAGCATGCCTGAAGCCCCTACTCCCTGATCTAACATCCTATTACTTCCATCTCTACCTTGTTCATGTGTCTATGGCAAGTCTGTGCAACCCTCCACCACCCTGCCACCTCTCTTTAAATCCTGTTATCTTGGCATTCATCAGAGGGGGGACTGCCGTCCTGCCACAAAACAGAAGCCATCTGAACTCCAGCCCAACTAGCAAAAATTAGCTCGGATATTCAGGAGCAACCCAGTGCCCTGCCATGAACTGGAAGCTGCTGGAACACCAGTGTCCCAGTCTACAGTTTTTGAGGCTGCTGTCCAGGAAAGAAGCCCCTGCTCCAAAATCCACACCTTCAAACTTGACTTGAGTTGAGTTGTTTGGCCGCAATGACCAGAGGTATGTTTGGAGGAGTAAAGTTAAGGCATTTAACCCCCAAAACACTGAACCAAGTGTTAAACATGGTGGTGGTAGCATCATACTCTGGCACTGTTTTACACCTCAGAAATCTTCAACATAACCTCAAACCATCAGCTAGATGATGTTCTAACAGGCCCCTTATGACCCCATACACACATCATAGGTGGTTGTGGAGTGGGTAAAGCAGGATAACCAATCATTTTGGAGGAGATGATCATCCTGCCATTGTGTTGTTCTGCCTGGTGGCGTCTTGGAGACAGAGATCATGGAGGACATTCACTGATGTGCCTTGTGGTTGTTCCATCAGGAAGGGTAATCATGATTAATGACACGAGGTTGCAGGAACAGGGACTGCATAGGCGTGTAATTGGCATTAATTATTTGGAGTTGCGCGCTGTGTGTTTTGCAGTGGGTCACCACTGACGCACTCCACTCAGCCAGCAGCCGGATTCAGCTAGGCAGAGATGCTAATGGTGGCAATAAACGAGATTCCTCCTCATTCACAGTAATCTCTGAAACATGGGCGTTCTTTTCAAATGGGTATTTTGCATGTATTGCTTTACTGCGAGGCGGTCGGCTGGGAGTGGGGGTTGTTTGTCCTTACGTTTTAAATGGGATGGAACATGGAACAGCCTGAAGAATTTATCATACATTACTGATGCATTGGGAGAAACATGCTTCGCCGTTCATAAAAAAAACAAAAAAAAAACATGCATTGTGGCGGAGAACTGATAAGACCACTGCGCCGGGTCATAAATCACAAATTTGCAACAGAGGTACGCCAAACACGGTGACCTTTAGCGGATCCATTTAGCACAAACGCATGAAAGAAATCAACGATCTACCAGGTAAACCCTATCCCCGATCTGCACGTGATAAATACACCTGTAAGGCTACATTACACTGTATAATGTCATGGTGCCTGACTAAAAGTTGAATATGTAAAGCTTAATTGAGTTATAAGGAGCCATGCATTATTCATGGGCACGTTGGATTTCAGACATATTGTCAAAATAGCGCGGTGAGGGATGGGCTGGAAATACGACTAATGCAAGGTATCCATGACGTATGGCAGGGCTCGGAATGATCAGGTTGTTCGGGGCTGAAATACGCCCCTTAAAGGGCAGACACACCCCAGAAGCAGGCAGCACTTGGAGAGGGAAGGGATTCAATTCTCGGTGATGCAAAGGCAGCATTGCCTTAAAGGGTAGAAACACCCCAAAGCAGAGAAGTTGCAAAGTTGTGTTTTGTAAAGTAAACTTCCCAGCTTTGGAGCTCTATGCTTTATAATGGCAGTGATAGGAAGCCCAGCTCCTATTGTCTTCATCTTCACTGAAGGTCCACTTAGGAGGGTTGTTACAGTCTGCAGTGCGGTGAACACAGTTAACTTACAGTATTGCTGTAATCTTTGGTGGCATTGAAGGCAAGAAAGTTGGAGAAGCAGGTTTGGCCAAGGAAGCGAGGAGGCCTAGGACTGTTGCTGAGATAAGTGGTCATCTATAACATTGATCCAGAAAACCTTAGGTAACCCAGAACTTTGCTGGAGGGGCTGTACGTCTGAATCATTACCCAGACTTCATCCTGCCAGGCCCCTTGGGTAACGTCTGACGTCCAAGCCCATGTGTAAATGAAGCAGGTCTGGAGATTTCACAATGGGTCATAACCGTACCTCATGCACACGCAACACAAGGGTTCACTTGTAGCCTGCAATACTAATAAATGTTTTTACATAAATGTTTTTTGTATAGCGCTTTTTACAACTGTTGTTGTCACAAAGCAGCTTTACATAATTAGTAATTAGTAAAAGACAGAAAAAAAGAAATAACATAAGAAGACATGAAGGATCCAAGACCCCCAGTGAGCAGCCAACAGCGACAGTGGCAAGGAAAAGCTCCCTCAGAGCTGGAGGAAGAAATTTATAATAATTTATAAATTATTAATAAAATTCACTAAACCATCTATACCTGTTCTGATCATAATCACAATATATTAATCATGGTGTAGATAGTTAATAGTGGTGATATTAATAGTGGCAGATAGTTAGGTTTTAACATGGTCATTAAACAGGTGGGTGTAAATGTGAGTAAAGGTTAAGGGCAGTGGGTCATTTAACTCTAGTCTCTTTTTTATATTGTATGGACACTTTATCAGAAACCTCCACCTTGCTGGTGTGCACTTAGAGTCTGTAGTCCATCTGTTGATGCACAGTATGCGTTAACCCTCCTCTCGCCCCTCATCAATGATCCAGTTCTGACCACACAGCTGGGCTCTATTTTGGCTTTTTTTAGTTTAGTGGACCAGTCTCAGGCCAGCAGTAACAGTGACATGTATAAAAGCGCCTGCGCTGTGCCTGATACACTCATATCAGCACCACACACACTACACTGTCAGTGGCACTGCTGTGCTGAGCTGGGGAAGGTCCACCACTTAAATAATAAACAGCGTGCAGTGGTCAGAAACTGACCTCTAATTGCCTATACAAAAAAGGACAGACCAAAAAAAAAAACGGAGAGCACTCGTGTACTATCTAGAGAATTAAATTGACTCACAGATTAAAAAAGACATTTCGGCATGCCTCAGCATGCTCATAGGATGCCAGCCAGCAGTGCTAAAAAGACCACAAGGGTGTATACCACTACCTTGTCATGGTCAAGGTCATGACCAAAAATATATAAAAATTGGTCAGAGAGCACCTTTCATGTATTCAATTTTCGACCTGAAGCTGCCATTAAAGCAGCATTATGTACAAATTGGTATTGCTTGCTTCTGGGCTTCCACTACAGTTTGCGAATTTGTGATTTAAGCCATTTTTAAAGGACACGCTTTACACATGCATGTCTGGACAAGCTGAGAGATACAGAACAGTCACTGGAAGTGAAAGAAGCATGTGGACTGAGGCGGTAGATTAAAATTACAAGATTTTGTAAGAGGCACTATTCTTCCTAATACAGTCAGTGAGGCATCTACACTCGATTTTGAAGCTGATATTTTAAGGTGCAATGTTACATAATGTTGCTTTAAATACAAAAAAAAAATCAGAAGCCATTTCTAAAGAGATAAAGAGATTCGGTCATTCACTTGCATATGTGTGTGTGTGTGGGGGGGGGGGGGATGGAAAACAGGAGTTTCCTCAATTCAAAAAGAATGAAAAGATACAGAGAAAATAGGGCCGCTAACAGTCATACAATACCTGGCAGACCACCACATCTGCCCTATCAGATAAACAGTACTTAAAGCTTTTAACTTTGAGAGAGAGGAGAAAATCTCCGAGCCAGAGTCCAGACCTCAACATCATTACATGTGTACGGGATGATCGAAGCTCATTCGTGCTTAATGTTAAATACGGATCGGATTTAACAAAGGAATCCTTCAGTTCGTACTTTGCATTCATTTTGTCCGTATCTCTGCATGTTCTGTAAAAGCTTACGGATATGGACGGGAATGGAGCAGTACCACTGGAAATCGTGGGGCAGTGTAGCCAGTATTGCAAGTGGGACACGACCACTGCTTTATGGACTCGGCAAAGAAGAGACCTCGGCAGAAAAGATACTTATGGTGGAAGGGGGGTGTATCTCTTAACATCCATACTGACGTAAAGGACGCATGGAAGTACGTGGACGGTGAGGGACATCTTCATTTTTGTCCATAAAGGGAGGATCAATGAGCCTTTAGATGTAAGGCAGAAAGAAAAATCTTCTTTCTGAAAGTGAAAGTGAGTCTCCTGAGAAGAATGGAAGCTGTAATGGGGTAAAGCTGGACAAGCTAAACCCTCAGACATTTGATATCTGATTTAGTTGTTGAGGTTTTTGTGTCCTTTTCTGTTAAAAATGTTCATAAATGAGTTTAATGAGTGGAAATACGTGTTAGATGTTTCTATGAAAATGGACAGTGATTGTCTGCCATGTGCATTTCATGCCAAAAAAGTGAGGAATCTCAATCAGTTCAATTAAACTCTGAAATTGACCCTAAATATAAGGCCACCGCCAGTGTTTTTTTGGTGTGTTTTTCTTTTTCTTTTTGCATTTCCCAGCCAGCCAGATGAAATGCTTTCAAGATATTTTACATCGCTGTGTCTCTCTGCTCTCTTTGAATTAATTGCGTAGGTAATTACATTTAATGGCTAATCTGACAGCAGAACACTCAAATTGATAATTAGCCTTTCAAAGAGGAAATTAACGACTGTTTTGCTCGCTCTGGCACAGGTTTTTAAAATCACACCATGGGCCAAATGACAGAAATCCAAAGTTTGGCTAAAAGCCCCATGATTGTTGATTACTCTTCTTCCTCAGCACCTGGTTCCTGGCTGGTGTAAAGGTGGCCTGCAATGGAAAACTGTATTCATCTTGGCGTAGTCAAATAATGTGAGTGTTTGTTACATGGAAGTGACAAACTGTGAACCTCAAACACTGCTGTTCCTCCTTCAAAAGAAAATCTGGCAGAACCAAAACAGAGCTGTAAAACGGGCCAATTCTAAAAGCCCAGAACTGTTCCATCACAGTCCTGACTCGCCCACTAGCTGACCACAATCCAACTGCAACAGTTACTTTGGCAGAATATGGAAGCAAGGCTAAACAGGCTAAAAGAAGCACTACGCAGAGGTGAGTCAGGCAATATGGGGATGCCACATAAGCTAGCTGGTTGCTACAGTCGGCTGGGGATGGCCCAAAGTACAGTGTTGCTGAGGTACGGCATTGCGGCGGGCCAAACCGAAGCACTGCTGTCCGACTTATACTATTATATTTTTACCCTGCAGTTTCCAAGATTTTCAGCACGGTTCCGGATCGTTTGGAGTGACGGCTAGCTTTGTTCGGTTTCTACGTAGCAACTGATTTCTAAGAATTTTTCCCTTAGGAAAAAATAGGGTGCAAAAGTTTGTGCACCCTGCTTCTAGCTCTTGGAGTACCACATCAACCACCCCAACAAACACGGAGAAACACCGTAGCACCCACTTACCAATGCCTTAGCAAGCACCTAAAATGCCATAGCAACCATATTCTTCTTTTCCCCGAGCCCTCCCTAAAGGATAATCAGTATGTTTCATTCAGCATTAATATAACAGGGTGGTAAACAGGCTTGTGAAGCCGCATTTGAGCACTTTTCACCTCAACCACAGTCACATTCTTAGTATTTATACTTCAACCAACAACTTAAATACCCAATAAATGTTTTATTTGGCACCTTTAAAAAGCAGCAGCATCTTGGTCCAGTCCTGCATGGTCCAGTTGTCCTGAGGACTCAACTTTCCCTGCAAACAAGCAACACATACTGTTGGGGGGGGGGGGGTTGTTTCTGTTTGTTTTGGATGGCTGCAGTATGTATTCTGAAGAGGAGCGCGAGTGTTGAGCATTCGCGCACAAATCCACTTACCCAGTGCATCTTTCCCCCCCTTTCTGAAGCTCTGGTTCAGATCTCTTTGTGGTGCTCCATCGCAGCACCTACGCTAATAAGCCGCCTTTGTAGTTCATGTGGCTGCTTGTTGTTAGGCTGTTTGTCCTCCTTTTAAATGCATATCCGCTCATCAAGCCATAATTACTCTGAACTTGAAGCGCAAGCTCGCAGCTAAGACCCAGTTCTCCGCTTCGTTCCTCTCATCATCTTCATTCCTCTCGAAAAAAGAGAAATGTTTCGCAGATGTTCTTCTTTGTTGTTACGGATCTCAGAGCAGGATTACAGCTCTTTCAGACAGTGATAATTCTCAAAGGGGGCAGATAAGGCTGCAGTAAAATGCATTTATTCAGTGGTTTTAAACTGTTCTCTGATGCCCTCCAAGAAGGTGTGTGTCGAGGCAACGGGCTCATGACACAACAGCTCACGACACAGCGGCTCACACAGAAGCTGTATAGCAAAACTTAGCTCAGCATCACATGGAACAGCATTGCGTAGCTTGGTGTTTTGCACTGTGACAAGAACAGCGCAATTACGTACGTAATTATATCATTTAAAACCTATAATATAATTTATATAATTTCGCTAGCTAAAGAGACAGCAAACCAAGCCACGGTCCCGAGGCCTGGTTTGTCTAGCCACCCATTTTCCCTTTAACTAGCCTGGAGTCTGGAGGTGATGTGCTGTTCTCCAGTGTTACTAATGTTACTAGTCAAATCTAAACTCACATCACATGTCACATCCATATACTACTGGTATATGAGAATAAACTAGACAGGCCCATATGGTAGATATGGGCCTGTCTAGTTTATTCTCATATACCAGTAGTATATGGATGTGACGTACTGCTCTCCAGTATAAACAGCACCATGTTCTCCAGCAACAGCCCCTGCATTTTATAGCATTGCTAAGTATTGAGCATGGCTACAGCAGAGCTTTCTTTGGAGGGTGGGGTTTATATAAATTTGGGGGCATAAAGTGGTTGGATTTGTTGGATTTTCTTTGGAAGGTGGAACATACACCAACTTAACGTTTCAAGGAAGATAAATACAGTTTTTAATTCGAGTGCAGCTTTAAAACTTATTGCAAAGGATGTGTGTTTCTGTGCAGTCAATGTATTGGTATTTATTTCATAGCTTGCTTTTATTTGTAGGGTAACAAATGATAGGAAAGCAGTGAGATGTCCTGCAACATGACCACATATTAAAAATATATATATATAAAAAAAAAAATACAGTTTATAGCATAAATCAAATAGTATGAAAATAGACATTATTATGGCATTGCACAGCATTATTTTCCAATTTATTAATTTATTTCTTGCCCGGCTTATTTACCCCGCAGTTTCCGAGATTTCAACACTGTTTGGAGTGATGTGCGGTTTGAGCGAATATAGAGCTTTGAATGGTTTCTGCATGGCAGCTGGTTTTTAAGGTGCAAAAGTTTGTGCACCCTGCGTCTACCTCACGGAGTACCACAGCAACAATCACAGAGAAACACCTCAGCAACACTATATACTATAGTATCCACTTACCCCAAGCCTTAGCACCTACAATGCCAACCATAGCAACCATGTTTCTCAGCTGTTTTTCTTGGGTTTACACCTGCTGATTTGGTCAACCGAACCAGCCTAAAACACGACTCTAATATGGCAATTATTAACACCATAACTGGTGAAAAGGCTGGTGTGCACCATAAAGGTCACTTGCAGTTTTCTTCATGACGCAGTACCCTTCAAAAATTTCCATCAACTGGACAAACATTTGCGAATGAGCTCTTTTACGGTCACCATATTTTTTGTTGACCATGTAGTTGGACGGTCACTCTGCATGACATATTTAGGATGTAATATATCAGGATGGCAAAAATGATTGAAGTGTTTAAAATTCTGCATAGACTGTATCTCTCTAGATTAAAACGTTCTAAGATGTTTCTAAAGGTTGATCCAACCTGCAACCGATGTGGACATGAGCCAGTGTTTTGGAAATTACTGGTCCTTACTTTAGAAGTTACAGTGTTTCAGTCCCTCTCAGACATTTTGGACAAACCCCTTGACCCCAGACCCAGCTACAGCTCTGTTAGAAAGTAAGATAATAGTGTAATTACATTTGTCACATGTCTAGCAAACAGACTGCCGCTACTGAACTGAAAACTATCTCAGCTCTGATGAAGATCATGGATCACCTTCACTTGAGAAAACAGATTTTCACTCATTTTATTCCAAATAGGAACCATTCTTAGAAAATTTCAGTGACTGAGTTTGTAGATATAAGACTCTGACAACTGCTTTTTTGTAGTGCCCTTTTTGTAGTGCTGTGTGCTGTAATTGTCTGTTTATTTACTGAAGGTATGTGTTTCCTGTCTTTTATTTTATTATTATGTTTTTCTTGGAAAAATACAAATGTACTTATTATAATAGATTTGGTTTGTACTGTTTGTTGGTATATTAAAATAAACAGAAGAAAATATATATATTTTTTACATAAAGTTGGTTTTGTAGAAATATGTGATACATGGCCTGTATTTATGAAATTATTTAATAGAAAAATAACGGACTTGGACATTGGAAAAATGCACACCAGGTCACTGACCAGAGTATCCCAAGCCTCACATAATATCTTGGTTAGTAAGTACAATGAGACGTTCTGCGGTTGCGGGCTCGCGTTACTAAAGGTTAAAACTGCCGGATACGAGGTGGTGTGTAGGCAGGTAGGTATTTATACCTTTATATATAAGGTGACTTTATATATTTAGGTGACATATTTTTAACATCTCTACCTTTGCTAGAGTCAATACATGGAGGCTGAATCTACTGAGCTGTCATCAATTTCAAATGTTAGCACTTGTCCATAATTTTTTCTTATTGAAGAATTAGCACGTTCCGTGGAAAGTGTCACTCAGGCCTAGCAAAGTGGAGGTAGTTGGCGATTATTTCACACATGCAACTCAAGTGTGATCTAAAGTGCCAACTTCAGACTGAAAAGAAATATAAAAGTTGCTAGAAACTTCGTTCATTTCCGTTGAGAGACCTGCTGCACCAGCCCAGCACTGGAAATGAGAGTGTCCCAGGGCAAAAGGACACCCTTGGCTAAGATCATGGTTTGGAAGAACATGACCCTTGTTATGTCACATTGATACAAATACACTAGTATACTAAACACTAGTATAACCCAAGCAACCACATAGGGGTACCACAGCAACCACTTGGTAACAACCTAGACCTATCCATTACCGTTACAGTTGAATATCCGGTGCTCTTGGTAACTGGCATTTTTCAGGGTGGAATTTTTCGGCCTATTGATGGCATGGAATGTTAGAAGTCGACTTGCGACAGCAGTGGTGTGATAGGTCATGGAAAGGTTATTAACTGTGTTCATTATTGCTTTTTAAGTTCAAACACATGCAAATTCTCTCGTAGGACTATTGGACTTGTTCATATACCTTTATTGAAAGTGTGGCAGGAAAATGGACACAGAGGTTCAGTGCTTCTTTTGTGTCTTTGGTGTGCAAGGTATCAATTACGTGACCTTCAGGTGTGAAAAGATGTTTCAACGTCATCTAATACAGCCACATTGAAGAGTTAATAAGGATCAGTGATCAGCAGCAGACAGGTTGTCCAGTCAAGCATATGATGTCAAAAAAGAAGAGAAATTCCTGACGACCTCAGAAAAGAGGTCATCTCCATCACTGTGGGAAAGGTTACGGAGCATTTCGGAGGCTGTAGAGCTCCTCTGAACCATACTATTTAAATACAGGAAATTTATCAGCAAGTTGAGTGGACACCCTCCCAAAATCTTTCCAAGTCAAAAATGATCCAGGAAGGCTAGAAGAAACCAAGAACAATGTCAAAAGAGGTCAAGAATGGGATCCATGGCAGAATGGTACAACATAAAGTGTTGCTAATTGCTAATTAGTCCCAACAGTACTAATGCTGGGCACAACTGTGCTATTTAAAGTAGAGCTTTTGGCTCTACTTTTTGGCTCCGTGAAGCATGGTGGTGGTGGTAGCATCAGGCAAAAGGATCTGGGCGCTCTTCTACCACTGAGGTAACTCCGAGTTCTGCTCTGCATAAGAGAATTCATCAAGACAGTGCCAGGTCAGTCATCTATCTGTTAGCTGAAGCTGAAGTGCAGATGGGTCATGCAACAAGACCAAAGCACAAGGAATCACCCAGTCAAAGTCCTGACCTAAGCCATATTGTAGTGGTAGGACCTGAAACGCACAGTTCTTACCCCAAGGTCTGCAAATGTCACTGAGCTGAAGCAGTTCTGCAAAGAGGACTAGGCCAAACTCCTGCATGGCATTGTGAGACAATAACTATCAACTACAGAAAATAATTGGTTGCTGCTATAACAGCTATTAAAAGGAAGAAGGCACTTACTTTTTCCCTCACACAGGGGAAGTGGGTGTAGAATATTATTTTTTAATAAAGATGTGTTTGTATTTGTATCAATCACTAGGTTGTAACTTAAAGCAGCAGTATGCGAGGATTGGTATTTCTTGCTCCTGGGCTCCCCCTGAAACAGAAACAGAACCGGCAGTGAAAGTGGAAGTGAAGCATGTGGACTGAGGCGGTAGAGCAATTTTACAGAATTTTATACAAATATGAGTTGGGTTTCGTATTTCTCACAAGCGCTGTCCTGCCCACATCACCAAAGTTTTATAGTGTAGTAGTCTGGCACGCCAAGCCCTGAATGGCAACAATAGAAATGCTATTGTGTTTATTATCACCGGCCTCATCAAACATCGCTACCTCTGTGTTAGAATGCCAGTCACCAGCCCTGTCAAATATCGCTATAGCAGTAACAGTACACCAAGCACCGGCCTCATCCAACATCGCTACAGTAGTACAGTGCTCATTCAACATCTGCACTGCAGTGTTAGCATGCCGGCCACTGGCCTCGTCCAATATTGCTAGCATGCGGGTCACCAGCCTTGTGCAACTAATAATCAAACTCAAAATTGTATTATTATTATTTTTACAGTGCTTTTCACATCAAGGGTGGTCACAAAGCAGCTTTACAGAGATTCGGGTCGAAGCCTCTTTTGAGTAAGCCATTGGCAACAGTGGCAAGGATAAACTCCCTCAGATCAAGAGGAAGACACATTGAGAGGAATCAATCCTCCAACAATAATAAGCAAAACAGAAAAAAACAACAATAAAACAAAACTGAATCAAGACAATATGGCAAATATGATGTAAAGCCATACAAGATGAAAACGTGAGTAAGATGATGAAGTCCATGAAGAATCAATGCAAGGACCCAGAGCAGGACAGCGAGCAACAGGGTAGTGGAGAGCCAGGTCTGGCATTGGCCTACGTTACCTAGCATAGCACTTCCAATTCTGCATGAATCCAAATAATCCCACTGTGAAAACATCGCAAACATATTTTTAGATCTTTACGGCCATAAAACCCTTTACAAAAGGTTGTACGATCGAATGGTGTGATTTAACGTTAGAGAGAACAACATAATGACAAGTAATTAGCTTTACCTAGGTTAGCATTAGCAAACTGCTACAATTGATGTTGCTAAGCAAATCTGTTGTGATTATCTATCACAAACATTCGACATTCAAATGGGACAAAACGATACTGAGCTTTTTCTGATACAGCAAAAATGAGTCAGTGTTACCTAAACTATCGAGCGGGAACAGAGGATCATGCTCATCCTTTTTTTTAGGCCTTTCAAAGTTCGGAGGTCTCTCTCTCCACCGTCCAAACGCCCTTCACCTGATCTAAGAACTTCTTGTTTAGCTTTTGTTCGTCAGATCTTTTCCTGTTTGCCTGTTTATCAATCTTTCCTCGACAGGGGGTGTAGTTCAACACGTAGCTAGCAAGTACCCGGTAAACCGTCTACCCTGCCTCTCCTTTTCGTCCTGTGCAAGACCACGAACGCCCCCTGTTGCTGATTGGCTGGAATAGCGTTGTGCGGCTCGACCCAAGCCAGAGCTGAGTACGAATATCAGACTTTTTTCCAGCACGGAAGCAGACCAGAGAGCTTGCGAATCGTGAGGAAGCATTCCCAGACAGGGGGAAGATACATTTTCACTGCACTGTATAAGAGGTATCCTCCTTCCTGGTTTCTGACTGAAGACCTCCAGCCACATCAGCCCCTCGCAGATAAGACCGGTGACCAAATACAAAGTGCATACTGTCTCGCTTTGTTCAGAAAGACTGAGCTACAAAAGATCTGCGAGATGTTTGCAAAAATGATTTCTTCCTTTATCCACGGTCAACTATGCTGAGGCGGAGGGGGTCTGTCGCGAACTCCAGCCCACGTTTTCCAGGCTGAAAAAGAACGCTTGCTGTAGATACTCCCAGCTGTGCTTTATGACGGATATTTCGGGAGTCTATATTTTGGCAGGGGAGGGCTTCACATTGCCGCTGAGAGAGTGAGCCTGCGCCCTAACAAATTGGTGGTGCTGATGTGTGACAAGTCAGAGGCCTACAATAATGGAACTTGCTGGTGAAAAGGGAAGAACATGACTGCCAGCCGAATTGGAATCGAAAAGATCTTGTTAGACGCAACCGTTTCCCGTTTGGACCTCAAGAAAACACCAGCCTTGTGTCTGCTGTGGGGACGAAATCCGTGTTGACTTCTGTATTACAGTGAGGCAGGAAACCCGCAGCCTTCCCATGAAATATGAGAGCGCTTTGGTCACTGAGCAATGAGGAGGTGGGTCAGCTCAAAGACAGAGCGCGAAAGGATAAAGTCGGCTTACGAGAGCCAATCCACTCCACCTTCTCGGCTGCAGTCCAGTCAGAGCCTTGTTCAGAATTACAATGAGCGTGGCAGTGGACGTTACTCGTGTTGGACAAATCCGTCATAAAAGCACACGCTGATGTTATTCGAGGTAAATGTCCGTTGCATCCTGCTCGAGTGTTCTGGTGTGATGGAATCAATACAGGAGTCGATTCATAGCGGTATTAAGACATAAATGATGCAGAGCGTTGGTTGTAGCGTTTCTGTTTTTGGCTATTTTTTCTAATCCTTTAATTTGTTTGGCCATTTTGGCAGCCGTCCTCAATGGACCACTGTTTACCGCCTGCACGTCTATTGTGTTTTCACCAGTGGCAACTAGGGTTAGCAGGTTTTTAGACTTGGCAAGAACCAAACTGGTCGTGGGCCCTTTAGTTGAGTGTCTAATTAGTTTATATCACCACATTTCCCCTTCAGGAGAACTTCTATACTTAAATATGGCGAAAAATGCATCAATACTTTGATAACCTTGCCGGTGGCACTGCTGTAGCACATCACTCTTTGAGACATTGCTATACTCTGGTGGGGGTTCGATTCCCCAGAGCTCATCTGAGGGCAGAGGCAGCTCAGCCGTTAGAGCTCCAGGCTATTGATGGCAGGGTTGTGGGTTCGATGCTCAGCAAGCTGCCACTGTTGGGCCCTTGAGCAAGACCCTTTACCCTCTCTACTCCCCAGGCGCTGGAGTTGGCTGCCCACCACTCTGTGTGTGTGTGTGTGCTCACTGCCCCTAGTTTGCTAGTGTGTGGGAGTATATTGGCTGGTTTATGGCATAGTTGTGTAGCAAGCACTGTAACAAAAACACTGCAGCGGTCCCTTATTGTGTCCTCTCAGTGTGATGTGCTGTTAGCATGCTGAAGAAATTAGGCCGTTAGCTTTAAGCCTAGCTCTCACTTGCTTCCCCAGGTTTGGCTTTCTTGAGTCTAACCCGTGAAAAAACCCATAAGATGGTAAAAGCTAGCAACAGCTAGTGTTACAGATAGTAACACTAGCCTCTCCCAGATTTTGCTTAAACCATGTGCAGAGTTTGAGCTCTCCTTTTGCGGACACTTGTACAGACACCTGGTTCCCGTAGCAACCTCTAGCAGAGTCCGGAGGTCATTATCTGATCTCCAGTATCAAAAATGGTATCTTTTCCTGAAGTCGTCTTTGTGTTTTAATGCGAGGAATGGCTTTCTCTTGTGGGTGGGGTTTATGATATGTTTTAGGAATGTAAATATGACAAGTCAAGACTGTGATGTAACAGTTTGGGGGTTTGGAAATTGGCCTGTTTTGTAGATCTGTTTTGGTTCTGCTGGATGTTCCATGTACTGAGCCCTCAATATTCAACTACAGCAATATAACTACTGCGTTTTCAATTCAAGGCCACCATTAAAACTTCTTAGTGTTTAAAAATACAAATGAACAAATGCTATTTTCCATAAAAGTATTACATCTACATGTCATAAAGACTGATATGACCAATTGTATGTGTTGGACTATACAGCAGAATGCAGCTTATGTGAGGAAGTGAGCGAGCAAACGAAAAACAGAGAGAAGTGCAATAATGGGGCTAGAACAGCACTTTATCTACTTCAGCAAATGGAATGCATTTTAATTAGGATTCAACTGGACATTTTAGCATTCGGTCGACATTAGCAACCTGCCCACGAAGCTCAAAACCAGACTCTTTAGTAACATTAGGCCTAACTGCTGGGGGGCTTCATTCGACTTCATACGTTGGCTTTATTTGTTCCCCTCATATAGATTTTGACACAATAGTAAACCCAAGATTTATCAAAAAGTCTTATAGTCCAATCTCTTCACAACACATCTCCTCAGTGAGCTTCCATCAACACTACACAGACCACCCTGATGCCTATTTATCTGCCCCTTATTCACAGTGCAGCCTATCCTTGGTTACCGTTTTCACATAGATTACCAAGACCCGGGATAAACCCACCCCCATCACATGCCATTGCCCCAGACACCAGTGAGGGAGGACCAACACATGCCCCCTTAACGTGTGCAAAGTCAAGCCTCTAATTTTTCGAACTGCCACCGATGCAACATCACTGGGCAACCAACGCCCCTGCATAGCCAGCTTCGACGCAACAGCCTGCAGACTCCAGCACCGCAGCGAAATGATGTGAGAAGATTGCCATCTACCCATCCTAGAAAGAGCATTGGCTGCGGATGGCTAGCAGCATGAGAGCATAAGAGCACACATTTATGAAGCAGGTGGCAAATCAAGGGCTTCATTAGTTGCATCAAACACCTGGACTGGCTGGGGGGCTTGTCGACTGTGACTTTTGATTGCATGAGTCAAAATTGCTAAAGTCAAAAAGTTCAGAGAAGAGATCACTGCCCTGCACAAAATCGGGAAAGGATACAAAAAAGATGCAAAGGCTCTGAATGTTCCTAGAGATCCAGCTGGAAACAGAGCTCACAAGTTCAGAGTTAAAGGAACACTGGCTACACTACCTGGACATGGCAGAAAGAAGAAGCTATTACCGGCTGCCGCCAGATTCCTGAGGAGGCAGGTGGTCAAAAACCCTCGAGTGACCGCAAAAGACCTGCAGCAAGATTTGGTGGCAGCAGGCACAGAGGTTTCAGTTAGAGTAAGGATCATACTAAACGCTGAAGTTCTCCATGCCTGTACACCTTTACTGACCCAAAAACACAAGAAAGGTCAGAAAGGTCACAGAAGTTTTGGGGTTCTGTTCTGTGGAGCGAGGTAACAAAACTGGAGCTTTTCGGGTCTACCGGTCAGCAGTATGTCTGGAAGAGGGAATGAAGCATGTGCTAAATAGAACATCCTGCCGTGACGGTGGCTCTGTGATGCTCTGGGTCTTTGCTTTGCGTCTTCTTACACTGGAAACTTGCAGTGTGTGCAGGGCAAGATGGGTTCAGTTGTTCAAGTATGTGAGGAAGCTGAAGCTTGGGCATCATTGGACCTTCCGAGAGGACATGAGCCCAAGCAGAAGAAGACCTGGAGAAGATTCTGGAGTGCTCTCTCAGTTGTCTGCCTTAAACCCCAGAGAAAATCTTTGGTTGGATTTGAAGGCGGCGGCTGCAACAGCAAATCCAAGAGTAATAGTGAAGTGGAAGTCACTGCCCACGAGGAATGGGCTGAGATTCCTCAGGAACGCTGTCAGAAGCTGGTGTCTGGCTATGCATGATGTTTGCAGCAGGTCAGAACAGCAGAAGGGTTCTACTAAGTACTAAATATGCTGGTCATGAAGGGGTTGAATGATTCTGAGACTGCTGGTATCATTAAAAGCTGCCATTTGTGTTGAATTTGGAGAAATCACCTGTTCTGTTAGTTGTGTTTGGATATTTAAATTGGTCTTGTTTGATTGGTTTATTGCAAACAGATGAACTGAAAGTTATTATGTAAATGTTGCTATTAAACCTCATTAGCAATAGGCTTAATCTCCCCTCTTATACCCAATCTTGGTAACAGTCAAACTAGCAAATTATCATTTTGAAACTGCAGTCATGCTAATCTTCAGTGAACTGCTAGCACCAAGCAAGGCCTTTTGGGAATCTCAGTGTTTGGCCAGCTAAACGTCATTTGGCCGATACAGGTGTCCGTTGGCTGGTGTGGTGGAGCTGGGGACCCAGTGCTTTCCTCAGAGCGTGTAGGCTGCCCAGCGATTGGCAGCCAAGGATTGCTCCCTCTTTCTGCCATGTCCAGGTAGTGTAGCCAGTGTTCCTTTAACTCAGAACTTGTTAGCTCTGCTCATCTCTTCTCTGAACTTTCTGGACAACTCTCTCGACTTGGCCATATTGCTAACATGCAATGAAATGTCACAGAGCACAATCTCCGTGAGCCAGTCCAGGTATATGATGCAAGTATTGAAGCCCTTGATTTGCATGTGTGCGCTCTTATGAGGGATTCTATTCAGGGGGTGGATGAAGTGTTAGGTCCTTAGCCCTCTAGTGTTGGGAACAGGAGTGCTGCCAGGGATTTTGGGCCCCATGAAAACCAAATATAATAATAATATATCATATAATATTTATATTCTGCCAAAATACTGAATCAATTTATTTTTCAAGGCCCCTTTCAGCATCTTGCAATCATCCTAACTTATCCCCACCATACAGCACCCCTGGTTGGGAGCATTGCTAGTGTTAGGGGGAGTTACGAATGGGAGGGCTAATTGGCAGTATTAAATTGTGAGAAAAAGGCAAAAAAGGAAATAATAATATGGATATAGCTTATATATATGGGGTAGGGGGTGCTGACGCTTGGTGCTACCTCCCTGCAGGGTGAGATGTCTGCACTCACAGAACAATTCCTAGGGTAAATTCTCATTAGCCGTAGCCCAAAAGATTGCCTCTGTTAGGCAAGTGTGTCAATAACTTGCATCAGACTGTGCTAAAATTCCCTATGCCAATTCACTGCCCTGGCAATTAGTATCCAACAATAAGCTCCCTTTAAATTAATACACTGTCAGACAGGACTAGAATTGATAACAGTCAAACTAGCAAATTAGCATTTAAGGAAATGCACTCATGCTAGATTCCAGAAAGCCAGCTCGATTAAATTTGCTTTGCTGAAGACATACGTACATATAAGCACATACTATTCCTCGACTTCTTCACACTTTCTCACAAGATCTGCTTGAACTGCGGCTCCTCCATTCTTGTTGTGGTGGAGAATGTGACTCAATTCCCCAGACTCTCATTAGTGCGGGAGAAGGAACTGTATTCTACATCACCTGGGAGAGCAATTAACACAGCAAGTTTACACTCAGGCCCTCACTGCTTGCCACCTTCAGCAATATGACTCAACGAAAATGTTACCCAAAGCCCTGCCTAGCACAAGAACCCCGCACAAAGAGCTCTGCCAGCCAGATGTACTGTAAACGACAGAGAAAAGGATGCCGTTCGTAAAGGGCTCCAGACATGCTAAGCGGCTGAGAGATGAGCCAGAGGGAAGAAAGCTCGGTGATTCACAAACACAAAAGATGACGGCTGTGAAGTTTGGAGATGGGCTTTTATCCCCCCACCCCAGTTCGTCGAGACGCTTGAAAGACGGCAAAGAATCTGGGACACGCTGCTGACTGGGGCAGCATTCAGCGGTGAAAAGGTCACTCGCCCAGCCCTGGACACATGGCCTCTTTTCACAAGGAAAACAAAGGTCACGGCTGAGACCACTTCGTACAGCAGGAACGAGCTGCTTTAGCGAGGAGCTGAGAAGATAATTATGCACTTTATGGACTGTTTTAGGCACAATTTAGTCGTCTTGCTCAGCATTAATTATGCGCCGCGTTCTGAAGTTGGAGACAGAGACCTTACCTTAAACTCTAAAAAGAGTTTTTTTGAGGGGAAAGTTGCCAATTAGCTCCACCTACCAAAAAAACCCAAAGAAAAATCGCTGCAGACTAGGTAGACACTTTTCCCTGGTGGTATTCCCTGATGGCAGTGGGCTCTTTCAGCCAGATAATTTGCCCTCCCACACGGCACACATTGTTCTGGAATGGTTAACCCTTTGAAACCTAAGCCGTGAAATCTTTACTCAAGTCATTTTAAACTTGGGGCCTGTTTACATCGGGCATTAACAGTGTTTTTGGTGATCAGATTACAATCGGATTTTACTTTTCTGCATGAAAGGCCAGCTGTACATACACCCAAGATGCTTTGTGATCAGATTTTTAAAGAGACCACAAAAATGTTGGAAAACGGAGCCTCCGGAGTTCATTTAAAATGGTCGAAGTGACCAGTAGGCTACTAAAAAGGAGCTCCCTATCTGGGACCCGCCCTACCTTTGCTGTAGCCTAAGCTCTGGAAAGCAGCTACACAGTTCCCTTGCTGTTTAATTAGTCTGATCTGTTAGGGGATTGTGAGAACCATATATTGTTCAATGGCTTGTAGAACCACCACCATTCCTCTAAATTGTTCACAGTCACCCAGAGCAGGACAGTTTATGAGAACCCATTGTTTAAGAAAATGATGCTGGTGTGATTTTTATACAGGATAGCCAAATCTGATGTCATCTATTCACACTGGAGACGCGTTTAAATGACAAGTGTAAACAGAATCCGGTCAAAGTAGATCCAGGTACTGTCCAGATACACAACTTATGTTACTGCCGGGTGTAAACAGGACCTTAAAAACCTGTATGTATTTTTCTGATGCATGCAGTGGACGAATAATACAGCAGTGAGCAAAAAACTGGGTCTGGTTTAATTTTCTTATTTATTGATTATTTATTGACATAAGTTAATTTATCTCAGGTAAATTTAGGTAGTATAAGGTAATATTATAAGGTAATTAACTACTTGATCAACTGCTGATCAAACACTCGATTACGTGTGAGACATGATACACTTGGCCTCACAAGTGTTAAGAAACTTGGTGAAGATTTTTCCAAAATTCTACCAATCTAAATCCCATCAAGCTTCACTGGAAAGTTTTAGAACAACAGGTTTGATCTGCAGCAGCTCCACATCACAGCTTACAGAACTTGAAGGATCTGCTGCTAAAGTCTTGGTGCCAGACACCACAGGGCATCTTCAGAGGTCTTGTTGCATCCATGCCTCAGTAGTGGCATATCAGGCAGGTGGTCATAATGTTATGGCTCACCAACGTCTGTAGCTTAATTCATCATTTATTTTTGACAATATGAAGAACCAATTTTGTGAAAATACTTGGTTCTGCTATACAGTACGCAGGCTACACGGGAAAGCCTCTGAGTAAGTCCTGAGTAACACGTTTAACCAAACATAAAAACTGGCCCTGACAGAACCGACAAGCTGCCCCTCAGCCTGCGCTCTCCACTACAGGCCCTGCTTTTGATTTCCACCCCTTCCAACGCTTTGAACCTTTGCTCCTCATTCCTTACAAACACATCCCATCTGACAGTGAATTTGTAATGCAGCTTGTTGCTGTTGTCTGATGGAAACTTCAACTCTGTGGCGCTAAACCACACAGTTACAATTTCCATGGTAACAGTGGCGTTTCCAGATGGTGGGACTCGCTTCAGGACTAGGGGTAGTGTATTTCTGTATGTGAATCAGGGCTATGAAGCATGCTGATCTGTCAGGCCAATTTATGGCTATAACAGGGAAGGGCAGAACATGGTCTCACAACCTTATAGCTCACGGTAAGTGCCTTGGACAGGGACAATACTATGCTTATAAAAAATTAACTCCCCATGTTTATTTCTTATTGATGGGAATTCTCTTTTTCTTTCCAAATAAAATGAATGTTGTGTCATTTATGGTGAGCTGTATGTTATAACATGGTATTGATAGGCTACTCGACAAATAACCAACGGCGACTGTTAGAGTTAGGCCTTCAATTCAGGTAATAAATGTTAAAACAGCAACAAGGAAACCAGAAAAAACAAACAAGCCTAGTTTTGCCAGTTCACACCACTTCCCCTTACAATACTATTCCAAGCCAGGAGACCAAACGACTTCAGCTTACCTAAGATTACATCTCTACTTGGCAGCATATATACCTTTTAGCTTTGCAGCTAAATGCCAGGTTCAATGGTCCTCAGTCCGTCAGTACAAGAAAATGTCTTTCAACACGGTTGGTCAGTGTATTACATGTATAAGTTCTGTAAGAGCTATAATGTTAGATTCTTGTAAGAACTTTGCATGATGTACCTACATCCCACCGTCATCCCCTACCTGGGCTGCATCTCCCTATGCTTGACATTGATCGGTCTCTACAGAGGCATGCATCTGACACTGGGGTGTTGTCAGTTTGGTGGGTTGCTTTTCCTGGAATGAATAAATGTACAGATATACAGCATTATTACCAGCAGCACCATTTTCAGGCACAGAACTCGAGACTAGATCCATTATGCCAAATGAACGAGCTCGTCTTACAACACTTCTACCATCCCCATGGTTCTTTATCTTCTTCTTCTGTTGTTTAATGGGTAACGATAGCCTGCCTCAACTTCCTGTAATTGGTCAGAAAGTCCAAACTGTTGTTCACACACTGCAAACCAACCCAACCATAGTTCAGTTTGGACCAGACCAAGACCGTCCGAGGTCTATTGAGGTTCAGACATAACTAAAAAAAGTCTAAAGGTCTGGACCAAACAAGGTGAAGGCACCCATTATTTTAGCTAACTTCCCTATAACCCTAACCCAAGAACATTTTGGCACTTCTAGATTATGTGAAATGAAGTGAATAACAATGATTATCTGGTTCCAATTTCATCTGTCAAGGGTTGGGACAGTCAGTTCAAGTAGTTGATGTGTTGAAAGCAGGAAAAAGTGACAAGCATACAAATCGGAACCACTTCAACAAGAACCAAAGTGTGATGGCTAGTCGACTGGAGCGTCTGAGCCTCTCCAAAACATCAGGCAGGTGGTGTTCTGGGGGGTGTTCCTACTATGAAGTAGTCAGCATCTATAAAAAAAGTGCTCCAAGAAAGAACAACCTGTGAAGCACTGTGAACCACAACCACAGTGAACAGGGCAGACATGTATAAAATACTAGAGACCCAGACTTGAGTAAAAGTACAAGTGCTCCATCAAAAACATGACTTGAGTAGAAACTGAAGTGTTCTTTAAGCTCCAGACTTAAGTGGAAGTACTAAAGTATTCATATTTGTTTTACTACTTAAGTACTGTAAGTACAAGTACTGTGTTATGTAGTCATATATACAGAAAGCAGTCAAAAGTCTGAATATGATTGTTTATATTATTTAAAATGCTCAGACTTAAGGACTGTCACAATTCTTTTGGTTGTAGTACAAGGACAGGACTGTAGAAGACAGTTCATAACCCAAGTCTTCAACTAACTAAGACAGGCTAAACAGCACTTACAGTAACCTGCCACATACAAGTGTTCCGTATGTAAAATTAAGTGAGGAGAGCAGCTTAACACACTGAGCTTCATTCTCTGTGAACTAAACTACAGTTAAAAGATCTCAGGCCATTCGACCACATACAAGTATATGAAGGTGGTGAAGATGGTGTTTCTTCTGGTGGTTCTTTTTCCATCTGGGACTAAACTAACAGAGCTCTAGCGTTAGTGTCCTCACTGCAGCAGCAGAGTGAAAGGAAGCACGGCAGCAGGCACGCTCACAGCCTGATTGCTTGTTCTGCTCAGTGTTGAGGCGGCTTCATCAAACCCGGTGACAGTGCATCTACCACTCTCCGTTTGAAATGATTTGTACCATTTTTAAAATTGTAATGAGTAACGATACAGTACATAAACAACAGAGTAAAAATGTTAAACTCATCCAAAATAGGTAGTGAAGTAAAAGTGGAAGCAAGAGCTTCCTGCAGTAGAAACAGATACAGCATTTTAGCACTTAAGTACAGTAGTGAAGTAGCGCCCAAGGCTCAGAGTATGGGTAACGAAGACTAACAAGTGCAATAGCCCAGCATTTGCAGTTACCTTCCAATATCTAGTTTATTTAGTCAATCCTTAATTAAACAAAATGCAATGAGCTGCTAGTGGAATTGAACAAATCCTGACCAACCTCTGGATGACTTTGCTGAGAAACCACACATTCTTCCTTAAGGAGGATTTCCATAAGGCGCTTCCCTAGTTCTTCCTACAGGATCTGGATGAACACATCTGCAAATAAGCACTGGCAACAGTGTACAGTATGTAATCAGCCGCTGTCATGTAGCTGTCCATAGAACTCTCCAATCAGCAAGTTACTGCATGAAGAACTAAAAGGCTGAGGAGTCTCAGAGTCTTCTTCACTCCTGAGTTTATAGCTCGGCCTATTGGAGAAAGCGACAATCGCTAGGCAGAGAGTGATCTCTGATCTATACGTACGGCTTGCCAACTGTCAATGCAGGGCCAGATTCCAGATCATTTAGGATATGACTGATTGCAGCGGACACACAAAGTCTTTTAGGGCCGAAATTCTGAAGATCACAGACGATTAAAGGTGCTTTAGATGCTTCCTTATTATTTTCCTCACCAATTTCTCTGTTGATTTGTCCTAGTGTTTTTATTTTTTCCTCAGGTTTTTTTTTGAAGGTTTTTCTTGGATTTAATTTATAACTGGACCATTATTACTTTTACCACCAGCCCAGGGAAAAAAAAAAACAAAACTCAAGGCAAAAAAAATGTTATTTTGTAAACCTTTTATTGGATTTTTTTTCCCAAGGCCTTTGGGATATTGTAGCACTCTGGAACCCAAAAAAGCAAAAATAAAATAAAGAAGCAGGAGGAAGAACTACATCTTCATCAGCCAAAGAATGAGGCTTTTTAGTGGAATCCAAACACTGGAACCAAATCTGTGACCTTTGGAATCAAATAAAACAAAAGCTGTAAAGCCACATTGCAGCTGAGGAACTACAGAATCGAAGCTTGCCGGAATCTAATCAAGCACATAAGGAGCGTCAATAATTCAAACTCAGACGCTAGATTTGTACACTACTATTTACAGCATCACCACCACTTTGTATTAAAGTGGAAATTCGCTGCGTCTTTAAAGATTTCATTTAATTCAACCACTGAGATGTAAAGTCATATCGACAGCTCAAATACAGCCTTTTTATATACTATCCCAATGACCCATGTTATGCCGTGTAACTTTTCTATCTGGTGGCTATCCATGGCCAGAAACAATCATTGGAACCTAATGTCTTGTGTAAAAGGACCATCCCAGCCGCCAGGGTTGCCAGGTTCATGATTTTACTGTCAAAGCAGACTAGTTAGAAATGATACAATTATAAAGTTTGTAAGGAAACACATTTGGCTGGAGATTTTTGGCTGGAGCCTGGCAAACCCCACTTGCCATGAGGAATGAAAGACAAAATAAGATGAAGAGTTGCTGTGGAAATCAGAGAGGACAATAAAACCATCCAGTAAGACTAATAAATAACGACTAAAAATAATGACAATGCTCTTTCCTGATACAAGCTATGCTAGGTTAGGTTAGGCTCTGTGGCCACGCACCATCCAAGTACCCTAAACCATTAAAAAAACATTTCTTAAGCTTGAGCTCTTCATTCTAAGGCAACATAACAGGGTGGTAAATAGGATGTAACGAAGTAAAAATATTAAACTTATCCAAAATATGTAGTGAAGTAAAAGTGGAAGTAGGAGAAAACAATAATACTGCAGTAGAAACAGATTCAGCATTTTAGCACTTAAGTACAGTAGTGAAGTAGTTCTACTTCCTCACTATACATCTCTGGAACAGGGTGAGCACCCAAGGCTTAGAGATGTATAACAAGGGCTAACAAGTGCAATAGCCGATCATTTACAGTAACCATTCAATATCTAGTTGATTTAGTCAATCCTTAATTAAACAAAATGCAACAAGCTGCTAGTGGAATTGAACAAATCCTGACCAACCTCTGGATGACTTTGCTGAGAAATCACACATTCTTTCCATGGTTGACAATAAAACCTAATAAGACTCATAAATAACGACTAAAAATAATGGCAATGCTCTTTTCTGTTACAAGCTATGCTAGGTTAGGCTAGGCTCTGTGGCCACGCACCATCCCAGCACCCTAAACCATCAAAAAACATTCCTTAAGCTTGAGCTCCTTATTCTAAGGCAAGATAACAGGGTGGTAAATAGGATTGTACACCGGCATCTGAGCGTTTTTCACCACAACAAAAGTCTGTTTACTGAAGCTGAGGTTTAGAGCTTATATAATAGTTTCTTACTACTGCGTTAAGAAATACAAGTTAAAGATTAGGAGAATAAGAACTGCTTAGCTAACCTAGCGAGCAGCAGTGTTGTTAAAGCTACAGTGCAGAGGGCTAGCAACACCAGATGCTCTAAAATGTTGTCATTGGTCATTTCTGTGGTGAGTTTTGTTAGAGGGAGTAAAAGATAATAAAGCCCACCATCCTGTTAGATCCCAAGTTACACCGACTGGTCAGTTACACACAAGATAAACACTGTAAAATTAGTTCCTTATCAACGCTAAAGGAACATTAGTATAAAGGCCTAAACTAAAGGCCTAAACATTGGCGCTACCAACATTTGGACATGCATTTGAGTCCAGAAGTATTTGGACGGGGACACAGTTTGTGTCATTTTGGATCTGTACACTAATGCAATAAGTTTGAAGTGAAGCCATCTAGGATGTGATTAAAGTCTAAACTCCAGCTTTAATTCAAGAGGTTTAACATAGATTCACCGTTTCAAGCTCCAGTGCCGAGTGCAAGCCACTCCTGGTCTTCTAAATGCTGCCATTGGTCATTTCTGTGGAGAGTTTTGTTAGAGGGAACAAAATATAATTAAGCCCACCATCCACCTTTACATCTCAAGCACAGACTACCAGTAGCCCAGTTACATAGACAGGTCAGTTACGCACAAGATAAACAGTAAAATGAGTTCATTATCAACGCTAAAGGAAGAGCTTTAGACCATTAGAGTCCTACACCAAGGCCTGTGCACAAGGTAATAAAGCTGGCAAGCACACAGAACTCAGGGTCATTATAATTTCATTGATGAAATTGCAGTAAATTAAAAAACAAAAAATAAGTCATCTGGGACTTATTCTGGGTTTTGCCTTAGAACTCACTATGTATGCCTCTCTACTGTGAACGGGTCAGGCTAAAACATGCAATAGCTTTAAGAGGCAGTGTAGTCTTCAGATGCCTAGTTACATTCACCACCACTGGGAACACTGTAATAATTCATTTCTAATTAGACCCCATTTTCTACCCAGTTTGGAGGACCAATTACCCAATCCTTGTTCATGAACTCCCTCGTCACTAGCAACGTCCCCAACGCTAGGAGGGCGAAGACTGGCACTTCGGAGGAAGGTGTAGCTCCCCAGCTTTGATACAACAGCTAACAGACCAACATCACACTCAGTGTAGTGTGGGGACGAACTGCCATCGACCCACCCCTGAGAAAGCAAGGCCAGTTGTGCTCTCTGGGACTCCAGCTGCTGATGGCAAGCATGTTTTTTTTTAACCAGAGATCCACTGATCATAGTGGCACCACCTTAGTCCACTGGACCCAACTGAGTCCCTACTGTGAAGGCCAAACCACTCGGGATGACTTTGTTTACATCTAAGCTGTTTATTTAAACAGACATTTGGAAAAAATAAGTCTTTAGAGGGAACTCCCCTTCAGGTGTTACATTAAATTTTGGAAGTAACAGTAAATCTTATGTAATCATATGTAAGCTATTAAACAGGTTAATATCTGTACAGTAAACAGATTATATCACCACTTCAAGAATACAAATGTTACCATGGCTTCCTTGGTAATGCTATTCAGCAATTCACAATTATTGGAACCACCTATATTATTTTAAAGCTACACATTATTTAAAACCACTTCGTGCATTTCATGCCACACAACTGGTTTTCTACTAAAACAGTGTAGTGAATGCAGTGAGATGCATGTGCAGACCACTTGCAGAGCCAATGCCACCCCCCCCCCTAACACACACACACACACACACACACTTTGAAGCCCCTAAACTGCCATTTCTGCCAAATCTGGAAAGCTAGCGGTGAGGAGCTCTGTGTATTGCCGCTCTCTTCTGTCACACAGGCGGCCCAGCAGAGAACACTTCCAGCAAGGCTTCATACAGCCTGACTGCTGCAGAAATAACACGACACCGCAGAAGAAAGTGCACCCTGTCAGGGTTGTCACCCCCGCGGTTTTCGGTGTTACGGGGATGCATCCATTGTGTAGCTTTCACCGTCAACTCAGCTTTGAGGTCAGAATTAAACTCTTGGTAGATCTTTGAGCCTCAAGCAGAGCAGAGCAGAGCCTTCATTCCTGCCCTTAAACTTTCTAAAGCAAAGTGTGTTTTTGAGACCTCGGCAACATCAGTGTGCTCATTCAAAAATATCTTGAAATATTCATTATTAAAAATGGACAATAATACAACAAAGCAATTTAAAGCAATAATTACATACATCAAATATAAATCTATAAATTAAAACGGTTACATGCTTGTGTCCCTGGTGGTCTAGCGACTAGGGTCCGGCGTGCTTAATGCCACGGCCCTGGTTCAATTCCCGACCGAGAACGAGTCCTTCTTTTCCATGGTAACAAAGGATCAGACGGATGGATCCTTTGCCAGCCAACATATCCTGAGACACCGTCAAAAATTGGACAGATAACAGCAAGATTAAAGTGCATGAGAATGATGGGAAGAGAGTAGCATTGAGAATATTAGGCAATTTCCACATCATCTGTCAAACATGGTGGATGCACTGTTACGGCATCATTGTAATCTATGGTGGACAATGGAACAGGGTCACTGGTGTTTATTGAGGATGATGTGAAAACTGATTTCACAACTGATGAATTCTGAAGTGTATAAAACTATAGCCAAAGATTGATGCTCAAGATTCAATCAAATTTTGCAAAACTGATAGGACTGCACTTCACAGTACAGATGGGTAATGACCCAAACATACAGCAAAAGCAACCCAAGAGCTTCTTCAAAGCAATGAAAATTTCTTAATGGCCGAGTCAGTCACTTGACCTCAACCCAATTAAGCAGCTTTTCTTTTTTTTTTTTTACTGAAGCCAAAACTAAAGAAGGGAGACCCACAAACATGCAGCAACTGAAGGCAGCTGCAGTGAAGGCCTGGAAAAGCATCTCAAGGGAGGAAACTCAGCATCTGGTGATGTCTCTGGGTCCCAGACTTCAGGCAGTCATTGACTGAATGGGACAGGACTACTCATTATGCAGACTCCGGTCCTGGTCCAGAGCTAAATACGTTTTATTGCGGATCGAGCCGTAGTGCTGGACTGTCCACGTTGCTCGATGTTCATACCCTATACGACAGTGAGAAGCATGAAGCCAGTAATAAAACTGTGGTCATTGTGAAGAGTGGTAACATGAGGCGCCATCATGAGACCAAACAAGCTCATTTTGAACAAAACTACACACACAACTTGTGTGTCTAACTTCTTAATAAATGTATTGAGCTGCCCTCCTTGTGCCAGTAGGTGAACCACAAACCTATTGGCACCATGCCTAATGCCAGACGTGGACTAGAGGTGTGTAAAGCCCCCCAGCATTGAGCTTTGGAGTAGTGGAACCGTGTTCTCTGGAACGATGCTGGCGCTCCATTCCACGCATTCGGAGTGAGTTGAGGAGTTAGGGATGAGATGGGGAGGCAATCAAAGTAGAAATAGTAGAAAGCCTTCTTCCCTGGACAGTAGAGACAGTTACTCCAACAAAAGCAGGATGATCTCTTTTTAATAGCCTTGATTTTTGGAAGAAACAATAAATGAGCAAGTGTCCCAATACTTTTGTCGAAAATGTAGAAAAGCAATGATTTTTTTTTTTTTTTAAGGACTATGCTTTGGTCACCAGCTTAGTTTTGTACTTTGTGAAATGTATGGGATTTATATTGCTTGTATGTCCTTAATGAACCTTCAACCCTGTGGAACTTTGGTATGTGTAAGATAGATATCTGAGTACTCTTTCAGCAACTTTGACTCAAGATTTGGATCCAAGTGATTCATCTTTTTTTTAAATCAAGTTAGTATTTAATTATGTTCATTTCTCCGATTAGATTTGAGCCTGTAGGAAACATAGAAATCACTTCACACCCACTGACATGGTGTACCGAGGCAAAATAACAAATTGTGTCACTGTCCAAATACTTATGGGCCCGACTGTACAGTGCAGTCACAAACGATTATGAATCACAGCCAGGCAGTACTAGCTTTCATTTTTCTGTACCAGCATTAGCTATTCTGGGTGAAGTGTTACTTTAAAACCAACAGGCCTAGCATGACTCCTCTGCGCTCCCAGACAAGATAAGTAGATGGGCTTTGAACACCAAATACGTTTCCTGCTCTCAGATCTGAGACAACAGGAGCAAAGCGCCGTCAGGAGCAGCGCTCCACTCCGACATCAGCCAAGTTGGCTGACTAGCATGCACAGCATGGTTCCTGCTAAATCCATCACAGGGCTCAGCTCTCAGCTGAAAGGTACAGCATCATGCCCGGTCAGACGAGTTCCTCTTTACTTTACTGGCCCAACTGCTATCACAACTCGAGCCATGTCCTGAGGGCTCCCATTCTGTGGCTGCCCGCGCGTGCTGCGGCCTACCTGCGCTAATTGCATCATCAAAAAGAAGGGTGCGAGCCTAGGCATGGAACGCAACCACTGCGAAGACCCCCCTTCTTGGCAGGCATCACAGTAACAAATTGATCTGACCCCTGCGACGGAATGCAGACGTGCAGCAGACACTTAGATGCAGAAAAATCCATTCACGCCCCACGCTTTAATCCATTCTCCACTCCCCCGAGATGGCCATGCAAAACCGCTGCCATTAATATGTATGAGGCGAGGCGGAAATGTACACATCTTTGATGGAGAGCGGGGCTTCTTGCCTTGCGTAAAGTTGCGCGGTGTCAGAAAACAAGTCAGATCCATTGAGGATAAGAATACCCACAGATAAATTGGTAATACAGTGGGCAATATCTTCTGCATCACAATAGGATGAATGCAAACACCAAGCCCTGAGTGTCATAGCCGGGCTGGAGTTGCTGAGCACGGATTTAACTTCCCCAGAGTTCGGAAGCCGGAAAATAAGACTGATGAATGTAAGTGATATGTTGAGCATAGGAATAAGCGACAGTATCAGCGTCACAGTGGCGTGAGCTGCTAATTGCATCCCGGCACCTTATCAGCATCGCTTGGGTGTACGGGTTTAGAACTGATGTGATTATGCATTAATTTGCGCAGGTTTCAAATGAGGCTGTGCATTTTTAAACCGCTGGTAGAACTGGATGCAAATTTGCAGGGAGAGTGAAATATTCATATTCATAACAAGTATGTGCAACTTGTATAATTTAATCTATAATCCATCCATATTTGTGCTTAAAAATGTAATAAATCTGAATAAACATTGGTTAAATAAAATAAACCATGTTGAAATCCAACTTTTTTGAGCACTCTGTGCCACCGCAGGCATTCAGTTGTGCATGCACAGCTTGTATAACCTCATAGAAAGAAAAAAAAAAAACGCACTGGCCAATAGAATGTCACCATGTGCCTCAGGTCACCATGCCCGATGCCACGCATGGGCCACAGGGGTATTAGCATGCGCCCCCTCCCTCCAAAGCTTTGGCCTGTGGAGCTTTGGAGGTTGTTGGTGGTGGAGTGGTGTTTGATGTTGAGTGATTAGCTCTGAGTCACATCGCATCACCTCACCTCACCTCACCAATGCTCTCACGGCTGAACGCAATCAAATCCTCACAGCTGTGTTCCAGAACACAGTGGAAAGCCATCCCTGGAGAGTAGAGATAGACAGTTCCTGCAGATAATAGGGGTTTGGTGGTGGTGGGGGGGGGACTTCTTTTTCTTTCTGGATTCTGAAAGAAACATTGGATGAACAGGTGTCCACAAACTTTTAGCCATTTGTGTCAGCTTACAATACTAACAGTGACAATGTTAATGAACACCTATTACTATTCAGAATATTATTAAAACCATTGATAAAAAAAAAAGCATTACCACCACTACTGCTATCTGGTGCCCACTCACCTTCTACAGTAGTACAGCAGAAGATGCCAGTGTCAGACTTTCTGGCTTTAAAGACTCGGAAACCCCCTCCTGATGATATGTAATGAAGGTGGGAGGAACATTTGGAAGATCCAGAAGCGCTCTGGGCTGGGTGCTTCAGAGTGGGAGGTTTGAAATGCTCGCTAATGCAAAAAGGAAGCCAGATAGCTTACCAAGTTAGCCTTAATTGGTTCCCAATAGTTGCATGGGAATTTGCATAATACGTGCCGGGTATTCAGAAGACAGATGGACGAAACAACAAAAAAAGACAGAAAATCATGAATTATGTCAAACTGACGAATCTGAGGGACACAAGCTTTAGTCTGGATCACTCCTTTAAAAGAACATTAGTCAAGATTCAAGAACACATCCTCTAGCGGATAAGAGGGCTTTTATTCTCAGCCATGAACACGAAGCTCAACACGAAAAATCTCTCTCCGAGAGAATTAGCGTCTAATCACGCTTAGTGTAGCAGTGGCGATGAAACAGCAGAGCGGTCATCAAGCTCCGGTGTCTGAGGGGAGCGATGGTGTTAGCATCGTACCCTGATACGGGGTGCTGTCCACTACAACATGTAGCTTCTGGATGGTGACTTTATAACCTATGATCACTTAGAATTTGACTGGTAACAAGTTTCTGTGGTGAGAATAGTTGAGTGTATTCACGGACTGATTCAGCTGGTTGTACTGGGCTTCCATTAGTTCATCAGTCTTGCCTGTGTTAGCCAGTTAGCATTCAACTAACGCTCCTTTAAAACGTTACACATAGCTCGCTCTTTTTCTTTGGTAGCATGTGGGCAACTGTGCACCAGCATGGTGACTCAGCGGTTAGAGTATTGGGCCGTTGATGACAAGGTTGTTGATAGCCTGGTTGATGGCTAGGCTCGGCAAGCTGCCACTGTTGGGGCCCTAGAGCAAGGCCCTTCACCCTCCGTGGCTGCCCACCGCTCCGGGCATGTGTGTTCATTGCACGTATGGGTTAACGGCGGAGGCCAAATTCCATCTGTGTCGGAACCAACACTAATGATGAATGTGGTCGTCTTGCCTGGTCAACATAAATCGCCCAAGTCACAGGTGAAGCAACACACACACACACACACACACACACACTCTTTCCCCCTCTGTTGTCTGCCAGGCAAACAGTGGGAATGTATTGGTAGTTTACACAGAGAGAGCGTCTGGGAGGTCAGTGTTTTCCTACCCCCACCAGCAGCTTGGGGTATTATTTTTCAGGCACTAAATGGCCAGAGGCGTCCTCATCAGATCTATGTGCAGTTCAGTGTGCTGCTATATTTCGCACACCACTGTGCTACAGCTACACTGCCATCCAGAGGGCAGAGAGGGTTAGTGCTGGTCATAATTCTGGTCACATGCCGAAGCTGGACTGCTTTACAGCTTACACCATTGAATTCAGGCGCGGAAACTGGCTTATTCTACGCTTTGTGCACAGGGGGGGGGAGAAGTTGTTTAACCTTTTATATCAGCTCTGAACTGTTTCTGCTCGGCCCTGCGGAGAGCATGGAAACATGGGTAAGTATGTAATGGGGTGGTATATACACTCACACAGAGGTGTGAAAGTGATGCATGAGCAGTCTTTCAAGGAACATAGACACAAGGGGAAAAGACAAAACAAGAAAAGCAATGCATACGTCATCTACATGCACAAGGAGACTACATGGAAGGTTCTGAATGGCCAGATTAGAAACTCTGCAGCACCACAGCTCCCCCTGGTGGCGAACAGGAGGAAACAAACCACAGCATCACGTCATTCTCTTCAACCTCCTCTTTATTCAACAATTACGCCTACTAACCAGACTCCATCAAGACGTTACAATAAATACAGAAGTTGCTGTACAGATCATCATCATCATCATCATCATCATTATTATTATTTTGCTGGCAACAAAAAAGCTGTTCCATGTACGCAGTATTTACACTCCCGTTTTTCAGGTACTTTAAAAAAAATGAACATGGTTTACATTTTAGGCACATTTGTGTTTCCTCTTGAAAAGATGAGAATTGCAGAAATCGTAACACAAATATTCAACCGACAGCTGGAAACGCCCCCCACCTTCCCACAGCCCCCATTTGCAAAACAGGGGGCTTTTTTTCAGTCTCTGTAAAAGCCGTATTTAGATAAGAGCTGGTGAAATGAGTCGTCTCTGCCGATCCTACAAAAAGAAACCCTGCGTCAGAGACTGGGAGCTTTCCAGATATGAGTGGCCAGCGTATCTGTTCCAAAAATATAGCAGGTTCTAGCAACATTTAATATACTCCGTTAATACTATTTCAATACATGTACAATACTTTACAATCTTAAAATACTTAATATTACCATCATTTTTATATTACATGGTCATAGTAACTGTTACAGGCTGTGCACTACAGGTCCTATATATACACACACACACACATACGCACACACGCCCAAGGAATCGACTGCCAGTTCTACAGACATCCAGTCGTCCACAGCGGGTTTGCAAACTCTTCCCAAAACACACAAAAGTCTGCGGTGGGACGCAGTGGTCCACTCATCGCAAATGGTTTCAAACCTCAACACAAGGTGAAACGTGGTGGAGAGAGAACGACAGAGGTTTTTGTGAAAAAACTGCAAAGCAACAGCGCCCCATAGTGAAGGACGACCGTGACGCACGGGTGAGTGAAGATGACTGCTGTGACATGCTGGGCTGGAATGCTAGAAATCGAAATGCAACAAGTCAGACGGAAGAAAAAGGGGGTCTTCATTCACAGTTCCAGATCATCATGACCCCCGTGGGTGCTCAAAACAACAAATACCCCCATGGTACTTTAATAACAACTGCAAGAAATCTGAGCACATGCAGACTGCTCTGTTTGGGAATGCTGAAAGCATAATTAGTGTTATCCATCGTTCCATATTTAGTTGAGAATCCACAACGGGAAAATGACATGACGTCACTTGACGTCACACATTACTTGTTTATGAATCTGATGCTGAGTTTTTTTGAAACTCACAGAATAAAGTTAAATATGACATACTTTTAGATGAAAGCCATGAAGCACCAAGACTTATCATCAAGGCTGGCAAAACAGAATGAGCCTAACAAGACAGTAAACTTCCAGATCCAGATCCAAGTCGAACAAGTCGGGCCCTTGTTCTTATTTTTGATTTGGGCATAAAACCAAATCAACGGTGCCACTATCAGTAGATCGCTGGAGGAAGCAGGAAGCCAAAGTCTGCAAGATTGCACAATTGGTCAGGGATGAGCTGATGGCTTTACATGTTACCCTACTAGTGTTGAGGGCATTGCTGGTGATGGGAGAAGTTCACAAGAATGGGACTTGAGTAATTGGCATTCAAAATTTGGTAGAAGATGTAAAATTAGAGAAAAAACAAAAATGGCATCAGATTCATATACGAGTAAATAAAAAATAATGACTAATTTTCCCATTTTCCCGAATTTGGGTTGAAAAAGAATGATGCACTGATTCAAAACAAAGCATCCTTTGTATGCATCCATTTGGAAATCATGAGGAGAAAAAAAGGGGGAAAAAAGTGTGCAATAGCTGTACTTGGCAAGTAACCCACTTCACTTCAGTCCTGTGTACAAATGGAATGCATCTATAAGTGGCCTTAGAGAAAATATGTTCATATCAGTCCTTTAATAAAAGAAAAACAATCTTCACTGTTTTAGGGATTGATCCTCTGAACAAAAGAATTGGGTATGGCTATACCAAAAAAACTCAAATTCAGAGACTCAGAACCTCAAAAAAAATAAAAAATAAAAATGAGGTAGCTTGCGATACACTTGGATAATGGAATTTAGCTAAAGGCAAGTGTGCAAAGATTTCCAATAGACACAAACACTGCCATCACTGTTCTTCCAAAGTATAAAAACAACTTAAAAAAAAAAAAAATTTTACTCCAAGCAATGTTCTTTTAAAAGTATTGAACAACGAAACCACTTTTACAGCTTTTGTTAAAAATCAGTTAAAAAAAAACAGCAACCTGCAAGCGCCAAAAGAATAAATAATTTTTAAAAAGCCAGAATTTCTGCATAGAAACTTTAATCTGCCTAAAGGCTTTGTCTGCAGCTCAACAAGAAACGCTTGCGACAAGCTTTTACTGTATGATAACCTTAAACGTCGCTCACAGTATCTATGTCAGGCTCAGCAATTCTATTAGCACCAATTGTCTGACCTGTTGCTAAAGTTAAAAACAAAGAAGCATAATAATAATAATAATAATAATAATAATAAGGTTGAAGAAAATTTATGTTGAGGGCATGGCAATAACAACGTCCAAACACTGCACAAACCCCTCTACGTTGAAATGCTACGAAACGTCACTCCAACTGAACTGTTAATAAATAATAAACTCCTCCAGCCATTCTTCACTAGATATGTAACAACTTTAAGGCTTGTTAACAGAAACTCTCTCGTAAGTAAGATGAACGTCTCTTTAAAGTAATCTCGCACTAATCTCATGGCTCTTAGTCCAGAATATGATAAATGTACATTTAAACACCAGAGTTCTGTTAACTAAAAGAAGAAAAAAAAAAAATAGTGGTCTGAAAAAACACACAAAAAAAAAGCCCACCAAAGGTCTGAGCAGTAACCATAGGATCAATGAAGTCTCAACTCAAGCAACTCATTCACTTTACTGCACTTTGCCCATTAAACCTGACTCAAAATCTCATCTGTACACATTCAGAGATCCAACCTCACAAACCCGAGGCCCTCCAATGCCACTCAAATCTGAGGTTTTCCACAAGTCTAATCCACTTCAGCTACAGCGCGTCCATTTCCGCTTGTCATCAAGCCCTTTGTGAATTTATTTAGGTATGCTGTGGCGAAACAGAGTTGAAGAAAAAAAAAAAAAACTTTGGTTCCAAACGCTCAAGATTTAGGCAATAAACCTGTTCTTGATATAAAAAGAAAATCAAAGAGTAATAAATAAATAACAAAAAAATAATTCTCCAGAGAGGTTTGAGGGAGGGAGGGGCATAGGAACTGCTTCATGGTTCTGAAGGCTGGCGGAAAGGAAGGCAAGGGGAAGGATTACGGGGGTGCCCGGTTTTGTCTTTTTGACTCGTTAGGGCTTAAGAGGGCGAGCAGTCACACAGTGCTGTCCTCCAACAGAGGCTCAAAGTCCTCGTCGCTGCCCGGCAGCGGAGTGTTGACGTGGGCTCCGGCCAGGCTGCCGCTGCCCTTGCGCTCCTGGAACGTCGTTGCGGACGCTGGCTGGTGCTCGGGGATGAAGAGCGCCACGAGGAACGCCACCAGCACTGTGCACGCTCCCAGCAGGAAAGGTGGGCCTGGGACTATCATGTGCTGGAAAATAAGATAGGGGAGGCGTTCACAAATCGCTTGAGTATCAGTCCATGGCCTCAAGATAGTAATTGGAGACTGACAGTAATGTCTGAATGGGCCAAACATGGCCACGTTAACAGAATCAGTGCTATGAGGTAACCAATGGTTAATGAAGATCTTGTAGATGTTAAAGGCATATAATCACACATTACTTTAAATCATTTATCTCAGCAATAAGAGAGTTTTTACTGTAAACACTAGAACAAATGCAGTAAACATAAATAAAGTAAAAAAAAGGAACAAGAATTTCTCCTTTTGAAGAAACTAGCAGAGATCTTGTGAGCTAGTCTGACAAACAAAGCTTGGTTCCAGGTTTCTCCTGGACGCTTCCAGCCAGTGCGTGGCTGTGTTCAATTCTAACACCAGCTCACCTGATTTACAGCCATTAAGCACTGATTTACCAAAACAGGTGGTGGATGATAACTATAAATAATAAATAATGAGTTTTGGAGATGTTTTAATGAATTTTTTGTATGAAATGTATGTGTATACACTCTTACATTATAGTTTCTGCTTTAATAAACCCTTGCAGGCCAGATAAGGAGATCTAAGCTCTAATTTTCACAGGGCACTAAAACATTTGTACATAATCTAACAAAGATTCAAATCCTTTTAGAATTATTCAAGTGTATTTGGCTATTCCAAATAACTAATCTCCAATAGCTTGTATTCTCCAACAAATACTTACCTCATTCGGCGTCTGAAGAGGGATGGCATAGTCAGCCTGGATTGGTGCAATCCCACTCAGCTCGACGTTGAAGAGGAAGAAAATGAAGCCGTACAGCGCTGGACCCAGCCCGTTACAGAGGCCTCGGATGCCTGTGATCATTCCCTGCACTAGCCCTAAGAGAACGCAGGATTCCAGAGTTAGTTAGAACACTACTGTAGCATGTAACGCTACACTACCCAATTTTCTATTACATCAGTCTAAACTCATATGGCCACAGGAGTGCGATCTCACCTTGTTGATCTGGGTCAGCGCTGCGAGACACGAGGGCGCTCACTGCAGGGAAAGTAATGCTGGACATGGCAGCCACGGCTCCAGCTGCCCACATCATCCTAAACGGCACGGACAAAGACATCAGACCACAGTGGTCACTTCAGGACGCCTTCGCTTCAGATCAAGGTAGGCCTCTCAACGCACATTCGCACAAGCCCGGCCTCACTCCTCCGCCACATTTTTTTTTCCCCCCCTCCATTTGAAAAAGCATGCCGAGCCATATTGGAAGGAACTCTAATCTGATCTGGCCTGAAGAGAACGCATTACTCACCATGGTTCGGACCCAAGGCCATACCACGCAAGCTGGAGGATCTGGAATCCTAGCCCCAAAAGAACAGTGTTCTTGTTCCCGATGGTCCTCATTAGCAGAGTGAGAAACAGCGTCTGCCGGGAGGTCAAGACTGCTTTAGTGTGCAGTGCAAACTAACAAGTGCTTACCATTCTGAAAGTACAGTATAAATACTGTAGTGTTAGATACTCGGGTAAGAAACAAGACATTATTAGGTCAGATGTATATAGCAATTATGACCATAAAACTGAATGCAAGCAGAAACAGCAGAACAACGGGCCTCGTTCACCAACCGTTTTTAAGAAAGGCCTTCTTAAAACCCACATCTTACTCTTTTATTGAATATTCAACAATGTTTTCTTATTTGGGATTTGCTCCATTTCTGAGGACAATGGGATCCCTCATTGGAGCAGAGACGTAGACTTTGCGTCAGGACCTTTCTCAAGAACAAATTTAAGAAAATTCTCTAGGAAGATATAAATGGATGAAGCACAAAGGCACTGGTTCTGTACTTGCCAGCTCATGCTATGCAAAGCCACCGAATATCCCAGAGTAACACAGATGGCACCCTATAATGCTAATGTATGTCGCTGTGCTGCCTGATAACTGAAAACTGCTGCAGAACTGTAAGTGCACACATCCATCATCAAACTCTTCGCTTCATTTACAGTCATGGTTCATAGCCTCTTGTATCACTGCAGTGTTATTCAAATAGCCTTTTCCCAAATAGGTTTATTGAACAGCACTATTCAAACCGATATCCGCACATACATCCTAAAAGAACCCTCCACCACACCACCCCAACCCCACCCTCCCGCACTGAGTGCAACATTAAGTTTACCTTGTGCAATATTAGGCCATCAGTGAACACTTTAAAAAGGAAGCAATTTAATTACAGCCCCAGTTTATTAAAAACTTACCAGCTTAGACAAAGAGGCAACACAAAATCAGTCACATGCACACACACACAAACGTAATGCAGTCCAGCAGAGAAATTTTTCAATTAAATACCTGGGCCACGATAGAGAGGATCCCCACCACCCCGATGAACACAGCGATTGTAGTGGGTGAGAAGTTAATGACCTGTGAGATAGAGAAAGAGAAAGAGAAAGAGAGATGGAGGAGAAGGGCTGTATCACTGCTCACAGGCGCTGTCAGGACACAACCAAATGAACTGGGTTTGACAAATAATAGCCTGATGCTGAGCTAAACTGAAGCCAAAGGAATCTAATATTCTGCAGACACGCTGCTCACACAATGAGAAACAGGTCTACCATTTAATAACATTAGTATCATCACCACACATGGCTGTGTGTCTCAACACATTATTTATATGGGCCCATAGCTTACATTTTACTTTTTTAACCCCTGTCAAGGTCATTTATGATGCTTGGTGATTTTCTGCATCCAAAACCAGTCAACATTCATTTTTACAAAACCATTTTCATCTCTTAGCCACAAGAGCGTTAGTGAGGTCAGGATGTTGGACGACCACCACCCCACCTCATATATAAAGAGCCCATGGTTCCCCTATAAAAATGCAATGGTGCTTTACAGAACAGACCCATGACAACTCAGACTCAAACAGACTCTTTGAATGATTAAGTGTTTTTTGTAGATGTCTTGTAGATGGTTCTGTGAATGAAAATGTCAATTTAACACAATAAGAACTGGAGGTTAATTGTACTACATAGAACCATTTTAGCTTAGAGTGCATTTCTGGGAGCATCTGTACTTGCATTAAAAAAGTACTCATTAGAGCTCAGAGGACGAGAGACAAAAACTCTACAAACTCTAAACACCCAAACACAAAAATTAAACTTCCCACAGTTATGCTAATTTGTCTAGTACGACCAGTACTGCCCATTAGTCACCACACCACAGTTGTGGGCAGCACAGCTAAAGGAGACGAGAGGTTACTACAATACAGAGACTGAATGAGGAATAATGCTGTGCATTGTGGTAGTTATGAAAGTGTATATGGCTGCTGTCCAATGAAAACGATGCATCTCCATTTTTGTCCGTTTTGTTTTCTCCATGGTTGAACCAAGAGAACATTATAAATGCTCTAAATAACTAAAGAATAATAGAATAAACTTTTTTTAGACCTTGACTTCCATTCAGAGTTTATTTTTGCCTTCTCCTGTAAAGATAGCAACCATTGGACAGCGATGATATGCACTCCAGGTTTTCAGGTATTTTAGATTTAGGTTAAGTGAAGGGTTTAGAGCTTTGTTTGTCAGATATTGAGTGGTAATCTGACAAATTGCCACATTAAGCAGTAAACCTCACAGTCATTTGTGTTTTGCTGCTATTACTCCACCTTTGTGAAAAACAGTTTCCAGAAATTTTAAGTCTGAGCACATCTCAACATTAGGCTTATTGACAGGTCCAGTCTCATTACACACACTGGCAACTGATAACAGTTTTAATGAAGACAGCCTGATCTTTCCAAACCACACTTAGAGGCAATAGACTCACCTGTCTTAAATAGAGGAAGAAGCTGGAGTACTGGCCTGCCTCCGGCAGGTAGGACAGGAACACTGTTATACAGATGAGCAGAACAGTAGTGTCCTTCCCCACTTTCCTCAAAGACTGCAACAAAATTACAAATCAGTACACAGCACTGGACACGTGTCCAGTATAGTGAAGGGGTTTGTTCAGATCTGTGTGTTTTTTTATATTTATATATATATATACTCTTACAGCAAACGGATCTGCCTGCTCCCAGGAGATGGGGGCTCCCCAGGTGTTCAGCCTCATCTTCTCTGGCAGGGACTCCGGGACAGCCAACAGTATGAAGCAAATATCAGCCAGGGCGACGAGAGTAGCCACCAGCACCACCAAATTATCCCCATAGTTTGTGGAGAGGTAGGCCCCAATAGCAGGACTTGTTACCAAGCTTGCTGCAAATGTGGCTGAGACCTGAGTAAGGATTATATGAGAATTAGGAATGCAACAGACAAAGTAAAGGCTCCTCAAATAATTAACTCAAAGTAAATGACAAAAAAAGCAAAGCAAATCAAACCACCCAAATTTCAGGTTCAGCTAGATAGGTCAGCAAGACCGGATATAGTCCTTTAAAAGAAGCGCTTAACATGCATGAAATATATATATATATATTACATACATACACACACACACACACACACACATCACTTCATCCTTCTATAGAAACAGCCTACAGGATCAGGAAAGCTCCTTACTAGTCCATATGCAGTGCTCCTCTCTCGCTCCTCCGTAACGTCAGCTACATATGCAAAGATGACTGAGAAGGTGACAGAGAAGGCACCAGACACAGAAATCATGGCAAAGTACCACCTGTGAATAAAAGATCAAATAAAATTAGTAGTCATTTACAGTAACTGACAGAAGTAATGTGAACAAAAAACAATAACAACAAATATATGGCCAACATTTACATTTAAATGGGAAAATATCTTTATTATTAGCAGCTCAACACCAAAATTACGGTCAGTAATTACAACCGATAACTGAAGCATGAGCGGATCCCATAGTGGCCATTTTTGTTCTTTTAAAAGACTGTTGTGCGCGCTAATTACTCACTCAGATGGACAGTAGAGTGCCATGGTTGTCTTAAGAGTCCTACCATAGAACATTGCTCTGAATAAGTGTTACAAGAACAACCATGTCTAGCTTAGCCATGTCATGACTCACAGCATTCTCAATGGCTGTGCAGTAAAGATGACATCACAACCTTTAAAATAATAATAGTAATTATTAATACTAATAACTGATGCTAACATAATAACAACCATATCAGAACAGCAATAACACTACATACACTTATTATTTATCATTTCAAAATTAAAAAGTGATCCAAGGTTCCTACTTAACTTTACAAAACCAATCCCTGTAAGACGGCGAGGCTAGCACACATGCTAGTAGATGCTCATCCTTTTTTCTACTTTGTATTTATAGCTGATCTTAAATCAAATAATATAAGACATGGGCCAATATGAGACAACGCAATCATAGTATTCATTTACATTTAAGACCTTTTTTTAAGGCAGACGCTTTTATCCAGAGCAACTTACAAAAGCGCTCCACTGTTTACTTTCTTAGCTAGAAATCCTTAGCTAGTTTGTATTGACTAGGATCCAAAAGAAACCTCTAAGCTTAGACACTACTAAACACAAAAGTCAGTATGGAGACCACAGTACTCTACACCACACTTCGCCCAAGTAGCAAGCAACGCTGTTCGGACAGCCTGCGAAAGTTCGCTCCACCACTTTGGTGCCACAACAGAAAGAAGTCTGGACGTTTGTCTTCTGTGGGTCAAGCCAAGCCGTACTTGAAGCTGGTGCGGCTCTTGGTACTGATCAGCCTTTGACCATTGCCATCAAGTACGGAAGGGCTGGTCCATTCCATGGCTCTGTAGGCCAGCGTCAGGATTCTAAACTTCATTTTAATAATGCATGCTACTTCTCCTATCGCTAAATGAACCACGCGTCACACCCATTGAGCTTGTTTTAACCTCTTATGCTCCCTGGCTTTTATTACACTCTAAGGGATACTAATCGGTAACTACATGCAAAGCAATGCAAACTGGCCGAGTTGGTAACACTGGGGGGATGCTAAAAAAATTAATTAGCAGAGCCACACTTTATTTTGATGGTCCTCTATAGCACAGATGCTCAAACATATCTGAAAAGGGCTGGTGTGTGGCCGCAGGTGTTTATCTTGTCCAAGATGGAAACACCTGACTCTTAAACACTTGTTTAATCAGTTGGTCTCCAAATTTTCCCACAGTTGAGGTGTGCTGGTATCAGATTCACACTGCAGACTGGACATCCCTGTCCTATAGATTATCTATAGATGCTGAAATGGTTAACTTGTTGGAATTCAACAGGATTACAGTTAGGTTTAAGTTTTTTTAGGGTTAATTTAGCAGAGTATGTTGCCTTTATTTAAGAGTTCAGTTGAAGTTAATAGATATTAAAGTGAATATTAGGTAAAGAAAGGCTGATCATCTAATAAAGCATCTATGAGGGTCCACCAAGATAAAGTGCTACTGGTGGTTGTTGGCATCACAAGGCCACAACACTGTCTCAGTTAATATACAGAGGCATAAATATCAGTAAACATTATCGACCCAGCATTTCTAATTTAAATGTATCACTCGTTGACCTGAAGTAAAAAGAGAAGAGAGGAAGGACAGGTGTGAGAGAGAAATTTGTGGGAGAGAAATGAAAAAGACATACCAAGGGCTGAGCCTCATCAGAGGGATAGGGGCACAGGTGAAGAACACTGTGACCAACAGGAATGATCTTCTGCCCCAGACATCTGATAAAGCACCAATTAATGGAGCGCTCATGAAAGACAGCAGGCCCTGGTGACACAAATCACAGTCATTCAGCCAAGAGAGCGAATCTAGGTTAGGACACAAGCCACCAAAAATAATTCCTACACTTATCTCTCACCTTCACTCCCTGAATAAGGCCATTCATCAGGAACGTGTGTTGTGGGAAAGTTTCATGTAAAACCTAAAAGAAATGGAAAGAAGTGTCAAAAAGCAATCTTTATGAAGACGCCTTACAATTAAATGATTGTGTGAGTTGAGTGAGTGAGAAGTAAAGAGAAAGGCGAGACTTACTGTAAGCATTGGAGTTGTAAGCAGACCCCAAGCAAAGAACTCCAGGAAGATGACGACCACGGCATGATAGACACTGGGTTTCCCAATTCCCTGCTGCATCTGAGACACAGACAACAACAATTATCAACATCAGAAGTCACAACCAGTGGTCATTATTCTGACTGCCCTGTTCACTTGTCAGTTGTGATGCATTCCTGCTTGGGAAACAGCTGTTGCCACAAAAAACAGACAAAGGATTGAGCCACTGAATGTAGGAATGGAGCATCTCAGAACCTGTCCTGGAAGATAGTTATTTAAAAACATAATTACAGGGTAGACAGAACAGACAGCTTAGGCCACCAAATCACTCAACAGAAACATCCAAAACATTATGACCAAGTGATTGCAGAAAAAGTCAACCTTTCTTATACTCAGATGTTATCTATATGAGTTTTCCTGAAATCAGAATGGCTGAACAAGCTATAAGAAGTCCTTGGGCAAGATCCCCAGCTCTACACTCTCTCAATCCAAGCTAGGCTTGCGTTGACCAAAGTGTGAACTTGTAGCACTTGCTAAAATTTATTCAGTCTCAGCAAACAAGTTGCATAAACCCAACATGCACTTTGCGTGGTTGGGACTCTCTCCCAACCCATCGGTCATCTCCCCTGATTTTACCTAAAAACGCAATTAATAAAGCCAATATGATCTTTGCATCAATGATAAATGCCACCTTCTGCTATAAATTAGGAATTGAATCTGGCAAGGAGAAGAAGAAACACAAAGTACTGTGTACAGACAAGGAACGGTTTGGCATTTGCAGTTACATAATGGTTGCAGACAGCCTACAAAAAGAGCCCGTTTTAGGCTCTCTTGGAAGACATGCACCTCCACAAGGCAAGTTTGTTGACGGAAAGCGTTCCTCCTGGAGGTTAGAAAAGGGGCTTTGTGACCGGACGAGTGCCTGAACTGACGACTGACAACTGAAATGCCCTTAAAGCAAGGCACCTGATCCCCAATTGCTCCCCAGGTTGTGTGGGTTAAAGACAAGTCTTTAAGAGGTGATAAAGGTCAAAAATCCTCCACACCTGATTCTTCTCCTCCATGTATCCCCCTCTAGTGCTCCTGTGGTAAGGAACAGTTCAGGAACATTACATGAATATTATAATCCATCTGTCTGCAAAACAACATGCTGTCCTGACGTTTAAAGGCCAGAAACATCATTCATCAGCTGTCTGATGAAGAAATGAATGGGCCTTCTTCACCAACCGTTCCCAAGAAGGCATTTCCTACATTTTTACAAAGATCCTGACAGGCACCAAGGCTGTTTGATTTGGGATTTGTTTGGGATGTAGACTGTGTCAGGCCTTTCTTCTGTAAGAAATGTAAGATATAATAAGATATTGGTGAATGAGGCCCATTATTATTATTATTACTATGATGACCAGCCATAGACTTAACATCCAGACTACAAGGGACCACTGAGGGAGTTACACACCACCTTCATGCATTTATGTAGGAACTCAGTGCTGGTTTAAGCCATGAGAGCAGACTAAACGTAACACACACACACACACACACACACACACACACACACTCTGTTTAGAGCTCACAGCTCCGTCCGTATTACGTAACATGAAGCGCTGCTAGCATGCTAGCTACCTAGCTAGCTAGCTAACGCTAAAAGAAAGGCGCGCACATCAAAACAGAGGATATAACTCGATAAATGTCGTTAAATATATTCTTTAGATATCTCCTGAAGATCATTATGTATTAATGACAAAACCTGACACTCGACGTGTGAGCACGTTTGGCTGACATTTGCTGACAAACGCGGAGCGAAGTTTCAAAATGGTGACTGGAACAGCGCTGGACTAGCTAGCGCTAGCTAGCCAATTAGCCAGGGGTGTAACGTCAGCTAACTCGCTCATTTTGACACTCATCAATAGCTCAGTTTATATTCTGGTGTTTTCTAGACAACAAATGAGCGAACTAACTAGCTAGCTGGCTGGCTGACTGACTGACTAACTAACCAGACCTTCGATTAACGCGGACTGTGTTTAATAGTGAGCGCTGTCACCGGCCAGGCTGCGGGCTTTAGCTGAGTGAACGAGCTCATCTTCACACCGCTACGCAAAACACGTAGCTAAGCCAACGACGAAGCCAACGCGCCAAAACCTTGGTTTTATATCATCCCTGAAGATCAATAACAACCCCACTAACATGCAGCGAGGTTAAACACGGCTGGTATTTCTTCCTACCGGGCTGTCATCGTTCATAATGATCCTCTTGACTAGTACGACGCGATTCGTCTGCTTGGGCTCTTTCCCCGCCTGGGCCATCTCCTCACAGATCACAGGTGTCAGATAAAAACCGTGCTCTGTGCATATCTTCGGTGCTCCTGCTCCTTCCAGGATGTCTCCCTGGTTTTAGCCTGGAAAAGGCTGGCCGTTTCTGCTTCTGTAATTTGCTCAGGTCCGAGGCTCTGAACTGGGATGCTTTGAGGTAGCTAACTAGCAGCGGAGGTAACGATGCAGTTCTGTGATGAGGTGTTCGTCAGTGGAAACAGCGCCCCCCTCAGACTGCAGCAAACGGAAGAGTGCGTAGGAGGCATTTATTTTATTTTATTTATTTTTTTTATTTCTATTTCTTAACATAAAAACAGAAAATAAAATATGATACAATATTTATTGAAAAAATATATGTATTTCTCTGTATGTGTAAATGTTTGTTATTATCTGCTCCAGTGTTATTGCCATTTCCACTGTGCTGCTGTAATTCGTGACTATTCGTCTAGGATTAATGAAGTTATTTACCTACCTAGCCATCATATATCTATCTATCTATATATCTATATATCTATCGATCGATCTATTTATTTATCAATACTATCTTGGAGTTATTTAAAGACTCATGCAAATGTCTATTTGCCGTTATAGCCACAACCACTGGTAAATTAGTCATTAGACAATTCATTAAAAATCAACGTCATTCAGCGCTGATTTCAGCTCATGTCTCTTTGAGATAAAGCACGAGGCCTCTTACTTCCCCGCACGCGTTTTCCAGCAAGCCACGCCTTCAGCTCTAGGATTGGCTGTTGGCTCATGCTCACAGGCAGCTTGTCGATTACAGCCAATCCCAGAGCCGTAAACGTCATAGCGTTAGCCAATCCAAGCGCAGGAGGCAGGGTTTACTGGCGCACAGGTGGGGTTGGGGGGCTATTGTGGGAGAAGGAACTGTTGTGGAAGGAGGTGGGTTTCAGTTCTTTTATTGAGGACTTTTATTTGTTCAGTGAAGTAAAATGCAATAAAAAAATCATAGAAATGAAATAAATACATGCAGAAATATTAATTAATATATATATGAATTAATTTATATATATATCATAATATATTAATTAATTTATATATATATCGTAATATATTAATTAATTTTTATATATCTATATAATAATACATTTTTATTTTATCTAGATTTTTGTGTATAATTATATAGTGGAATGAACTGGGGTGAGTTGGGGTGATAGTAAAAACCTCAAGCAAACAACATTAAATGAAATAAGAGGTGGTTGCATGTTCACATTTTTCTTGAATTGATTTTTTCCTATTAGAGCTTTAGTCCTGACATATTTTTCCAGCCTCTCTTTATCCATTGGATTTGAACAGGCTGTTATAGTTACTAAGAAGAAGAAAGAAACAAAGCCTGTGTAGATAATCAAACATAAAAAATACCATTTTCAGTAAATCCTAATTTACTCACAATTACTCAGCCTTTCTCAACATTAAAACAAGTCTAAATATTCAGTGTTGCCTCTGTTTCCCAAATGTTTAGGTACTCTAAGTGTCGCGAAGGCTCCAGTTTTAATTTGACATGGTCTCAGACCTTAATTAGCAATCCAGGCCTAAGCAATTCAAATATATCGCTGCTGTTCAATGAAAAACATGTATCTCCATTTTTGTCTGTTTTTGGTTTTGTCCATGGTTTGAACCCTGTAGCTGTTCTGGACACTGTCTAAATAATTCTGGATGAATGGACCAATAGAAATGCTCAAAATGACTTGGAATAAACTCTTAATTTACATTGACTTCCATTCAAAGTTAAGACCGTTTTGGCCTTCTCCTGTAAAGTCGCCATTTCGGAGAGATATGTTTTTCATTGGACAGCGAGAATATATAATATGGGAACAGTCAGCTGAATCAGCTCATCTTCAATTTCAAGCTACATACATTTAATAGTAACACTTATTCAACATGGGTTCTTAGACCCAGTGCAGGTGGTGCTTCTTAGACCCAGTGCAGGTGGTGGGAGACAGGAGGATGACAACCAAGCTGGCATCCATGCTGGAGAACAGCTCCCACCCCATGCATGAGACTCTGGCAGCACTGGGCAGCTCGTTTAGCGACAGACTGCTTCACCCCAAGTGTGTGAAGGAGCGGTATCGCAGGTCCTTCCTTCCTGCTGCCGTCAGACTACACAACCAACACTGCTCCCAGCGGACCACATACACACACACACACACACACTTAACTACACACACATGTTCATGTTCAGGGTATACTATGTGCAATATCCCACCCCCATGTGCAATTAAGAGTCTTTTGCTGTAGATAATATTGTTTATTGCTTTTTTAATTCTTATCTATATTGTGTGTATATAGTGTAAATTATTTATCCAAATTTTTGTAACTGAGTGTCCTGCTATCCCTTTCTGCTGCTACACTGTGAATTTCCCCACTGCGGGACTAATAAAGGACTATCTTATCTTATCTTATCTCTTCCTTTAAGCAACTGTCTAAAGATCTGCAAACACAGGTAATCAATAGCCACAAGGTAGGAGAGGACTATAAGAACAGTGTCGGTTTCTTCAGTGATGACTGTTAATAATAAATGGCAGTTCAGGGGAACTGTGGAGGTCAGGGTGAGATCTGGAAGACTCTGCTTGTATGGAAGAGAACTGCTTGTATGCTGGTAATTCAGGCAAATCAAAACCCGCATAGAACTGCCAAGAACCTGCATGAACAGTTAGCTATGCCAGAGAATTGTGCAAGCAACTTTTATGAAAGTGTCATTAGAAGGATACCTTAGCTTAACATTTGAAGTGTGCTACAGAACATCTGGTCAAGTCACACTAGAGTTTTAGAAACAAGTTCTGTGGACTGATGAAGTCAAAACAGAGCTCCATATTTACCAAAGGTTTGTTCGGGGGGAGGGGAACTGCATTTTACGGAAAGAACACCATGCCAACTGTGAAGCTTGGGGGTGGATCTATCATGTTTTGGGGTTTGTGCGGCTGCCAGTGGCATTGGTAAGACTGCATTAGTGGAATTGGATTTCAGGGAATTCCAGCAAGTCCTAGATGCCAAACCATACTAGAAGGAGTATGGCTTATACAGCAGGGTAAAGATCCAAACACACCTCAGAATCAACCATTTACTACCTGAAGAACCTCAACCCAAAGCTTTTGGAATGGCCCTCACACTCCATGTCACCCTGGATTGGCTAGTCATGGGGCTCCGGTCATTAAGCTTCAAACACCTGCCTCAGAGAACGCATTTCCGTGAACACACCTGTGTGTCCGAGGTAAGCGGAAAAGTCTGTTTACCATTGCCAGGCAACGAGTGGCCTCATCTTACAGGTGCACCAGAGGTCTGTGAATGAATACAGTCCTATGGGCCACCAGGACGTCTGGGAACATTCGCGGCACATTCTTGAGTCCTGCTACTATTTCAAAGGACGCACGTTATTTATCAAAGGCCTTATTTTAGCAACACGTATGGCCCTGGCAAGTGGACACTGGGTTGAGAAGGAGATAGGAGGACTGCCGCCCAGACCGAGGTGAGAAACTGTCTTTGAAGTGTGTAGAGAGGAAGTTACTCTCATGCATCAGTATGACTACATGCCCTTAAAGTGCCTCACTCAGGCATATTTTATGTGTGTATTTACAGGCACGGCCATGCAATCGCAGTGGCTGGAAATATAGCATTTTTGTATGGAGGAGTCTCTACCATGAATTCTGAGGTGCAGAACATCCACAGATCAGAATATCGCTGAAAAATTAAGACGTAGAGATTATTTATTATATTTCACATCATTAAAGTTCACAAATGTGACATGTTATTGTGTTTAGGAAGCTGAGCCTTTATATCTGAATGATTTTTTCATGATTACAGGTAAGCACTTGGTATTAAGCATGTTTGGTGGATATAGCTGCACTTATAGGTTAATTATAGCTGATGCCATAGAACATAGAACCATCTATGGTTCCATTAAGAACTATGGGCCTCATCACCTCACCAAACTGTCCTAAGAATAGTCAGAAATTGCCTCTAATGAACGGTTGATGCATAAGGCCTCAGATTTGTGAAGGGGACGAGGTGGGTTGCATTCCCTGTCCGCTATGTGAAGGCCCCTATCGTATGCAGCCTACTGTAGGAGTGATTTGGGGGGCGCAACTAATGTATCCACAAAAATGTTGACAAGCGAAGCCTCCAGAATAGAGTTCATTTAAATAAAAATGTTCGTTTTTATGATTATAATTGATTAGACCTACAGGCTATTAAGAAGAGTTTACATAGGACAGTCCCCCTGAGGATCCACCCTACCTCGGTTGCAGTCTAGGCTTTGGAACGCAGCTAATGTGAGGGTTCTCAAGTCATTTAACCCCTTATGGACCCTATGGTCCGCCGGTGGGCCAAAAGTTTATTACACACTTCTATTACTAAGGATTAGGCCCACCCTTTAGTTTATGAGTAATATGCTTAGGTGTGTAATAAGCATTGGAGTGTTAAGAGGTTAAAGGTTCTTCACACTCTCTTTTACAAACATGGTTCCTATGGCATCATTTTAGGAACACTTTGAGAGTGTAGTAAAAGCCCAAGCAGTCCGCTGTCTCAGATATATGATGGCAGAGCAAGGCCTACGAAGACCTACCATTGGGAACTAAGTACATGTCTAATTATGTATATGAGTGAGTGGCTACACATGCCTTTTTGAGAATTGTCCCCTAACACTGACCATTCCCCTTTCTTTCTTTCATCCTCGACTGTCCGAAAGTTACTCCTACTCGTGTGACTTGGGAGAACATGCCCCAGAATGGAGTTGTACCTGCAGCCAGAGAAGGCCACACCCTTTGGTAAACAAAAACCATGACCATGAGAATACGACCGACCTACAGTACAGACATTATTTATAGGCTCGTCACATCACTTATTATTTATCAAGTAATCAAGCAATTATTTGAGTTATTTAGTAATACATTTTCAATGGTTTTAGGCCTACTCAAAAAAAGGTTTAACCGAAGATTAACCGAACATACTATTAGGAGTTTCTTAAATATTCTAAAATACTGTAAAAGATAAAAAAGGATGAACACTGCAGCAAAAATGCACAGATCCTCATCAGTTAAAGAAACAGTTCAGAGAATAATCAAATTAGCATGATTTTTCACTTAATCCAGATGCAGTCGATCAGCAAAGACATGCTGGGTAGTTTACAACGAAAGATGCTAGGCTAATGTTGCTAAGGAACGTTGGCTTTAGACTGTCACCAAGCTCATCTGGGTAAAAGCATGAGTAAATCTTAATTTACTAGATTACAAAATCTATCAGGATTTATAAGAGATGTTTTTTGGTGGGATTTAATAAAATGACATTGGTGACTATCTAAGTCAGTTAGTTCGTTAGCGTCATTATGCTAGCAGTTCCTGTTCTAAACTTAAGAATCACAATTCAGTCCTTTCATTCAAGTAACTGCAACAGCCCTTAATATTTACATTATATTACATTATATATTAATTTAACCAAATTCCCTTTATGTCCAAATGTTTGTAGACACCCCTTCAAATGAGTGCATTCAGCTATTTTAAGTTGCACCCATTGCACCCAGATATGCAAATACACACACACACACACACACACACACACACACACAGCTGGTCTAGTCTCTGTAGAGAAGTACTGCCAATAGAATAGGACTCTCTGGAGCAGATAAACATGGACCTATTGGCACCATACTGCCTAATGCCAGGCATGGGGCGGGAGGGGGGGGGGTAATAAAGCCCCCCAGCATTGAGCTGTGGAGCAGTGAAACTGTGTTCTCTGGAATGATGGTTGGTGCTGTATCCAATACTGGGGGTGAAGGCGGGGTGGTGATCATCCAGCATCCTGGCCTCACTAATGCTCTTGTCGCTGAATGCAGTCAATCAAATCCTCACAGCAGTGCTCCAAAATGTAGTAGAATGCCTTCTTCCCGGGACAGTGGAGACAGTGACTCCAACAAATGCAGGATAAACTCTTTTTAAAACTCTTTTTTTTTGATGTCAGAAGAAGCAATGAATGAGCAGGTGTCCAAGTACTTTTGTCCATTTTGTGTACTTACTTAGTTATTTAAGTACATAGTAAATTCCATTTATGTTCAGTATTAAAAGGGGGTTAAGGCAAACCTCTGGACATAGAGTGTGAGAAAAATACAAATGAACATTTCTTCAAATTCAGACAAATGTGGTGTTGCCTGAAAGTTTAGAATCCATCCTTTCAACACAACGTCTCTGCTTGGCCCTTATGAGCTATGAATGCAAAATTATCAAAAAGAAGAAGTGTTTCAAGGCATGTTTGCCACAGGGGCCCCAGGAGGGTTAAAGTTTAAAAATCAAGCATGGCGTCTTTTCTTCGCAGTGTTGTCAAAGGGAAACTCTACTTGTTCGGAGGTTCTTGCCATCCTGAAGCAACAGAATGTCTCCCAGGGGTACACCGTTATGACATTGGTAAGGAACTTTGTCTATTGACACTAATAACAGAGGGAAGTGAACGAAAATACAGTGCAGTCCTGTTTGATGCCTTCACCACTGCAGGTATAAGAGAGTCTAGTCTCAATTCTAGGCTTTTGTCATTTGTCAGTATGAAGACCAGAGCTGTGCCAATGAATGGCAAAGCAACCATTAGGTTAGAAAGCCCTATTCAGATAGGATTAGCTTTACATGGTGGGGGTGGTGGAGTAATGTAACTGTACTACAGGACGCCTGTACAGTTTATGACCGATCCGGCCAAGTGATCTCGGCGTAAATGACGGGGATGGGAATGGCTACTCGATCTTATAACCCACTTATAGTAATGAAACTAGCAGCTAGGCATGTAGCATGTAGGCTGTAGGCCTCTGAGGAGTCCTTTGGCTCGTCTACTGGATTTGACTTGCTGGTTTATAGTGTGTTTAATATCTTATAAATCAGCACCCCCCCCCCCGATGTCAGCTCCCAGCTTCAGGTGTGTGTGTGTGTGTGTGTAGTGGTGCACACTCTAGACTGATATCTGTTGTTGTTACTGGTGTGAAATAACTGCTTTATAGTGGGTGAATGTGATGCTGTGTGTGATTAGGGTTTTTATAGCGCATGTGTGTGTATTAGCATTAGCGTTAGCTTCCACCCGGTTCTGAATGGGTTCTTCAGTGCTGGTTTTAAGAAAGAAAAAGGTGTGCGGTTCTCCCGCTGGTCAAACAGAGCGTTTCAGTTTGTAAAGGTTCAGATATTATAGTCAGTTTTCATGTTCCACTGTAAAATAGCTTCACACGGCAGACCTTCGGAGAACGTCCGCACTGCTACCTGCTGGAAATTATGTCTGTTAATGGTATTATAATATATATATATATATATATATATATAAATATAAATATATATTTTGAGGACACCAGATGGCGCTCGGAAGACTGTGGTTAAAATAAAGAATCGGAACGGGATTTTTAATAAAATAGCCAATCCCCGATCCATTAAAATATTCCTGGATCAACCCCAATCCCGATCCATGGGATCAGACCGGGACATCTCTAATAAAAAGTGCTGAAAATGAAAAATGTCCTAAACATTACAGACTGTATAACCAAAAAATGAAAATAAGTGAAAGTAGGAGTGCTACTTTTTAACAGTCTGTGCCTTCTCGTCCTTAGTAACATTGAAATGGGAGAAGCTGGTCACTGGAGGTGTTTCTCTGAGGTCTCTCAGGCACAGCTCTGTGGCGTTAGGCGATAACATCTACGTGTACGGAGGAATTCTGGATGGAGTACCTACAGACGACCTCATGATGTTCAACACAGGTCCATAACATAACTCTTAATTCTGCTACATTATGGTGTTTAACTGCTAGTGGTGTAGACACTTGCACTAGGGCTGTGGTGATTGGGCCTCTTATGTCTTCATTTGACCCCATTTATTACCAAAGCAATTTTACACCAAAGACTCATGGGTAGCTACAATGATTGGTGTGGTATTTTTAATGAATAAAGAAAAACGAGGGTGTTTATGAGGGCACTTCTGTCGTTGTATCTCTTGGGAAGTTCGGTAACACCCTGCATACACCCACCTTCAACTAGCCCGGCTAGCTCTCAATACTATGATACTATGTTAGGCACCAAGAGGGGGGTTACAATAATATCTGAATTCTGTTACTTATGAACAGTACTCAAAAGTACTTATGATAAAAACAAAAAGGTGAATCTTAGAAAGTACTTTGCTGTCAAAATATGCAGAATCCATTGCTATGGGAACACAAGAAGGCGACCATGCTCCCCTCCTCTACTCTATATTATTGATACTGAATTGCAGTTGTTGATGTTCTTACTAAGCCCAAAGTGTTCTGTGTGACCTCTTGTAGTATCAATGATTTGGACACCAATCAAAACAACTGGGACCTCACCATCTGCAAGGTAACCTTTTATGTTGTGTTTATACTGTTGGGCCATTAAGGAAGGCCTTTCACCCACCCTGCTCCCCAGTAGCCGCCTACCCCTTTTCACTAAACAAATATGTGTGCAACTTGCAGTGCATAAAATCATGCAATTATGTGGCAGCAGCTTCAGGTAATGCTCATATTAACCATCAGAATAGGAAATAGGGAAATCAGGACCTTAGTGATTTTGAAAATGGCATGATTGTTGGCGGCTGGTTTAAGTATTTCTAGACCTGCTGATCTCCTGGGATTTTCAGCACAACAGTCTTTATGAGAATGCTGATGGAAATACCTTGATAATTGAAGAGGTTAACAAAAAATGACCACACTGGTTGGAGCTGACAGAAAGGCTACAGTAACTCCACGTCCAACCTTGAGGCAATTAGGCTACAGCAACAGAAGATTTCACACATCAGGTTCCACTTCTGTCAGCCAAGAACAGAAAGCTGAGACTGCAGTGCTGAGACACAGGCTCACCAACATTGGACAGTGGAGGACTGGAGGAATGTAGCCTGGTCTGATGAAGCTTGATTTCTGCTGAGGCTTACCGATGGTAGATGGTCAGAATTTAGCACCAACAGCATGAATCCATTGATCTGACCTACCTTGCGTCAACAGTTCAGACTGGTGGAGGTGGTGGTGTAATGGTGTGGGGAATGTTTTCTTGACACATTCAGGGCTGTTAATGCCAATCAGTCATTGTTTCAATGCCACAGTTTATTTGAGCAGTGTTGCTGACCAGGTACATCCCTTTCTAACGGCTACTTCCAGCATGATGATGCATCATGTCACAAGCCAAGTCATCTCAAACTGCTTTCATGAACATGACAATGAGTTCAGGGTTCTTCGGTGTTCTTCCCAGTCACCGGATCTGAATCTAATAGAACATCTTTGGGATGTGGCAGAACCGGAGAGTCACAGCATGTAAGGACTCCTGGAAAATCTGCAGGAATTGTGTGATGCATTTATGTCAACATGTACCACAATCTTAGAGGAATGTTGAGAGCAAACGAAATTCTCTACCCAGTAGTGCATTTTCCATTGAGTCATTTTCCTGACTCTGGCTGACTTTTTGTCCTGTGCAACTGTGCTATGAATATTCTGTTTATAGATATAACCACATGTGTGCTGCAGTCAATGAGCAGATCTTCTTGTTTGGTGGGTGTGGAGAGGACGGATCCTACTACAAAGACATTCACATCCTAAATACAGGTAAACTGCAGTAGTTTCCCTTTTTTTTGTAGAAGAAGTCAAATCATGAGTGGATGCAAAAGCTTGAAGCCAAATTGTCATGTCCATATGCTTAAATGTTGGTGGTTTGGTCAGTGCAGCTGCCTGACATGGGCACATTGTGGTTATATTGATACATATTGTGATTACGATTATGCCATAACCCCCTTGGACCCTGTACGTAAGTCCACACGTCATCACTTTTACTAAAGCATTACTTTTATAATTAACACAAAGTTTCATAGGCCCTAAAATAAAGCCCTGTGGGACACCACAAGATATATACTACACCAAGTGGTTACCACATAATTCAAAATAGCTAAATTATGGGACCATGTGAATCATCTGGAAAACTAATCTGATATTTCATTTGCATATCACAGCCTGTTGCAAAAGCCAATATTAACAATTAACAAACAATAAATTGTGCAATTTGAATAAAACCAGCATTATTTGGGGATCAGTTCATTTTTACACAACTGCAGAAAAGCACTAGAGCTTAAGCACACCACTGTGACTCTTCCCCTCCCTAGAGACCCTGGTGTGGCAGAAAAGTGATGTTAAAGGGGAGTCACCTCTGTCCTGCGCTGGACAGACCTTTACAGCTCACCATGACAAGGTCAGCAACATCGGTGCGTTGGCACATTCCTCAGAAAGTCAGTAATACGTGAATTTCAGGGTTTGCCACGTTACAAGCGCTTGTCATTCATACAAGTCATTACCTATATGTCCAAACATGTGGATATATTATTTTGTAGGCTTTTCCTATTGTGTCCACATCTGTAACTTTTTCCTCTACCTTTAGAATTCTCACTGGTCTTCATTTCCACAGCTTATCTTTAGATCCACAGTCTAAACAATGGTAATTAAATGAAGGACATCTTTTATCCAGATGAATTGCTTTAATGATTTACCGCTAAAGGCACTGTGGAAGCCAGCTTCGTCGTTCAAACCCAACATACCCTAAATTGTGAGGCTCAAACTCTTAGCCATTTAACATTCTGTACTCCCTGTCCCCTAATGGTCAAAAATGACCTGTAGATAGAAAAAGTCCAGCTGAAATTTCAAGCTGAATACTTTTGCAAGGCACTGTATATTTGGTTTCATGTGACAAACGTACATGTTGTCGATGACTAACCTTCTGATGACCTTCTAAGGACGCTCCATATGTCCCATTCATCTGGAACAGAACCCCAGGTGGACTCTGCATGCTCTTGGCTGTGGTCTTTGTCCTCTTGTACCCTAAATTTTTGGACGTTGCATAATGATTCATGGTAAAAGTACCCCTTGTTTAACATAGGATATCTACTTGTTTGGGGGAGCGGTCACTGGCCCTGATGGAACTGTCGCCGCAACCAATGAAATCCACAAGCTAAGCATTGGTAAGATATTGGATGTCTATGTGGATGTCACTGCTTGCCTAAAATGTGACTTAGCCCTCAGCTAACAGTCATTCCTCCTCTCTGCTCATTTCACTTATCTCCAGCAAAGATGAAATGGAAGGTGCCTCTGTATGTGGGGATTCCTCCAGCAAGACGCCACGGCCATGTAGCCTTTATTCTTCATAGTCACGTAAGTGTCTGAGCGTGTGTCTCAGAGTAGAGTCTATCCAGTATCTTCAGGGGTTCTCGACAGTCTGGCAGAACCACCACGCAATTTCACCAATGTTCTCTTCTTGGCAGTGAGAAACCTAATAAAATGGGGTTGTTTGGGGTCTGAAACATACACTCGCAGTCTCAAGCAGCCAGTGGACATAATTATATGCTCCTGGTTATAGCACAGAACAATCAGCTGAAAACCATGAGGCTAAAAGACACCTACAAATGCCTTTCATGCAAACTCACATATGGTGAATGTTTAGAAAGGCTCAGTTCTTAGAAAAGAGGCCTTTGTCAATTCTGATGTCATTTGACTCAAGAAGAACAATGGCACAACATGTCATCGCTGTTACACATCGCAACTTTTGTAGCTTTCAATGGAAGGCAATGCAAAAAGATTTTATTCCAAGTCATTTTAGAGCATTTCTATTGGTCCAATTGGTTCTATTGATGGCTGCTTAGGCCAAATGCTGTTGAAATAATAAAAATCGAGGAAAATATAGAGAGCTAAAATACAATTGCAACAAATGGTAGCTTCTTGGGGTCACATAGTCTCCAAAACAACCATCAGGCGCTATCTGCATGCCAACAAGCTGTTTGGGAGGCATGCACGGAAAAAACCTTTTCTCACTCACAATCATAAACGCAAACGTTTGGAGTTTGCTAAGCAGTACTGGAACTTCCACTGGGGCCTTCCACTGTGTGCTTCGGTCAGATTAAACTAAGATAGAGCTTTTTGGGGTCTGGTGTAACACAAGAGCTGAGTATGCAGAAAAGCACCTCATGCCCACTGTGAAATATGAGGGAGGATCAGTGATGCTGTGGGCCTGTTTCTCTTCCAAAGGCACTGGGAACCTTGTTAGGGTGCATGGCATCATGAATGCTTTGAAAACATTTTAAAACAAAATCTGGTGGCTTCTGCCCAAAAGCTGAAGATGGGTCGTCACTGGGTCTTTCAGCAAGATAATGACCCAAAACATATGGCCAAATCTACACAGAAATGGTTCACCACACACAGAATCAAGCTCCTCCCATGGCCATCTCAGTCCCCAGACCTCAACCCCATTGAAAACCTGTGGGGTGAGCTGAAGAGGAGAGTGCAGAGGAGAGGACCCAGGTCGCTGGATGATTTAGAGAGATTGTGCAAAGAGGAATGGTCAAAGATCCCTCTATCTGTATTCTCCCATCTTGTGAAACATTATAAGAGAAGATTAGGTGCTGTTTTGTTGGCAAAAGGGGGTTGTACAAAGTATTAACATCAGGGGTGCCAATAATTGTGGCACACATGATTTGATGTTAAACAATTATTTCTTAATGTGGGATTTTTTTCCTACTGAATAAATTCACTTGAGGTAAAGGTTGGATTTTACCCTTTTTTCCATCGTGGTCCTATATTATTTAGAAAAAAACTCAATTTATTAGAAGCTAAAGAACACATCTTAACCAGGGGTGCCAATAATTATGGAGGGCACTGTATATATATATATAAATGAGGAGACCGGCCACTGGTTGAACTATGAATGAGAGTCCACATAATGCTCAACATGGCATCTGTTTATGGATAGGTCTCGCCTTTCAACTAAATGAGCCAAAATCAGCTTGCTGGTTACATTGCAAGTGGAGGAACCCCCCTCGATGTGGAGATTTGCGCAAGCGCAGTAGACAGAGCGAGCTGCAAAATGTACTTTAAGCCATAATTTGACCTTCAGTTTTCAGCATTTTGGCCTTTTCCCACTCAAAGAGATTGAAACCTGATCTTGTATGACTGGAAATGACTGAAAACATCCCTCAGGCATTGCAAAGATATCCGCGGAGTGAACAGTCTTTGACTCGACTCACCTGTCAACTGCTAGGTTTAGTAGGTTGGTTAGAGCGGGGAAATCAGCCAACTGTTCTGGACTCCAGCCCCCCATTGTCCACCCCTGGACTGTAGGGTCTTTGTAATAAAGAGGAAACTCATAGTGTCATTGATGTGAAGCACTAAAAGCTATTTCAGTACTCCTGGTGCTCCCTTGTGGAGAATATTTAGTGATTTGCTAAATGTGAGCAAGTAAGTAAGTTACAAGCCAAGTCAGTGCCTTTACAACTGCCAGATACAAGGTTTCTGCACAACAACGATGATATAATCATTATTTATTTACTCGTCAGCTATAAGAGAATATATCTTACATTTTGAAATATTTCTTTTCTACAGATGTATGTATTTGGAGGCAAAAATGATGAACAGGAATTGAATGACTTGAAGATAATGAAATTAATAAACCCATCAGAGAGACAGCCAGGTAAGAGGCCTTCAACACTGCTCGATATCATGCACCATAATCTATGGTTGTTTTTGTTTTTTTAACCCATATTCATTATGTTCTTCATACAGTTATGAAAGAGATTCTCTCTGAATTTGGGCTTCAGGGAGTCAGTAACGGGTAAGCACCCTTCAATTTCAGATTAGAAAATCCAAACCCTATCTTCTTCAGGTCAATCACAGGAAGTGTTCAGCTCCTTCTTATTAATAATAGTGATAGCAGATGGAGTCAGAATGATGTCATTACCTGGAACTGAACCCCACCCTTCTTCTTTCATGCAACTGTGAACATGAAGTCCTAGTTTCATTCTCAGTTTCATGCGAGAGCTATTTTCTGCCACCTAAATTGAATACATGTGTGTGCATCTGTCCAGATTTGTACCAACAAAGGTTCCCAATGTAAAGTACGAGCTGAGTGAGACTCCACTAATCGCGAAGATGGAGAGATCGGAGTCGACACAGGTGACTTAACCGTTTTCTAATGAGGTTCCATAACTCCATGCTTCCTGTAATAAAACATACTACATGGCCCATATTTATCATTTTTGGTACACTATATTGAGAAAAGTATTGGGACACCTGCACAGGCATTGTTTCTTCTGAAATCAATGGTATTCAAAAGTAGAGTTTATCCTGCTTTTGTTGGAGTAACTGTCTCTGCTGTCCTGGAAAGGCTTTCTACTTGATTTTGGAGCATTGCTTTGAGGATTTGGTTGCATTTAGCGATAAGAGTGTTAGTGAGGTCCCGATGTGGGATGATCACCATGATCACCAACTAACCTTCACATTGACTTTCACACATACTGTACACACATACTGTATCCCTCTACAAAAACAGTTCTTTATGGAACCACAAACGGTTCTTCAATGGCAGTGTTTCACAACCCTGCTCCTGGAGGCAACAAATCCTGCACATTTTAGTGGACTCCCGGCTTTAACACCATAGCTCATGTGTTCTGGTTCCGCCGTGTTATTAATGATGCATCAGGATGTGACTTGTGTGGATTGAGGGCAGCCGAATGTCCCAGAATGCATTATGCGCCACGCTGCTGTTCCAATTGCTGTCCTTGGGATTTGGAACTTGCCAAGTCAGTACTAGCAAGTACGCCAGTCCGAACTTGAGAATCCCCTCCAGAAAGGCCTTATTAGCGAACTGATTAGTTGAAGGGGACTTTCCTTAGTAGAAGACAAAGCAACTAATGTGCAGGGCCAGGTGCCTCCAGGACCAGCCTTGAAAAACACTGTTCTAGGTCACCATTTACCCCCTTAAACAGCCTATGGGCCGCCAGCGGTCCGAATGTGTTATTACCACCTTCTATTACCAAAGAATAGCCCCACCAGTTTGTACAGAAGTCCATGTAGTTACTGAGTAATACACCTTAGTGTATAATAAGCATATGTTGGAGGGTTAAGAGGTTAAAGAACCAGTTGTTGCACCTTAATTTTTAAGAGCGTACTGTGATATCATCGTTTTTGCCATATTGCCCACCCCTAGCAACATGTCTATACTTCTCACTATATCAGGAACTTGTTTTTTTCTATTTCTTTTTTAAAAAAGAGCTATACAATCTCATGATATAATATCAGGCTTATCAGGCAGATCTAGTCAATGTATTTCAAAACTGCTGGTTTACATTGTTCAGCCCACAGGCCATCGAGATTTCGCCGCAGTTCGTGATGAGGCAATGACCATGATCCACAGAGCTTTTGCAATTTTGGACGAGGAGTTCCGCAAACTAGACAGGTACAGAACAGATGCAAATGAACCAGGTGAAAGTTAAATGCAGGTTAACAGGATAACAGGTTAGTCGGCACTTGGTAAAGAGCCAGCTTTCATTTCATTTGAGACATTGCTGAAGTTCTGAAAAGGTCTGCCAGTCCAGTCTATTCATGTGTGCTTCCCTCTTGCAGAAGGTTGTGCAAGATTTGACAAGCAGTGTTTCTTTTTTCTCTGGAAATAGAGAAAAGTCTGAGCTTTCACAAGCAGTAAAAGCACTGCAGTGTGAGCGACAGGCCTACAATGAGCATCACCAGAGGCAGACACAGGTGAGTTTTCATTGTATTTGTGGACAAATGGAAGCAGAGCAGCTTAGATTTACTGTGGTGAACTCAGTAACATGTTTGAGTAACATGGCCTAAGTGCAGAAGTGGGAAGCAACAAAGTAAAAGTACTTGGTTACTGTACTTAAATATTGTCCAGATACTTCAAAAATTGACTGAAGTATTTCTTTAACTACGTTTTCTTATGTAGTTAAAATCCTGCATTCAATAATCTATCACCTCAGTCCACATGCTTCTTTCACTTTCAGTGACGGTTCTGTATCTCTCAGCATGTCCAGAAATGCATGTGTAACGCGAGTCCAACGTGAGGGATGGCTTAAATTGTGAATTCCACTAGCCAAGTGGATCGGGTATTGACAATGCCAACCTCGGCGGCGGTGGTGTTGCCGACCTCATCTGATAACTCGTCCTCTCTACTGGATAGCAGGCTAACGCTAGCCCTCAGCGACATGTATACAACGTAGATATGGCAGCAAGGGGCATTACCTGTGTTACGACATTATGACATTATGTATATTCCTAATATTGTGTAGGTCCCCCTTATGTTTCAAAAACTCTGATCCATAAAATCATAGACTCTCCAAGACTGGAGACAGTAGCAGCAGATACTTTAAGTTCTGTAAGATGCGTAACAGGGCCTTAATGAGCCTTGAGTGCCCATTACCCTGTTGCTGGTCCACCAGCTGACCTTCACCACCAGCACTTCTGGTAAGTACTGACCACAGCATACCAGGAACACCCCACAAGACTTGTCTGATGTTTTAAAAATGCTCTGACCCAATCATCTAGACATAACAATTGGGCCCTTGTCAAACTCAGGTTCGCTCAGGTTCTTAAGGTTTCCCATGTTCCAACACGTCACCTTCAAGAACTGACTGTTCACTTGATGCCTAATATGTGTACCCCACCCCGTAACAAGTGCCATTCGTAATAAGATCATCAGTGCTGTTAACTTCACCTGTCAGTGGTTATGTATGTATGTATATATATATATATATATATATATATATATATATATATATATATATATATATACAGTCATGCCCGAAAGTATTCATAGCCCTGTCAAAGTTTGACTTAAATTTACTTTTATTTAACCAGAAATTATATTTTTGCCTGGAAATGACACAGGCATCTCCCAGTAGATAACACGATGATGTACAAGAGGCATCATTGTGGGAAAAAATATTTCTCAGCTTTTATACACATTTGAACAAAAAGTGGCATGTCCAAAATTATTCATACCCTTCTCAATAATTAATAGAAAAGCCTTTATTGGCTATTACAGCAATCAAACGCTTCCTGTAATTGCTGACCAGCTTTTTGCATGTCTCCACTGGTATTTTTGCCCATTCATCTTTAGTGATGAGCTCCAACTCTTTGAGGTTCGAGGGTCTCCTTGCCATCACCCTGATCTTTAGCTCCCTCCACAGATTCTCAATTGGATTCAAGTCAGGACTCTGGCTGGGCCACTGCAAAACATTAATGTTTTTGTCTGCTAACCATTTCTTCACCACTTTGGCTGTGTGTTTTGGGTCGTTGTCGTGCTGAAATGTCCACCGGTTCCCAAGGCCAAGTTTCTCTGCAGACTGCCTGATGTTGTTGTTGAGAATCTTGATGTATTGCTCTTTTTTCATGGTGCCATTTACTGCGATCAAGTTCCCTGGTCCATTGGCTGAAAAACACCCCCAAAACATTAGGTTCCCACCACCATGTTTGACAGTGGGGATGGTGTTCTTAGGGTTGAAGGCTTCTCCTTTTTCACGCCAAATGGTGCACACATCATTGTGGCCAAACAATTCAATTTTTGTTTCATCTGACCATAAAACAGAACACCAGAAGTCTTCTTCTTTGTCCAGATGAGCATTTGCAAAGGTCAAGCGGGCTTTTGTGTGCCTTTTCTGGAGAAGTGGTGTCCTCCTTGGCCTGCGTCCGTGGAACCCAGCAGTGTGCAGTGTCCGTTGAACTGTCTGCCTTGAGATGTCGCCACCAGCAGAGTCCAGATTCACCAGGATGGCCTTGGTGGTGATCCTTGGATTTTTCTTCACCTCTCTCACTATTCTCCTGGCCAGCACAGGTGTCACTTTTGGCTTCCGACCACATCTTCTGAGATTTTCCACAGTGCGGAACTTCTTGTATTTTTTAATAATACTTTGCACTGTAGCCACTGGAACTTGAAAACATTTTGATATGGCTTTATAGCCCTTTCCTGACTTGTGAGCGGCCACAATGCACAGCCGCAGGTCCTTAGTGAGCTCCTTTGTCTTAGCCATGACTGTCCACAAACCAACTGCAGAGAGCTGCTGTTTTTCTCCTGTTGAGTTGATTAAAACAGCTGTTCCCAATGAATCAGGGTAATTAGGATGCTTTAAAACAGCTTGGACTATTTGGAATGGTATAGAACTTTGGATTTTCCCATATACTGTGACAGTTTTCAAAGGGTATGAATAATTTTGGACATGCCACTTTTTGTTCAAATGTGTATAAAAGCTGAGAAATACTTTTTCCCACAATGATGCCTCTTGTACATCATCGTGCTATCTCCTGGGAGATGCCTGTGTCGTTTCAAGGCAAAAATATAACTTCTGGTTAAATTAAAGTAAATTTAAGTCAAACTTTGCCAGGGGTATGAATACTTTCGGGCATGACTGTATATATATATATATATATATACATATATATATATATAAAAAGGTAAAGGTGCACGTATTTGTCACTGTACAGTATATACACTGTACAGCGAAATGCGTCCTCCGCATTTAACCCATCTGTGGTAGTGAACACACACACACACACACTAGTGAACTAGGGGCAGTGAGTACACACACCCAGAGCGGTGGGCAGCCAACTCCAGCGCCCAGGGACCGCTGAGCCACCACTGCCCATTTTTATATATATATATATATATATATATATATATATATATATATATATATATATATATATATATATATATATATATATATATATATAAATGGGCAGTGGTGGCTCAGCGGTTAGAGCGCCGGGCTATCAATAACAGTGTTGTGGGTTCGATTCCCAGGCTCTGTTGGGCCCTTGAGCAAGGCCCTTTACCCTCTCTGCTCCCTGGGCGCTGGAGTTGGCTGCCCACAGCTCTGGGTGTGTGTACTCACTGCCCCTAGTTCACTAGTGTGTGTGTGTGTGTGTTCACTACCACAGATGGGTTAAATATATATATATATATATATATATATATATATATATATATATATATATATATATATACAGTATATACAGTTGGAGTTAGTGGAGTTTTAATTTTTGCTGTACAAAAAGCTAACACTAAAAGTCATGATTTTGCCCATGATGCTGCAGTTCTAGCATAAACCAATAATAACTGAATGCCATTGCTGTTTACATCAGTGTTTCCCAACCCTGCCCTGCACATTATAGTGCTTTTCCTGCTCCCAACACACCTGGTTCAACTAATCGGCTCATTAACAAGCCCTTTCAGAATTGAGTGGCTTCAGGACCTGGGTTAAGAAACAACGTTTTTAGGAGTTTAGGAGTGTGTACTTTTATACTTTTACCTGAGTACAAAGTTTCAAGTTTTATTTTTTTAGCCAGGATACAAGTACTTTTACTTAACACTTGTACTTCTGCCACTTCGGCCTAAATATAGGCGCAAGGTCCCTAAAGTGCCTAAAGTTCTCCTTTCATTTTATTGATGAAACAGCCTAAAGTGTGTCTCTATAATCACTGAAACAGTTTGTCATACTATCTAAATGTGATTTCTTCTACCTGGGCCATTTCAGAATGTTCTTTAAAAAAATTCTATGCCTGATGAAAAAAAAAACAATGGGTGAAGGAAGTTGGCTTTTGTGGCTCTGGTTGAACAGGAACTTCAGGAAATGCTGGAGAGGCACAGAGCTCAGAACGAGGCCTGGCTGCGAGCTCGCGCAGAGGAGAACGACAAGGAGAGGAAGGAGCTGTGTAAACTCAGGGTGTGTAACCGCAAACAGTTACTGACGACGTGCTGTGGCCATGTTTCGCTGGAGGCCTTCTATTTATACGCCTTAACGTCTGACTTGTCAGACAATGACGCTTGGGCCTCAGCAATTACACTCCTCTGCATTTGCAGTGGGCCTCAACCCTTGTGCAGTCTTAACATTTGGTATGCTCCCCTTGTCCTAAGAGTCGAAAATGACCCCATGACAATCTGTGTACGCTGGCAGTGAACAGCTTTCATGGAGATGTTGCATCTTCTGTAATGTTGGCTCATTCTAGAGAAAGTCATTCAATTTTTCAGTCAAGCTGAAAAAACATCCCCCTTCATTGGGGAGGTGGGCTCTCTGACTAGGTCATTTTAGACCCCCGTGAGGGTTTATGGTCCAGTACTCTAGAAACCAGTTCTCCAGCATTGGTTGTGCAGGGTTTCCGTTGAGGTGTGCCGCCATGAACCTGTGTTTGTTGTGGATGCTTTGTATACAGGAGGAGGTGCTTCACGAGCAGGAGAAGCTGAAAGAAGAGCAGTGCAACATCCAAAAACGCAGCGAGCACCTCCTGTCCATTATGCAGCAGTTCAAAGGCATGTGAAGACACTGTCTCCATGGCAACCGGAAGGAGGAGAGGGGCAGAGTTTTGTTTTCCATCGCACTTCTTTGCTGTCATTGCTGTGCCTGTGAGCATGTTCATCCGCGGGACCCCTTTGTGTTCTTTTAATCACTCTAGACACGCATGTGTAGAGGGTGTATTTGCATAATAGCATTGTATTGTATTTGTGTTGTACACAGTGAAAGAGAGAGAGAGGGAGCGAGAGAGGGGCACCTGTAACACCAGGGCCTTACGTAACCGAACTAAGCTAGTCTGACAGCGTGTGCATGCTTTAGTCTGTACTGGGGGGAAAACTACAGGCCCAGGACTTCTGACGCAAGGCCCAAAAGGACAAGGATGAGGACTGCTAAACTGGCTGTCTGTGTTTTCTTCCTTTGAAAACTCATCTGCATGCTGAGGTTCGAGTGTGTGAATGAAAATGCTTCTGAAAATAGAATAAACTGACTGTGAACGGGTTCCCCTGAATGCATCTCAACACAAAGGCGGCGGTAGAGCGCGATCTCTCTATCAGTAGGGATGATCTTACCACTAAGATGCTTTGAGGAAACTGGGCCTTTATCAGTGCTAGAAGTGTGAACTGTAGCCAGTCTACATTGCATTGCCTTGAAGATGAATTCCTCCAATTTTCACCCTAATTTCTGACCAATTTAACGGTTTAGATGTAAACAGAGTCATTCAGAGTGGGTTGGTGTGAAATGGTTCCTTGTAGAGATGTATCTATACAAACTAGCTAAGGGTATTTTCTGAGTAAGCAGTGAAGTACGTTAGTAAGTCACTCTGGAGAAAAGCATCTGCTAAATGCCTTCAGGGTTTTGAGAGGAACTGGGGACCACTATAGTATAATGTCTACTATAACCATAACAAATATTATAACGTTGTCACGTTTTCATGTTTGCTGCGATTACAGCTCAGCCACCAAAACAATAGATTATCACAACGTCGTAACAATGTTGTCACTATGTAATCGTGAAGTACGTTTGTATATTACATGTTAAACATGGTAAAATAATGGTAATTGTTTCTATTCAAATGTTCTTTGGGCAATATTTCGGCTTACAAGACCCTGCATGTACCTCTCCACCATACCAAGGTTGATATATATATATATATATATATATATATATATATATATATATATATATATATATATATATTTCAGATCATGGAGTCATTTTCTGAGATGTAGCTTTTAGAAAGATTAAACTCATTAGGTTCTGCTTCCATTCACTCACCCCTGTATTACGATTATTGCACTTCTGACTTATTATGTTTTACACCAAAACACTTTCAGCTCTTGTTTACACCTGAACCATTACATTCGGCAGGACTTTCAAACAATCAGTGGAAACATACTGGTATTGGTTACAGGTTATTAAGGTTTGACATCTACATTGTATTCAATATGCTGTATTTGTAATTGTCTACAAATAAAGCTTTTATTTCTTCACAATGCTACTCCAGGTGTATGCAGTGCCAGTTTCAACGTTCTCAGATATTGGCGTAGGCCTACAGTTCCCATATCAGCTGCTGCGCTAGTTCAAAACAACTGCCGTTAAAACTACACTCTGTAAAACGATTGTGACACGATTACGCTGTGACAACATTGTGACAACGTATTGTTTCAGAGACTGAACCGTAATCGCAGCACAGCAATTACTTCATGACAACATTGTTACAACGTTGTGATAATCTGTTGTTTGGGTGCCCAGCGAAAAATATGGTAACGTTGTGACAATGTTATAGCAACCTATTGTTTCGTTGACTGAGCTGTAATCCCATCAAACACAGTTGTTGGGACAATGTTGTGACAACCTATTGTTTTGTTAACTGAGCTGTAATCCGGGTAAGCACAATTGTTGGGACAATGTTGTGACAACCTATTGTTTCGGTGACTGAGCTGTAATCCCAGCAAACACAGTTGTTATTTTAACATTTTAACAATGTTATAACAACCTACTGTTTTGTTAACTGAGCTGTAATCCCAGCAAACACAGTTATCTTATTTTAACGTTGTGACAATGTTATGATAACCTATTGTTTTGGAGACTGAGCCGTAATCCCAACAAACACAGTTACATTCTGACAACGTTGTTTTTCTACATTGTCACATTGTTGAAATGTAATTCCTCATTTCATGTATTGTGTATCGGCACTACATAAAAAAATATCGGATATTGGTGTAGGCCCACAGTTCCCATATCAGTGCTGCGCTAGTTCAAAACAACTGCCGTTAAAACTACACTCTGTGAAACATGACTTATGCTTAATCGTATAAAGAACCATCGCATTTACTGAAGAACCCTCTTTTTAAAGTGTCCTACTGTAATACCTGGCTTATAATTTTCTAATTATCATAGAAACTATAATATTTAGTCGCACACCACAATTTAATACTGAAAATAGCATTTATCGAATCAGCTCCATTCAGTAAAGCTCTGTGAATGAATATCCTGCTAAAAAAGAGCCTGTCCAGCTTAAACTTGGTCAAGTTGGTTGACCAGTTTAGCTCTTGACCGGCATAGGATGAGATTTTATTCGAGTTTGATGGTGTAACTGATCTATCGGCATAACCACCATGATCTACATGACTAGACAACCAGTACGGCCAGCCTGATCATGCTGGTCCACTAGTATGACCAGCTTGACGACACCAGCTCGGTCAGGTTGGTCGTGCTGATAAACCAGCTAGTCCATCACACTAATATGAAAATATACGCCACGCTGGTCAAGAGCTGATCTGGTTTACCATCATAACCAACTTGATGAGACTAGACAACCAGTACGGCCAGTATGACCAGCTTGGCGACACCAGCTCGGTCAGGTTGGTCGTGCTGATAAACCAGCTAGTCCATCACACTAATATGAAAATATACGCCACGCTGGTCAAGAGCTGATCTGGTTTACCATCATAACCAACTTGATGAGACTAGACAACCAGTACGGCCAGTATGACCAGCTTGACGACACCAGCTCGGTCCGTTTGGTCGTGCTGATAAACCAGCTAGTCCATCACACTAATATGAAAATATACCCCACGCTGGTCAAGAGCTGATCTGGTTTACCAGAATAGGGTATGTTGTCACCTGGATGCCCAGCTTTCCAACCACCTTGCCCTTTCCCAGACCAGCTTAGATCAACGCCTGAAAGTGGTCCTACACTAAATTGTACTGCATGACATTGCAGATGTCAAACAGGAGATGATTTATCTTCAAAATGACATGCAATATTAAATGGATGGCATCTTCACAGTCAATCATGTCCACACTAGTCTGAGCGGACAGTGACTAACCCAGTGTTTCTGTATACAACAGAACTGGCTCCATTCAGTGAAGCTATACTCTGTGAATGACTTTTGCAGAATTAAGCAAGAAGTATTTTTTCCAAGTTACAACACACACACACACACACATCCCTGTCGCAGTGTCTGCGCAAAAACACACAATTTTGCCCTCAAGTTTGGAGCCGATGGAAAAAAATGTACACCGCCTCACTATTTCGCAGGAAGGCTGGGCCCGTTGCGCCAGATCGCGGCCAACAGTGGAGCACTATTTCGCCGAGCGAGAGGGGAGGGGAAGGCAGGGCCGCCTTCTGCTCATCAAACGGAGAACCGGGGGGAGAGAGAGAGACAGAGAACAGCAGAGGAATAATCCCCCCCCCAATAGCATGCCTATAACAGTTTCCCAATAAAAAAGAGGGTAAGCTGATAAATAACGTCTGACACACAGAGGTCTGGCGCTGCGTGAGAAGTATGAACACAAGACTGCGCGGGCAAGAATACAGGGATTTCTTTTGGGAAGCGTTAACAACAGTAAGGCTGTCGGGAGGCTGGATGCAGACATGGCTTTTTTCTTTCCTGCTTTCGTTTGAAATGGGCTTCTCGTACGCGAAAGGCTGGATTACAGTCCCTCCTTTGTTCGGCTGCGGCCGCTCTGCTGCTCTGGCTCTGCTGCGGGGATTGTAAATAACAGTGAGGCAACATGGCTGACGCGGCTGCTGCTGCTGCTGCTGCCGCCGCCGCTGCTGCTGCTGCTGCTGGTGCTGCTGCTGGTTAGCAGGCAAATGTCTCTGCTTTCAGCTCCATAGATGGTGTATCTGCGGGCTGTCGCGTACGGCATTTGGCCGATTTGAGCGTACGGCGTTTTCTTGACGTCCCCTTGGAATAATAACACCCTCTGCAGTCGCTAAGCTCCACTGGGGTGGCCGTTGGTGCATCGTTAGCCAGCTATCCTACGTTAGCTAGCTGACCTGCGAGTGTTTGGTGTTGAAGGGATGATAGGAGAGGTGGGGAGACCCAGCGGGCTTTACTGCTTGCCAGCCGAACCCATGACCCCGCTTTTGCGGTTCTTGTCAATGAACACAGTGAACGCTAATGGTGTATTAGCTATGATTTGCGAAAGGGGGGCCATCAGACCGAGCTAGCACGGCTGGCTACTAGCTCTGCCTTCGCAGCTCACGGCTCTTCTTCTCTACTGAACACATATGCACACTGCTAGCTAGCCACCTGGTTAGGTTTCCTCATGACCTGCCTGATGAGACAGCCAGGCTTGCAGGCAGCACTTAAGGACGGTGAAGTAGCGGCTTGTCAATTTAAGGGGTCTCCCTCCGTCTCCCTCACAGACGCTGAAAGGAGATCAGGCTCAGGTGATCTCGCTGCATTGTTGGCCGTCCTCGCCAGGCTGAAACATCAGCCTGAAAAGCAGCCCTCAGGTCAAATTGCACCCCCGAAACACAGCTGCAGACACCGGGATGAATCATCCGGGAAGGGACCCGTGGTTTGTTTGGAGGAAGGGCGCTCGTTCGTTTGTCTGTTGGACGTTTTGTAGGGCACCTCTACGAGATTAATTGGTCAATTAAGTGACGGCGGCGAGGCGAGCTGACGAGTGGGCCCAACCGCTCTCACCTAGCGCAGGCTAGCTAACGTTTTGTCTGAGCCGTAATCCCAGCGAACGTGAAACGTTGTGACAACGTATTGTTTTGGTAGCTAACAGAGCCGTAATCCAAGCAAACACGATTACGCTGTGACAACATTGTTACGACGTTGTGATAATCTGTTGTTTTGGTGACTGAGCTGTAATCATAGCTAACATGATAACGTTGTGACAACGTTTTGGAACCTATTGTCTGGGCTGTAATCCTAGCAAACATGATAATGTTGTGAACGTATTACTGAGCCATAATTGCAGCAAACACGATTACGCTGTGACAACATTGTTATGACGTTGTGATAATCTGTTGTTTTGGTGACTGAGCTGTAATCCCAGCTAACGTGGTAACATTGTGACAACGTTATGACAACCTATTGTTTCGGTGACTGAGCCGTAATCGCAGCAAACACGATTACGCTGTGACAACATTGTTATGACGTTGTGATAATCTGTTGTTTTGGTTACTGAGCTGTAATCATAGCTAACATGATAACGTTGTGACAACGTTGTAGCAACCTATTGTTTTGTTGACTGAGCTGGAATCCCAGCTAACATGAAAACGTTGTGACAACGTTTTGGAACCTACTGTCTGGGCTGTAATCCTAGCAAACATGATAATGTTGTGAACGTATTACTGAGCCATAATCGCAGCAAACACGATTACGCTGTGACAACATTGTTACGACGTTGTGATAATCTGTTGTTTTGGTTACTGAGCTGTAATCATAGCTAACGTGAAACGTTGTGACAACATTGTAGCAACCTATTGTTTTGGTGACTGAGCTGTAATCCCAGCTAACGTGGTAACATTGTGACAACGTTATGACAACCTATTGTTTCGGTGACAGAGCCGTAATCGCAGCAAACATGATTACATAGTGACAACATTGTTACGACGTTGTGATAATCTGTTGTTTTGGTGACTGAGCTGTAATCATAGTTAACATGATAACGTTGTTACAAGGTTGTAGCAACCTATTGTTTTGGTGTCTGAGCTGTAATCCTAGCAAACATGATAATGTTGTGAACGTATTATTGAGCCATAATCACAGCAAACACGATTACGCTGTGACAACATTGTGACAACGTATTGTTTCGGTGACTGAACTGCAATCACAGCAAAGCAATTACTTTGTGAGAACATTGTTACAATGTTGTGATAATCTATTGTTTGGGTGACTGAGCTGTAATCCCAGCGAACATGGCAACGTTGTGACAACATTGTGACAACGTTATAGCAACCTATCGTTTTGGTGTCTGAGCCGTAATCCCAGCAAACACGATTACGCTGTGGCAACATTGTTATGACGTTGTGATAATCTGTTGTTTTGGTGACTGAGCTGTAATCCCAGCTAACGTGGTAACATTGTGACAACGTTATGACAACCTATTGTTTCGGTGACTGAGCCATAATCGCAGCAAACACGATTACGCTGTGACAACATTGTTACGACGTTGTGATAATCTGTTGTTTTGGTTACTGAGCTGTAATCATAGCTAACATGATAACGTTGTGACAACGTTGTAGCAACCTATTGTTTTGGTGACTGAGCTGGAATCCCAGCTAACATGAAAACGTTGTGACAACGTTTTGGAACCTATTGTCTGGGCTGTAATCCTAGCAAACATGATAATGTTGTGAACGTATTACTGAGCCATAATCGCAGCAAACACGATTACGCTGTGACAACATTGTTACGACGTTGTGATAATCTGTTGTTTTGGTTACTGAGCTGTAATCATAGCTAACGTGAAACGTTGTGACAGCATTGTAGCAACCTATTGTTTTGGTGACTGAGCTGTAATCCCAGCTAACGTGGTAACATTGTGACAACGTTATGACAACCTATTGTTTCGGTGACAGAGCCGTAATCGCAGCAAACATGATTACATAGTGACAACATTGTTACGACGTTGTGATAATCTGTTGTTTTGGTGACTGAGCTGTAATCATAGTTAACATGATAACGTTGTTACAACGTTGTAGCAACCTATTGTTTTGGTGTCTGAGCTGTAATCCCAGCTAACATGGTAACGTTGTTACAACGTTGTAGCAACCTATTGTTTTGGTGACTGAGCCGTAATCCCAGCGGACATGGTAACGTTGTAGCAACCAATTGTTTTGGTGATTGCGCCATAATCCCAGCAAACACGATTACGCTGTGACAACATTGTGACAATGTATTGTTTCGGTGACTGAACTGCAATCACAGCAAAGCAATTACTTTGTGAGAACATTGTTACAATGTTGTGATAATCTATTGTTTGGGTGTCTGAGCCGTAATCCCAGCAAACACGATTACGCTGTGGCAACATTGTAGCAACCTATTGTTTTGTTGACTGAGCCGTAATTCCAGCAAACACAGTTACATTCTGACAACGTTGTGACACCCTATTGTTTTGTTAACTGAGCTGTAATCCCAGCAAACACAGTTATCTTGTTTTAACGTTGTGACAATGTTATGATAACCTGTTGTTTTGGCGACTGAGCCGTAATTCCAGCAAGCACAGTTGTTGTTTTAACATTTTAACAATGTTGTGACAACCTATTGTTTCGGTGACTGAGCCGTAATTCCAGCAAGCATAGTTACATTCTGACAACGTTGTGACACCCTATTGTTTTGTTAACTGAGCTGTAATCCCAGCAAACACAGTTATCTTATTTTAACGTTGTGACAATGTTATGATAACCTATTGTTTTGGCGACTGAGCCGTAATCCCAGCAAACACAGTTACGTTCTGACAACATTGTTTTTCTACATTGTCACATTGTTGAAATGTGATTCTTCAGAAAGTTGTGACTGTGTACTCTGACAACATTGCAGGAGGTTGTGACAACGTAGTGACAATGTTAAAAAGTACGGAACTCCTGGGAAAGAGGGAATTACCACAGAACCCCTTGTAGGGCCCCAATAGGGCCTATGTTGGGCGTGGAACTTGTCCTGGCAATGTTACTTAACAATAGTATTGTGACGACCTTTTTTGCAACAACGTAAACATCACCGTCTGTTGGCAACGTTGTAGCAATGTTGTAAGAAAGCAGACAACATTGTGACAATGTTGAGTGTTTGCTGGGGTGGAGTCTTTTACCAAAAGCACATTTTTTTGCCAATGGCATGGTTTAACCTTGGGTATCGATTGTCTGACCATTCCCAAAACTCTTAATTCACTTCGATACATCTCAGCTGTGTTTCTATTTTTTGAAAGCAGTAGTAAGGAATGGCTGCTTCATTAATATGTTAATGTTTTCATTTTTTATGTATATTAATTGTTTAACATTATAAACTTCCTACAACTTCCTAATTGTGGTACAGTACAGTACACTGTACAATTGTACAAACTGGGTCTCTGTTATGGATTACTTTGGCTGGGAATGCGCTGTTACGGGACATCCAGCATGTACATACCGAATGTGTGGATGCTGATACACTAACTTTTCTAAAACATATTTTAGAAAAGAATTTAGCATCGTATCCCAGACTAGCCTCTTCTGGGATATTAAAGACTAGACTTGTAGCGTTCATTGAAGCTGATTGCTGTTATTTAAGATGATTTGTTTCACAGATAACAGCTAGCTTTCACACTCGTATGTGTATCAGAACTAATCAGAACTAACTGTGAATGTGAGCTGGGTACGTTTCACCAGCTAAGCTACTAAACTACTGTGTATCAGCAGGTAGGTAGCAAGATAGCTAATTTGCCAGTGTGGCCACTTTAGGCTAATAAAAGGAGCAGGGGCGAAATATTTGATTCTCGATGCATCTTGATGTGGCAGCGGATGAATCTGAGTCGATTCAGAAATGTCAAAAATTGATTTACTGAATGCTAATTGATATTGTAACATTGACCAAACGCAAAAGGCAGAACTTGGAAGTGCAGAAGTGCAACGCCGGACAGTCTGAGGGGTGCACCTAACAGAGATACAAGATGACTGAGCGAGACATTCACCAGCACTGTCTGTAAGCTAGCGTATGGAAGCACTTTGGCTCTGATTGGCAGCAACTACAACCAGGTGTTTTCTGGAGAAAGCGATGTCAGAGCTTCCATCCAACTCTGAAAGAGCAAAGCGAATTCCAGACTGAAAGATTTGTGTCCATATTCAGCCGTCAAGAACCAGGGCTTTAGCGTTATGTCGTGCACTTTGGAGCTGAGCTACAGGAGCGTCCCATCTCAGATATCTTGGGTCACCTGTGCATTTTAACACCTATGAGTGACAGCTAGCGGCTGAGAGTCACATGGGTGCAGATATGGCTGAGCTGTTGAAGACTGTAGCAGAGGAACGGCAGATCACTGAGAAAGATTAGCTTCAGCTACGGATAACTGATAACGCATACAACCATGTTGTTGCTGCTGAACTGGGTAAATTCGTACATGTGGAAGCCTATGTCTGCATGCTAAACCTGGCCAGTTGCATGTGCTCAAGTTGCCATTAGAAATCGTACAAAATTACGCGGGACAGAATCTTCCTACGTTGACCTCCATTGAACGTTTAGCTGTTCCTTCTCCTGTAAAGTTGACACTTTTTTTGATTTTTGAGTGACAGCAACAATTTTTTCTTTTCTTTTATTGATTTTGTATGTAATATGTGGTTGGTGTAGCAAAGTGGGCAACAGCACCATCTTTCCTGTGGTAGTCTTGGATTCAGTTCCCCGGCTCGGCAAGTACACCACAGTACTCCATTTAGTGTCCTCCTACCTCTACCTTCTGCTACCTGTGTAACTTAACTCAAACGTGAGTCGCTACGGCTAAGAGCTTCATCCAAATACTGTACATGGCATACACCATAATGCGGTTTGGGACGAAGCTCTTCAGATGTATCATCAGATATTAGTTCGAGTTAGTTGACATCAGTTACGATTTGTGAACGATCATATAAGCTGCTTGAGTTGCTCAGTAGACTTGGTGTTTGAGTTATCCACCATACCGTCCATCTCTCTGAGCCATGTGACTACATTTACATTTACATTTATGGCATTTAGCTGACGCTCTTATCCAGAGCGACTTACAAGGTTACCCGTATTACAGAGGTGGGTCAGTGTAGTGTTAGGAGTCTTGCCCAAGGACTCTTATTGGTGTAGCGCAGTATAGTCACCCTGACCGGGAATCAAACCCTGGTCTCCCACATGGTGATGTAACCCAGTGGCAGGTAGTGGTGTTATCTGTTGCGCCACACCAACCACTGTAGAATGTTATTCAATCAAAATAATCGATATGGACAAGATTCTGTCGATTAGAGGTTTTGAATGTTGGTTTTGATACATTTTTTGATTAATTGCCCAGTCCTGGTTTGAGTTGATCAGATCTAGATATCGGTTTAGTATATTTCTTTGCGAGTTATCTGCTGATACTGGTATATTGCCACTGTCATCATACAACCCTATTTTTCCTCGAGTCCAGCTGGTTGTACAAAGAAATTCTTCTCAGCTGTTGGAATTTTGTTGGAGTAATTTGAGTAGGACTATTAATTAGCGAAACGTACCACGATACGGGTTACGATTTAATATATTGCGATATAGGTTTATGTAGCATGGTGGCCGATTTTTTGTAACTGTCATATACTATAAAAAAAACTAAAATAAAGGTGCTACAGGTTCTAAGCCATAGAAGAACCACTTTAGTTCCATAAAGAACCATTTTGAGATAAAGAACATAAAGAAACAAGCTTTTGGGGTCTTTTTTTTGCGGTTCTTCAGACTCTTACATCTCTATTACAAACAGGGTTCCTTAGGGAACCACATGTGCTTCTTCTGTGTCATCATTTAAATAACCTTTGTAGCACCTTTATTTTTAGGAATGTAGTCTAAAAAAACACCATCATATGCCTAAACTGCAAACATTTTTTTTTTATCCAATCAGAACAGTGGGCTGTGAGTCCTACACTGCAATCTAGTGGTCGGGGTTTAAACACAGCACTAAATGAACCACTGTTTCCCACCAATCTTTACATCTAAACTATTCATAACAATTCAGTATCGCAAAACGTAATATCACGATTCTTTGATATATCTATTTTCCTACCCCTCTAATTTTGAGGTGTGCTGATTTCAGTGTAACTGACTAGGGTGTGATAGAGTTATATTTATCCTACGTATTCATAAGGGTTTAAGACTCGCATTAGCAGCCATAAGGGTCGCTGAAAGGGCTTTTATTAAAAAAGGTACAAGCTACAAGTTGCTCCACTTATGATCTTATCCCAGGCCGAAGTTTAAGCTCCTGACTCTGCTGGGGTGTTCCGGTTGTCATACGCTTTATTTAGCCTCTCCTCTCGGCGGACATCTGAGGGAATAATGCATGAGCCTTTTCTCACTGATCAATTAGCTATGACCATTAGCATGCAGGCGTGATTTTGCTCAGCCCGGGTTTTGAACGGAGATTAAGTAGCATGAAAATCAAAGAAGTGCCTCACTCATTTTCAGTTTAACTAAAGTCCCACGGCATCACATAGCAAACCTTATCCAAAACCATATCCTCTGTTGTTTTCCAAGGTTTCTTCCTTTCCTGAACAAACGTCCAGTCTTTTGCATACAGATGACAAATGATACACGGAGGCATGCAAAAGTTCAGGCACCCCTGCTCAAAAGTTCTGTTACTGTGAATAGAACAGTGGGATCTAAAGAGATAGTCCAACACTGCTATCTGGCGGTCAGGGTCTAAACACAACACAAAGTGAACTACTGTCTGCCACCAGTATTTACATCTTGCTATAGCGAGAATCGCTATAATGTTGCAGAACATTGCATAGCAATGCACCAGTGTATCGATATTTTCTTACTTTAATATTTTAGGCAGAATTATTTATATTGATTATTTCTATTTTTAGATCTTTTACTGTTTTAAAATGACAAAAAATGAAAAGGGCCCACATCTCGACATCCTCCATGGTCAGTACTTTGGAAGGACTTAAGTCTACCAGTTCTTGTTTGGGGGATTTTCACTTCTTCGTCCTGCAAAGGGCGTCCAGTTCGGTGAGATTCTTGGGTCAACTTGCTGCACTGCTCTTTTGAGGTCTATCCACAGATCTGCAGTGATGTTTTGGTAGGAGGACTGTGAGGGTCAAGGCACAACCTTTAGCATGGGCCTCTTTAGGTAGTCTATTGTAGATTTAGGCTCATTATCCTGCTGTAAAAGCCATCCTCTTTATTTATGTATCTATTTATTATACGGCGTGATATTGTCCCCTATGACTCTTTTCCATGGAGATTATATTTGTGCAGGTGTCGCTGCACAGTAGGACAGTGCACCTCCATGCCAGAGTCTGCTAAATCTTTTAAAAAGTCTTTTGATCTGCCTTTCTAGCAATCTTACGAGCAGTTCTCTCTAGTCTTCCAGACGTTAACTTGACCTCCACTGTTTCTCTTAACTGCCGTTTCGAAAAAAAATTACGAAGTACGTTGCTGTCTTCCGATAGCCTTCTCCTGCTTTGTGGGCATCAGTTATTTTATTGTCCTCCTGCTTAGAGGAGACCATGGCTGCTGATTGTTGGGACAAGGTTTAAGGAGTCAGAAGCTGAGTGTCCCAATTTGACTACTACACACTAATACTACAAAGTAAATACTATTATACTAATCTTAATAGTGCGAGATTGGCAGGTTCGTACACAGAATATTTGCGCACTAACCTGATTTGAACTAACAGGAAGTGATTTGTGAAGCAATATATGCAACTGCAAGATTTCTGATGCTGTCGCCGCTGTACTTGCGCAAAGTATCCAACATTCATG